>NC_141007.1:51636899-52236899 GCF_052327205.1 Somniosus microcephalus | reverse complement strand
TATATGTGGGGTTCCATCACTGTTCGACATGAGAAGCTGTGTTCTGTTTTACTGTTCACTTGGGTCAGTACAGCAGGCACATGGACCAGTTTCAGAAAGCATATGAAGCAGACCGATAACTT
Source organism: Somniosus microcephalus (assembly GCF_052327205.1). Lineage (NCBI taxonomy): Eukaryota > Metazoa > Chordata > Chondrichthyes > Squaliformes > Somniosidae > Somniosus > Somniosus microcephalus. The sequence continues at coordinate 52,236,777 of NC_141007.1, read as the reverse complement.
TGTCTTACTGACTTGCAGGCAGATAGCAAAAGCATAAAACTGTTTGGTAAGAGCATTTTTAAAGAGCCAGGCATTTACACTGGGTTATTTGATGTGCCTAAAAAGCGTGTTGTCATTCCTGATTTAATCTTGCTTTCTGATTGTCAGTTATGCCGTCAGTCTCTTATTTGGTTAATGACTATTGAGTTTGTTATTGGTTCAGCAATATAATATACCTTTTGTTTTTAATAATCTGTGGATAGATGGCTTCTGTTGGGGTAGAATAAAATCCAAATTGAAACTGTGGGAAAACCTGTACATCAGAGGTATTTGCATAACAGCATTAAGCAGCTACAGAATTCAATACATTTTGACCTCACAAAGTCTGAGAACCTACCAAATAACTTCAAGATTCCATAAAAAGATAGTGTCTTGTCTAATTAGTCACTTGACTGAACTCTATGCAGGATACCTTATTTTGAGGACTAGAATAAATTAAGTTTAGAACATTAGAATTGAAGAAGGAAACTGTATTCAGCCAATCAAGTCCACGCCTTTCATTTATTCGCAATTTGCTCTATCATATACTCTACCCAACCCATTGAATCTCCTTAGGAAGGTTCTGTAAAGTTGCTGTCTATCCCCCAAAGTTAAATCATATAAAATTTCAGCACTGATTCGGACATCCTATGTTGTCAGTCCTGATCAGTTGCCTTCTTAGTGCCTGATCTGTGGCTGTGATAGCTCCCGAAAACAGTTTGTGTAAATTACTGGGCACATAAGCCTACAGAGCATACATTTGTATGAAAAAATATGTGAAACACGGTATACTTTCTGCATTACCCAGCACAACACTAGTAAAAATTTCCACAAAATATCATGAACAAGAAAATAAGACTGTTTCTATCTTTGTGCTATTTCACAGAACTTTCAATGGAAACATGTGGGGAGCAACAAAAATCAAATTGTGCGCAACCACCACCCCCCCACCCCCACTGAAAGGAATAAGAAAATCATACCATCAGGATATTCCTCATCAGTGGATGATTAACCTAGCAACCAAAAAAAGCCTTTCACCGCTCACCCCAAAAAAAGGAAAGAACTACGCAAATGCTTTTGTTAAGCAGAACAAAAAACATTGCTCCTTCATTGCTGCTTCATAACCTGAGGTCATCCAAAACTCGGCTGCCCGTGTCCTAACTCGCACCAAGTCCCGTTCGCCCATCACTCCTGTGCTCGCTGACCTACATTGGCTCCCGGTTAAGCAGCGCCTCGATTTCAAAATTCTCATATTTGTTTTCAAATCCCTCCATGGCCTCGCCCCTTCCTATCTCTGTAATCTCCTCCAGCCCTATAATCCCCCGAGATACCTGCGCTCCTCTAATTCTGCCCTCTTGAGGATCCCTGATTATAATCGCTCAACCTTTGGTGGCCGTGCCTTCTGTTGCCTAGGCCCTAGGCTCTGGAATAAACCTGCCTAAACCTCTCCGCCTCGCTACCTCTCTTTCCTCCTTTAAGATGCTCCTTAAAACCTACCTCTTTGACCAAGCTTTTGATCACCTGCCCTAATTTATCCTTATGTGGACCGGTGTCAAATTTTTTGTCTTAAAATACTCCTGTGCAGCACCTTGGGACGTTTTACTACATTAAAGGTGCTATATAAATACAAGTTGTTGTTGTTGTTGATAATTGCACAGTCAAAACTCAAATTCAAAACTCTCTCAAATAAAGATTCAGTCATGAAAGGCAGCAACCTCCACAGCATCAACATTAAATGAAAGCTGAAAATATAGCAGGTGACTGCACCACTTGACTTCCCTAAGTACAGGTGAATGTCAAATGCCAAGTGTGCAAAAAAAAGTGATAAACTAACAAAAAGAACATTTAGACAATCAGTTGCGCCACAGCCTACATAACTTGCTCATGAGTTTTACGGTTCCTATCGCATTATTCATTTTCTGTAAACTACTGTTCTGCAATGCGCATCAACTATTCATATTGCAGCTTTCTTGAGTGGGAAATTAACTTTTAAAAGAAACCCGTGTCACCTGTTGCAGACCAATAACTAGTATAGAAATGTTAAGCGTTGCATTATCAAGCAACCTTGGTGTAACTGGACTTATGATTTTAAGACAGTAAAGGATTTGTTCATGCTATAATGCTGAAGGTCCACAATGTCATTTTGCAGTCAAAGCAATGCATATCTTGCAGCAACATTGGTATAATTTTCAGTGCACTCAAATACAACTTTACATTTTCAGCTCGACTTGTTACTGAGAACAGATTGCTGCCACATTACTGCGTGGGCTTCATTTCACATTCACAAAATATAATTAAAGACACAAACTTGCTTGGGATTTTCTAGTATTTTTGTCCCTAAACTATAAAAACAATGAACATAAAATTAAAAATGAAGGCAAAAGATGAAAAATGAAAATGGATTGTGTACCGGTTTTGTGCTTATCTTTCTTTTTCATCTGAATTTAATGTCTCCCTTTCAGTCCCAGTTTAACAATCTCATTTAATTCTGTCTCCACTTGCTGCCTCTGTTTTTATCTCTCTCACTTCAATGCCTTTTTAGTTAAGTGCCACCCTCTCTTTTCATTTTGCCCTGGTTTTATCCCCTTTCCTGCATTTTGAAGTCTCTTTCCTTCATTTGGGGATCCCAACTGCAATCATGTTTTGAAGTAAGTTTGCATCCTTCCTTGTGGGATTGAATCATGAGGCCTGAACTCTTATTAGCTTGGTGACAGTTTGCAATTTACTCAGAGAAAAATGTAATTCAGAGGGACGAGGTAGCTACAAGAAAGAGAGTCAATCACTCAGTGCATTTGTGATCATATCATATGATATTGAACCACAGAGATCAAAAAATTCCTAGCTTCAATCCCTGGCCTGTGCTAAGATCTTTGATTTCAGCTGCAGTAATACCAGGGATGCTAAAATTGGCCTGAGCATTCTTACATAATAGAGGAGAAAAGAAAATCAACTAATGTTCCCACGCTGATTGCTAACTAATGGTTCTTGCTCGAATGTATGGCACACACTCTTACTTTACTGCAGTGCTCTACCTGCCTCACTACTCCCCTCGCACCCCCCCACAAAAACCCGGCCCCCCGCACCCTCCCCATGGTTGTAGTCTGCTGATACTATCCAGGCTGACACATGAAGAATGACTATTTGGATGAGATGCCAGTAAGCTACTTGCACCATAGACTCATACCCTAGAACGGACCACCACCTTCAGAAAAGTGGGACAAAAAAGAGCCTTGTGATACTATTTACAGCAGTTAGGTTTTTAATTTTGATTTAACTCATCAAATTTGAGTTACTGACCAGAAGTGTGTTTTCTGAATATTTGTTGGCCCAGAGTTTGCTGGAGCAGGGCAGCTCACGGTGCGCCCCGATAGGTAGACTTTTTCCCCTCGCCCTTCAGCTCAAAACATTCTGTGCCGCAAATTGCTGGAAGTGCGAGATGATAACGGCAATGGGGCATCTGGGACCTTGGTGAACAACGGGACCAAAAGTCTGTCTCCTTAAACATTGAGATTTAAGGATTGAGAAAGAAACAGAGGAGAAGGATATGGGGTGAATTAGAGTTAAATTCGTTTTAAGAAGGTACTTACGCTGTTAGGAACCAGCCCTAACCTTCTGCGGCAAGTTTAGTTGTCAATTAATGTGCAAATCCAGCAATTTCTTGAAACACACAGGGTGGTGAAGGGCGAGCTGCCGTTTCCGCGAGGCTAGCGGTTGCAAGTCGTTTTTAGCAATTTTAGAAATGGGGATGTTTCTCTGATGACTGCACAATGTTCAGCGCCACTCACAACTCCTCAGATAATGAAGTAGTCCAAGCCCGCAAGACCTGGATGACGTTCAGGCTTCAGCTGATAAGTGACAGGTAACATTCGCGCCACGCAAGTGCCAAGCAATGACTATCTCCAACAAGCGAGAGTCTAACCACTGCCCCTTGACATTCAATGGCATTACCATCGCCGAATCCCCCACCATCAATATCCTGGGGGGCCACCATTGGCCAGAAACTTAACTGGACCAGCCACATAAATACTGTGGCAACAAGAGCAGGTCAGAGGCTAGGTATTCTGCAGCGAGTGTCTCACCTCCTGACCCCCCAAAGCCTTTCCACCATCTACAAGGCACAAGTAAGGCGTGTGATGGAATACTCTCCACTTGCCTGCCCCAACAACACGCAAGAAGCTCGACACCATACAGGACAAAGCAGCCACTTGATTGGCACCCCATCCACCACCTTAAACATTCACTCCCTCCACCACTGGCGCACCATGGCTGCAGTGTGTACCATCTACAAAATGCACTGCAGCAACTCGCCAAGGCTTCTTCGGCAGTGACCTCTTCCTCCTAGAAGGACAAGGGCAGCAGGCGCATGGGAACACCACCACCTCCAAGTTCCCCTCCAAGTCACACACCATCCTGACTTAGAAATATATCGCCAATCCTTCATCATCACTGGGTCAAAATCCTGGAACTCCCTCCCTCACAGCACTATGGGAGTACCTTCACCACACGGACTGCAGTGATTCAAGAAGGTGGCTCACCACCACCTTCTCGAGGGCAGTTAGGGATGGGCAATAAATGCTGGCCTTGCCAGCGATGCCCAGATCCCATAAAAAAACAAATTAAAAAAAAAAAGTCGTTCAGCAACTTGTGGCGATTCGCAATTCACTGGGTATCTCTTTCTCACCACAAGTTGCTGGACAATTTACACATTAATAATGGCGAGCACCATAAACTCGCTGTTATCTTGGCAGCAAATTCAAGCCCAATGAGATTATCTGTTGTTTTGAATTCAACGGTGGCTAACTTCTTTTAATGGCCTAAAGTTCTAACTCGGAAAAGTACGATATAATGAGGGTAAGTTTAACCCCCAAAAATGGGTGGGTTTGGGTCGGGTGGGAAGATAAATTGTAAAAAATTTCAAACCCGAACCTAACACCTCAAACCCGCCCTCTTCCGGTTTTAATGGAAGCGGGCCAGGGGGCAGGCAACCAATCCCATCCCAGGAGGCGGGTCGGACATTGAAAGCTTCTAAGGAGGCTGCGTGCCTCCATTTTAACAAGCCTTCTATTTTTAACTCCCTGGCCTCGGAAACCTGGCATGTAAAAGGAGGCGAGAAAGGCTGGATCCAGAAGATAAGTGCATTTACAGCACTGCTTGTGGGCCAGGAAGAGCAGGAGTGTTTCCTCCAGGCCTAACAAGCTACCCTGTAAATCTCCACCCCCACACCTCACCTCCCCCAGCCTACCTCCACGATTTCCAAGCTTCCCCCCCCCCCCGAGCCCCCGTAATCAGCGACACCTCCGGCAATCTCCCCCCCCCCCCCCCACCACAACCATCTCGCCCCCCCGACCACACTCTACCTCTCGCAATCTCTTCCCCCCTCCCCACCCCCCCCCCCACGCACTCATCCGCTGTGTCCTTCAGTTGCAGGTCTTCCAGCCCGACAGGCAGACAGCCTGCCAATCAGACTGGCTGTCAGGCAGGAGATCTGGAGAAGAACTTTGAAACACGTCCTGCAGTTAAAAACTATTCGGGAAACTTGTACTTCTGGGTTTCCCGTCCAGAACTCCCCTCCATCCCTGCTCTGCATGCGTTAAATATCAGAGCCAATGAATCACATTGACCTAAGAAAACTACTAGGCACTTGGTCTAAGCGTTAAACAAAGCTTTAATCAACTGTTTTACAACATGGAGGTCTAGTTGTGTCCTTCACTAGTTCCTGTTAAGAATGTCCTGCGCAAGCTGGACCCGTGCCCAAGTATTTATACTCTCCCTGGACAGCTCCACCCACAGGCTGCTCAGTTGATTCATGTCACACATCATCCCACGACACAGCCAAGGTGCGGACTTGGGGGACCAGACTCAACAACTGCCCTGTCAATGTTTACATTCAAGGTGCAATGTGTCTTAATCTAAATGATTACGTTTGTCTCCCGCAGGACAAACTCAAGTGTAGAGAGGGTTCTAAGGGTTATAGAAATCGGGGAAGTGAAATCTCTTGTTAAACTACAGAACTACCAAACTGAATTGTCAGAGTAGCAGTGTGAGCTTCTTGCAGCTCGTCGGGACCTATTTGAATTTGGCAGGACTTGCAGTTTGAAAAGGTCTGTTCTCCACATCAGTCCCTCACTGGGCAATTTAGGATTTATTCATAGAAGTGGGAGCAGTGCTGATGACAGACCTTTTCAAAACACCAGTCATAACAAATTCAAACCGGTAAACCCAGGGCAGTATTGGCAAAAGAACAATAATGGAAAATAGAATCACAATGGACACCAGGAGGATGAGTCACCGCTGCTTGGAATAATTTGTAGGCCGGCAGACGAGGAAGATAAATCAGCAGAGAATAACCACAACAGACGTCTGCCTAATAGACTTGCCTAACGTGGAGTCAAAATGTAGGTTAGTTCCAACATTTTCTCCAGTCTTGTCACTTTAGTGCTCTAACAATTGTACCATACAGCCATAATAAAACTTAATCATTTATTTAGCATTATAGGTCAGAGGGAATTTAGTGGTGTGTTGCACATGTGCAGTCTGCCTCGGTCACCTCCCCACCCAATACTTCACACAAGCCAGCAAAGGTAGTTTGTTATTGTTCTTGTATTAACCTGTCTGGCTATATATGACCTTGGAGTTTTTAAATGCCCGCACTAAATTCACATTAAAAAATATATAACTTAAACATTAAATTCAGTTGGAGAGAAGCAGAAAGTGATTTCTGTTCAGCACTTCAAAAAAGTTAAAAATTACTGCTTTTAAAATTTGTTGCCATCCTGGGACCAGCTATTCACAAATTTCACATTTTATCACTTGACCTTCAAAGGAAATATGGCACTTTACAAGAAAAAAAAATTACAGCAACCGTTCCCAGAGTCCAGTGAATTTTAATAGAAATGTATGTGGCAGGGAGCCAAAGTGAAACACTGACAGGAAAAGGTAATTATGCCGCTAACTGGTTTAGGATTGCACTGACCCAAAAGACAAAGGTACAAATTGACTTGAACAACTCTAGTACTCTATCCATGGCCTGAAAATGAGTGTACAAAAGATCCCTATTTTTAAGCTAGTCACGCTTTGAAGTCTTGTTCTAAAGGAGTCAGTGTTATGCAAAATCAGCATGACCTTTAAGGTGCGATCAATAATAGACCGTGTGAAAGAAATAGTTACATTTTAAATTGTGAAATATTTTGAATAAAATCTTCTATTTATGACCTTTAACCATAATGCTAAAGGAAGGACCATGTACAGCAGGCACCTCAAAGCACTGGAGAGGTACCACCAATGCTGCCTCTGCAAGATCCTGAAAATTCATTGGCAGGATAGGTGCACCAACGTCAGTGTTCTGGCTCAGGCCAACATCCCCAGCATCGAAGCTTTGACCACGCTCGATCAGCTCCAATGGACGGGTCACATTGTCCGCATGCCCGATACGAGACTCCCAAAACAAGCGCTCTACTCGGAGCTCCGGCACGGCAAGAGAGCCCCAGGTGGGCAGAGGAAACGCTTCAAGGACACCCTCAAAGCCTCCTTGAAAAAGTGTAACATCCCCACCGACACCTGGGAACCCCCTGGCCCAAGACCGCACAAAGTGGAGGAGAAGCATCCAGGAAGGCGCCGAACACCTCGAGTCTCTTCGCCGGGAGCAAGCGGATGGAGCAAAGGCGACAAGCTGCTCGCAGAAGGAGGAGGAGGAGGGGAGAAAAAGGAGGAGGAAGAGGAAGAAGCAGAAGAGGAGGAAGCAGAAGGAACTAGTCATCCCAGATAGCCCCTTTCTGGCCGGGATATCCGGGATCGAATCATCCACCTGCTGTACCAGTGAACACAATCCCAATTCCCCTTTAAACATTTGTCCCACACCTTGCCTTCCCTCTGTTACTGACCATCACAGCATCCTCTTGGCCACAATGCTGAAATAAAAGCCACCACAAAGCAAACTTTCCAATCCAACTTTATCCATATATGCATCCAATATGACATTAAAAAATCAACTAATCGCCCTTGTGCATTCCCTTCATGAGTGCCTTGCGTGTGCCTTTGCCTGTCCTAGTGCTCTTACACAGTGCTACACTGCAGCATGTCTGGTGGACGGCTGTGGGCTTTCAGTGGGGGAGACTGCAGATGGCTTTGCAGGATGACCTCAAGGAGTTGGTGGCTGTGAGTGTGAAATTGAGTGACAGTGTTTCTTCTTCTTCACTCTTCTCTCCCTCTTGTTGACCCACTGGCTGGATTTTTTGGGTATTTGAAATGAGGAAGGTAGGGTTGTGGTGAGGGGTGGGGGTTAAGGCAAGAGGTGCATCCTTACACCATGTGCAGCTTGTAAATCAGAGCGTATTGTGGGATGTGAGAAGGAGTATAACGTATGAGCATCTTGTATTCTTTCAGCCCTGCCGCTGGCCAAGGACTCCGCCATGCCCCTGCCAAGAGTGGCCAGCACTGTCTCCTCCAAGAGGCTGAGGTGAAGCTAGGAATGTGAGGTGTGCCTCGTGTTTGGTAGAGATTGTTGGTAGGTGAATGATTGGGAGGGGGGTGGTGCATTGAGCAGTGTGTTAGGCTAGTGGTGCAGTTGGTAGGAGAGAGTTTTTGAAGATGCATTCACTGACCTTGACCACTGTGGTCATGAAGCTTCTTTGGGCACTGGAGCCAGGTTCTGGGGTGACACTGCTGGCAATGACCACCTCAGCGATCTGGTCCCACATCCTTCTCCTGGCCCCCTGTGGGTAGAGGACCTCTGTTCCAGTGTTGACCCTCTGCACAAAGCTCGAGTGCTGCGTCTGAGACCCTGGGTGCCCTTTCCCTGGCCTGTTGTGCCATTTAGGTTAGCGCTGAAGCACTTTTACCATTTTTCATCAGCAGAAGGCAGCTCACCTTTAAGAGGTGCAGACTGCCTTTAAGAGGAGCAGGTTCACTTTAATAAAGCTAGCTTCACTCGAACAACGCAAACTTTGGGCCCCTGCTGAGAGCACAGCCTGTCAGCAGCACGTTCAGTGCAAGGCTGTGTCCTGCAATCATTATAATTAGCAGGCAGCATGAAGTTGACGTGCTATTTGCGCTCCTTGAACGGGCATGGGCATATCTCGCATTGCGGTGCCCGCACCTGTTTTTTAACCCTATCGAATTTCAACCCTATAGTCTCTGGATGCCCTTGATGCTCAAAACCACTTGGACTAACAGCTGGAGGACTCTCTTTGACCCAATGGGATCTGTTACTTGCATCCCGCCCAGTGTGATGAGGGAAAATGGAAATGTATTTTCTGACTAGAGTCAGGTTTGAAAATAAACAAGTTGAGTAAATGCATACTTTTCTTCCTATTGATGAATAAAATGTTATAATGTTCACATTTTGATTGCCTAAATACTACTCAAAAATTTTTAAATTTAAAGGAAAAATAGGAACAAGAAATGTTCTCTAATTCAGTTTTCTATTTACCATATCTCTACATGGATAAGATTTCCTTAAGAGACTGTCTTTCACAGGATACAATGAAGAAGGCCATTTGACCCATTTTAGCTCATCCATCCAGAAAGACCCAATAGTCCCCCCACCACAGCATCCAACATCTTCTTAAATGATTCCAGGGTTCTTTCTTGCACTACCCTACCCAGACATCCAGTCCATGTGTTGATCACTCCTACTTGGGATAGACGATCACAGGTCTAACAATTACCCTTTTTCTGCAGTTTTACACTCCAGAGACCATAGGAAATGCCCACGATATGCTTGTCCACTCCAAAAGACAGTAAATGTCAGTCAGACTGTTATTCTCAGGATAAAACTAACAGATTGAATGACAAACAAGATAATTATACCAAAGCAGATGAATACAGCAAAAGACTGATATTACACTATTTGACTTGCATTATAAACTTTTACAAAACAATGAAGTATAAAATCTCACAGTTCTTTCAGTAGATTTTGATTTGACTCTTCGATTAAATAAAATCACATGGGCAATGGCTCCTTGAAGCCGGTCTTAACTGCAGACATGGAATAAACCAATCATTGCCAATCAGGAAACTCGTGGCCCATAGTTGCTGCCCAGTTATATTTTTGTCTTTTTTAAGTTGCAGCAGCATCACTTGAAGTTCGATGGATTCTTGCACTTGGTGCTTGCACTTCTCTCTTGCTCTATGAGTTTACCAAAAGAAGCTGTAATGTGAAGGAATAAGCCATATAAACAATTCAGAAAAATACACCATTCTATGAAAGAATCCTGGCCTTATTAAAACATGACAAACTGGGTCTGGAAATCTAGAAACCTAACTATGAAAAAGCTGTGAAAGCATTCTGGCTGTAGAGATAAGATAGTTGTTGACACTGAATCAATAACCTTATTGAAACAGAAGGTTATAGGCTCCGGTAGTCTGAACCTTTCAGAATGAAACAATGGTTCACCCTGTACAGGGTATTCTAATTTACACTTCGTAAAGAAGCACATAAAAGTAAGAAACATTTGCCTTCGTAAAAATGACATCAAGTAAAACACACCTGCTGTTACACTTTTTTATGGTAAACTTAGAACACCTAGAGAAGAGACATAATTCTGTAATGCTACCAGCTGAGGTGACTGTAAGAATTGCAGAGGTCAGCAGAAAAATGACTAGAGATAATTAGCTTGCATCAGCAGAAAACCTTAACGGAAATACCACTGGAAAAGGGTATAAATATTGAACTCTCAAATGGGACAGTAGACTCGCTTTAAAGGGGCAAAGTTATTCTTGGCTTCAGAGGCGGCTCTGTAAGTCTCCAACTCTTTGTACCTTAGGGATCAAAGGTATTTGATTTTGGTGGATATCCTGTAGGAAAAATAAGAACTGTAAAACTGTAGCGCAGTTAAGATTTTAGAGTAAGGTTCTCTGATAATAGAATTGTAACCTCTCTCTTTTTGGAACTGCTAATGTTGCGATTGACTCACCAACTGTAAATTACATGTCGGTTCTTTAATAAATCTATATATTTTTAGAATTGTCTCACATAAGACTTCTGTATCAAAAACTCGCAAACTCAATCTCTGTACACTCTTTGGTGAGGAGTTGCAGAATTCTGGGGGAGTTTTCCGGACCCTCATAATACCAGAAGGTTACAGTCTAGCTAAACTTATTAAAAGTGCTATCTGGAGGACGGTAACATTTTCAGGTTGTTCCTTTCCTTTAGGGAGAGATGGTCCAGACCATTAGATCCAATTAAGCGTCTTTAGGATTCAGCTACCTCAAACTTTAGTTGAAAGTGAATGTCTGAGGAATACGCCTGATCCGGGGTAGCCCTAAATGGGCTAGGACTAGTAACTATCCCTTCAGTAAGAACTACACGCTTTCAGATAGTCTCTCTGTAGCTTCAGCATGTCTGCAGTGGTCCAGCTGTGTGGTACTTTCTACCGTCGGAGGCATAGAAACATAGAAGATAGGAGCAGGAGTAGGCCATTTGGCCCCTCGAGCCTGCTCCGCCATTCAATGCGATCATGGCTGATCATCCAAATTCAGTACCCGGTCCCTACTTTCTCCCCATACCCCTTGATCCCTTTAGCCTTAGAAATATATCCAACTCCTTCTTGAATATATTTAATGTATTGGCCTCTACTGCCTTCTGTGGTAGAGAATTCCACAGGTTCACCACTCTCTGGGTGAAGAAATTCCTCCTCATTTCTGTCCTAAATGGCCTACCCCTTATCCTTAGATTGTGACCCCTGGTTCTGGGCTCCCCAACCATCGGGAACATCCTTCCTGCATCTAGTCAGTCCAGGCCTGTCAGAATTTTATAAGTTTCAATGAGATCCCCTCTCATTCTTCTAAACTCCAGCGCGTACAAGCCCAATCGGCCCAATCTCTCCTCATACGTCATTCCTGACATCCCAGGTATCAGTCTGGTGAATCTTCGCTGAACTCCTTCCATTGGCAAGGACATCCTTCCTCAGATAAGGCGACCAAAACTGCACACAATACTCAAGATGTGGTCTCACCAAGGCCCTGTACAACTGCAGCAAGACATCCTTGTTCCAGTACTCAAACCCTCTCGCTACGAAGGCCAACATACCATTTGCCTTCTTAACCGCCTGCTGCACCTGCATGCTTACCTTCAGCGACTGGTGCACAAGGACACCCAGGTCTCATTGCACTTCCCCTTCTTCCAATCTATTGCCATTCAGATAATAATCTGCCTCCCTGTTTTTGCCACCAAAGTGGATAACCTCACATTTATCCATGTTATATTGCATCTGCCATGCTTCTGCCCAATCACCCAACCTGTCCAAATCATCCTGTAGTTTCTCGGCATCCTCCTCACAGCACACACGCCCATCCAGCTTTGTGTCGTCTGCAAAAAGGCAGCAGAAAGGCTGTGGTGGGCACCCTATATATTCTATAATAACCAATTTACACAATTGGGGGTCAATATATTGATCTGGACTATGGTAACCTAAGCATGGCAGGAAATAAGGATAAGAGTTTCATAGGAGATTCAATCTGCATTTGGAAACTGATATTCATTGAAAAACCCCCAGAACTATAACAGATGTCTCACACCACTTAGCTTGGCACCATGTGGAGTATAACTCCCGTGCAGTGTGAAGCTAGGTTCAAAACAGCTCAGGCAGGCTGTTGAGCCTCCTTGGCACTTGGATCATATTATTGCAGTCTTTTTAATGTTATGAGAAAGCAGATTCTCATACACACTTTCACCTAATGTAACGTTGGGAAGCGGAACTCTGCATACATATAAGCACACGTGCTCACACCTGTGTCTTGGTGAGAACTGTTTAATTCACACCAGGCAGAGGACCCCATACAACTTGAGTGCTGTCAGCTGCACTTCACACTCTGAAGCTATTGGCAAGGCCACTAATTTTTTTGTTTTCATGGAAAAGCAGATAGAATCACAGATCCAAAACACCTGGTACAGAGCCCAGATCCAATTAAATAAAGTGAAACTTGGCTTATTCAGTCCATGTAAATCAATGGCCTTAATAACAGGAATAGCAGCCCCTGATTGCAAATGAAGGCCACTGTTTTTTTCAGTTTTCCTAAGAAAATAGAGAGAATTACAGAATGTGATACCCAAAGAATCAGTAAAATTCCTGCAATCCAATGCAATAGAAAAGGAGTGTGAATTACTCAGCCACCATAACCCAGTGGCTATTGGTCTCAAACTGTAATTATTCAGTCTGAGAATTATATTGCAATATAATAGTGTGACACCTTTCTGTAGTCCTGGGAGTAAGGGCACTCAGTGCCAGTGGCTTCACAGAACACCCAAGAGTCTGGTCATTCTGTCTTCAATGCCCCAGGAGGCCTTGGGAGTCTGAATGAATGAGCTGTGCATTCTTCACCTCTGGCTTGGTGCTATGTCCTCCTGCCCTCTGGGCACTGATGGTGTTTGTGTGTTCACAATTCTGTACAAGTGTAATAAAAATGTTGCTAAGACATGCAGTTTTATTAATACAGCTGAAAATGGGTTTATCACCAAAAATAAGCATTTTTAATAAGTCCTTCCACCTGTGAGTAACCTGATTTAAAATCACTGGAAATGACTTGAAAAAACAATACTTAACCATTTAACTGTTTCGTTGCGGTACACAAGTCAATCTCTTAGAAAATTTAATATACTTTGATATGAAAACAATTTTAAAATGTGCCTACTAGTGCCTAAGAAAATGAGCGTAATTTGAAGAGCCATCCCTAACCAGCTCAATTGTCAGAATCTCGCAATTTCGACCTGGAGGTGTGGCCAGTTTTGTGGGCGGGGCCTGAACCGGGCAAGTTGAATCTTAAACCAGCGTAAAAGATCTTGGGAAACATGAGTGTAAGTGGTTTGGGGCGTAACTCGCTTAGGTTTAAAATCCCCGATCTTTTGCGCTGGTTCAGCTAATTAATTTCAACTGGACAAATTACAACTGACTTTGTAAAGTTAAAAGTATATTTTGAACAAGTTTAAAATTCCAAATTGTTCAAGACTTCACCACTTCCAAAATAAAGCCTTCAATTTTTATTAGATTATTTAAAATCCAATATCTGAATAAGCTGGATATTTGTTGTAAAAGGTTCCTTACTGAATAACAATTCCTTGCTATATTAATTGCTTACATCAGTATTGCTGTCTCTTTGTAGTGAATTCTAATATTTTGCTTATAATTTCGAAGGTTAGTTGCTGGTGACAGTATCATCCTGATGCAAGAAAATTGAATGTGTGGATCAGGATTATTCTCCCAGACAGATTTCCAGAAATAGCATAACACGATTTTTTTAAAAACACTTGCAATTTGTATTTCTGCCTATTTCTCATTAACATCACCGGGCAGGAGGTTATTGTTTTTCAGCCTGTGGCTCTCATTTTATACACTTTTACTTTTCCTACCATTTTCTCTGAGTACCGTTCTGAATAATTTGGATTCTAAAAATGGTTTCCTCATGGACTGAACTTGATCCTTATGCAATGTTTGGACTCTCTGTGCAGAAATTGGTAATTTTGGTTAAACCCCTGCTGTAAAGATATTTTAAAGTGTTATATAGCCTTCCAATGAACAGTGATGTGATTGATATGAAATACCATGTTGTTTTGAGAAAGAAGCAAACACTTTGAATCAATTTTGAGACACACTGCAGACAGTCTCCAGAGAAATGTTCAAATACAGTGTAAACTTTTACATAGTTTAGGAACTGGGATGGAAAGGCAACATTTAAAGATTTTAGAGCATGTAAGATTGGAAGGAAATGTCCAGACTGTTTATCTGGTTTTTCTTGTGGAAATGCCCAGCTTTTCACTGAAGGAGGCTCAGGAAATTGTCAACTCAGTAATTTCAAATCCTTCCAAAGCTAAGGGCAAGATATTTGGAAAGGGCTTTTGTGCACTTCCTTGAGGCTATAAGCACTGGCCTTTCATTCTAGGGAATCCTTTTTCCTGCTCTAGAGTAGGCTTCTTGAATAGAAACAAGAGAGTATTAGCAACATTTTTCTCCAAGTTACTTGTCCTTGTCCAAGCTGATCGTACCAAACATGTTTCTGGAGAATGGGTGGCCATCACTCTAGGGTGCTTAAGACGAGGCCACAGTATTATGTGATGCCAGTGAAAGGGTTTCTTTCAAGAGATTATAAACTCAATGCTGTGTCTTCAGACAATGGGTTCTCAACAGAATAATCATAATGTTTCTGTCAAAAGTCATGGAATTTGAAGCCTGCCAATTGCAAGAAGTGGTTTCTACTCCTGACCTGCCTATAACAAAACAAAAACCCTCTTGATCCAAGATGGTTAAATAAACACATTTAGGCAATGTCATTGAAGTAATAGAAGCGTAGATATCCAGAATCCACTAAAAAGTCATATATTTTTATATTAAAGTTAACAATGCCCTTATCTGGGGTGTCAGTCCCTAGTCTGTGCTACGCTAATTGATTTCAACCATGGCAATGGTGAAGCTATAACAATTGTCCTCAACACCCCAAGCTGAAGAAGTAAAGTATTAACTCCTGACCACTATTAAATGACCCCTACTGTAAAGTATGAAGCTTTGGGGTTGGATGAGATATCTTCCCGCGTAGTTGAGTAGTTAGTTGATAATTTTCTCGGCCCACAAGTAAAAAATGGCAACTTGGACCTGGCACCATGGGTGTCTGTGGAACAATACCCCAACATAGCCTAGCAAATTGAGGAGAAAACTGGGGTAATGGCAAAAGAACAACAATGTTGTCGGGAAAATTTGTGTTGTTGGTGGAATTCATTTTGAAAGTACTAAAACGAAAAACGTGGTAGAGTTTCCGCTTTGGGCGCCATCGGCAATCTGGGTGCAAATTGTGCTCAAAATTGCACGAGTTTTCGGAATTGAATTTTCTGCTCAAGCATCCGCTCAAACTCATTTGAATATCACCGAACGTAAAATCTTCCATGAACCAGCGTAATCGGCCAGCGTTTTAGAAGGTAATTGTACTTTTTCTTTCTAGGCATTACAAAATATTCCTCTATGTATTTAAGTGTGGTAACCTGGTGCAGTTTTATTAATACAGCTGAAAATGGGTTTATCATGAAAATGTTTAATAAGAGTGTCTAGTCCAACACCTGAGAGTAGCCTGATTTTAAATAACTGAAAATGAGTTTAAAAAACTATACAGAACCATTTACTAGTTTCATTGGTGTGCAGTAGTCTGTTCCTTAGATTTTTTAATATTCAGGAGCTTTTAGAAGGTGCCTAATAGTGTCCTTGCGCCTAAAAGAAAAGCTTAATTTTTAGAGCCTCCTCGAAGGGCTGCAAAAGGGCGCAACTAGCAGAAACTCGTCATGATGATTAATTCAATCTGGGGGCGCGGCCAGTTTAGTGGGCGGGGCCGGCTTCCAGCGCGATGTTTTTTAAACCAGCGCAAAAGATGACGGAAACTCGATTTGCACTGGACGTAACTTGCGCTTGAAATTCCTCAATCTTTTGCCCGGGTTTGGACAACTTTGAATGAATTGCGTTGGGGAAAAACCAGCGCAACCTAGCGGAAACGCTACCCCAAGAGCTTTAAGCAAGCAGGAGTCCAGATCAGAGCAGCACTGTGCTAGATTTATCGAAAATGCCTACCTTATCATTGTGAGTTGCCTATTGCAGATCAGCCCAATCATGTAGTCAAAACTTCTGCAGTGGCAAGCAAGGGGCATAATATACTGATGCACATGGTCATTGATTGTTAAAGGTTTCAGTGTGTGAGGTTCAAGAAGAAAATATTTAGTTAGCGACATATTTTAAAAGTAGGATTACAGTACATAGTGTGAGCCCACGTTAGGGGCATTTTATCGGTGTCTCTATTATATTAAAGAAACTTACAGAAATATGAGGTTAATCATCATTAGGATATAACCAGGCATTGGCTAGAAGTTAAGGACGTGATGTCTTTAAATAGCACCTTTGTAATATGACTCCAGGAGTATAACATCCTATAGATTCTCTACATAATTTATTTTGTTAATTATGTCATTAGGACTAATACACTTTGTGTGGGAAGTGATTTTGTGGACATAACTAGGGGAAGTTACCATAGCAACAACTTCCTAATGTAATGTAATATGTAATTAATATGCAGCAAATGGCACCACAGGGTATGCAATCACTCATCTTTCGGTTTTCAGTTCAAACACACATTAGCTTTATAAAAAGGTCACAATAGATTGTTTTGACAGTGCTGGTAATATTGGCCCAGAATCTACTGGGAAAATAATAACAAGTTCAATGTACACCCCATTATTAGTGTGTAAATAGCCCAGCAATTTGTGGCACAGAAGAGCTACCCCGTGAGTTGTGAATCGCCACAAATTGCTGGATGAAAAGGGGAACTTGCCGTCAACCTCCACATAGGTTTCAAGAAATTGTTGCGTTTGTGCTTGTTTGCTTCTACAAGGTGGCTGAAGTGTGACCGGTGTTTTCACTGGTGCCCAATGCACCTCATTGTGATTTTGTTTGCTGCCCCACAAAATGGCCGTTGGTCAAGCACCCAGAGCTGCCCATTGCTTGAGAGTGCTCACCACAGTTGTGTTAAAGTTAGTTAGTTTTCAATCAGGTTACTAGTTGGGTCAACTTCAAAAAGCACATGAAATGTTATATTTAGGGTAAGAGAAGCAACAGGGGAAAAATTCGGTCTCGACCATTTTGGGGCGCTAACATCGCCTAGGCGCTAACTTTAGCTCCCGGTGCTAATTAGGGGGCAGAATTCAATTTCGGGTCGGAGGTGCTACCGGGGCGATGCACATGGCGATGACGTCATGATCTCCGGCGAAGGAGATCAAGTCGTAACGCCATAGCGCCACTGCAAAACTTCCGCCGAATATGGCGGGAGTCGATGTCAGCGCCGCGCCCGGTTGCAAAGCCATTTGCGCCCCATTAGCGCCCCCGGGGACACTAACTGGTGGCGCAAAGGCACCCAGTTTCACCCCCAATGATCTTTCCCGTAAATCTTGCTGAAAATAAGTATTAAGGCCGGTATTTTCTGGGGTCGGTGCGGGCGCAATTGGAGGCGGGTTGGGTGGGAAATTTGAAATATATTGGAGCGGGTCGGGAACCCGCCGCCATCCCGCCCCCACGCGCCTTTCCCTCAGGCAAGTTTGCTGGTGCGGCAGTGACCCAAACGGCAGAGGCGGGCGACCTAATTCAGATCATTGTCAATTTGTTGTCAGACCCTTAAGTGCCTTTTTCAGTCTACCTTTCAAATTTCCCTGGCTGCCCACGGGAACCAGCTCGCGAACCACGTCTGTCAGCCTGAGGCAGGAGTTGAGTGGCCATTGCTCCAGCTGATTAGATAACCGCATGAAATGTACTATAAAAGCTCCCACTTCACAGCTGATCACATTCCTCAGGTAGAAGCTGTTGCTGACTGCATTCCCGGCACACAGTTAGCTTTCTACAGACTGCAAGTGTTTGCAGCAAAGTCGCCATCCAGTCTCACCTCATAGGTAGAACCTATCACTCCACTGACAGATTGCTTCTCTCATCTCTACTTGACCTGCCATCTATTCCATCAGCATGGGTACCGTTTATACTGTTTCACCTTGGTCCTCAGAAATGGATCAGGATCAGCCCCAACACCAGCAGCACCAGCCATACCAGCAGCACCAACAACAACACCACCAACCTTCTCCTCAACCACCTGATGCTGTACAGGACTTAGGACATCAGCGTAGGGCTGCACCGTGCTGGAGGCAATACCCCCAACACAGGATATACAGGCAGAGGATGAGCTTCCTCAACATAACTGAACAGCAGTACCAAAGGAGGCTCAGGCTATTGTGCCAGATCATCGTAGACATTTGCACATTGCTCGACCAAGACCTGCAGCCCAGAGGAGCGGGTGGACATGCCTTACTGGTGAATGTCAAAGTCAACAGCGCCCTCAACTTCTTTGCCTCAGGCTCCTTCCAGGGATCTGCAGCAGACATTTGCAGCATCTCGCAGTCGGCCGCCACAGATGCATCACACAGGTCACCGATGGCCTCTTTGACAAGTCAGCCAATTATCTCAACTTTGCCACTGATGAAGCCAGTGTTACTGAGCGGGCACTTGGCTTTGCCACACTGGCTGACTTCCCATGGGTGCAGGGCATCATTGACATGTGGCCATCAGGGCACCCCATCATAACCCAGGAGTCTTTGTCAACCGCAAGGCCTTCCGCTCCCTCAATGTGCAGCTGGTGTGCAACCATAGGAAGATCATCATGCATGTGCGTGCCAAATTCCCTGGCAGCTGCCATGACTCTTTCATCCTTCGCCAGTCCACCCTCCCTCAGCTCTTCACTCCTTCAAACAGACTTTCCGGCTGGCGGCTTGGAGACAAGGTCTATCCACTGAAGAGATGGCTCATGATAGCTTGGAGGAGGCCAAGTACTGAGGCCCAGGATAGATACAATGAAAGCTGCATTTCCACCGGTTGTGTCAGAGCAGACAATAGGCATGCTCAAAATGCGCTTCTGATGCCTTGACAGATCTGGAGGAGCTTTTCAGTACACACCAGACTGGGTCTCCAGAATCATCGTGGTCTGCTGTGCCCTGCACAACATAATGCAGCAGCGAGGATTAGCGTTGCCTGAGGAGCAAGGCACTGAGCATACACCCTCTTTGGAGGAAGAGCAGTAGGAGCACCAGCTGGAGGAGGAGGAGGAGGAGGAGCATCAGCTGGAAGACGAGGAGGAGCAGGAGCTGGAGGAAGCTGCGAGCCAGATCCCACCAGCATCCAAGCACATTGCTGCCCGGGACCCCAGGGATGACCACATCATGGCCAGATTTACTTAACTTTATGTAGTACACCCATATGGCTGCCACATGCTGCGCCAGGTTGGCACCACCCCACAGCAACACCATAAAGGATCTCTACAATGACCAAGCCATTCCTTTCACACTGGTCACCATTGCTGGAGCTACTGTTATGTCTCACCATTCACTGCAACTCACTAAGCCACTTCCAAAGGTGCACACAAATTCCAAGACCGGAAAGTGGTGGAAATAAAGATTTTTATGGTTGACATCACATTAACAGAAACATGACATTAACATTGAATAAAACACCCAAGTGGCTACCCTTGTGAATCTACTTGTGTGTCATCTTTCTCTTACTAATGCTTCTACGAGGTGCTACCCCTGTGGCTTCAGCAGAGGGAAAGGCAGCCTGCTCACTTCCCTGTTGTGACTGCTTAGACAGTCTTGGCGGACGTCCTCTGGGTTTTGGAGCCTGTGAGGGCCCCGCCAAAGTCTGCTCCTCCTGCAACTGTGCAGGGGCAGACTCGGCCATTGCTGTCTGAGGAGGCATCTGGGGCTCTGACTGAGGGGGTGGCAATGGGGGAGAAGTGTGAGCGCTTTGAGAAGAGCCGTCACTTCCATGTCCCCTCTCACTGTCATCCCGTTCATGGGCCACCCGCACTTCCCTGCTAGCAAGGAGCTGACGAGCACCTTGCTGCACATCAATGGGGCCATGAGGACCCACGTCTATGCTGACATCCCTCCTAGACAGGAGGTCTATAAGCCTCTGCCATCTATTCTCCATAGATACCATGTGCTCCTGTGAGTGGCGCATTAGCTGCTCCATACAGGTGGCCATCCTATCCATGGAGGAGCCTACAGTCGCCATCGCCTGCGACACGGTGGTGCTCATGTTGGAGATGGACTCCTCAATTCTCTGAACATTTGCAGACATTGCGGTCACAAAACCTGTCAGACCCCCCCGCCACCCCCCCGTGCACTTCTTCCTGCACCTCCAGGATCGCCCTCTTTCTGGATGGCCCCTGAGGCTCAGTGCCTGCATGCAGCTGAGCAGAGCTGGGAGCATCTTGCGCCTTCCGGTGAGGACTCTCCACTGCTGTCCCTGTCTCCACCATCTGCTCTTGCTCACATGTGACTTGTGACAGACCAGCTGACAACTCTACTCTATCTCGCATGGGACCCACCGAGGTGTAAGTATCGGCACTGGTGCTGGGTGCACTTATGTCTGGTGACAGTGCACCCTCAGAGGCTGGAGGCTCCTCTGAGGAGTCGTCTTCCTCTTCCTCCTGGACAGTGGGGGGTGCTCTTTATGGACCTGTGGGAGAGTATTTGAAGAATGGGTACACATAATATTATGCACATGATGACCATTCAGTGGCTGATGACATCAGTCCCCATATGAGCAACTGATTTACACCATGTAGCTGTTTGATTTGTAATTCTGTCACCAGATTGCTGAGATGTCTCCCTCTCTCCGTCTCCCACCTCCAGCTGCTCGGCCACTCCCAATACTTCCAACACAGCCTCCTCTGCTGTTGTGAGGGTGGCAAATGATGAAGGGCCACCTCCACTTCTCTCCCTCTCCCTCTTATTTTGGGCTCTCTTTTCCTGCAAGGAGGGAAAGAAGAGAAGGTTGAGTGAGAGTGATGGAATGAGTGTAAGGATTGGATGGGTTACATCTTTAGAGGGAGACTATGATGGAGTGGGGTAGCAATGCCAAGTGACCTCCTTGTGTGTGGTTAGTTGTTATGATTACATTAGGATGAGGGTGAGTGTGAGGGATGGCTAGTGAGATAGGGATGTGATAATATAAATAGGGAGAGAGAGAGAGGGATGGGTGGACGTGCAAGGTATGTTGGTGTGAGTAAGGATGTACAGGAGTAGGGTTGGGAAGGCAGAGTGATGGGGATGTGATGAGAGGCACAGCAGGATGAAGTTGAGTGTGGCTTTGTACTCACCTTTCCTGATCTAATGAGATAATTGAAACATTTCCAGCACTGCACCTAGGTCCTCCTGACCACATCCCTGCTGTTCACCTCCTCTGCAATTTGGAGCTGGGCACTTTTTGTCTCCTGGGGAAGTCTCTTCCACCCATTCAAAGGGAAGAGGATCTCCCTGCGTGCTCTGACTCCCACAAGCATATGGAGGGAGTCATCGGAAAACCTGGGTGCAGCCCTCTGCCTCTGTGTAGTCATGTCTCCAAGTGTTTGGAGCAATCAAAGACTCCAGTGCACACGCTTAGATGAACCTTCAAATGCAATGTGGCCATGGCTCCTTTAAATATCCCGGCTGAAAACGCGTCATCGATGATGTCATCAGACCCTCACCATTTAATAGGTCGAGGTAACGCGCAGGGTGGGCTTAATAGGCCCCATTGATACAAAGTCGTTTTCTGCAGCGGGATGGAAGCAGCAGCGGGGTCACGACCCGCTGCGACGACCGCCCGCGCCCAACCCACCCAGGTACAGAAAATTCCAGCCTAAGTGTCAAGAAGATAGTTATTGAAATACAGTGAGAAAACAACTTTTTTTTAAATTAGGGGAACATATGCTCAATGTTAGAATATTTACACCAGTTTTACAGACGTCATATTGTCTGCTCAGATTTTGCCATGCACGATTTGTGTCGTAATTTCCCTTCAAGATTTTATTTAAATCAGGCAGACTAAGAATAGTACTTTATAAGTATAAAATTTAAGATTAGTGTGTTTATTTTCCATGCTTTGTTGTTTTGGTTTATATTCAGGAAGATCAACTTCTTTGAAATAAATATTTTCTTGAGCTGGCAGATTAACAAGTGCTATTGTATAGTTCGAAAATCTGCTCCAGGCTCACAGACATTAGAGAGATAAACTGGCATTCCCTCATTCTGAGAGTTTCTACATTGCATAAAACCTGTTTTCATTTTCTCTATTTTGATCCAGAAAGATAAGGAATAAAGCGATAAATTCTTGTGCCTCTTAATCTGCTTTATTTATAAATAATACATTGTGGTGTATCAGTTACTTTATAGCACTGTGCATTATGTCTAAAAAATCATTTTGTTATTGGAAGCTGCCTGAGCTGCTTCAAGTTGGTAAAAAGTTAATGCAAACATCACAAAGCCCAGCAAGATGTTGTACAGCAGGATCTTTTAAGGACTTCAGGTGGAAACACTAGTTGACAGAAATGATTTAAGTGGAGAGATTTAATGGAGCATAGTCCTTCAAGCCAGTCAAACATTTAGTAAAGTAGACTGATAAACATCTGGATTTTGGATTCAGTTACAGCCAAGAAGACTGATGGCTGGGCACTGGAGATCACTGGTGGTAATTTACCATTAGGTTTAAGTTCACGTCAGTCAACAAGTTGAAAACTCCTTCCAGCAAAGTTCACATGATAGCCATTCGTGAAAGTTCACATGATCCCCTTCTTCGTTCAGGATCACAAAGGCCAACAATAGCACCCCACTGACATCTAAACTCAGTAGAATGTTGATAATATGTTGTCTAATAATATATTAGAATCAGGTTAGAAGTGTCCATCTCATTAAGGAGAATTTTGAGAGAAAATTCTGTGGAAACTGTGCACGATTGATTTGAAGAAGGAAAGTCTAAGGGGCTCATTATGGTCAGAGATTCATGCAGAACCTGCATTCCAGAAATATCATATCAGAATTATGCCTATCTCTAATATTTAGAAAAATGGCACATCTGATGTGTATTTTTTGTTTGTCACGCTTCAAGTGTCTCACCTCAAAGAACTGACATAGAACTTGGGGTTTCACTGTTACTGCTCATTTTAGCTCAGAAATTATTATATTTCCAAACATTTAGTATCATAGTCAGTAGACTGGGCTATATAATATAGATTTATTTTTCATCTTATGGATTTGTATTCTGAGTAGAAAGATTTCAGAAATCACTCCAGGTACATCACAGTTCAGTTTTTCCTAACAATGGCATGTGTCCTTCTGTGGCTAAGCAGCTCCCTTCGATTTCCAGGGATATCCTGCAGAGAGCTCTAGTGACTTGCTGTCAGCAATCGTTACTGGTAAGCCCCTGCTTCCTATAAGCACTGCTGCTGGAGTCTGACAGACCTACAAGACACCTGCAGTTTGGATTGATCTGGATTGTCCTACTTCAGTGCACTTTAAAATAGTTCTATCGAACCATTACGCTGCCTGTGAGTCAGAGGTGAAAGAAGGTAGATTGTTTGCAGTAACCTTGTTGAGAACTATCATTGATGGTTTTATGTAAGGCTTCGGCCATTTTGTTATTTTTCAGGTGTAAATTGGCATTCATTTACCCCCCAGTCCTGTTTTAACGATTTGAGGACTACTTCACTTTCGCCACTTGCCTTCGGGCCCACACCATGATTTGATAGTATAATTTAGACTCCACTCCACTGCTGTACTGACAGAATATTGCATTTTCAGAGATGCCAACCTACAGTTGAGATGTAAACAGAGGTCATATTGAATGGATATTTACTAGTCCTAGCCCCTTTAGGGCTACCCCTGATCAGGCGTATTTCTCAGACGTTCACTTTCAACGAAAGTTTGAGGTAGCCGAATCCTAAAGACGCTTAATTGGGTCTAAAGGTCCGGGCTATCTCTCCCTAAAGGAAAGGAACGATCCGAGAATGTTATCGTCCTCCAGACAGCGCTTTTAATAAGATTAGCTAGACTGTAACGTCCCAGATATTATGAGGGTCCGGAAAACTCCCTCAGAATTCTGTTACTCTTCACCAAAGAGTGTACAGAGATTGAGTTTGAGAGTTATTGATACAGAAGACTTAGGTGAGACAATTCTAAAAGTATATAGAGATTTATTAAAAGAACCAACATGCAATTTACAGTTGGTGAATCGGTCAACCGCAATGTTAACAGTTCTAAAAAGAGAAAAAATACTATCTTATTAACAGAGAATCTTACTTTTAAACCTTAACTTCATTACAATATTACAGTTCTTAAAGTTTTCTATATAGGATATCCATCAATATCAAATACCTTTGAACCCAAGGTACAAAGAGTTGGAGACCAAAGAGCCGCCTCTGTGGTCGAGAATCGCTTTGCCCGATTAAAGCGAGTCTGATATCCCATTTGAGACTTCAATATTTATACCCTTTTCAGTTGTATTTCCTTTAAGGTTTTCTGCTAATGCAAGTTAATTATCCCTATTCATCTTTCTGCTGACCTCTGCAATTCTTACTGCCACATCAGCTTGTAATATTCCAGAATCTTGTCTCATCTCCAGGTGTTCTGGGTTGACCATATAAAACAGTGTGAAGGGCAGGTGTTCCTTATTTTATGTCATCTTTATGAGGGCAGATGTTCCTTATCTTATGTGCCATCTTTACGAAGTTTAAATTAAAACACCTTAATCCAGTATGGACCATTGTTTTGTTCCCAAAAGGTCAGCTTGTCAGAGCCATGCACCTTCTGTTTCAATAAGGTTATTTATTCAGGGTCAACAGCTGTCTTATCTCAATAGCCAGAATTCTTTCATAGCTTTTTCATAGTTAGGTTTCTAAATTTCCAAACCCAGTTTGTCATGTCTTAATAAGGCCAAAATTCTTTCATAAGATAATGGGCCGGATATTCCGATCCGTACGCGCTGTGTACTCACCCGTAGGGACATCGGAAATGCCAGTTTCAGGCATGCACAGCGCATGCGCTGAATGGTCTTGACAGATCCTCCGGCTGCCCTGGAGAAGGGCCTCTGCGGGCAGATAGTTCCGCTTTCTGGAGAACCTGCGCCCGCAGAAAACCTTTAGAAATCTTACACCTGGTAAAGGCAGGTGTAAGGCTTGCTTTTACCAGCATAAGATTTGAAAAAAGTAAAAAAAAATGTTTTCACTCATTTATCATTTAAAAATACTTTTTTTTTAAAAGTAAGTTTATTTTTAGCCCTGTAAAAAACTTTAATTTTTTTAATAAAAAAGTTAATTTTTGTTTAACATATTTATTGTAATTTCAACTAATTTTAAAAATGTGATTTAAAAAAAAATTATTTAATGATTTAAATATTTTTGGGTGATCTCCGTTCATATATTTGACAGGTCTATCTGTCAAGTGTATGAAGGGAGATTCCCTTCTTTGATTGGCTCCCCATGGCCCACGTGATCCCAGGGACGTTTGCGAACCGCATGCGCCTCTGGGATACGTGGGCCCTGCGCACTTGGAGTTGGAGAGGCCCAGGATCGGAACTAGATGCACCTCGGGAGCCCTCAGGTAAGTGTGGAGATTTTTTCCAGATCGGAGGCCTCCGCACGTGGGAAGCCTCCGATCGGAAAATACGGCCCAAGGTATTTTTCTGAATAGGGTATATAGCTTATTCCTTCACAAAATCTACCTGTTCAGGTGGATGTTGTTACAAATGCTGTCATGGGATGATGGTAAAGTTGGTATTTTGAAAGGATGAGATTAAATGGGCCAAAGGGCCTTCCTTATCCATGTCCATCTTTTACAGAAGCAATCTGGCCATAACTTCAATTTATTTGCATCATGAAATTGTTGCTTCCAAGCATTTTTCTGTTTCTACTTTACAAAGAACATTGAGCATTTTGAATTTGCTCTGCTAATCTATCAATCTGTCTCTCAGTACTTACCTAGCACCGCAACAACTTAATGGGAAACTCTAAACTATTTTTAAATCATGTTTTTTATTTTATATTCACACAAAATCCTCATCAAGATTTATAAAGCTTATTGCTGTACTACAGATAAACCTAGCTTATGGTTTTATTTTGTACATAATTTTGATTATGACTTGGCCAAAAAATAGCAAATAATTGTCTCTTTAAATACAGAAACAGGTTGGCCCAGTATATTGGCATAGCAATGCAGTGCCTCACGAATTATAAAGGCATGGTAGCAATTCCCCTTGCAGCCAGTTCCCAATTCTACTGAGTGATTAGAGGAAGTGCAGAGTAACGCCTATAGAAGGGAAGAAGGAGAGAATCAGTAACCTTAAACCAATAGAAGGGAAGAAGGAGAGAATCAGTAACCTTAAACCAATGTGCCAGAAGAACTTACAGAGCAGAAAGAGATATGGTCTGTCTGCCATCTTGGCCAGGAAATGGTACACACGCATTTAAAAAAAAGCAGAGATGCTAATTAGAAAATGAAGGATAAAAAGGTAGAAATTACAGGATATTTATTTTTGGTTGCAATAAAAAGTAATAGAGGTTACGTACATTATACTACTAGCTTCTGTGAAAACAGAATGCCCAGAAAGGCAGTAAATTGCTGAATGTCTTTCACTTTATATCAAAAGGTCAAGCAGGGTTTGTCTTCTGTTTACCTACTGCAGTGTATTAATGGCACTAAGAATTTTGAGTGCAGAGAAAATAACTAACCTTGAAGTGATGGATGAGGCACTGACTCTCTCCGTTTGAAGTGAAAAGGTTCATATCAATCAGGGCTATTTAACACTTTGAAAATGTCATTTGTTTTGACTTTCTGAAAACCAGCTGTACCAGTCCTTTATTTAATAATTCAATTTTCATCAATTATTGTAACAGTAAGATAAGTTAAACCATTATAAAATGGTCGAATTAGCTCCTGGTTAAATGTAGAAATTTCATCCAAAAAATTACTCTCCTCTTCTCTTAAAGGCGGTACCTCATGCTGATTCTGTGGCTATCAGCTCTTCAAAACCTTGCTGAGCAGTCATTTCTCCTATTTGAATCTATATAGGGATAGTTGGCAGGTTATTTCACCACGGTAGGGCGGGGGGAGGTAGGTGTTGGGGTTATCACATCCTGTTCTCTTAGACATGCTCTTTCCAGCAGAGTTCACTAGATAGCCATTAGGAGGGGGAAATGTCTAATTTTCCCTTCCCCAGCTCAGAATCACTAAGGCCAACAATAGCACCCCACTGACATCCAAAGGGAAATTGGTTAACTCAGCGCAATGTAGGTAATGTTTTGTATAATAATAATGTGGCGGAGCCACTAAAGGACTCAGATCGTTTGTATATAATTCCCTTTAACAACATGTTAGCTACAGCCTGAGTCTGTATCTTTATTTATACTGTTTACTTGTACAGAGCGTGATTACTTTAACAGCGCAGGTAAACGCGATGACATCACGCCGTTCATCACGTGATCCCCCACTGGCGGGAAGAACGTCATGACGTCAACCACGGGACCGCCCGAGCAGTCCTCATGGAGCCTCCGAACTGAGCAGACCTACACTCGATGTTCTCCTGTAGTTACTTGTTTAAACCTGTTAGTTTCCATTAAACTTCGTTTTGTTTGATTGCCTGAGTGGACCTCAGTCTTTGGATAGGAACTAGACATTCCTACAATAACATGTTAGAATCAGGTTAGGTTCGAAGTGACCATCTCATTGAGAAGAATTTTGAGAGCAAATTCTGTGGACACTGTGCATGATTGATTTGAAGAAGGAAAGTCTGAGGGGGCACATTATGTTCAAAAGATTCTTGCAAAGCCTGCATTCCAGAAATGTCATATCAGAACTATGCCTATCTCGGATATTTAGAAAAATGGCACATCTAACAGAAGATCTATGTTAATCTAGGGGGTGCAGGGATGAAGAAATGGGTGCAGGAACAGAGAGACCTGAGGGCATATGTACACAAATCTTTGAAGATGGCAGGACAAGTTGAGAAGCTTTTTAAAAAAGCATGTGGGATCCTTGGCTTTATAAATAGACGAATAGTGTACAAAAGCAAGGAAGTTATGCTAAACCTTTCTAAAACACTGGTTAGGCCTCAGCTGGAGTATTGTGTTCCATTCTGGGCACCACACTTTAGGAAGGATGTCCAGGCCTTGGAGAGGGCACAGAAGAGATTTACTGGAATGGTACCAGGGATGAGGGACTTCAATTAGATGGAGAGATTGGAGAAGCTGGGCTTGTTCGCCTTAGAGCAGAGAAGATTAAGAGGAGATTTGTTAGAGGTGCTCAAGATCATGAATTGTTTTGATAGAATAAATAAGGAGAAACTGTTTCCAGTGGCAGAAGAGTCGGTAACCAGAGGACACAGACAAAAAAAAATCAGAAGCGAGATGAGGAAACATTTTTTTTACACAGCGAGTTGTTGTGATCTGGAATGCACTACCTGAAAGGGTGGTGGAAGCAGGTTCAACAGTAATTCAAAAGAGAATTGGATAAATACTTGAAATAAAAAAATTATAGGGCTATGGGTAAAGAGCAGGAGAGTGAGATTAATTGGATAGCTCTACCAAAGAGCTGGCACAGGCATAATGGGCTGAATGGCCTCCTTCTGTGCTGTATCATTATGTGATTCTATAACATGCATTTCCTGTCTGTCACATTTCAAGTGTCTCAACAACAACAACTTGTATTTATACAGCACCTTTAACATAGTAAAACATCCCAAGGCGCTTCACAGGAATGTTATAAAACAAAATTTGACACTGAGCTACATGAGATATTAGGGCAGATGAGAGGTAGGTTTTAAGGAGTGCCTTGAGGAGGAAAGTGAGGTGGAGAGGTTTAGGGGGAGAATTCCCGAGCTTAGGGTCTTGGCAGCAAAAGGCACGGCCACCAATGGTGGAGCGATTATAGTCAGGGTTGCGCAAGAGGCCAGAAATCTCACTTCAAAGAACATTATAAAGAAACAAAGGAACTCTATATAAAAACACATTGTATTCCAGCTGCGGCATAACCAATGTCTTGTACAAATTCAACGTCACTTCCCTGCTTTTGTATTCAATGCCCTTATAAGTAATACCCAGAATTTCATTTACTTTTATTATAGCCTTTTCTACCTGCATTATCACCTTTAAAGCTGTATGGGGGAGAAATTAGGTATCGCCCCTTTTGGGGCACATTTATCGTCCGGGCGCAGAGTTTAGCGCCTGGCGCTAATTATCGCCTCCAACTGCAAACTTGGCTTCTATCGCCCCTGGAGGTGATTTGAGCGCTAAATCAGGCGCTACACACCTATCTTAAGGCGCTAACGCCGAGGAGCGAGGCGTTACCTCAGAGCGCTGGCAAAGGTCCTGTGATGTCAGTCAGCAATGTAACACAGACACACTGGCGCTGGTCAGTTCTTAAAGGGGAGGGTTGATCTTGCTCTCCAGCCACACCCTGCTCATTGCAGCCTTGAATCTCAGCCTGGGGAGACCTGTACATCAATTCTGCTGGAAAGAACAATGGAGAGGCCCAGGGAAAGAGCTCAGAGTGCAGCCCTCATAGTCTCTTCTAAATCGATGCAAGGAAGGTCAAATCAAAATGAACCTGCAAAGTGCTGCTCAGTACCCAAAACTCCCTCACACAGCATTAAATCTCTCCAGAAGTCTCTCTTTCTCTCAGAATGCGTGGTGCAAAAATGTCGCTGACAAAAAAAGGCAGGAAGCGGCCACCTTTAAATAGCGCTCCCCCAGTCCCTTCCTGACTGTAAAACGTTCCCCTCTACCTGTCGTTGCTAGCGGCAGGCGGAAAGGCAGGGGGTGCCACTCAATATCTGGTCCGGGGTGCTACCAGGGCATTGCATGCTCGACTGATGTCATGATCTGCGGGCACAGGAGATCGTGGCAGTAGTGTTTAGCGCCACCGCAAAATGTCTGGTCAATTTCGCGAGCGGCGCAAACATCACCGCGCCCGGGCACTAGTTGCTTTGCGCCCCATTAACGCCCTCTTAGGGTGCTAACAGGAGGTGCTAATCAACCGAATTTTTCCCCCTATGTATCTAGACCCCTAGATGTCTGTTTTCCTCCATTTTATTAAAAATGATGAGGTTGTATGAGCCTCAGTACTTTCATGAATTTGCTGCAGCTGTTGAAGATGTGTCTATATCAGGCTTATCTCAGATTTGTTGAGCCACTTCCGCTGGAGACTGTTGGGGAGTGGAGGAAAGTTCCAGGGAGTTGGCTAACATTCATGTCTGAAAAGTATTCTGAGGTTCTGGACAATCTGGAGATAGTGCCTCAGTTGGAGATAGCAGTATTAGTCATACTAGGAGAGGTGACATTTGTTGGCTAACTGGTGGAAGGGTATAATCTGGCCTTCGTGAAGGAGTTAACCTAATCTGGTGTGCAGACTGGGAAGAGGGCTCATAGATCTAGTAGGATCTTCAGGAAGGCACAGACCTGTCTCCAGGCTGAGTGTGTTGCAGTGGTAATGGGGAATCTCTTTGCCTCTAGTGGTCACTTCTGAGGGTGTATGAATGTTAAGCTGTATTGAATTAAAAAGACAGACCTACTTGTCTCTAGCTTCAGCACCCTTACCACAACGACATTTGGATATTATTTTGTCTTTTCCCACAGAACTTCCTTATCCATTTCCCATGCATAGATCACCCACTCAAACATACAGAACAGTAACCAGACATTGAGTAGCTATTACAAAATATTGTGGCTTAAAACTGTGTTGTGTTTCTCAGGTGAAAAGGTAACATTTCACCTAGCTACAATACGCTCAACAACATCATTAACAAAGCACAGCCATACTAAACTAGCAAATTCCCTTGAAACATCAATCGGGCCAGCTGCAGTATTCTTGCTAATACCCTGATTAACCCTTTCCGTTCTGTTCTATTATATTCCGTTATTATTCATCACTCTCAGATAATGACCAGCCTTGCAATCCCAGACGGCTCAGCTCAGTGTTTGCTGGAGCTGCCCGCTGGAAAGTGAAGACACCCTGCAATGAGCACAGAAACACATCTCTCACTACTGGCTGCAAGAAGGTGGACCTCCCTCTGTAGCAGAGTGCAGCACTCCTCGCAACAGCTATGTGCTTAAAACACACGAGGGACGTATCCCAATCGCAATGAGTGATAGCTGGCCTCCACCTGGAACTAAGCAAATTCTAAGTCGTCTGGTGTCCATTCTGGGAGGCCCATGCAGCACAAACTGACCCTCTCCCTGCCTCCCTCAATAGAAAAAATAACCTTTAGGTTATATTTCCTTTCTTTTTTCCCCAAAATGTAAAACTTCACATTTCTCTGCATTGAACTGCACCTGCCCACTCTGCTAATCGATCTTCCTTACAGTTTGCCATATCCCTTAAGTTGGTGTTATCAGTATCTGCTTGAACCTAGTTTACGTAATAACAATTAGCATTTGTAGCCTTAAAGGGACACACACCGATAAATGGCATAATGTTTGTGAAGTTATTAAACTATTCTAAATCATTCTAAAAATGATCCTATTTCCACATAAGTAACATCGTCCGTCTCCGCCCTTGCCTCAGCTCATCTGCTGCTGAAACCCTCATCCATGCCTTTGTTACCTCTAGACTTGACTATTCCAATGCACTCCTGGCTGGCCTACGTAAACTTGAGGTCATCCAAAACTCAGCTGCCCGTGCCCTAGCTCACACCAAGTCCCGTTCTGTGCTCGCTGACCTACATTGGCTCCCGGCTCAGCAACGCCTCGATTTCAATATTCTCATCCTTGTTTTCAAATCCTTCCATGGCCTCGCCCCTCCCTATCTCTGTAATCTCCTTCAGCCCCACAACTCCCCCAAGATATCTGCGCTCTTCTAATTCTGCCCTCTTGAGCATCCCTGATTATAATCGCTCAACCATTGGTGGCCGTGCCTTCTGTTGCCTAGGCTCTAAGCTCTGGAATTCCCTGCCTAAAACTCTCCGCCTCTCTTTCCTCCTTTAAGCCGCTCCTTAAAACCTACCTCTTTGACCAAGCTTTTGGTCACCTGCCCTAATTTCTCCTTATGTGGCTCGGTGTCAATTTTTTTGTCTTTTAATACTCCTGTGAAGTGCCTTGGGACGTTTTACTACGTTAAAGGCGCTGTATAAATACAAGCTGTTGCTGTTGCTCACATTCCTTGTTCATTTCAGCATTGCACTCAACCTCATGTAATTAATGTGTCACACTTGTATTGGCTGAAATTTCATATCTGTTGGCTGAAATTTGATATTCATAAATCAGCGACAAATCACAACTGAACTGATGTAGGCACGGTACCAATCAGAAAGTAGCAAGCAGGAATGAAAACAACCAATCCTGAATTTCAAAAACTATGCATCAAAAATGGCAGTTAGCAATACTTACTAATGCATGAAAGGAGAAGCTGAACCAATTGAATCACTTCAAAAAATGTTGTGACATTGATTTGAGCTACTATGTTGAATTTCACCCCAGCTGAAACTTGCTGGTTTATAAAAACATATATAGCATTGAAAAAGAATCTTAAAAATTAACTAATTTTTGCTTAAAATGCTCATTTTTCTCTCGG
This sequence comes from Somniosus microcephalus, assembly GCF_052327205.1. Taxonomy (NCBI): domain Eukaryota; kingdom Metazoa; phylum Chordata; class Chondrichthyes; order Squaliformes; family Somniosidae; genus Somniosus; species Somniosus microcephalus. Next base: position 52,203,887 of record NC_141007.1, on the reverse strand, counting down.
AGGTGTTTGTCGAGTGATTCTTAGTCCCTAGAAAAACATTTATTTTGGAGAGGCCGACTCCTATGTCATAAGCCAAAGGGCCAACTGGAGTACTTAGCTGGACCTGTAATTATGCGATTGGAATTTATTTCTGTCAATATTAACTCCCACCACCCAAAACAGATAACTGGCCATTCATCTCAGTGTTGTTCTTGGAAAGTTGGAGGTACAGAATGGCTACTGTGCTTACAACATAACAAGAAGTACTAACTCCAAAAAAGTAATTCATTACGTGAAGCCCTTTAAGATATTTCTGAGTGATGTGATAAGATGTTAAGTAAATGCAGGTCATTATTTAAATTCAAATCTTTCTATTTTTCAGCCAACACATCTCATTTAGTTACTAAATTAAAGGCTATTAATACGCTTCTCTCAGTACACATACATACAGTAAATGGATAGTTCTTATTTTCCACAGCAACTTATCTTTACTGTGACAAAATCCTCAGTAATTACTAAACTCCTGAAAAGATCATACTGCACTTAGCCATCAGGGAACAGAACATCGTCAATGATGTATGTCAGAAAAGTAAACACCTTAATGTGCTACAAAGACTCCAGTCTCTGAATGCACATAATAATATATTAAACATCCTTAGCAGCCCACTCGTATTAAGGTCAACAGAAAGTCAGTTGAGTCTGGTCAGGCTGATTTTACTGAGGACCCGTAACAACCATCAGAGACTCGAGGCTTTCATCCCATCAGTGTGGGTTGGATTAGGACCCTAAATCCACAAGAATAATCCAGTCCCATCTGTCACCTTGTATAAATATGTCTGGAACTGTTGTTCCAAGATTCTAGAAACTCTTGAGTGAAGCACTTTTAAAAACATTTTTTTTTTAGCTACGACTAATTCCAGGAAGACATCACATGATGCATTTGACGAGCTGCATTTAGAAGGTTGGGGGCGTGGGAGGGGGAGAAATCAACCAAGACATTTGCCCTGGGCCCAACACCAAGGAAGGAAAAAGAAAGAAAGACTTGTATTTATATAGCGCCTTTCATGACCACCGGACGTCTCAAAGCGCTTTACAGCCAATGAAGTACTTTTGAAGTGGAGTCACTGTTGTAATGTGGGAAACGCGGCAGCCAATTTACGCACAGCAAGGTCCCACAAACAGCAATGTGATAATGACCAGATAATCTGTTTTTGTTATGTTGGTTGAGGGATAAATATTGGCCAGGACCCCGGGGATAACTCCCCTGCTCTTCTTCGAAATAGTGCCGTGGGATCTTTTATGTCCACCTGAGAGAGCAGACAGGGCCTCAGTTTAACGTCTCATCCGAAAGACGGCACCTCTGACAGTACAGCACTCCCTCAGCACTGCATTGGAGTGTCAGTCTAGCTTGATGTGCTCAAGTCCCTGGAGTGGGACTGTGAGCCCACAACCTTCTGACGCAGAGGCGAGTGTGCTATCCACTGAGCCACAGCTGGGGGCCATGACCATACTGGGAATAAGTTAGTCCTTTTAGAAATTAAACTGTTGAACTCGGATGAAAGACATGCTGTGTAAATCTAAGTCATACAGCATAGAACACAGGGCCATACCTCGTGCTAATAGACAAGGACAATTCTGAATGTGAGGCAGTTGCAATGTTGGTATCAGAGCGTTGAACAACAACTTGCATTTATATAGCGCCTTTAACATCGTAAACCGTCCCAAGGTGCTTCACGAGCGATTATCAAACAAAATGTGACACCGAACCACATAAGAGAAATTAGGATAGGTGAAAGAGGTAGGTTTTAAACAGCATCTTAAAGGAGGAAAGTGAGGTAGAGAATTCCAGGGCAGATGAATTGTGTGGGAAAGGACTCCATAACGTGTGCATTTGCTTTGGCCCACACTATGATTGTGTGAAGTGTTAACTGGTTAATCAACCCAGGAGGACATTATTTGCAATCTGAAGTGTCTTATAACATAGTCAAAGATTGCCTAGATGGTTCCTTCGAAGTATCTTGAGATACCTTGCCACTAAAGTGAGTCACCCGTGGCTCAGTGGGCAGCACACTCGCCTCAGAGTCAGAAGGTTGTGGGTTCAAATCCCACTCCAGGGACTTGAGCACATAAAGCTAGGCTGACACTCCAGTGCAGTGCTGAGGGAGTGTTGCACTGTCGGAGGTGCCATCTTTCAGATGAGGCATTAAACCGAGGCCCCATCTACTCTCTTAGGTGGACGGAAAAGATCCCATGGCACTATTTCGAAGACGAGCAGGGGAGTTATCCCTGGTGTGCTGGCCAATATTTAGCCCTCAACCAACATAACAAAAACAGATTATCTGGTCATTATCACATTGCTGTTTGTGGGACCTTGCTGTGTGCAAATTGGCTGCCGTATTTCCCACATTACAGCAGTGACTACACTTCAGAAGTACTTGTAAAGTGCTTTGAGACGTCTGGTGGTCGTGAAAGGCGCTATATAAATGTAAGTCGTCTTCTTCGAAAGATGTTGTTCTATTCAATTCACCCAAGAAGGCACACAGATGCTCTGAGAAAGAGCCTTCTGCACTAAAACATTCCAAGCAATTGATAACCTGGTGATTTGGGGAAGTTAAGAGATTTGATGGCATTTTTGCCTGTGTTTTCTGAACAAATCAGTGGTCTCCAGTGACATTGACTGACAGCTGTTTGAGAGCTTTGAGGAGGTTGCAGAGCCATTGATTGGTTGGAGTCCCCATTGATTAACAGCTCAGGGCCCTCCTCAAGTATTAAATTGAGAATCAAGGTTCAGTTAGAGGGCAGGTTTTGAGTGAATCTCGCAGCCACCAGCTGTAAGGGGGCTGAGTGTTTTATACTATTGTGCTGGACTAGCCAGGGAGGTAGAGTGAGTTTTCAGAAATTGGAATTCTATTTCAAGGTCTTTGTTTAGAGAGGAATTGTATTTCATCTTGCTATTTTATATATTGAGAAGTGTAGACATATTCCACTGTGTGATGTACTGCTCATTCATCTACCTTATGTAATAAAGCTACTTACTGGTTAAAAGCCTGCAGCACGGTGGCATAGTGGTTAGCACTGTTGCCTCACAGCGCCAGGGACCCGGGTTCGAATCCGGCCTCGGGTGACTGTCTGTGTGGAGTTTGCACATTCTCCCCGTGTTTGCGTGGGTTTCCTCCGGGTGCTCTGGTTTCCTCCCACAGTCCAAAGATGTGCGGGTTAGGATGATTTGCTATGATAAATTGACCCTTAGTGTTAAGGGGATTAAATACGTGGGGTTATGGGGATAGGGTGGGATATGTGTTGGTGTAGGGGTTACGGGGATCAGGTGGGATATGTGTCGGTGCAGGCTCGATGGGCCGAAATGGCCTTTATCTGCACTGTGGGGTTTCTGTGATTTCTGTGATCTTGATTTGCTGAGAGTGTATATCCAGTCCCTTTTCAGAGCAAGCGGCAAATCACGTGGCCACATGTGATGCATTCCAATAGGCAGTGTGAAGTGTAGGTTCTCTGTTATGATCCCTCATTGTCACTATTCTTTACTTCAATATTGGGCAGGAAAATGTGTGGTCTGGATCATAGGGAATGTGAGGTCCACTTATAGGAGTGACTGCTGATGCTGAACCCAAGAAAATATCTGGAGTAATACCTAAAGATTTGGCAATAGCACTGCCTTCATATAGGGACAAACAGGACCATTTTCATAGAAACATAGAAACATAGAAGATAGGAGCAGGAGTAGGCCATTCGGCCCCTCGAGCCTGCTCTGCCATTCAATGAGATCATGGCTGTTCATCCAAATTCAGTACCCTGTCCCTGCCTTCTCCCCATATCCCTTGATCCCTTTAGCCTTAAGAAATATATCTAACTCCTTCTTGAATATATTTAATGAATTGGCCACCACTGCCTTCTGTGGTAGAGAATTCCACAGGTTCACCACTCTAACCTGATTGAGGTATACAAAATTATGAGGGGCATAGATAGGGTGGATAGAAAGGAACTTTTCCCCTTAGTAGAGGGGTCAATAACAAGGGGGCATAGATTCAAGGTAAGGGGCAGGAGGTTTAGAGGGGATTTGAGGAAAAACTTTTTCACCCAGAGGGTGGTTGGAATCTGGAACTCACTGCCTGAAAGGGTGGTAGAGGCAGGAACCCTCACAACATTCAAGAAGCATTTAGATGAGCACTTGAAATGCCATAGCATATAAGGCTACGGACCAAATGCTGGAAAATGGGATTAGATTAGATAGGGCTTGATGGCCGGCACGGACGCGATGGGCCGAAGGGCCTCTTTCTGTGCTGTATAACTCTGACTCTATGACTCTATGACTCTGGGTGAAGAAATTCCTCCTCATCTCTGTCCTAAATGGCTTACCCCTTATCCTTAGACTGTGATCCCTGGTTCTGGACTCCCCAGCCATCGGGAACATCCTTCCTGCATCTAGTCTGTCTAGTCCTGTTAGAATTTTATAAGTTTCAATGAGATCTCCTCTCATTCTTCTAAACTCCAGTGAGTATAAGCACAATCGACCCAATCTCTCCTCATACGTCATTCCTGCCATCCCAGGTATCAGTCTGGTGAATCTTCGCTGCACTCCCTCCATGACAAGAACATCCTTCCTCAGATAAGGCGACCAAAACTTTCCTTTTCGTTTAGGGTCAGAATATGTTTTTTTCCCCCTGTTTTTGACAAATTTGAAACTGCACAGAGGATATTCTATTAACTGCAGTGGATGAAAGATTCTGAACAAAAATAAGGATTTATTTTGTGAGTGTGAGTGCAAATGTGAGTTAAACCACTCACAAAACGTGCACTGCAAAAGTTAATAGAAAGCATTGCCTTCCCCCGGCACATAACAGCTCTTAAACCAAGGTTCACCTTTTGCTGATCTTTTCACTTCTATGTAGCCGGCACCACCAGAAACTTGTGCTTACACGGCCCGTTAGTCTGGCGTCTGTGCCTGTAAGGTACCCTGCAAAGTAAATCAATCCTACATTGAGCCTTGTAATGTACACCCATACAGACTCAGAGTAGCATACAGTGGAGCCACAGTGGTATCAAGTCTTATAGTTGCCTGGCAACATAAACGAATGAATTTATGTCTGGATTTGTATCTGACATGTGATCTTAAAGTGGTATAGGTAACCATGATTCTGTTTTGTGGAGAAATGTAATAGCTGCTCTGATGGCATTGGTACCTGGAATGATTGGGGGAGGGGTTGATACAAGGGTTGGGAATGGATACATAAAGAACTAGAAGAAAATGTAGAAATTCTGCTTCCACTGTTATGAATATGGAGTATAATCTTCTCACTACTATATGAACTGATGGACTGATGAAACCTTTGGTTTCAGACAGCAGGGATCTCTTCCCTTTCTGTCCAAACAAGCTTATTTTGAACTTTACATGGCTACGGAGCCTGCTGGGAGGGTAAGGTCACGCAGTGGTGGAAAATAAACAGGATGTCATACTAGGAACTGTAATAGAAATCTGAAGAGAAGAAAGGAGTTTATCTTTCATTTCATATTCCTCTCTGCATTTTTTTTTCATATTCCACTTTACTGTAGACTATACTGTTGAAATAGACCCCAACTTTGTTATTTCCCCGCCTTACAATAACCTGGGTGCTGTCTCAGTTGGTCTTCGCTTCCCATGTATACAGTATTATATAGAGCAGAAACCTTATATTTTTCCCATATTCTGATGCCAGAAAATACACTGAAACTGTTGCTGTAATTCAGACTTCTGATTTTGTTCATCATAAACCTCCAGTTCATCTGTACATTCACCTTGGATAGAAGGTTATTATAAAGGCCATTGTTTCTTTGAATGCCAACCCAAACAAGCTCAGAAATGCACATAGTTTCTGACTATCTACTTTTTCACCTTAAAAACATTTTGGATTCAAAATTAACAAAGCCAATAGAATGTTAAACTATGGGGGTGATTTTGCCAATGGGGAGCTTTTGGAGGCGGGACTCCCACTTGTCGGGCTCAGCAGGCCAATTAAGGGAAAGCCGGTTACAGAGAACATCAATGTATGACATTTCATCTGTCAAAAATTTTTGACAGATGAATTGTCATCGTTTGACAGCTCTGTGAAGCTGTCAAACAGTGACATTCTCTGTAGTTTGATGAGGTCTTGAATTCAAGACCTCATCAAACCTCTTTCTTTTGCAGAAAAGAGGTGGTTTTTGCATTGGAGAATGCAACAGCCATCTGTCATCTCCAACGCGGAGGTCCAAGACTCTCCGCATACACACCAACTGAAGCCTGCAGGAAGAAACAAAGGTAAGTACACTTTTACCAACACTTTGTACTTACCTCAGATACTCACCTCTCCACACTTGCACCCATCACTTACCTTCACACCACACTTTTGCACCCCCCACCCTGTCCGACCCACGCAGCCCCACTACTCGCCTCACTGACCTGGCGGGTTTCGGAGCCTTCGGGAAGCCCGCACTTGTGAGGGCAAAAAGGGGATAATCCTATTTTCTGCCTATTAACAGACAGTTAATAGGCTTTAATCCCTTCCCACCTCCAAGGAGACGGGACCCGGCGCGGTTTGGCTGCCCACCTCCTGGGAAGATGGCATGGAGGTGCGTTGGGCACCCACCCCCAAATTCTGCCCTTTTCCTGGCAGTCCCGCCTCCATACCCGCCTCCCCAGGGCTGGCAAGATCGTGCCCTAAGTAGCCAAAACAGTAGAATATAAATCAGAGGAGGTAGTGATCAAACTAAATATAGCTGTGGTTGGACCACACCTAAAATATTCCATCCAGTTCTGGTTGCCAAGAAACAAGAAAAACAGTCAAGCATAAAAGGCAGGGCAGCCACAAGGCTGAAGCCCAGGGGGCGATTTTCCCACTGGAGGCGGGTTTCGGCTTGGATGGGTTTGAAACCCGCCTCCACTGATAGTTTTCAAAAAATTGAGATTTCCCCTTTCAGAGGTGTGGGATGCCCTTGGTCAATTAGTGTTTTTGGAATGAAACTCGCCTCTGTTGACATCACTTTTCCAGTCTAATTTTATGGTTTCTTGCTGCCTTGGCTCATTCCACAGCATTTCTGCCTATGCTGCACCACCTGCAACATATTCTGAGAAACCACTATGTCCAATTCCAAGCCAAGGACCTGCCCGAGGCTCTCGCATGAGGCGCTGCAAATGTTGTTTGCGGGGGTGACAGCTAGCTTGGAGGTGCTCTTCCACTCATCTGGGAGGAAGAGGCCTGCCAAAGAAACCTGTGTGGGTACAGCTGGCAAGGGATATAACCTCCAGATCTGTGTGCAGATTGGGAGAATGTTTCCCCGTTGGGAAGCATTAAAATGACTTGAAGCCAAAATGTTGGCGTTATGGCATCTGTTCTTTCATCTTAGGCAGCTCCACATTGCGGGCTCCGCTACACTTGCGTTGCCAGGTTGGTGGCCTGAGTGAAAGGAGGTCAGAGAGTCATGTCCATTGTCAATGATGTCCTAGGATGGAGCCAAGGACATGTGCCAACTTGGGCAACCTATGCAAATCTGGCCACGATAACTTCATCCCTTGCATCCCGGGCAGCCATGTGCTCGCGTGCTGCCACTGCCGCTGGTCGATACACTGGCGCCCTGACCTCCTCCTGCTCCTCCTCCTCCTCCTCCTCAGCCTCCTCCTGCTCATCTGAGGTCCATGCAGAAAGAAAACGAATGGTCCCCATGCTGCTTACAGGTGCTTCCTTTGGGGAAGCACTCATTGCAAGCGGGGAGAGGGTCTTCCAAGGAGGTCCCACAGTTGATTGATTCAAGCTGCAGCACCTGCGACTTCGGAAGGCCTTCTAAAACTGCTCAGAGACCTTTTAAAGCCAAGATCTGGCACCTGCAAGCAAGTAATCCTTGCTGCAATAAACGATGTCTTGTTAGACCTGCAGCTGTGAGGAGGTCACCCACGAGTCAACCCGCCAGGCTTACCTGGCATGGTTCAGGAGGTGCGTGGAGCACACCGAAAAGCTGGAAAAATCACGAGGGCCTCTCAAAATAGGCTTAGAGAGGCCCTTAACGAGCATTTAATGATCACAAGTATCACTATGGCCAGCTGGGGGTGGGACCGCTTCCCGACCTCCAAAACAGGCACCGGCAAAATCCCGCAGAGGTGGGTCGGAGGCGCGTTCCGAACCCGCCCTCATTGAATCTGATTTTCCCGCCTTTCCTGCCTCCAAATCCGCCTCATCCGACAGCAGAAAATCACCCCCCCCCCCTCCCACCCCGAGTGCCAAGGGCTTGAGTTATGAGGAAAGACTGGAGAGACTTGAAGGGGAATGTAAACTCTCTCTGAGTGGAAATGGGCAGAACAGGCGTTAAAACCCAAGTACACTTACCATTGGGTTCTATTTTAATGTTGCTATGGGAGCCTCATAAAAAAAAATGCAAATAGAGGTCCAATCATTTAGATTGGAGCTCTAATTTTAACTACCTAATAAGTGGCCGCCCAGTGGAAACCCTGTAGAGCCTGGAGGAACATTCCTGCACCTCTGAGCCCCACAAAGAAAGTTTGGGCCACTGGTACCCCAGGCTCCCCTCTTTCCTACCCACAAAACCCTCCCAAACAGACTCTCCTCCTCTCCCCTATGACTGACAGCCTGTTGGAACTGTTCGAGCCTGCTTCGCCATTATTACTGTGGTGGAACTTGGCTCTGTCTGTCAAGCTTACCGACTCTCATCATACTTGGTACCCCAACCCCTTTAGATCAGTTGGTCGATAGGCTCCAGTAGTGTTTGATTAAATTCTATGGGGATGAAGGAGGGAATTGTTTCCCATTTATTGTTGGCTAGGGGACTTGTGACCCAAGCTGCAATTAGACTGACTTTCCTGTTTATTCCAAGTTAAAGGATTAGTACATTTTAGGACAGCTGGATGCCTTCAACCACATCTGTTGTATTGCTTAAGACCAAGTTGTTGATTAGTAGCATTTTAAAAATGGCTGGATTAGAGTATTTTCCCTGAATGAAGCAGATTGCAGCTGTCGGGTAATACACATTGATGGTTCTGTTAACAATAATGCGATGATAGAGTCCTTTCAAAGCTTGTAACTCAACTACTTCTCAGCAATTTTTATATTTTTTGCAAGTTGCAATCTTTAAATGTATTAAAAAAAGTACTGTGCCGCCACTTCATATTAATCTGCTAGAGGCAAAAAGGCATGAGAGCAGGAAAATGCAAGTAAATATTTGGTTATCATTCTGTGTTTAAAGCTTAACCGAAATAATATTTTGGAGTATTAAAATGTGCAAACATTTAAAGTAATGTTATTGTAGTTACTGTTGAATCCGTGATTCTTAAAGTATGATGTTTTCCAATAACTAGACGGAGGCTGTAAATTAACAATCCATAACAATGGTGCCGGCAGACTGGAAAACTGCTAATGTAACACCCTTATTTAAAAGGGGCAGTAGACAGAAGGCTGGAAACTATAGACCGGTTAGCCTAACATCTGTGGTAGGTAAAATTTTGGAGTCCATTATTAAGGAGACAGTAACAGGACATTTGGATAATCATAATTTAATAGGACAAAGTCAGCATGGTTTTATGAAGGGGAAGTCATGTTTGACAAATTTGCTGGAGTTCTTTGAGGAAGTAACGTATAGGGTGGATAAAGGCGAACCAGTGGACGTAGTGTATTTAGACTTCCAAAAGGCATTTGACAAGGTGCCACACAAAAGATTATTGCTTAAGATAAAAAATCACGGGATTGGGAGTAATATTCTGGCATGGATAGAGGATTGGCTATCTAACAGAAGGCAGAGAGTTGGGATAAATGGTTCATTCTCAGACTGGCAATCAGTAACTAGTGGTGTTCCACAGGGGTCAGTGCTGGGTCCCCAACTCTTTACAATCTATATTAACGATTTGGAGGAGGGGACCGAGTGTAACATATCAAAGTTTGCAGATGATACTAAGATGGGAGGGAAAGTAGTGTGAGGAGGACATAAAAAACCTGCAAGGGGACATAGACAGGCTAAGTAAGTGGGCAGAGATTTGGCAGATGGAATACAATACTGGAAAGTGTGAGGTTATGCACTTTGGCAGGAAAAATCGTAGAGCAAGTTATTATCTTAATGGCAAGAAACTGGAAAGTACTGAAGTACAAAGGGATCTGGGGGTCCTGGTGCACGAAACTCAAAAGGTTAGTATGCAGGTGCAGCAAGTGATTAAGAAGGCCAATGGAATGTTGGCTTTCATTGCTAGGGGGATAGAATATAAAAATAGGGAGGTATTGCTTCAGTTGTACAAGTTATTGGTGAGACCGCACCTGGAATACTGCGTACAGTTTTGGTGTCCATACTTAAGAAAGGACATACTTGCTCTCGAGTCAGTACAAAGAAGGTTCACTCGGTTAATCCCGGGGATGAGGGGATGGACATATGAGGAGAGATTGAGTAGATTGGGACTCTACTCATTGGAGTTCAGAAGAATGAGAGGCGATCTTATTGAAACATATAAGATTGTGAAGGGGTTGGATCGGGTGGATGCGGGGAGGATGTTCCCGATGATGGGTGAAACTAGAACTAGGGGGCATAGTCTTAGAATAAGGGGCTGCTCTTTCAAAACTGAGATGAGGAGGAACTACTTCACTCAGAGGGTGGTAGGTCCATGGAATATGCTGCCCCAAAAAGCTGTAGAAGCTACATCGTTACATAAATTTAAAACAGAAATAGACAGTTTCCTAGAAGTAAAGGGAATTAAGGGTTACGGGGAGCGGGCAGGAATTTGGACATGAGTCTAGGTTCGGATCGGTCATGGCCCTGTGGGTAGCGGAGCGGGCCCAGGGGCCGTGTAGCCTGATCCTGCTCCTATTTCGTGTGTCTAATTCTGTTAGATTCAGGAGATGGTTCTGTGATAGTAGATTGGCGGTTAGGATCAGATCAGCCATGATCTTATTGAATGGCGGAGCAGGCTCGAGGGGCCGATTGGCCTACTCCTGCTCCTATTTCTTATGTTCTTATGTTCTTATGTAACAGGTGTTTACTGGAGGAGGGTAGTCTAAAGACTAACAGTACAGATGCCTGCTCAAGGCTTATATACAGGTGTGGTCACTGCCGGTACTACAGTATACAGGAGCTGTAAAAGTAGTTCTCTCTTAAAGGTACATACACTACAATTCCTCCCCTTTTAGATTACAGTACCCATAACATTCAAATAACAGTTAACACTTTAACATGCACATTTAACTGAAATAGTCCATTTATAGATTCAGTCTTTGGGGCGGCTTCCTGATCCTTTCTGGATAGCGCCTTTCCTGAGTGTCTTGTTCTTGGTGCGGAGGCGATTCTGGCCCCCATTCGTTGGTTAGTTCATCAGTTTCCGCTGCTACTGTTTCTGGGGTAGATGCTACTGGTATGTCGGGTTCATCCCCAGGTACGCGAGACATGGGGTTGACTCGTTCCTGTGACGTTAGGATCTGGTCGACGTGGCGTCTCACAATGTTCTCCCCGACACCCACTGTGTACATTAGTGGCCCCTGCCGTGTGCATATCGCTCCGGGTTGCCATTTCTCTGTTCGGTAGTCGCGGGCCAAGACTGGTTGTCCTGCATTGAAGCTCCTTGTCAGCTTCTCATTGATGTGCTGGAATTGCTTATCCTCAACATTTCTTCGCACATTTGGTCTGAGCAAATCCAGACAACATCTCAACCTTCGGTTAAAGAACATCATGGCCGGGGTCTGGTTGGTAACTGCATGTGTCACATTTCTGTAGGCTAACAGGAAATTGTCCACCTTATGCTGTAGTGGAATCTCATCATCGCACATGGCCCTTATCGCCTTTTTAAAGGTTTGTACGAACCTCTCAGCCAATCCATTTGTGGCTGGATGATACGGGGTGGATGTGTAATGCCTTACCCCATTCCTTCTCATAAATTTCCGAAACTCTTCGGACACAAACTGTGGTCCGTTATCAGAGCAAATCTGCCCTGGCAAGCCGTTCCTGGCAAATATGGTCCGTAGGACTGCAATCGTTTTCTCTGTAGTGGTGGAGGACATTTTGATCACCTCAGGCCATTTCGAGTGCGCATCCACTGCTATTAAGAATATTGAGTCCATGAATGGACCAGTAAAATCAATATGCACCCGTTGCCATGGAGAGGAGGGCCACTCCCATGGGTGTAGAGGGGCATGTGGTGGTGCATTTTGGACCTTCTGGCATCCTGAGCAGCTCTTTGTGAGGTCCTCGATTTGTTGATTGATCCCCGGCCACCACACATAAGCCCTAGCAAGGCTTTTCATTTTCACCCCTCCCAGATGGCCTTCGTGAAGCTCATTGAGCACACTCTCCCTTAACTTGGGTGGAATTACCACTCGGGATCCACACATCACTGTCCACTGGCATACTGACAGCTGTTCTCTTCTGGATGAGAATGCTGGCAACAGTGAGTCACCATGTGTTGGCCATCCCTTCACCGTCAAATCATATACCCGAGACAGTGTCGGATCATTTCGGGTCTCCTTCTCTATATCCGCGTTAGTTACTGGCAAGCGTTCAATTATCGACGAATAAAATATTTCGATAGGGTCCACTGCTGGTGCTTCCTCCACAGTAGGCAGTGGCAGGCGTGATAGCCCATCAGCGTTTCCATGCTGTTTCGTGCCCTGATACTCTATTTCATATTGGTTCGCCCCTAGAAAAAGGGACCATCTTTGTAGCCGTTGTGCAGTCATCACTGGAACACCCTTCTTTGGATTAAAGATGGAGACAAGTGGTTGGTGGTCAGTCAGCAAGGTGAACTTCTGCCCATGCAGATAGTGGTTGAATTTTTTTACTCCCCATACTAGGCTGAGGGCCTCCCTGTCAATCTGGGCGTAGTTGCGCTCGGCTGAGGTTAGTGACCGAGACGCAAAGGCTACTGGCCTCTCCAACCCGTCTGGGAATTTGTGCGACAGCACCGCTCCAATACCATAGGGTGATGCATCACACACCAACCGAATTGGTCGTGCTGGGTTGAAATGGGCCAACACCTCTTTTGATGTGATCAATTCTTTGCACTTCTGGAAAGCTCGTTTACATTCGTCATTCCACTTCCATGATACCCCCGTTTGCAGTAGGGTGTTCAGTGGGTGTAATACTGTAGACAAATTTGGTAAGAACTTATGGTAGTAATTCACCAGCCCGAGGAATGACCTCTGTTGTGACACATTTTCCGGTGCTGGAGCCTTGACTACTGCCTCAATCTTTTCAGGGGACTTATGTAACCCCTCTTCATCAATAACGTGGCCACAATACGAGATCTGCTTCTGAAAAAACTCGCACTTGTGGCGATTAGCTCGTAGCCCATATTCCTTTAATCTAGTGAGCACCTTCTCCAGGTTGGCGAGGTGATCACTGTCATTTTCGCCCGTGATCAGGATGTCGTCCAAATAACACTGGGTCCCTGGAATTCCTTGCAGGACTTGATCCATTGCCCTTTGCCAAATAGCCGGAGCCGATGCTACCCCGAACACCAGCCGGTTGTATTGGTAGAGACCTTTATGATTGTTGATCGTGAGGTATTGTTTCAAGGCTTCTTCTATCTCCATTTGCAGGTACGCCTGGGCCAGATCTATCTTAGTGAAGCGTTTACCTCAAGATAGCGAGGTGAAAATATCTTCAATCCGTGGAAGCGGATATTGTACCGTGTGAAGGACTGGGTTCACTGTCACCTTAAAATCCCCACAGATGCAGACCTTCTTTGGTTCCCCAGGCGTATTACTCAACGACCTCTTCATTACAGGAACGATGGGTGTGGCCCACTCGCTCCAGTCCACTTTGGACAGTACTCCTGAATGTTCCAAACCTTCCAGCTCTGCTTTGACGGCTGGTCGGATCGCATAAGGCACCGGTCTGGCCTTACAAAACTTTGGGCTTGCATTTTCCTCTATTTTAATCGTCGCTGTTATGCCTTTTAGTGTTCCGAGTCCCTCCTGGAACACTTCTTGTGCGTCAGTTAGCATTCTTGACAGTCGTCCAGGTGTGACGTTGTCATCCTTTTTGGCCTCAACCTTCAGTGCCTGTATGGAATGCCAATCTAATTGTATCTTCCAGATCCATTCACGTCCTAGCAGTGGTGGTCCTCCACCTGGCAATAAATATAGGTCCATTTTGGGTATTTCCTGGCCTTTGTATATCACGTTCACCCTTATTTTTCCTTTGGGGTAGACTTTTTGCCCCGTGTACGTCTTCAAGACAATCTCTGTAGCTTTCAAGGGTATGTGTGAAAATAGCCGCTTGTAGTCCCTTTGGTTTATGACTGTTAGGGCTGATCCTGTGTCCAATTCCATTTTCACTTGGACTCCGTCTATCTTGAGCGTGACCCAGATAGTCTGGTGATCCTCCATTTTGATTACCTTATGTAGTTTCAGACAACCCAGCTCCTTGCTTCCGGAGTCTGTATCACTTTTCTGTTCGTCTGAACTACTGTACATCACCTTATGTACCTTTTTGTACTTTGTGGTAAACCACTGTTATACCTGTCTGTATGTGTATGTGTATTCCACTAGGTACAGGTCTGGACATGCCTCGGCTGACTCCTCCCACTATTCCAGGTATATAAGTGACTACCTCCCAGTCCCTTAGTATTCTGGACGGGTCGACCACTCGAGACAAGACCTTCATTCTGTAGTTAATAAAAGCCTGGTTGTTACTCGCTTAACCTCAGTCTTTTGAGTAATTGATGGCGCATCAATTTTATTAACTACATTTTTTATAATGGAGAAGATCCTCACACCAGCATGCCTGGACCTGGACAGTCGGGAAGCGGACGCTTCCACCAAGTTTGCTCACTGGCTCACGTGCTTCGAGACATTCCTGACTGCCTCCACTGCGGTCGCAACGGATGCGGACAAACTGTCTGTCCTGATCTCCAAGGTGAACCACCGAGCGTACTCAGTCATCCGGGACGCGACCTCGTACACAGCCGCCCTCCAGCTCCTCAAGACCCAGTACACGCGCCCTGTGAACGAAGTATACGCCAGGCACCTTCTGGGGAGTCGCAAGCAACAACCTGGGGAATCAACTGAGGAATACCTCCAAGCACTGTCCGTGCTTGGCCGGGCCTGTGGGTGTAAGGCGGTAACGCCCGCTAAGTACACGGAGGAACTGATCCGGGATGCCTTCGTAGCGGGCCACAGGTCCAACTACACCCGACAGCGACTGCTGGAGCTGAGTGACCTCACCCTCGACAAAGCCTCCGAAATCGCACTAACGCTGGACGCAGCCTACCGGGGCATGGATGCCTACTCCTCTGCACCGTGGACGCCGTGGGGAACGACAACCTGGGACACGGTAGGACAGCCCCATAGCACCGTGCCACCCCAGCCACAGCCCAACAACGGCCCAACTACTGCAGCAGTGTCCCAAGGCCAGACAGCAGTATCCCAAGGCCAGAAATGCTACTTCTGTGGCCAGGTCAAACACCCCAGAGCGCGCTGCCCGGCGAAGAATGCGACCTGCTCGGGCTGCGGGAAAAAGGGACACTACGCCAGCGTCTGCAAGGCCAAGCCACCCCGAACGCCAGCAGCGCCGCGTGTGGGCCAGGCGAGCCGCCATCTTGGGCCCCCAACAGCGCCGCGTGTGGGCCATGCGGGCCGCCATCTTGGGCCTCCCCAGCCATGTGCGAACCACCGCAGCAGCAGCCATCTTGGACGACTCCAGCCACATGGGAATCATGGACGCCGCCATCTTGGACACCAGCCGGGATGCAGCAGACCGCCAACCCCCCCCCATCTGATACCCGCAGCGACACACCGACCCCTACGCTGGCCTCCATTACGCTGGACCAAACGAGACCGCACCAACTAGCTCGGTCCAAAATGGACGTTAAGGTAAACGGCCATGCAATAAACTGCCTTTTTGACTCCGGGAGCACAGAGAGCTTCATCCACCCCGACACGGTGCGGCGTTGCTCCCTCCCAGTCCTGCCTGCGCACCAGCGGATTTCTATGGCCTCCGAGTCCCAGTCAGCGGACATTGGCGGCTACTGCGTGGTGACACTAGTAGTAGACGGGACTGTGTTCAATAATTTTAAACTCCTGGCCCTGCCCGACCTCTGCGCTGCCGTCCTACTGGGGTTGGATTTCCAGTGCCACCTCAAAAGCGTTACGATGGCGTACGGTGGCCCCCTCCCCCCACTCACAGTCCGCAGCCAGCAGCCTCCAAATTGCCCGCCGCGCACCAGATGCAACCTCTCCACACTCAGAGTCCCATCCCCCCCACTGTTTGCTAACCTCACCCCCGACTGTAAGCCCATCGCCACAAAGAGCAGGCGATACAGTGCCGGGGACAGGGTTTTCATCAAAACCGAAGTGGAGCGGCTCCTGAAGGAGGGGATTATTGAGGGCAGCTCCAGCCCCTGGCGAGCCCAGGTTGTGGTCGTTAAGACCGGCGAGAAACAACGCCTGGTCATCGACTACAGCCAAACAATAAACCGCTACACCCTGCTGGACGCCTACCCACTCCCCCGCATAGCTGACATGGTCAACCAGATCGCGCAGTACCGTGTCTTTTCGACCATTGACCTGAAATCAGCGTACCACCAGCTCCCCATCCGCCCTGAAGACCGCCAGTATACTGCTTTTGAGGCAAACGGCCGCCTCTATCACTTCCTTAGGGTTCCCTTCGGCGTTACCAACGGGGTCTCCGTCTTCCAAAGGGAGATGGACTGGATGGTCGATCAAAACGCGCTGCAGGCCACTTTCCCTTACCTAGACAATGTGACCATCTGTGGCCATGACTTGCAGGACTATGACGCAAACCTCGAAAAATTCCTCCGCACCGCCCAACTCCTGAACCTGACATATAACAAGGAGAAGTGCATATTCCGCACAGACCGCCTCGCCATCCTTGGCTGTGTTGTGGAACACAGGGTCATCGGTCCCGACCCGGACCGGATGCGTCCCCTTATGGAACCCCCACTGCCTAAAAGCCCTGACGAGGTGCCTAGGGTTTTTTTCCTACTACGCTCAGTGGGTCCCCTATTATGCAGACAAAGCCCGTCCGCTGATCAAATCCACCTCTTTTCCCCTGATGGCAGAGGCCCGCTTGGCCTTCCACCGTATCAAGGAGGACATTGCCAAAGCCACCATGCACGCAGTGGACGAATCCATCCCCTTCCAGGTGGAAAGCGATGCGTCCGACTTCGCTCTGGCCGCCACCCTTAATCAGGCGGGGAGACCTGTGGCATTCTTCTCATGAACCCTCCAGGGCCCGGAGACCAGACACTCCGCGGTCGAGAAGGAGGCCCAGGCTATTGTGGAGGCTGTGCGTCATTGGAGGCACTACCTGGCCGGAAAACGATTTACCCTGCTCACTGACCAGCGTTCAGTTGCTTTTATGTTCAACAACAAGCAGAGGGGCAAAATCAAAAATGACAAGATCTTGAGGTGGAGAATCGAACTTTGCACCTACAACTACGAGATCTTGTACCGGCCTGGGAAGCTCAATGAACCCCCAGATGCCCTATCGCGTGGCACCTGCGCCAGCGCGCAGATCGATAGGCTGAGGGCCCTCCACAATGACCTCTGCCACCCGGGGGTCACCAGGTTCTTCCACTTCATCAAGGCCCGCAACCTGCCTTACTCCATCGAGGAGGTCAGGACCATGACCAAGAACTGCCAAGTCTGCGCTGAGTGCAAACCGCACTTTTATAGACCAGACAGAGCCCACCTGATAAAAGCCACTCGCCCTTTCGAACGCCTGAGCGTCGATTTTAAAGGGCCTCTCCCCTCCTCCGACCGCAATGTGTACTTCCTCAACATCATTGACGAGTACTCCCGTTTCCCGTTCGCTATCCCCTGCTCGGACATGACCAGTGCCACGGTCATTAAATCTCTGAACAGCCTCTTCACCCTGTTCGGTTTCCCCAGCTATATCCATAGCGACCGGGGCTCATCATTTATGAGCGACGAACTCCGCCAGTACCTGCTCGCTAGGGGTATAGCCACAAGCAGGACCACCAGTTACAACCCCCGGGGGAACGGACAGGTGGAAAGAGAGAATGCAACAGTTTGGAAGGCCGCCCTACTAGCCTTAAAGTCTAGGGGCCTTCCGACCTCCCGCTGGCAGGAGGTGCTCCCCGATGCGCTCCACTCGATTCGGTCACTGCTCTGCACTGCCACCAATGCCACCCCTCACGAGAAAATGTTTGTCTTCCCAAGGAAGTCCACATCGGGGACATCGTTACCGCCATGGCTGACGTCCCCAGGGCCGGTACTACTGAGAAGACACGTGAGGGCCAATAAAACGGACCCCCTGGTCGAGAGGGTCGACCTCCTCCACGCCAACCCCCAGTACGCTTACATTGCATACCCGGACGGGCGGGAGGACACAGTCTCCATACGAGACCTCGCACCCTCGGGGACCGCTGTAGGGCGGGAGGACACAGTCTCCATACGAGACCTCGCACCCTCGGGGACCGCTGTAACCCACTACCCATTACCACCCCCCCCCCACGACCCGATATCCAACCCCAGCAGCCGGCTCGCCTCGGACCGTCACCCACGAGGACTACACTCCAGGGCCCCAGCCTACACGGGACGCGACACCGGAAGCTCCACCACCCCTGCCGTCGCCACGTCGATCACAGCGGCAGACAAGACCTCCGGAGAGACTCCAATATACGAACTTTTAAATACACTTCACCCCGCCGGACTCATTTTTAAACAAGGGGTGAATGTGGTAAACCACTGTTATACCTGTCTGTATGTGTATGTGTATTCCACTAGGTACAGGTCTGGACATGCCTCGGCTGACTCCTCCCACTATTCCAGGTATATAAGTGACTACCTCCCAGTCCCTTAGTATTCTGGACGGGTCGACCACTCGAGACAAGACCTTCATTCTGTAGTTAATAAAAGCCTGGTTGTTACTCGCTTAACCTCAGTCTTTTGAGTAATTGATGGAGCATCATACTTCTCCTGTGGAGATTTCTTGCTGCTGGTTTTCTTCCCTGACCTGCAGACTTTTGCTATGTGTCCTGCTTTTCCACACTGTCTGCACACTTGGTCCTTGAACCAACAATCCTTCTGGTCGTGTGTTGTTCTGCTGCAGCGATAACACTTCCCTGCTCCATATGACAGTTCATTGGTGCCATATTCTTGCGGTCTCCGTTGTATCTCTGCAGCGCCCCGTGCGGCTGCTTCGCGTGATACTGCCATGCTGAAAGCCTTGTCCAGCGTAAGATCCTTTTCTGATAGAAGCCGTTTCTGGGTTCCTTCACTTTGAAGCCCACACACAAACTTGTCCCTTAACATATCTGCCAATCCCAATCCAAACTGGCAGTGTTTCGATAGTTTGCGCAGTTCCGTTAAGTACTCAGCATTACTTTCGTCTTTATGCTGGTTCCTTTTGTGGAACTTAAATCTTTCTGCTATCAGCAGCGGTGTGGGGTTTAAGTGGTCCTGTAGGATTTCCACTATGCTTTCGAAATCCTTATCCACTGGCTACTGTGGGGTTATTAGGTTTCGCAGTAAGCCATAAGTTTTTGCACCCATGGAATTCAACAAAACCAGTGCTTTCCTAGCATCTGGCACTTCATTCGCCTTGCAGTACACCTCAATGCGTTCCACATATGTCGCCCAATCTTCGACTTCATTGTTGAACGCAGTGACACTGCCACTCTTCGGCATCCCTGGGTGTGGTTAAACTGTCTAAAATGGCGTCTCCCGTGCTCTCCCTTCTTCTCCGCTGGCTCAAAATGGCGTCTCCCGCGCTTTCCTTTCTTCCCGCGCTCGCCCTTCTTCTCCGCTGCGGCTTCTAAAATGGCGTCTCCCGCGCTCTCCCTTCTTCTCCGCGGCTCAATGGTGTCTCCCGCGCTTCCTTTCTTTCCCCGCAGACGCTGCTCAGCCCTTGAGACCTGGCTGCGCTCTGCGCGTTCTCCTGTGCGCCTCTCTCGTTGCCGCCGCTCGGTCCTGAACCCCGGCTGTGCTTTTCCCTCTCTCTGTTTTTGTTTTCCGTTGACGCCGCTCAGTCTTCAATCCCCGGCTGCGCCCTGTGCGCTTCACCCTCTCTCTTACCCCGTTGACGCTGCTCGGCCTTTTCTGTGCCGTCGGTCGGCTCCAGCCACCGCTGTCCGAGAAGGGTCTGCGCTGTACCTGTTGCCAGTCTGTTGCTGGATCGTCGTGGCTGGAGAACCAAGCCCAGCGCTCAACAGCCTCCCCTGCGATGTTCATTCTCTGCCGGATGACTGGGCGGTTGCTTGTGCTCGACGCCCGTGCTTCTGGCCTCGACTTTCTTCTACTGTCCTCCCGGAGTGAATCCTTGAAAGGAAATGCAGAGTTGCAGGTAGATTCGAATCGACCTCGTCGCCACTGTTGAATCCATGATTCTTAAAGTATGATGTTTTCCAATAACTAGACGGAGGCTGTAAATTAACAATCAACAGGTGTTTACTGGAGGAGGGTAGTCTAAAGACTAACAGTACAGATACCTGCTCAAAGCTTATATACAGGTGTGGTCACTGCCGGTACTACAGTATACAGGAGCTGTAAAAGTAGTTATCTCTTAAAGGTAAATACACTACAGTTACTAAACAGCTAAACTTGTGTATTTGGAGTTTCATAGCTTTGTCCACATTTTAAAGGGAGATGTGCCATCCATTCGCCTTTAGAAAAAAATCCAAGGGAAATATTCGGTTGCTTTGCACCTCCCGTTAGCACCCTAAGAGGATGCTAATGGGGCGGAAAGCAACGAGCGTCCGGGTGCGGTGATGTTTGCGCCACTTGAGAAATTGACCAGACATTTTGCAGCGGTGCTAAACACTACCGCCACGATCTCCTACGCCCGCAGATCGTGACATCAGTCGAGCGTGCAACGCCCCAGTAGCGCCCCGGACCAGATATTGAGTGGCACCCCCTGCCTTTCCGCCTGCCATTAGCAATGACTGGTTGAGGGGAGTATTTTGCAGTCGGGAAGGGACTGGGGGAGTGCTATTTAAGGGCGACCGCTTCCTGCCTTTTTTTGTTGGCGACATTTTTGCACCTCGCATTCTGAGAGAGAGAGAGAGAGACTTCTGGAGAGATTCAATGCTGTTAAAAGGAGTTTTGGGTACTGAGCAGCACTTTGCAGGTTCATTTTGATTTGACCTTCCTTACATTGATTTAGAAGCGACTATGGGGGCTGCACTCTGAGCTCTTTCCCTGGGAACTCGCCATTGTTCTTTCCAGCAAATTTGATGTACAGGTCTCTCCAGGCCGAGATTCGAGGCTACAATGAGCAGGGTGTGGATGGAGAGCAAGATCGACCCTCCCCTTTAAGAACTGGCCGGCGCCAGTGTGTCTGTGTTCCATTGCTGACTGACATCACATGAGCTTCGCCAGCGCTCTGAGGTAGCGCCTCGCTCCTCGGCCTTTGCACCTTAAGACAGGTGTGTAGCGCCTGATTTAGCACTCCAATCACCTCCAGGGGCGATAGAAGCCAAGTTTGCAGTCGGAGGCGATAATTAGCGCCAGGCGCTAAACTTTGCGCCCGGCCGATAATTGCGCCTCAAACAGGACGATACCGAATTTCTCCCCCAAACTGTCCCAAATACTTCTCGGTAACTATTCTTAAGTTGCCATCTTTTTTAGGGGGAGTGGGGCGGGATGGAAGGGATGTTCCAGCTTTTTTGAAGCTGCTAGGCAGCTTCTGTGAGTTTTCAAGTTTGGATACATTCTTATTCCAATAACCTTCATGCCTTTCATAATCAAATATTTTCTAAACTCCTACATTTAAGAGTCTATTTCAAGTATGTATTAACTGTCTGGGGAAAAACACTTTGAACCAGTCATATGGTTTTGAGCTCATTTCATGCTGATGCTGAATCCAAATAACCAACCAAAAGTCATGTTTCCTGACTCTGTCTGAATTGTTGAAGCTAGTTTTCATTAGTTCTCAGTTGGCATCAATACTTCTTGCCTTTATTGACATGATTGGACGTGGCCCTTGCACAGATGCTGCCTAGAACTCTCCGCAATTTGAATATTCATTGGAGGAAGTGCCAGAAAATAAACTTCCAGCCAGCCAGCAATTAACACTGTGCTGCTTCAGAAGGGCCCCCAAGGGTAAGACCCATCCCTGAGTTTGTGACATTTTCTTGGGACCAGTTTGAAGTGAAGAAATTACCGGACCTTTTTTTCTTCTTCTCACCAATTCTCTCCTCTCTTACCGTCACCTCCTGATGGTGTTGATTTATTGCTGCATTACAGTTCCATCAGTACTTCACCCAAATAATCATTATTTATATATGAGCGCTGACAACGACTGTCAGCAGACTATTCATTTGTAGGTAGGGAATCATAACTGGTTGCCCTCAATGTCCACAGAAGGGGCCACTGGATAACAATCAAGAGAGGGAAAGGCATGCAATTTTTGCCCTTCCTGACTAGGGTGCTGAGGCTAATTGCAGTGCTTCTGTTGCTGCCAATTTAGAATGAGCTGGGGATTGAACATGAGGCCTTCCTGGTCTGTGTGGTACAAGCTACTCACCCAATAAACAAGCAAGGGAGTGCACCAAAAGAGAGTCAGTTGGGCGTAGCAGAGAACAATACGTGGAGGCAGAGGGTTACCATGAAACTGTAACTCAATTATGGGAGCTGGTCCATGAAGGATTGTGGGATAGTCAACCTTCTGCCATTCAGTCTCATCTTAAATACTACCAGCTCTTCATGGGGACCCACATGGGGCATCTCAGGAGTCAACCACTTTGCTTTTTGAACTATTGACACTTTCTTTTCTGCACAATGATAGAATCGCACAAACTGAATTAAATTTATTAAGTACTCCAGTGCTGTGTCATACATGCCGTGTGTGTGTGTGTTTTTTTATATGCCCAACTATGAAGTGTTCCTCTGGTTGAGGGAATAGCACTAGCAGGTGGCTGCATAGCCAACTGGTGAGCTGGAGGGTTCACAAAAGGCCACCACCTATATTTGCAATGAACCTTGATGGACTTACATTAGTGGCAAGCATATCATTTGTTGTTGTCACTCCGGCTCATTATTTTCAAAGTGCAGAGTGTCACTTTAGTGCAGGGTCAGGTAATGCCACTCAACCCCCACTGAGATGAGTGACAACTGTCTGCTGCTGTCCACACATGCTGCTGCTGGAGGTTTTTTTTAACTAGACTCGCTGATCTGTTTGAGTGTAAAATATTAGGCATCTACGAGTTGACATGTTGCCTGAAACTGTTGTGTAACTGAGTTGAAGCTTTTCGTAATTACTTTTTGGAGTATTATAACAGTGTGATCACTGACGAGAGATAGGCCTATTGCGGTTATGGCCTGCGTAACTATGGAACTCAGTGAAGCTGCCATTGGTGTCACATATTAAGTGGCAGACGTCAGTGCACATCGCTGTTCCTCCATGGATCCATTTTTGTCGGATTTGTGTCTGTGTTGGACTCCTCCACATTGTCCAGAGCACCTCCTGTGATCATGTGCAAAGAGGCAAACAATTCCTCAAATACCGTCTTTCCGACATTTCAAAGCAGGCCCACAAAGGTTTGTATCTCTATGCAGGAGCACTCAGCATGCTGGACCTCTGTCCCAGATGACTGATCCTTCTTCCAATCATCGCCACTTAATCATCAGTGCTCAGCTCCTCGACCTGTGGTTCCTCCAGAACACCATCTACTGCTCCAAAAGTCTATGGGCTGGATTTTCTCAATGGAGACGAGTTGGAGGCGGGACCGCTGCTTGTCGGGCCTATGTCCCGCCTCCATCATCTTCTAGCCAACCAGCGGGATTTTCCCCTGATTGCCCTTGTTAAGCCCGCCCTGCAGTCCAATTAAGGGGGAAGTCACTGACAGATCACGTCGACGTCTGATGGGCTATCTGTCAAGACTTCTTGAAAGAAGAAATGTCAGCGTTTGACAGCTCTGTGAAGCTGTCAAACACTGACATTCTCTGTAGTTTGATGAGTCCTTGTGTTAAGGAAGCTGCACCTGCATGCTTACCTTCAGCGACTGGTGCACAAGGACGCCCAGGTCTCGTTGCACTTCCCCTTCTCCCAATCTATTGCCATTCAGATAATAATCTGCCTTCCTGTTTTTGCCACTAAAGTGGATAACCTCGCATTTATCCACATTATACTGCATCTGCCCAATCACCCAACCTGTCCAAATCATCCTGGAGTTTCTCGGCATCCTCCTCACAGCACACACGCCCACCCAGCTTTGTGTCGTCTGCAAACTTGGAGATATTACATCCAGTTCCCTCGTCTAGATCATTAAGATATATTGTGAATAGCTGGGGTCCTAGCACCGATCCCTGCGGTACCCCACTAGTTACTGCCTGCCACTCGGAAAAAGACCCGTTTATTCCAACTCTTTGCTTCCTGTCTGCCAACCAGTTCTCTATCCAAGTCAGTACCTTACCCCCAATCCCATGTGCTTTACCTTTGCACGTTATGATACAAAGTCATCTTCCAGCAGCGCTCTCTGCTTCCTTTCTGAGGTTCATAGATGACATAGCATGACATGGGGCTCGGAAGGACGTAGCAATTGATCATGCAGTTGTGAATAGCTTGACATGTAGTTTACTTTCCAATCACTGTCGTCAATGTTGCTGGAAACTTCAGAGCGCTAGCCAGCTGCTGCCCTCTTTAAGAGGGAAGCTCTCATTTATATTGGGCTAGCGGGGTTACTTATGAGGAAAGGTGGCCGCCAAGTCAGAGTGGCTGATGGCATCTGTGCTGTGAGTGATCAGGCTAAGGCACTGAGCCACAAGAAGGATATTGGTGACTGCAAAACTTGAGATTGGGTCAGCGTGACTGCCAAAAGGGTGGACTCGATAGCCCATGACAGTGCCAGAGATTTCCCGGCCTCTGCAGCTGAAATCATAAACAAATTGAAGCTTGAGCTAATGCTCATTCACTAAACAGCACTTGTTAAGGTAACTGCAAGGGGAAGGACAGCTGTTAGGTAGAGGGGAAAAAAAGGGATTTTAAAGCGGTATTCAAAGCCTTTTTTAATTCCGTCTTGAGCTGTTGCATAATACACCCTGTTGCGAGACCAGGAGGCTCATGAAGCAGGTCACATTCGTTGGAAAGGGTGCACACTTACACAAAAATAATCTTAAATTGCTCTCTGGTTAGCTAAAGTCTATTTTCGGTTGTGATCACATCAATTCCCCTGAGCTAGTACAAATGACTGTCAAGTCTAATGCTCGCCAATTCCATGTGCTTTAACTTTACACGCTAATCTCTTATGCGGGACCTTATCGAAAGCCTTCTGAAAGTCCAAATACACCACATCCACTGGTTCTCCCTTATCTATTCTACCAGTTACATCCTCAGAAAATTCCAGTAGATTAGTCAAGCATGATTTACCTTTTGTAAATCCATGTTGACTTTGTCCGATCCTGTCACTGTTTTCCAAGTGCTCTGCTATTACATCTTTTATAATGGACTCTAGCATTTTCCCCACTACCGATGTCAAGCTTACCGGGCACGGAGGCGAGATGGGGGCGGGTTTGCCATCCTCCCCCACTTTCTGCTACTTTACCGGCAGTCCTGCCTCCATACCCGCCTCCTCGGGGCTGAGAAAATCCAGCCCTATGTTGCTAGGCTATGTAGCAAAAGTATATGATGCATTCATGAAACATTCTGTGCGAATGATAGAATATCAAAGCAATATTGTATATGCCATCAGCTCTGTGATGTCCTCCATCTTCCATAGTCCCCAAGTCTTCCAAGCTTTCTCTCCTAAACAGGTTTACATTAGGTTTTTCAATAGATCATGGTCTGGGGGGTCCAACACCTGTTCCTTCCTTCACCCTCTCATTATTTGTCAGCTTCAACTTTAAACATAAGCAGGTACCGCAAAGGTAATGCATTTAGGGAGGGCTAACAAGGCAACGGAATACACAATAAATGGTAGGCGACTGAGAAGTGTGGAGGAACAGAGGGACCTTGGAGCGCATGTCCCTCCACAGATTCCTGAAGGTAGCAGGACAGGTAGACAAGGTGATAAAGGAAAGTATCCTGTATGCCTTCTTAATCAGCCGAGGCATAAAATATAAGAGCAGGGAGGTTATGCTTGAAATGTAAAAAAACACTAGTTAGGCCACAGCTGGAGTACTGCATACACTTCTGGTCACCCACATTACAGGAAGGATGTGATTGCACTAGAGAGGGTACAGAGGAGATTTGCGAGGATGTTGCCAGGACTGAAGAATTTTAGCTATGAGGAAAGATTAGATAGGCTGGGGTTGTTTTCTTTGGAACAGAGGAGGCTGAGGGGAGACTTAATTGAGGTGTATAGAATTATGAGGGGCCTAGATAGAGTAGATAGGAAGGACCTATTTCCCCCAGTAGAGAGGTCAATATCCAGGGGGCATAGATTTAAAGTAATTGGTAGAAAGATTAGAGGGGAGTTGAGGAGAATATTTTCACCGAGGGTAGAGGGGGTCTGGAACTCACTGGCTGAAAGGGTGGTAGAGGCAGAAAACCTCATCACATTTAAAAAGTACTTGGATATGCTCTTGAAGTACCGTAACCTACAAGGCTTCACACCAAGAGCTGAAATTAGTGCTGGGATTAGGCTGGATAGCTCTTTTTCAGCTGGCACAGACACGATGTGCCATAAATTTCTATGATAAGAGCAGTGGACATTGAGACATAGGGGCAAAAATTAGGTCGTGCCCCTCTGGGCGCTAACTTCGCGCCCCGAAAAAGTTAGCGCCCCCGCGCCCGAAATTCGATGGTAGCGCCCAAAGCAGCAGGCGAGGCGCTACTTGAAGCGCACCGCCTCCCTCTTGGGGTGCTCCAGCCCAGTATCCGCGATACGTGCAACAGAGCCACGCGCGCCAACATGTCGCGCCGTGGTACTGCAGGTCTTGCTCCCCTTGCGCAGTGTGAACCGGGGCCCAGCTGGGCCACCAGGGAGCAGGGTGCCGACAAAAAGAGCCCGGCATTCAGGAGGCCGCCGGCACCTCCCCTTTAAATATCGCCGCCCCGGCCACACGTACACCCCCCCCGTGACCCTGTCGGACATGGCATCCAGCGGTACGTCAGGGGGCGCAACCCAAGTTTGTGGCCGGGGCACAAGCGGGGCGCTGTGCACAGTGATGACGTCATCGGTGGAGGCGCAGTGCCGCGGGGCACTACTGTCTATCCCCGCCGCTAAGCTCCCGCGGAATCTCGCGGGAGGCGTCAGCGGTGCTGCGCCCGGACACTAGTTGCTTTGCAGCCTGTTAGTGCCCCCTTAGGGCGCTAACTGGAGGGGCAAAACAACTGCCATGAATCAGTCATTCATGAAAGAAAGACTTATGAAATAATACTGAGCGGCCTACGGGTGGTGCTGTCCAGGGAGAGTATAAATACTCGGGCAGGGGCCCAGCTTGCGCAGGACATTCTTAACAGGAACTAGTGAAGGACACAACTAGACCTCCATGTTGTAAAACAGTTGATTAAAGCTTAGACCAAGTGCTTAGTAGTTTTCTTATGTCAACAACCGAATAGTGTTTTGGCCCAAGAAAACTTTCCTGAAGTGCAGGCTCTCTCTCATGTGGCACGTGCAATGCAGTTTGTATAATCTCTGAGAACCTTGGCCTTGTGCATATATATTTACCACAAATAAAACTTTTCCGTCATTGTCATCTATGTCCTGTGCGGCTGCTTTACCATGTTATTTATGTCTATACTTATTCTTTACTGACACATTGCTACTCATTTGCATATTTTGGTATCTTCCCCAGTCCCACCAAAATGTCTTGGGAACACTGCATCACAGAGTTGGGGGAATTGGAACACCTTCTTTCTAAACTAGATTTTCCATCTTGGTGCTAACCCATTTTTGCTACAGCTTTGCATTTGACAGTTGAATTGAAGTGTTTTTTTATTATTCGTTTATGGGATGTGGGCATCACTGGCAAGGCCAGCATTTATTGCCCATCCCTAATTGCTCTTGAGAAGGTGGTGGTGAGCCGCCTTCTTGAATCGCTGCAGTCCATGTGGTGAAGGTACTCCCATAGTGCTGTTAGGGAGGGAGTTCCAGGATTTTGACCCAGCGATGATGAAGGATCAGCGATATACTTCTAAGTCAGGATGGTGTGTAACGTGGAGGGGAACTTGAAGGTGGTGGTGTTCCCATGTGCCTGCTGCCCTTGTCCTTCTAGGTGGAAGAGGTCGCAGGTTTGGGAGATGCTGCTGAAGAAGACTTGGCGAGTTGCTGCAGTGCATCTTGTAGATGGTACACACTGCAGCCACGGTTCGCCGGTGGTGGAGGGAGTGAATGTTTAAGGTGGTGGATGGGGTGCCAATCAAGTGGGCTGCTTTGTCCTGGATGGTGTCGAGCTTCTTGAGTGTTGTTGGAGCTGCACTCATCCAGGCAAGTGGAGAGTATTCCATCAGACTCCTTACTTGTGCCTTGTAGATGGTGGAAAGGCTTTGGGGAGTCATGAGGTGAGACAATCATCGCAGAATACCTAGCCTCTGACCTGCTCTTGTTGCCACAGCATTTATGTGGCTGGTCCAGTTCAGTTTCTGGTCAATGGTGACCCCCAGGATGTTGATGGTGAGGGATTCGGCGATGGTAATGCCGTTGAATGTCAAGGGGCGGTGGTTAGACTCTCGCTTGTTGGAGATAATCATTGCCTGGCACTTCTGTACCGCGAATGTTACCGCCACTTATCAGCCCAAGCCTGAACGTCGTCCAGGTCTTGTTGCATGTGGGCATGGACTGCTTCATTATCTGAGGAGTTGTGAATGGCGCTGAACACTGTACCGTCATCAGTGAACATCCCCATTTCTGACCTTATGTTGGAGGGAAGGTCATTGATGAAGCAGCTGAAGATTGTTGGGCCTAGGACACTGCCCTGAGGAACTCCTGCAGTGATGTCCTAGGGCTGTGATGATTGATCTTCAACCACCACAACCATCTTCCTTTGTGCTAGGTATGACTCCAGCCAGTGGCGAGTTTTCCTCCCGATTCCCATTGACTTCAGTTTTACTAGGGCTCCTTGATGCCACACTCGGTCAAATGCTGCCTTGATGTCAAGGGCAGTCACTCTCACCTCACCTCTGGAATTCAGCTCCTTCGTCCCTGTTTGAACCAAGGCTGTAATGAGGTCGGGAGCTGAGTGGTCTTTGCGGAACCCAAACTGGGCATCAGTGAGCAGGTTATTGGTGAGTAAGTGCAGCTTGATCGCACTATTAATTACACCTTCCATCACTTTGCTCATGATTGAGAGTAGACTGATGGGGTGGTAATTGGCTGGATTGGATTTGTCCTGCTTTTTGTGGACCGGACATACCTGGGCAGTTTTCCACATTGTCGGGTAGATGCCAGTGTTGTAGCTGTACTGGAACAACTTGGCTAGAGGCATGGCTAGTTCTGGAGCACAAGTCTTCAGCACGATAGCCGGGATGTTGTCAGGGCCCATAGCCTTTGCTGTATCAAGTGCGCTCAGCTGTTTCTTGATATCACGTAGAGTGAATCGAATTGGCCGAAGACTGGTTTCTGTGATGGTGGGGACCTCGGAGTAGGCCGATATGGATCATCCACTCAGCACTTCTGGCTGAAGATGGTTGCAAACACTTTAGCCTTGTCTTTTGCACTCACGTGCTGGGCTCCACCATCATTGAGGATGGGGATATTCATGGAGCCTCTGCCTCCCGTTAGTTGTTTAATGGTCCACCACCATTCACGACTGGCTGTGGCAGGACTGCAGAGCTTTGATCTGATCCATTGATTGTGGGATCGCTTAGCCCTGTCTATAGAATGCTGCTTCTGCTTTTTAGCATGCACCTAGTCCTGTGATGCAGCTTCCCCAGGTTGGCACCTCATTTTTAGGTACACCTGATACTGCTCCTTGCATGCTCTTCTACACTCCTTATTGAACCACCATAAATGGTTTCCAGCATTTATATCAGTAAAGTGGCCTGTTATCTGCTTGAGAAGCGTTAAAGAATCATTATTGAAGGTGTCAATTTCTCCTCATCGTTAATGAAATTGTATTCTCTGAAATCAGATTTAGCTTGTGGTTCACTAATTTCAAGAAAAACAGATAATTTGCCCATTACTCAAAAAAATGGGAATTTTGTCCTCTTGTAATAAGATTTCATGTCACAAATTGCCAGCACTAATTTCAGTAGAACACTCCATTCTATATCTGTTAATGAGTGAATCATTAAATTGACATGTTACTCTAGTATATTAACAATGATTAGGGCTGTAATTTATCAGTGTCTGTGTGGGCTGCATCGATCCTGTGAAACTGGAAAGACTTTGGAAAATTGACATTCCAAACTAATGATTGCAAAACCAAGTAAAACTCATAACCAAGTTCAGAGAAGGAAGAAGGAGCAAATATAAGGAAAATATCGAGAAAGCCCAGAAAAGAACGTGACTCACTAAGATGCAAACAAACCTGTTGCAGTGCTGTTCGCAGGCCCCAAAAAAGTTGGTAACAAGAGATAGGCCAGCCCTGCAAAACATGACTCTAGTCTTCACCACAGCCACACTCCATGCCAGGACAAAAAAGGGTTCAGAAACTACCCCGCTAAGCCCCACTGGATCACTATACCAGGGGCAGGTTACGTAGGCCGGGGGCAGAGTTTCAGGCAGGAAACCCGGGAGGTTTCCCTGCATGGTATGGACTCCATAGCGTGCCTCTTCTGTCCTTGACAGGTCCCCCGCCCGGAGGTCAGCCTGATTGACAGGCTGGGCTTCCAGTCAGGCAGAGAGGACTCTGGAGCAGACCGCAGGAGCAGGAGGTGGGGTCCGATCCCAGAGGCCTCTGTATTCCTGCTCCTCCTGGCCCACAAGCAGTGCTGTAAAGGCACTTACCTTCTCCCCAAAGCTGTCCTTGCCTCCCTTGAGCGTTTCCCGAGGCCTGGGCAACCCGGCTGCCCACTGTAAAATCAGAGGCTGCCTAAATATTTAAATTGCCAACCCGCCTCCTGGGAGCAGGTTGGCTGCCTGTCCCTTGTCCCGCCTCTGTTAAAACCCAGAAGTAGTAGGGTTGGGGTTGGGTTCCAGATTTATACATTTTTTACATCAGTCCCAACCCCAACCCACCCGTTTTTGGCTGTTAAAATTCAGCCCCATAGGTCCAAACTATCCCAATGAAAGTACTGCACCAAGAATGAAAGAACTTGCATTTCTAAAACATTTTATCACATTCTCAGGCAAGTTGCCCGCCGCAAATACCCATGACAACAAATTAGGTTAATCTATTTTTGGTGGTGTTGGTTAGAGAGAACAGGGAGAATTCCCTACTCTTCTTCGAATAATGCAGTTGTAGGAATTGTCAGATTCCTAATCAAAAGACTGAGATCGAGTCAGTCTGTTAACCAAACGAAGTTTAATACTGTTTTGCAGAAGTAACAATCAAACGCAGGAGAACTAACAAACAGGTCTATGCTCAATGCTGGCTCCACGAGGACTGAGAGAAAGAGCTCCTCCCTCTGACGTCATCACGTTTCCCGCCATTGGGAACGTCACGTGACCCACGTGGTGACATCATCGCGTTTGGTCTTAACCCTCTAGGGACCGCGCTATTTACATGTAGTAAAACGAATACAGGTACAGATTCATTCTGTTACAGATAATTATAATTATGTACACCGATATAAGAGTCCCTTGGTGGCTCTGCCACACAGTTACATTTTTTATGTCCACCTGAATGAATAGACAGGGCCTCTATTTAATATTTCATCCAAAACATGGCCCCTCCAACAATGCAGCATCATTTTTGGATACTAAGGGACTGAAGGGATATGGGGATAGTGCGGGAAGGTGGAGTTGAGGTAGAAGATCAGCCATGATCTTAGTGAATGACGGAGCAGGCTCAAAAGGCTGAATGGCCTGCTCCTGCTCCTATTTCTTATCTTATTCCTTATCTTATTCAGTACTATACCATGTCAGCCTAGACACAGGCTATGTACTCCTACTCTGGAGTGGGACTTAAATCTACAACTTTCTGAAAACAAGTTGACATTGGAAGAAACATAAATGTCCAAACACTAACTACTGTCTAGTCTCTACCTAATACATCTTTCTTCAAGCCTATGCGTATACTGTGAAATTCATCTCTTTCCCCACACCAAAGGCTGTGAACCTGAATCAAAAATTCCATGAAAAATGTGCAGCCCTACGAATGATTTGAATTTGACACTACCCTAAATGCTGATCTGCTCATTGAATTGTCCTTTAAAGCCAATGTTTAATCATTAACTAATGTGTCCATGTCAGCTAATTTCTTCTGATCTTTGTAGTGTTTCATTAGTATACATTTATTGCAAATGCAATTTATAAAATTTTTCACTGTTGTGAAGTAAGAACAATTCTGGCGAGACACCTGCAAATAACTTGTGATGACAAATCGTTCACTTCCCAGTAGTATTGTGATCCAACTGCATTGAGAAATCTAGATTTGACGAGATTTATGTATTTCTGATTAATGTGGGCAAATCGGAATGATTTAAGTTTCTAAATTTGACTTGCATTTTTGCTCCAAGATATTTATATAACCAAACATGTCACCATTAAAAAACCTATGCACAAGGCATTCAAACCTATGTAACATGGGGGGAAAGTGCCACTTGCAGTTTGGATTAAAAATTTCAGAATTTGATTCTGAATGTACTCATGCCTTCCAGAGGTTAAATCCTTCTAGCCAAGAACACGTTAGCATGGGTTGCATTGAAATTCAGACAAACATGAAACCTAGAGGCTTCAATCAATACTTTTGAGTCTGTAAAGTGAAGGCCAGATCCTGAAAGCAAGCCAAGATTCACTGAAACCTAACTATATAAAGAGACCACCTATCTATAGCCTCAACAATAAGATAATATAAAATGAGGGAGAGAAGTCCTGCTTGTGAAGACCAATCGGTTCAGCATCACTGTGGCTAAAAAAAAACCCACCAGGGCTTGAAGCTTTTCTTTTAACCTCTTAACAAAGGCCTCCTTTCAGCTGCCCACGTCAAAGAAAATTCTTCAGTGCTTGGCTGTTGAGCAGATGAAGAGTAAGGTGCATCTAGCCAAACAGTAAGAATAGTGCTCCTGGTTTCCACATTGCCACATCCAGATCTCCAGTAATATTTTTTTCCAGTTCATTTCAATAGGCTTTGATAAATACATGACTTAATTTTAGAATCTTGAGTCATTAGAAATGTTCTGAATTATTCCTAAAATGTATAGCCACCATTGTACTGTGCATTGCCTTGGGGTTTCAAAAATACATTTGTTAGTCACCACAACATTGTTGTAGTACAGAATGGTTGTAGACCTCCAACAGACTCTCCTGTTCTCCAGTGGTTTACACCACAATTTAATGTGGCCCCTCTGATATACAGCATACACTATACCATACCATACCATTCTATACCATACCGAAGTGTTTTGTACACCACCTGTTTGAGCCTGAGAAAAAAGCATTTTTTATCACCTGCCCAGCTCAAGTAGCCATAACACAGTCTCACAATTAATTTGATGTGTATTAAAGCACCAAAGTATTTCCAAATTTCAATTTTACAATCAATAGAAATATTCCATATTTCTGTTACGTTCTATTGCCTTTGAAAGCCCAAAAATGATTCCTTCAGTGTGCAGTTAAGGTCTTTTGAAGTTCACTGTCTGTGCCACCTATTTAGATGAATATAACATTTATTTTCAATTGGAGAGGTTTCACCAAGCATAGCAATGAACGGATTTGATGTTCAATTTAAAAGGAAAATGTAAGTTTTGGTATTTACCAACAAAATTCTCTGTTCCTGTCAGTAGAAGTGACTATATTTTGGTGAAATGCAACTTCAAATTCAACGTGCTCAATACTGCCCCAATGAACAGAAAGCAGTACCTCCTGAAAAGATGTCTATCAAATAAACCATGTTGGCATCCTGCCCAGTTTGGGGGAATATAAATAACAGAGGAAATTCATTCTGTATAATGTACCCCATCTGGTGTAATTTGGCAATTATTCTCTGTGGAGAAGAAGAATTATTTAAAAGTGGAAAGTTTGAATTTATGCTGAATAAAAGTAATGGGGTTGGGGGGAGGGGGGGTTGTTTAGTTGAATAGCTTCCCATAAGATAAACTGTTTCTGTTAAAACAGCAGCGTTCCGGTTTCATGCGCTGCATGGATAAATACTCAGCATATTATAGCTATGTTTCTAAAATAAAAATGACATCCTGACTTTAAAAATGCTGCAGTTCCAAACCTCAAGATGATTATTTTTCTGAGAAATTAATACAGTACATAGAAGGGCTAGTCCCATTATTTCCAGCTCAGCCTTAGTTACATCAAATTGCATTGCACCAATTTCACTATCTGGAGCAGTGAAGCTTCAGTTACTTGGCTAAATGCTAATTTGTGCAGAGTAGTACAAAACTTCCAGCAGGGCCTCAATTTTAAAATTCTCATCCTTGTTTTCAAATCCCTCCAAGGCCTCAAACCTGCTTATCTCTGTAACCTCCTCCAGCCCTACAACCCTCCACGGTCCCTGCGCTCCTCCAATTCTTTCCTCTTGTGCATTCCCAAATTAAATCGCTCCACCATTGGTGGCTGTGCCTTCAGGCTGGGCCCTAGGCTCTGGAAACCCCCCACCCCCCCAAGCCTCTCTGCCCCTCTCTCCTTCTTTAAGACGCTCCTTAAAACCCACCTCTGTGACCACCTGTCCTAATTTCTCCTTATGTGGCTCGGTGTCAAATTTTGTTTGATAACGCTCATGTGAAGCGCCGTTGGATGTTTTACTACGTTAAAGGTGTTATATAAATTCAAGCTTTCATTGTTGTTGTTGCTAAACTAATCTGGGTAAATGTAATACCAGCTGACCACTGCTTTCTGGAATTGTTCAATCAATCAGCACAAATTATCTGTACAACTGGGAAGATGAAGGACTAAAGGTCGTGCAGACATACAAGATAACTAGGAAGGTTTGGATGGAGATCTAAATAAACACAAGAACACCACAGGAAGGTAATGCAGAACCAGAAAGGATCATGGGCAAGATAAGTTATAAAGAGCAAGGGAAGAATTCAAACACACATGGGGCAAAAGTAGGAAATGGCAGGGATTGTACCTAAATGCTAGATGTCTTGACCGCAAAGATTGCAGAACTAGAAGGGTTAGTGCACACAGAATGTGTGGACATCATCAGTGTTAAAATGACGCTGGAGAAACAACCTTGGAGCTGTTGTCTCTGTGCCAGGTATGAGAACTCTAGATCCAGAGACTCTCACTCATAGATTTATTAGAGGACATTATGCTCACAGAAGACCTACACGATCATGTGAAGGCCCATTAATTCTATCTCCCTTTGTTTTTCAATTGGCCCCTCTTGGGGCTTTCTTTCCTGTTTCCTCATCATCTTGTCACCCAGTTAAGCCATCTTTCATTTCTCCTCTCTCGGGTATTTGCTCCCCTGATCCTTATCACAACCTATCTCTGCTCCTCTGCCTTCCTACTCTCCTGCTGCCACGCTGCCCTGAATCTGTCTTGACTGAGTCCACAGCTACCCTCTGTGCCTCTCTTAGAATTCTCTGAACGCCCATCAAAGCACCTTACAAGCAGCAGCTCCAGCCACTGACCTTCTCGACCAGCGTGTTCACTGGAGGCTAACCTCACCAAACTTCTACCCATCCTGCTCGCCCCAGCCACCACTGTCCCCGTCGAGTTTTCCAGTGGTTAAACATTCACCGCCCCTCTCTGCATTTCCCTCCAGAATGTCCATTCACTCACAAACAAGGCCCTTAATTGTGGATGATTGTATTGACATCTTGACTTTGAGTAACAGTTGACTCACGGGTAGTGGCAACTTGCCCCTTACCAAAGCTTGACGATACTTTCCACCAACTTACCATCCAAATTACCATGGTGCTGATGGGCATCAAGTCACATCTTGGTCTCTCCCTCTCCTCCTCTGGGACCATCTTCTTCAGCAACACATCCTGTTCCACCCTCTCAACTCTGTTAAAATCATCATTGTCTACCACCCCACTAAGCTCCACACCAAGTTTCTCCCCAATGTATTTGCCCTCCTTTTCTTCCTCAGTCTTTGCACTGATTTCAATTTGCAACTCAGCTCCACTTTCCCTGTCTCCTCTGAATTCACTGCCTTTCTATCTTCCCTGAACCTCCTTTCCATGGAAGCTCTCCCACCCATATTTATGACCAGCTCCTCAATCTCATCGTCTGCTACGGCCTCTCTATTCCCATGGTCTTGATAAGTGACAAGGCCATTTCTCATAATTTCCTCATATTCCACAACACCAACATCCCCTTACCCCATTCTAACCTTTTGCATCCATCCCGGAAAAAAGCTCTCCCCGAGCCACTTACAACAGCACTTTCAAACTCCTAAATGCCGAGCCTTTAGCCTTCCATTTGTCTTGATAACGCTGCAGCTGTCAATTTGTTCAACCACTCCTTTTGATGCCCTTGTCCCCAGCAAAACCTTCATTACCTCCCATCCTGGTCATTCCCCTGGTACAGCCCCATCTTCATTCCCTCGGCCATTCAAGGCACGCAGAGATGAACATATCTGACACACAAACTGGCTTTGCCATTCATCACCAGAATCCTGGCTAGACCACATCAAGCTCTACCGAGCCTCACTCTCCTCTGCCAAAACTGCCAACTACTCTAAGATCATACCAATGCACATCCACAATTTCTCTGCAAAAAATGAGGGGCGATCTCTGCCATTTCTGCCACTATTTTACGCTGTGCAATTGTTGGGTTATTGCACCTGCCACTTAAGTTATAACGAGCCTGTACCCCAAAGCACTTCGAGGCATTACATGTCACAGACCAATATTGAGCTCTGTTTCTGAGTTGCCAGATTTTTTGACACTATCATCTTTTTTTGAAGTGGCTGGCCAGCTGTTGCTGTTTTTCCAGCTTGATATGTATAGAACTGGAATGTTTGACTGCATCTTCTTATAGGCTTTCATTAGCAACAACAGTTTTAGTTTTTTTTATAGCTTTGACAGCAAGCATGATTCTGAGGTGGTATTTCGGTCCTTCCTTGCTGTCAAGATGTCACTAAATAATTTTAAAGGCAAAAAAAAAATTGCTTCTATTAATTTAAAAATGAAAAGTTCATCACGAACATCTGAGCATTTCTAATGAAAAGTCAAACACAAGAGCCTTTCAAATTAGGGTCGTCAATGTAGAATTGGGAGAGGAGGATTATCAGGACACACCATTGATAAATGAGTGGATTAGCAATTTTACATTTTAAATGACTACCTAAATGATGTGTTAATTACCTGAATGGCAGTCTTGTTTAACCTAGTGAGGAGGTGATTTATTAGGTAGGACAGTACAATGAGTTGCAGGTCTATTATTTTTTGTGTGTCTGCACATAGACGTGACAATACTTCAAATGTTATTTGATGGAAATAGCATCGTCTCCACTAATGAGCATCTACTTTGATATCTGACAGCTATAACAGGCTACAAATAACGAAATCCATTTTTAATGGTATAGAGCCGGGCAATGATACCGAATTTCTGTCTTTTTCCTTACCTGACCTAATTGAGTAGTTCAAAGATTTTTGAACTCGCCACATTTTTTTGTTTCTCTTTTCACACCGCTTTCTCCCCTTCCCTGTTCTCTCTTCAACCCATCGACTCCTTCCTGGAGATAATCTTTCTCAACCAATCCAATACCTCGTCCAAGTAGCCTTCATTCACATATGAGCCTCAGTGGCGAGTGCCGATAAACTGTTCAAACGTTGGGCGCATCACAGTGAAGCCCAAAATTGTCCTCGCGCAATCTCCACACATGGTGTTCCAACAGGAATCACTCAATGGAGTGGGAAAATCTTGCTTATTTTTCCTTTCCTTAACCAAGGGCTCTGAGTCCAATGGTAGTGTTCTTCCTATCACTCTGGCTAAGATTAGCTAACTCAACACAAAACAGGATTCAAACCTTGGACCTTGCTGGATTGCATGGCTCAGCTGATCACTGGGTAAGCTCTCTGAGCCTTTGGAGGACTTATCCATTAAAATGCATCAAACTTTCTATCAATAATGGAACAACAGAAATTCCATTTCAACTTTGCAGTGTGAATTTTCAAGCACTTAGACATGAAGGTGGAATGTGATTTCTAATAAGTTGTCCTCATCTTTAGTTCTGTTTCTCTAAAATGCTGTAGAAGTGACAGGAAACGTTGAGGACCAAGAAGTGTCTTTGGGACACCTATTCCTTACAGAGGAAATAAAAAAATTCTCTCTTTGTTTGCCTCTTTCTTACAATCTTTCTTTTTGTATATGTCGCTATCTATTTATTTTTCCTTTTCTCCCTCTCTCACAACTGTTCAAGATGCTAATATTATGTACAGATGGTGGTTGGTTCATGAGTATCAGGAATATCAATAGTAATGGCTGTAGATGGTTTTAAAATATAGCTATTGATGTCTCAAGCCTGCCCTAGAAAAATCTTTTCTGTGACTGGACCTTTTAAATTATCCAAAAACAATAGACTTGCAACAATTGATTACTTTAACCACCATCTCTAACAATTCTGCATATTATGTAGAATACACATCCTAAAATTCTTGGTAACAATCCCCCTTTAAGATTGCAAATGAATTAATGGCAGCCCTCTCAGTCTCATTCCCCAGTTAGTGTTATGTAAAGTACCATTTTAAAAAGGGTGAAAATCAGTAGACGGTATTTTACTCTTGGGGGGGTGGGGGGTAACTTGTTAAGAATCAGGAGATGTGCATTTAGTGCAAAGGAATTTGAGCATTGCTGATAAATTGATGGAAGCCAGCGATGGTAGTGCACTGTGGGAGAGCTGAGTGTAACTAATGAATAAGCAGGAAAAAGAAACAAATATGTTGTTATTGACTGCTTTATGTTTTGGAAGTCTTTGTTCTAAGTAACCATCAAGAAAAACGTGCAAAATTGCTCTGTGTGCGAGATGTTTACGCACACTCTCACCTGGCGTTCTGTAAGAAAATGAAGTGCAAGTTGCAGCACTTTCTCTTCCAAAGACTTTAGGGAATGGTACAGATAGGCAGTGCCTCATGACGTTCAGGATTAGCAGGGTTCCAGTGAGAGAGCTCTGAGAGTGGTGCCACCTGGTTCAGAGTGCCCTGCAGCCACAGTTTGCACTGCCTTTTCAGAGAAGTTGATGGTCAGACCTGCCTTAAATTTATAGCCACTGGGACTTTCCAGCCACCCTCCGAGAGAGCCACAGCAACTTGCAACGCCAGCGTGAAAACAAGGTAGTACACACAATTCATTCATTTTGCACCAATCCAAAATGACCCACCTGTTAGTAGAGGAAGAAATAATTGAAAAATAGCTTCTAGAAGTTACATCAGCATTCACTCATAAAATAAATAAATAATTTGCATTTATATAGCACCTTTCTCAACCTCAGGATATCCCAAAGCGCTTTACAGCCAGTTAAGTGCTTTTGAAGTGTAGTCACTGTTATCATGTAGGAAACGCGGCAGCCAATTTGAGCACAGCAAACTCCCACAAACAGCAATGTAATAACTACCAGATAATCTGTCTATTAGTAATATGGGTTGAGGGATAAATACCAAATCTAGAATATGGCTGATGACCCTCTGGTGAATCAAAAGTATAATAAAGCACGTGCAATTATCAGGGTTATACAGTACAAACATTTGGTTTGCTGGACCAGGTCTTCCTATGCCTTGACTGAGCCGAGCCATTGTCATGTTTTTCATTAATGGTGGGAAAAACTTTTACAATCTGCTCCTGTTGTATGGTATTTCCTTCAATAAAGGCCTCAATGGTGAGCATGGAAGACACGAAGAGGGGCCTCCAGTAGCAGACTAGGCACTACAGGCAGGAAGAGAAGTACAAGAGGTTGTCATAATGATCTACTGTTAGGAAAGTGGACAATATTAGAACAGTAATGACACAGATGCACTCACATTGTCTATTGAATAAAACTGACAAAGATAATGTAGTCAATATTGTGTGAATGTATTTTCATTACCTGCAGTCCCATAGTGCACATGATGTACCATTTCAATCTTTCTTCCTGTGAAATTCCTGAGCTTCTTTGTAATGTACCTGTCTGCTTCTTCTTTGTGCTTCCTAGATGAGTGAGTAGGAGTGGTCGGTATGTCCTCAGGAAAAGTGCTAGGTGTCTGCGATACAGGCTATCCTGCGGATGTACAGTGTCAGCCGCGGCTCAGTGGTAGCACTCTCATCTCTGAGTCAGAAGGTCGTGGGTACATGCACCACACCAGAGACTTAAGCACATAATCCAGGCTGACACTTCCAGTGCAGTGCTGAGGGAGGGCTGCACTGTCGGAGGTGCCCCCTTTCGGATGAGACGTTAAACCGAGGCCCTGTCTGCTCTCTCAGGTGGACGTAAAAGATTCTATGGCACTATTTCGAAGAAGATCAGAGGAGTTCTCCCCGGTGTCCTGGCCAATATTTATCCCTCAATCAATATCACTGAAAACAGATTGTCTGGTAATTATCACATTGCTGTTTGTGGGAGCTTGCTGTGCTCAAATTGGCTACTATGTTTCCAACATGATAACAGTGACTACACTTAAAAAGGAGTTCATTGGATGAACGTGCCTTGAGACGACCTGAGGTTGTGAACGGTGCTCTATAAATGCAAATTATTTCTTTCTTTTATGAGTGAATGCTGATTTACCTTCACTAGTACTAGAGGCATTTGTGTATGGTTTTGTGCCACATTCCAGAGCCTCTGCACTCATGATGCTGCTGCAGGGTTTCTCCTCTGCATGTCCATAGACTCACATGAGCACAGAATCTTGGAGTCCTTTTCAATTACCTGTCTCCTGTCGTTCCCCAGTGAAGTCTGTGCCCCGCAGTACTGTAGTTGCCAAGCCATCTGCTTCTTCATGTGCTTCCTCAGGTGACCTTTCCATATGCTCCAGGTGCTGTGCCATCGTGATCTGCAAAGCTGGAGCACTGCACCAGTTGCCAAATTATGGCGAGCAGTCACCAAGCCACCTGCTGCCTCATGGTTGCAGCTCCGCCTCTTCCTCCTCAGAACCAGTGCACTGGCTGTGCCTTACCTCCCTCTCATCATGCAAAATACCATGGTGTGTGCCTGTGGTGCTTACACCAAGTATCAGAGTGGGCACTGGTGAACTGTCAAGCTCTTCAGCACATCACTGCGTTCTCCTGCATCTAAGGACAAAGGGGACACTTGCGAGTATGTCGGGACACTTGTGCATTTCACCTCTGCAGTGTAATATTATTGTTGAAGTATGTGTTATATCAGTATCAATAACATTTCTTTTTTTACCTAACAATTCATCAGGCAGCCGAATCTTTCCTACACAGTACATTCTGTACTCTGCATACCTTCATACTCCTGTAGACGTGAGTCTGTACCAGCTCCACTTCTAATAAATACAGTCATCTTCTGCTGAAAGGCTGTCAGTGCCTTTTGGGTGCCAGCACCACCCCTTATGTTAGTGAGAACATGATAATTATGAGCCATTTTTAGGTGTAACAACAATATATATTTAAGCAAGATGAATACAGCCAGGTTAATGCTATCCTTCACTGGCAGCCCCATGTTATCGTGCCATACGTAATGCAATGAACAGGAGTGTAGTAGTCTTCTCTACTTTATCTTCCTTGTTACATGCTTTATCACTTAGGTTTGTGTGAATACTTCACTTTCAATTGCTGGATTGCTAGATCACTTGCCTTTAAGTTTCAAGTGCATTCCTCAGCCTGTTAAACTCAATTATGATGTTCACTGACCTTTGTGACTCTCAAGTAATAGAACTTTTTCCGTATTTTTTTCCAGGTTCTTAGTGTGGTATTTTCCATGATCATTGTCCATGCAGCAATTTTCTACCTTTGCAGGGTCTCCTTCCCCTAACCCTGTGCAGCTGCTCTCGTTTTGAATCAACTCTGTCCGGTAATATTTCAAGATCTCTATCAGTGACGTGCGGCTTTCTGTCTGCAATGCTCAGCTATTTTGTTCAAGGTCTCCTTTACTCACCCCTGCATAGCCCTTTTAAAGATTTCCACAATATTTAAATTAATAAAGCCACTAGTGAGCTCTTTCAAAATGTTGAAAAGACTTGTTATTGCAGCTGCATCCTGATTGTATGTTTACTGTTGGAAGCACTACAGATTCAACGTTCTTGCATCTAACATCAGGGAACCCCAACTGGTAATCCATGTTCAAAAATACATGTGAACATACCTGTAGATTTAATTAGAGCACGGCAGAGGAAAAGCATACTCCAGTATTAGGAAGGTGAGACTGGACCATTACTGCAAACAGGACTTGTGGAAAAAAAGTGTACAATTATTTGAGCAGTGCTGAGAGATTCAGTTAATAGTCCCATTTTTTAGGGAAATTAAATACTGTTGGAAAAGAATGCAATTTGTCAGAAATAATAGAATGCGCTGTCCTAAAAGAAATTCTTAAGTGCAAACTATTGGCCCAGAAATTCGGGTCGGGGGGCTTCCCGCGGGTGCAAGCCCCCGACCTGCACTTACCTTGCGCGCCGGCAGTTGAGCTGTAGGGCCCCGTGGAATTCCGCTCCGGGGCCTGGCCCAGCTGCCGGCGCGCTGTGCTTGCGTGTCCCAGGGGCGTAGTTAGTGCGATGCGTCTCCTGGGATCACGTGAGCCAAGGGCAGCCAATCGGAGGAGGGAAAAGCCTATTCATAAGATTGACAGGTAGACTTGTCAAAACTTATAAATACTACAGGCCCACAATAGCAGTAAACCTTCAAATAAAAATTTTTAAAACATCACACTTTTTAAATAAACTATAAATTACATTAAATAACTATTTTAAACAATAATTTAAATTTTTGAAAAAAATAATTTTACATAGAAACATAGAAGATAGGAGCAGGAGTCGGCCATTCGGCCCTTCGAGCCTGCTCCGCCATTCAATGAGATCATGGCTGATCATCCAAATTCAGTACCCTGTCCCTGCCTTCTCCCCATATCCCTTGATCCAATTCTTTCTTGAATATATTTAATGAACTGGCCTCCACCGCCCTCTGTGGCAGAGAATTCCACAGGTTCACCACTCTCTGGGTGAAGAAATTCCTCCTCATTTCAGTCCTAAATGGCTTACCCCTTACCCTTAGACTATGACCCCTGGTTCTGGACTCCCTGGCCATCAGAAACATCCTTCCTGCATCTAGTCTGTTCAGACCTGACAGAATTTTATAGGTTTAGATGAGATCCCCTCTCAATCTTCTAAACTCCAGTGAGTATAAGCCCAATTGACACAATCTCTCCTCATACGTCATTCCTGCCATCCCAGGTATCAGCCTGGTGAATCTTCGCTGCACTCCCTCCATGGCAAGAACGCCCTTCCTCAGGTAAGGCGACCAAAACTGCACACAATACTCAAGGTGTGGTCTCACCAAGGCCCTGTACAACTGTAGCAAGACATCCTTGTTCCTGTACTCGAACCCTCTTGCTACGAAGGCCAACATACCATTTGCCTTCTTAACTGCCTACTGCACCTGCATGCTTACCTTCAGCGACTGG
Organism: Somniosus microcephalus; assembly: GCF_052327205.1. Taxonomy (NCBI): domain Eukaryota; kingdom Metazoa; phylum Chordata; class Chondrichthyes; order Squaliformes; family Somniosidae; genus Somniosus; species Somniosus microcephalus. The sequence goes on along the minus strand of NC_141007.1, from coordinate 52,160,478 downwards.
TGCACAAGAACACCCAGGTCTCATTGTACTTCCCCTTCTCCCAATCTATTGCCATTTAAATAATAATCTGCCTTCCTGTTTTTGCCACCAAAGTGGATAACCTCACATTTATCCATGTTATAGTGCATTTGCCATGTTTCTGCCCAATCACCCAACCTGTCCAAATCGTACTGGAGTTTCACAACATCCTCCTCACAGCTTACCCTCCCACCCAGCTTTGTGTCGTCTGCAAATTTGGAGATATTACATCCAATTCCCTCGTCCAGATCATTAATATATATTGTGAACAGCTGGGGTCCTAGGACCGATCCTTGCGGTACCCCACTAGTCACTGCCTGCCACTCGGAAAACGATCCGTTTATTCCAACTCTTTGCTTTCTGTCCGCCAACCAGTTCTCTATCCAAGTCAATACCTTGCCCCCAATCCCATGTACCTTAATTTTGCACGCTAATCTCTTATGTGGGACCTTATCAAAAGCCTTCTGAAAGTCCAAATACACCACATCCGCTGGTTCTCCTTTATCTATTTTACCAGTTACATCCTCAAAAAATTCCAGTAGATTAGTCAAGCATGATTTACCTTTTGTAAATCCATGTTGACTTTGTCCGATCCTGTCACTGCTTTCCAAGTGCTCTGCTATTACATCTTTTATAATGGATTCTAGCAATTTCCCCACTACCGATGTCAGGCTTACCGGTCTATAATTCCCCGCTTTTTCTCTACTGTGGCGGTACCACCGGTTGTACCTTACATAAAGACACTTAATTCCCTTTAACTTACCTTACTGTATGTTTAACTTACCTTTTGGGGCCGTTGCCCTTTTAACTTACCTGTTGGGGCCATTGCCCCTTTAAGACACGCCCTAGCACGCTGATGTCACGTCACGTACGACGTGACGTGCGTGCGGCGGGCGCCGGCCCGACTCGGCCTTCCAAGACGGCCGCCGGCACAGCCCGGCCTTCCAAGACGGCCGCCGGCACAGCCCGGCCTACCGCGACTTCGGCCGCATCGGCCAGCCGACGGGAGCGACGCGATCTTCTGCCCCCGAGGCAAGCACTGGCACAGCCAGGCCTCGCGACCTCGGCCTCAACAGCCAGCCTCTGTACCAGGAGATGCGCTGACGCAACGACGCGGTCACGTGACGCCCCAAGCACGGGCAAACTCGACGACGCACATTACGTGACGCCCTAAGCGCGGGAAACGTGACCGAGCGTGATGACTTCATCACGCTCTCCACAGGACTGCGAACTCAGTCCTCGTGGAGTCCCCGCTGGGACAAGACCTATACCACGGTGCTCCTTCGGTCAGCCATCTTACCTGCCATCTTACCTGATGTAATTAGTCTGTTCCTGTAAATAAACAACTTGTTAATAGTTCGTCGAAGTCAAACTCTCTTATTTAGTGGCGATCTACACGAACTGCTACATTGGTGACCCAACGACGTGAATACGGGAGTTCATCAATTCCTGCACTACAATTGGTGACCCCGTATCCGTGAACGATTTTCACGGTAGCAACGCGCAGCCTGACCCTCGTCTTCACAGAGGTACAGCACGCCCAATGGCAACCGTCGACCAACAACACTACATTGGTGACCCAACGACGCGAGTACGGGAGCTCATCAATTCCTACACTACAATTGGTGACCCCGTATCCGTGAACGATTTTCACGGTAGCAACGCGCGCCTGAACCTCGTCTTCCCACAAGACAACCGACGAACAACCAGGGAACAGCAACCGCCTAACACCGATTCCTCCAAAGGCGACCCCGTCTTTGCGAACGTATTCGCAAGGTAAGCGCAGTCTGGAGCAGATCCCATTTGACATGGACAAAACTCAACCGGACCCCATTCGATTTTTTGTGAACAATTTTCATAAAAGAAGCACGCCATGGAAGCACCCGCTGTTTTGCTGTCGCTACCGCAATCCAGGGAGCCACAGTCTCCCTCGTGCTTTATACCGGTAGAAGCCCCGTTCGACGAGAACATCGATGCGGCGCCGACCACGCACTTGCTCATGGTCCCCATACTCGTCTTTCCTACCGCCACACGGATCGTCCGCCTCTACGTCCACAGCGGCAGCAAGTATAAATCTCTCCAAGCGTGGGGTACAGCATGTTCAGGCCCACAAAATCGGAGCGCGCCCTGCGGGGATACCACGAGGACTCACCCCCGCGAAACACGAGGACCCACTCCTCGCGCACGAGGACCCATCCCTCGCGAACCACGAGGACCCATCCCTCGTGAAAAACGACGACTCCTTCTCCGCCGACGACGCACCAGCCCTTCAGCCTGCTGGTTGTGTTACCTACTACACGATTCGGCATGAACAAAAGGCGTGCTGCCCTCCCGGCTGTGTTCTCCTAAATCTACAACAGGTACAAGTGTTGCCGCCCTCCAGGCAGAGTTAACCCCGCCTGAAAGCAACAACAACCTGGACCGTTGCCGCCCTTTCTCCAGTTTTACCTTTAACAAATGCAAACCTCTACTGAAGCTACACACATCGAGGACGGGTCCAACGGGCATCCTGCGGCCGCGATCAGCCACGTGAAAGTTGCTAGCCTCACCGATCACAGATTAACGCAGTAACTCTTCACCCTCTGTTGTGTTAACGTAGCACTATGGCACGCACCGTTCTGCGTGTTCCAGCCTCCTGAAGGTTTCGCTCACCTGTCGGCGAGTTCACTCACCTCGCCTGTCAAGTCCTTCTGGAACGTTCGTTTGGTGTTCCTGCAGAGTTCGTTATAACAAGGACTTGTTCCAACATCAACAGAGTCATCGCCCGCATCCGCCCAACCTGCCCGTCACTCTGACGAGGCCTGCTGTTTTGCACATCTCCACGGTCCTTCGCCTGACGGATACACTTTATTCGCCACGACGCGCGTACGGATCTCCTCACGAGCAGCATCTTCGGAACTTGCTCGCCAAGCCGAGACAGCACGACCGCCGAGACCACCAGCGTCAGACCATCTCATCCTTGGACTTTCGTTAAAGCGAATTCTGGGGGGGCCCATGTGGCGGTACCACCGGTTGTACCTTACATAAAGACACATAATTCCCTTTAACTTACCTTACTGTATGTTTAACTTACCTTTTGGGGCCGTTGCCCTTTTAACTTATGCGTACTCACCCGGGGAGAGCCGAATTTCTGGGCCATTATTTGAGTAGTTTAAAACAGCTCCACTGAAATCCTTGTTTCTACAAGGATTATTGCAAGGGGGATGGAGTATAAAAGTAAGGAAGTCTTGCTACAACTGTACAGGGCATTGGTGAGACCACACCTGGAGTACTGCGTACAGTTTTGGTCTCCTTATTTAAGGAGGGATATATTTGCATTGGAGGCAGTTCAGAGAAGGTTCACCAGGTTGATTCCTGAGATGAAGGGGTTGTCTTTTGAGGAAAAGTTGAGCAGGTTGGTCCTATACTCATTGGAGTTTAGAAGAATGAGAGGTGATTTTATTGAAACATATAAGATTCTGATAGGGCTTGACAGGGTAGATGCCGAGAGGTTGTTTCCCCTCGTGGGGGAATCTAGAACTAGAAGGCATAGTTTCAGAATAAGGGGTCGCCCGTTTAAGACAGAGATGAGGAGGAATTTCTTCTCTGAGGGTCGTGAATCTCAGGAATTCTCTACCCCAGAGAGCTGTGGAGGCGGAGTCAGTGAATATATTCAAGGCTGAGATAGACAGATATTTGATCTATAGGGGAGTCAAGGGTTATGGGGAATGGGCAGGAAAGTGGAGCTGAGGCCAAGATCAGATCAGCCATAATCTTATTGAATGGCGGAGCAGGCTCAAGGGGCTGAATGGCCTACTCCTGCTCCTATTTCTTATGTTCTTATGTACTACCTTGCGTTCTCATTTATTTTTCATGATATTTTCAATAGAATCACAGAATCATAGAATGGTTACAGCACGGAAGAAGGATCTTCGGCCCGCCGAGCTTGTGCCAGCTCTCTGCAAGAGCACCTCAGCTAGTCTCACTCCCCCGCCCTTTCCCCGTAGCCCTGAAAATTCTTTTGCTTCAGGTACTTATCCAACTCCCTTTTGAAAGCCATGATTGAATCTGCCTCCACCACCCTTTCAGGCAGTGCATTCCAGATCCTAACCACTTGCTGAGTAAAAATGTTTTTCCTCATGTCGCCTTTGGTTCTTCTGCCAATCACCTTAAATCTGTGTCCTCTGGTTCTCGACCCTTTCGCCAATGGGAACAGTTTCTCTCCATCTACTCTGTCTACATCCCTTATGATTTTGAACAGCTCTATCAAATCTCCTCTCAATCTTCTCTGCTCTAAGGAGAACAACCCCAGCTTCTCCAGTTTATCCATGTAACTGAAGTCCCTCATCCCTGGAATCATTCTCGTAAATCTTTTCTGCACCCTCTCTAAGGCCTTCACATCCTTCCTAAAGTGCGGTGCCCAGAATTGAACACAATACTCCATCATTTCTATTTCTTAAACATCTTTTGTTCATTTTTTGAAGCATTTCATTTCTGATTTGTATTTCAGAAAGGCTTTTGGAGAATTTATTCTAAGCATATTCATTGTTACAGCTACAGATTCTTGGCAAGCCAATGGTAAAAGCTTGTGAATTTGCTTTTCTCTCTTCCTTTGGACTCTTGCTGGGTTCATGAGCACTGGCAGCCTTGGGTACCGAGCCCAATTCATCATTTTTCATCAGTGGAGGTTGACACTGAATGTTGGCAGGGTATTTGACATGCGAGAGCATTGTAAATAAACCTGTCCCTATTCCTACCTGATAACTACGCCCCCAGCTGATGTTCTGGGTGAGATAGCGAACTTAACACAGACCGGGGATCGAACCTGTCAGTGTGTAGTCTTTGTGGCTTAATACCACACCACATGGTGCATTTATCCTAATTCATCAGGGGAATGTGCGGATTTTCTATCCTATTTCAAATAAACCTAAAGTAAAGAATGTACTTTGCACCAGAATGGCAGCCTTGAACCACTATACAATGTCTCTGTAAATATACAGGCTGTGAACAAAAAAAATCACCAGTAGTGTAGTACAATCTGTATTTTATTTTAATCTTTTCAATGACTAAAAATATTGTCAACTTTGGGGTCAGTGGTTTATCTGCCAGATGTCACCTGCCTGAAATCTGTGTTCCTTGCTCCTCACTCAGAGTTGCCCAAGCAATGCCCAAATGTCAGCCTGTTGGCTCGTATCAGTTGCTATGATAAAGGCATCTGGTGACCTATACAGCAATGGTCACTGTTACATTTTCAGCGTTCATTTACCCTTATTACTCTGCATTTGTCATGCTTCACACTACTCTCATAGGTGAGCCCTAGCTCTCACTTGTCCTAATATCGAGGTAAAGTTCATAAAATGACACGGTAGTGAACAGACAATCCTTATCAGATTGTTGTAGCTATTGGTTCTGTCCAGTGCCTTCAGGGTTCTTCCTTGACTAACTCCCTTTGAAGCTTCCAGATAGGCTTGCTTCGAAGGCTACAGACCAGCACTTTTTAAAGGCTCCAGGTAGAATTAGAATAACTGCCTAAAATAAAAACAGAGAATGCTGGAAATACTCAGCAGGTCAGGCAGCATCTGTGGAGAGAGAGAAACAGAGTTAACATTTCAGGTGGATGACCTTTTGTCAGAACTGGAAAATGTTACAGATGTTACTGTAGTGTATGTGCCTTTAAGTCAGAACTACTTTTACAGTTCCTGTATGTAGTGATCAATAACATGTCATTCTATAGTGGACACTAGGTGGAGCCGTAGAGCTGCGTACAGCTGTATATAGCTGTATGTATAAGACTACACTACCCAGCTGTATATATATTAAGACTACATTACCCATGAGGCACTAGGCTACCCACAAGGCAACAGTCAAGATGGCAGCCTGCACACATGCTGCATCTCTACAGATACTGTACCTAGAGAACGTGTACTGAATAAATGACTAGCTAGAAGCTAGCTGTGTTCATAATAAGAATGTCTAGTTATTAATGAACATAAGACTGCATACTGTAGTACCGGCAGTGACCACACCTGTATATAAGCTTTGCGCATGCCTCTGTACCCCCAGTCTTGAGACTACCCTCCTCCAGTAAAGACCTGTTTATTGTTAATGTACAGCATCCGTGTGATTATTTAACAACAGCATATCCACTGAACCACGGATCTAACAGTTACAGGCTTTAAACAAATACAGAGGCAGGGAAAGGGGGGAAGGTGGGAAAGAGCAAAAGAGAAAGTCTGTAATAGGGTGGAAGGCAGGAGAGATTAAATGACAAAAGGGCTGATAGTGTAAGGCAAAAGGAGATGGTAATGGGACAAGTAAAGAAACAAAAGATGGGTCTCAAGGAGGTGTAAATGGGAATAGCAGAATCATCAGCAACACCTGCTGTCCGAAAAATGGAGGCAGAGGTTATGACCTGAAATTGTTGAACTCGATGTTGAGTCCAGAGGGCTGTAAAGTGCCTAATCGAAAGATGAAGTGCTCGAGCTTGCGTTGAGCTTCATTGGAACCGTGTAGGAGGCTGAGGACAGAGAGGTCAGAGTGCAAGTGGTCCGGAGAATTAAAGTGGCAGGCGTTCAGAAGCTCGGGGTCACGCTTGCAGACTGAACGGAGGTGTTCTGCAAAGCGATCACCCAATCTGCGTTTGGTCTCCCCAATGTAGAGGAGACCACATCATGAGCTGCGAATACAGTATACTAAATTGCAAGAAGTACAAGTAAATCGCTGTTTCACCTGGAAGGAGTGTTTGGGGCTCTGGACAGTGGGGGAAAATTCTGTATCGACCATTTTGGGGTGCTAACATCGCCTGGGCGCTAACTGACCGCGATATTCAGTTTTATCGTCCCAAGAGGGAAGTGGAGCGCTAAATCAAGGGCTACACACTCCTCTTAGGGCACTAACGTTGGAGAGCAGGGCACAATCGCAGAACGCTACTCAAGGTCCGGCGCTGTCGATTCCAAGTACTCAGACAGACTGGTTCCTTCCAGTTCTGAAAGGGGAGGTTCATTCATGCTGCACAGCCTCACTCTGATCATTGCTGCTTGTGAACTGGGCCTGCAAGGAGCTGCAAACCATCCTTGAAGGATCTCACGGCTGATCAGAGGCCCAGGGAGAGAACTCGCCGGTTCAGTGACCAGGCTTTGGAGGCTCTGGTAGCGGCCGTGGAAAGCCGACGGGCAGTGACTGGCAGGAGCCCATTGCTGCAGGACTTCAGGAGGATGTGGAGGGAGGTCGCCCACTACGTCTCGGCCTGAAGTGTTGTCCACAGGACTCTATCTCAGTGCCGCAAGGAGTTCAACGACCTCACTCGGGTGGTCAGGGTGAGAACATGCTTCAAGAACCTCTACATTCCACCATCTCAACCTCACTCTGTGCACAGACAGTGTAAACCGCCACATCCTCAACACTCACCCACCAACTACGCCCACCTACTAAAGGTCACATCCCCATCTCACACCTTGCACACATTAACAGCTATTCAACTATGGTAGGTACACCTGCCAAACACATGGCTGCACACTCCCTCACACACTGTCCTTTTTCTTGCTGGCCAAGCTTGCTCATAACAGAAGGGAGCAGCAACGCACGGGAGGTCAGGCGGAGCTGCACCCCCTTATAGACCTGGAGGAGTGAGTGCGCAGCATCATTGAGGCCCAGGTCGTGGGCGCAGTGACAGTGGGAGACATCGACCCCTTTGGGGACAACAGCGGTATGTTCATCACCACTCCCTCTTCTCTCGTCCCACTTCCCCCTCACACCACAAGCCCTTCCCACTTTCCATCTAATTATACTGACTCCATTCCTTGCTCCCTTCCTGCCCCCCTCCCCTGACGTTAAACACACTCTTGTGCCTTTGTGCTTTCAGATGATCAGCCATCAGCCTCCCAGTCCCTCAGCCTCCCAGTGGCAGCGACGCCGGAGAGGAGGAGGAACAACAAGCCAGAGCCTCACTGCTTGTGTCTCCCGAGGGCGAGAGGTCTGACAATGGGGCGACGCGGTCGCTGGAGGGGAGCAGAGGAAATAGGTTTGATGTGGGTGAAGCTGCAGCAATGCCACGGGGAAAGGGAAGCTCGGGGGCCATCTCCCCGGAGGGTGAGTGCGCGCACGAGTTCTGCTGCACAGGACTCAGATATGAACTTCGAGGTGGAGGCGATGAGCATCCACACTGAGCTCATGGGTGCAATGGTAAGGGTGCCCGAGAGCATGGATGTACTGGCTTGGAGTGTGGAGGAGTCCGCCTCCAGCATTGCACTCATCTCTGTGCAAACCATCCCATCCTTGGCAGTTTGCAAAGTATGGTTGCCTCGCAGAGAGATTGTGGGGACCCAGACCTCATGCTGCGTGTCATGGGTGAGGTGGCAGCAGCTATTGCAGCACAGGCCGAGGCAACGCAACGGCTTAGTGCTGTAATGGAGTCAGTGGTTGGTGCCATCCAATGTCAGACTGCACTCATGCAGTCTCAGATTGATGCCATGCAAGCGCTGACTGCTGCCATCGTCGCTGGGTCACCCACAGTTCACAGGGATCTCACGGTGCCGCAACAGGCCAGCGATCTGTGCTTGAGCAGATTGCTCCGGATGCTGAGGTTCTGCCCCGGGGGAGTGGCAGAGTGTCTGTCGAGCAGGAAGGTGCTGTCCTCTCTCAGGATGACAGCATTCCTGCTCCCACCACTGCCACTCCATCATTGCACTTGCTGCAGCCTGTAACCCAGCCAGCCCAGACTGCTGCCGCACATGCTGAATTGGTGCAGTCTGCAGCCAGGCCTTCCAGGCCCAGAACTGGCCAAGGGCATCCTGCAAGACCATCTGCAGCCTCTGGCTCCCAGACTCAGCAGCCTTCCACCAGCCTTGCTGCAGCCAGTGGGGCCACATTACGGAGGAGCAGTAGGGTTGGGAGGGGGGAATTCCAAAGGTGGGGGGGGTCATTGAGGAAGGGCGAGTGAATAATACGGTATTAGCAAATGGGGGGAGTGTGTGCAATTAATTTGATGTGTTTGTAAATATATTGGTGAGTTTGGTAACAAATAGTTGTGTGTGTTGATAAATTGTGTTTATTTATTATTGGCGAACTGCGAAATGTTTGCAATATCCCCTGTTGAAGCTTGGAAGGAGCTGCTGGCGTAGAAATTGAGAACGACTGTGACCTTCACTGCCACTGAGAGAGACGTCCTGGTCCTGATCTGAGGCTGGAGGTCTGGCTGCAAGAGGTGGCATAGTTCTGTGATCACCACCTTGTGGATGCGGAGCCTTCTAAGGCACTGCTTTTCTGACTGATGAATGTAGGAGAACTGCTCGTGGAATACCCTGGGAGAGCCCTGTTGGCCCTCCTCCCTCTGGCCATGTTTTCCAACCTTTCTCTCTGCCTCCACTGCCTCCGACAGTGACGCTGGAGGGCGAGGTCCCGTGCCAGTACAGCCCCCATTAAGTGTTGGAAATGTTGCAGTAATAAAAGTAAGACAAATGAAACTGATAAAATTTTCTCAGGAGCAAAACTCCTTCAAGTAGGAAAACCTCAAATGGGTCAAAATGCCTGTCTGCTCCGTCAAACTGACAAGGCAGCATTGTTTGCCGACTGAAAAAAACTCGGAAGTTCACGCCTTTAAATATCGCTCCTCCAGCTCTCGGCCGACTGCAAACTGCCTCCTCTACCTGTCGTTCCTAACGGCAGGCGCTGAGGCAGGGGACGAGAATGAATTTCCGGACCGTGGCGCTACCGGGACGATGCGCCGCCGTATGACGCCATGATCTCCGGCCGCAGTCTGGCATGGCGAGAGTCATTAGCGCCGCCACAAACCGCCAGGTGAATTTTACCGGTGGCGGTAACATCGCCATGCCCGGGCGGTAAGTTGTTAGCGCCCCCCGGCGGCGCCAACGGGAGGCGCTAAGGTACCAAATTTCTAGCCCTCGTGTCTCTTATCTCATCCTGTCTTGTCCTCCCCAGCCTGGAGTCAGCAACTCCACGTTCCAAGCTCGGCCCTCCGACTCCTTCAGTCACAGACCCCATTGTTGGAATTGCTTGTTATCAATTATTTATGTTCATGCAGCAGGCCGTACAAACTAACTATCGCATTTCATTATCAGACTATTGTACCATGAAATGAATCATTAAATTCCCAAAGGTATCCTCTATTCTATGTCCTTATACTAATTAACTTCTACATATCTTCGCAAGCAGTTCTGTTAAACGAACTCCAACGGATAGAGGTATAGAGTACAAAAGCATGGAAATTATGATGAACCTTTATAAAACAATGGTTCGGTCTCAACAGGCGTATTGTGTCCAATTCTGGGCACCGCACTTTAGGAAGGATGTGAAGGCCTTAGAGAGGGTGCAGAAAACATTTACGAGAATGATTCCAGGGATGAGGGACTTCAGTTACGTGGATAGACTGGAGAAGCTGGGGTTGTTCTCCTTACAGCAGAGAAGATTCAGAGGAGATTTGATAGAGGTGTTCAAAATCATGAGGGGTCTGGACAGAGTAGAGAGAGAGAAACTGTTCCTATTGGCAGAGGGGTCGAGAACCAGAGGACACAGATTTAAGGTGATTGGCAAAAGATCCAAAGGTGACATGAGGAAAAACTTTTTTACTCAGCGAGTGGTTAGGATCTGGAATGCACTGCCCGAGAGGGTGGTGGAGGCAGACTCAATCACAACTTTCAAAAGGGAGTTGGATAAGTACCTGAAAGAAAAAAAATTGCAGGGCTACGAGGAAAGGGAGCTGGAGTGGGACCCGCTGAGGTGCTCTTGCCGAATGGCCTCCTTCTGTGCTGTAACCATTCTATGATTCTATGAACTCCTACCTTAGCATTATAATATGGTTATTAGTAATAATGCAAGAAACATACGGTGGGCCTTAGTTGGCCAAATTAAAGACACATTGAACAAAGTCAAACTCCTAACTTACAAACAGCAGACAGCTACGCTAAGAGACAAAGCCATATGTGGCTACCCCTGTGTGGGATGTTATGCATCAATCCATCTAATATAATACCAGTCTGAAGACACTCTGGGGTGATTTTGCCAGCCCTGGGGAGGTGGGACTGCCGGGAAAAATGGCAGAATTTGGGGATGGGAAGGGATTAAAGCCTATTAACTACCTGTTAACAGTTAGTTAACAGGCAGAAAATAGGATTATCCCCTTTTTGTCCTCACAAGTGCGGGCTTACCGAAGGCTCCAAAACCCGCCAGCTCAGCGAGGCGAATACTGGGTCTGCGGGGGTCGGGAGGGTGCAAAAGTGTGGTGTGAAGGTAAGTGATGGGCGCAAGAGTGTAGATGTGAGTGTCTGAGGTAAGTCCTAAGTGTTTTTAAAAGTGTACTTACTTTTGTTTCTTCCTGCAGGCTTCAGTCGGTTTCTATGTGGAGAGTCTCGCACCTCCATGTTGCAGATGAGAGATGGCCGTTGCATTCTCAGATGCAACAACCATCTCATTTCTGTAAAAGAAAGAAGGTTGATGAGGCCTTGTATGCAAGACCTCATCAAACTGCAGAGATTGTCAGTGTTTGACAGCTTCACAGAGCTGTCAAACGATGACAATTCATCTGTCAAAAATTTTTGACAGATGAAACATCATACGTTGACGTGCTCTGCAACTGGCTTCCCCTTGATTGGCCTGCTAAGCCCACTGGGCGGCTTAACAAGGTCAATCAAGGGCAAATAGCGTGGGTTGGCCACAAATCGATGGAGGCAGGACATCGACCCGACAAACAGCAGTCCCGCTTCCAACCCGCCCCAGTCACAAAATCGCCCCCTCTGTCTCAAGCTCTAATACAAGTTTCCAGGAAAATGAAACTTAAGCAGTTCCAGTAAAACACAACTTATACATTAACCCCTTACTTGTCTCAAGCTCTAATACAATCATTTAAACACACTATTATTCGCGTCACAATATCATTCACGTAACCATATATTTTTTTAGGTATCCCTAATTTCTAACAATACACAAAGTGGCCGCGATTTTGCCGGTGCTCAGTGGACAGATTCGGAGGTGGGTTAGCTGTTACATTCAAAATGATTGACGGCGGGTTGGAAACCCGCCGTGATTCCACCTCCGTGTGAGTTTCCAAAGTGTCAGGTCTGCGATTTCACAACAGACCCGTCACCAAACGGCAGGTGAGAGATTTAAGACACTTAACTCCTTGTTAAGTGCTTGTTAACTTCTATTTTGACAGCCTTTTCCTATTTTCCCACATTTTCAACGGGTTTCATGACGTTCAGAGATCACGTCAGGTAAGTGTGCCGCATAGTTCACAGCTGCAACTGCAGTCTAAAAGCTGCACTCTCACATCTGTTCACTTTCAAATGTCAGAGGTTGCTGATTTCAGGATTTGGGAGACACATCGGGCTCGATTTTAACGCAGCCGACAGGCGGGCTTTTAGGCGTGCGGGGGGTTAAAATCGCTAAACCTGGGGGTCGGGACCCCCCCGCCTGGTTCCCGCCTCCACGCCATTTTAACCTAGGTGTGTCTGATTGACCCGAATCAGTCCCGCCTGCAACAGGTGGGACTGGTCTTTAGGGCCCTTAAACAGCATTGATTGGCCTTTATAATCCCATTTTAACAGGCCCTTGCCTGTTTAATCCTTTTCCCACGTAAAACGCGCCTGGTGGGGATCACGCCTGTGAAACCTGGCGTGAGCTCTATTGGCTTGCTGACTATCAGCTGCAGGTCCAACATTAAAGAGGAGATTTGATTAGTCATCATTTGCAGGTGGCAGGACTTTGTTGTCTCAGGTCTGGGGCAACTTTTACCAGGCCTAACCACACCTGTGGAAGGTTGGAGCCTCACACACTTCTCCAGTGTGACCTCCTGCGAGACCTCTCTCGCCACCCTCACTCAGCGCTTCCTCAACTGAGGCATCTACCAGAAGCATGGGAGGCCTTTTTTTCCCTTCCCCTCTTGGCATTAGAGGACCTCCAGCCCCATTTGCGAAATGACACACGCCACAACTGCAGAAGTTGCCATCAGAATTTTTATGAAAAACACACAACTGATGGCATTTTTACAAAATACACAGCATTTCACCCAAGTGACTACCCTTGTGACTATTTGTGCTTTATTTTCCTCAAGCGTGCTCCTATGTAGTGGTTCCCCTGTGGCTTCAGCAGATGTGGAGGCCCCTTGCTCACTTTCCTGCTGCTCCTGTCTCGACACCTTTGGCGGGCGTCCTCTGGGATGGCGAGCCTGTGGGGGCTCGCCAGCAGTCTGCTGCTCCTGCGACTCTGCAGGGGTTGAGACCTCTATCTCCGTTGGGTGTGTACTCCAGCGGGGCTCTGACCGAGGGCTCTGCAATGGCATGGAAGTATGAGCGCTTGGAGAGGAGCCCCCACTTCCTTGAGGTCTGCCACCAACCTCCCTCTCATGGGTCAGGTCCCCCTCAGTGCCTGCAAGCTTGCTGCACATCAGGGGGGCCATGGGGACCTGTATCTACAATGGCAGTCCTACTCAGAAGGATTTCTCTGTTCAATAGATGCCCATCACTCCTCAAGAGATGTCATTCTATTCTGAACACTCACCATGTTTTCCATACCCTGGCGACTAACCTCCTCCATGGCCGTAGCCCTCCTCTCCTCTACCGTAGCCAGCCTTACCACGGAGGCAGCAATCATTTCCACATAGGTAGCCATCCTTTCCATGTTGATGCGTTCATGCGCCAATGACTCCACAAAGGCTCTGCTCATGTTCGCTATGGACCCCTCCATTCACTCCACACTCGCAGCGACCCTAGAGTCAAAATCTGCCAGAGACTCCTGCATCTGTGCATGGAGTTCCATCACCTCTGATCTTACGGATGGACCCAGAGGCAGAGGGTCGACATGCAGCTGAGCCGAGTTGGCAGAGTCCTGCGCCCTCCGACGAGGACTCTCCACTGCTGTCCCTGTCTCCACAATCTGATACACCAGATGACAACTCTACTCTATGTCCCGAAGGTCCCACCGAGGTGTGAGTGTCTGCGCTGGTGCTGGGTGAGATTATTTCTGCTGACGCTGCGCCATCAGAGGTTGCAGATTCCTCTGAGGAGTCTGGCTGCTCAGGCTCTTCCTCCTGCACAGTGGGGACGGGGGCTCTCGATGGTCCTGTGGGGGAGTCAAAGAAAAAGTTAGAGATGTGATGCCAAGGTTACATGCACATTGCATTGTGCAGATGATCATAAGTCCAGATTATGTAGCTTCAGAATCATTATCAGCGACTCATGCAATGCCAATGAGAGAGATGGAAAACTATTCTGTCACCAGCTTGCGGGGATGCTCCTGCCTGTCCTTCCCCAATGTCCACATCTTGGTCAGCCCTGGCAATCTCCAGGACGCCTTCCTCCCAGGGGGTGAGCTGGGCTAATGAGGGCGGCCCTCCTCCTGTCCTGGCTAGCTCTCTCCTGTTGTGAGCTCTCTTTTCCTGCAATGAGGGAGACAAGTGGAGGTTGAGTGAGAATGAAGGAGTGAGTGCAGAGATTGCATAGCATAGATACTTAGAAGGAGACAAAGATGGAGTGAGGTTGCAAAACCAAGGGCCCTCCCTGTGTGTTGTCAGTTGTGTTCAAAGCATCAGAGTGAGAGGGAGTGAGAGGGCTGCATGCTGGCATAGTTCTGTGAATGTGAGCATAGAGAGAGAGGGAATGGGTAAGGGTGCATGGATGTGAGTGTCTAGTGGAATGTGTAGGAAGAGATTGCTAAAGCTGAGTGCTGGTGAGAAAAGGCAATGGGGATCAGATTGAGGGTGATGGAAACATCATACAGTACTTACTTTTCCAGTGCGAAGAAGGTCATGGAATCTTTTCCTGCACTGCAACCACATTCTTCGTGTGAGCCCCAAGCAGTTGACTTGACCTGCCACCTGTAGCCACACAGCCTTGGTCTGACTGGGAGGCCTCTTCCTCCCTGAAGAAGGGAACAGGACCTCCCTGTGGGCCCTAGCACCATCCAGTAATGCCTGCAGTGAAGCCTCATCAAATTTGGGGGTAGATCTGGCCCTCCCGCTGGCCGTTCCTCCTGCAGGCTCCTGTGCCATCTTAATGGTGAAGTTTGGGAGCCTGCAGAGGAAGTAAGGCTTGCTGTGGACCTTAAAAGTAGCAGCAATGATGACATCATATTCTGCGACTTTCTGACTGGAAATATTCAATTGCCAAGGCTTCCCACACACTGGAAATCAATTGGCCAATTGAGTTAAAATTGCATCAATCTCATAGACCCATTTAGAATCGTGTGGGAATCACTAAATTCGGGGAACCCGCCAATTCCTCGCACCTAAGATAAAATCGACCCCATTCTATCTTGAGGCTGTAAGTGTGTGGTGTTAACTCTATATCCACCATTGCTTCCATTACCGGACATAAAAGGCGCCCTCACCCTTCACTGTGCCACTTCAAATTGTGAGCACACATATGGCAATGATCTCAGACATTCACAGAACATTAATTTATTGCAGCACAAAAGATCATAAACTTAACATTGATTTCTTGCAGACCACCTAAGTGAGTACCTGTGTGACTATTTATGTGGCAGCTTTCTCTTATGCGTCCTTTTACGTCATGCTACCCCTATGGCTTCAGCAGATGTAGAGACAGCCTTACTCACTTCCGTGCTGCACCTGCTTAGACGCCTTTGGCGGTCGTCCTCTGGGTTTTGGAGCCTGTGAGGGCCCCGCCAAAGTCTGCTCCTCCTGCGACTGTGCAGGGGCAGACTCGGCCATCTCTGTTGGCAGAGGCATCTGGGGCTCTGACTGAGGGATTGGCATGGGGATGGCAGTTTGAGCGCTTGGAGAGCCCCTACTTGCATGACCCCTCCCACCATCATCCCTCTCATGGGTCACCCACACTTCTCTGCTAGCAAGTAGCTGGAGGGCACCTTGCTGCACAGCAGTCGGGCCATGAGGACCCGTGTCTGTACTGACATCCTTCATAATGGGGACGTCCATGAACCTCTGGTTTCTCTCCGCGATAGATGCCCATCTGTCCTCCATAGCTGACCATCTATTTAGAAGTGTTAGCATGTTGTTCTGAGTCTGGCGATTTATGTCCTCCATGAAGGTTGCCATACTTTCCATGGCGGCACCTACATTTGCCATTGCATGCACCACGGCATTGCTCATGTTTGAGATGGACTCCTCCATTCTCTGCACACTTGCAGTCACCGTGTTTGCAAACCCAGTCAGATCCTCCTGCACCTGGTCCTGAAGCACCAGCACCACTCTCTTTCTGGATGGCCCCCGAGGCTCAGCGTCGACATGCAGCTGAGCAAAACAAGGAGCGTCCTGCGGCTTCCTCTGAGGAGTGCACCTGGACAGTGGCGGGGGGGGGGGGCTCTTGATGGTCCTGTGGGAGAGTAAAGACATCAGTTAGACATGTGATATATAGATTGCAGACACATCCCATTGTGCACATAATGAGCATTCAATTTCTATTGACATCAGAGCCCATATGAGTCACTCTTGAATGCCAAATAAGATGGATGGAGAAGTATTCTGTCACCAGGTTGTTCTACTGAGTCCCACTCTCCATCCCCCACTTCGAGCTGTTCGACTGTTCCCGCAATGTTGAGAACGGACTCCTCAGCGCGGGCAAGCTGTGAGAACGATGGTGGTCCTCCTCCTGTTCTCACCCTCTCCCACTTATTGTGGGCTCTCTTTTCCTGTGATGAGGGAAAGAAGTGGAGTTTCAGTGAGAGTGATGGAATGAGTGTAAATAATGGATAGGATAGATGTTCAGAGGGAGACTATGATGGAGTGGGTTCTCATTACCAAGTTTCCTCTTTTGGAGTTGTTAGTTGTTGTCATTGCATAACATTGAGGGTGGGTGTGAGGGGCGCATAGTAAGATGAGGATGTGATTGTGTACATAGGGAGAGAGGGGTGGGTGATGGTGCCAGGATGTTGGGGTGAGTAAGGATGTGCAGGAGTAGGGCTGGCAATGCAGAGTGATAGGAATGTGATGACAGGCACAGCAGAATGAAGGTAAGTGAGCTTTTATACTCACCTTTCCAGAACGTAGGAGATCATTGAACCTCTTCCTGCATTGGACCCAGGTGCGACTGACCAGACACCTTGCAGTTAGCTTCTCAGGTATTTGCAGCTAGGCTGCCTTTGTCTGCTGAGGAAGATTCCTTCTTCCATCCCCCGGGAATAGTACCTCCCTGAGTCCTCTGACTCCCTCCACAAGAGCATGGAGGGAGTCATCGTTGAAGCGGGGAGCAGCCTTTGGTCTCTCTGCAGACATCGTTGACAGCACCAAGTACTCAGGAGCATAAATAACGAAGTGAGAGCTAATGGAGACATGGCCCCCTTAAATAAACCGGCTGCAAACGCGTCATCAGAGCAGCTCAGCAAACCTGCTCCTTGTGTTAAGTCCGGGTAACGTGCACGGTGGGATTAACGAGCCCAATCAACAGAAAATTGTGTCAGCAGGCCAGCTGGAGCTGGGAGCGGGACCGGAACCCGCTGACTACCAGTCCCGACAATAACCCGCCTCCAATCAGAAAATCCAGCCCATTGCCTTTTAAATCTTTCAGGAATAGGAGCCTGTTGCTTAGGGTTGTAATGAGACAAACCTGGTGCATCACTTGGACTTTAACTGGCTGGCTGTTGAATAGGTGCTAATCACAGGGAGCAGGAGAGCTGAGTCAACACTTGTAAATTGGGTGAGGCTCCTAGAGTATAAAAGTAAACAGTTCTGCAGAGCACAGAGCGGTCTGCACAGAGCAGAATTAAATGGAGTGCACTTAAATAGAGCGTTTCATTTGGGAATTTGGAAAGAGTGGGAATTCGGAGAGGAGGGGGAAGGAGTTGCTGCTTTTTGCCTTCACTACTTGTAGTGCTTTGTGTTACAGGTAGATATTTAATTTCATTACCCATAACTTAATCTAGATCAATTAAGTAGTCAAGAAACAAAACGGTAAATTGAGTTACTTAAATACAAATATATTTTAATGTAATTAAATAGAACAAGGTCATATAGGGATTGCAGTGCATGTGGTGTGCCTCAACTGCAACATGTGGGAGTTTGTAGAGAGCATTGTGATCCCGGACAACCACGTTTGCAGTAAGTTCCTGCATCTTGAGGAACTTCAGCTCAGAGTTGTTGATCTGGAGTCTGAGGTGCAGACATTGCGGGGCATCAGGAAGGGGGAGAGTTACCTGGACACTCTGATCCAGGAGACAGTCACACCCCTTAGGTTAGGTAGTGGTACAGGTCTGGTTAGTGGTCAGGGACAGGAGGGTATGACTGCAGATAAGGGGACCCCAGGTGAAATGCTGGAGGAGCCTCAACATTTGTCCGTATCCAACAGGCATGAGGTTCTGGCTGCCTGTGTGGATGAGGGAAAAGCCTGTAGGATGGATGAGCAAGCTGACCATGGCACCATGGTGCAGGAGGCCATTCAAGTGGGGGGAGTGAAAGGGAATGTCGTTGTAGTAGGGGACAGTATAGTCAGGGGGATAGATACTGTTCTCTGCAGCTGCGACCGGGAGTTCCGAAGTTTGTGTTGCCTGCCTGGTGCCAAGGTTAAAGACATCTCCTCACGGCTGGAGAAGAACTTGGAGTGGGAGGGGGAGAATCCAGTTGTCATGGTCCACATAGGAACCAATGACATAGGTAGAACTAGGAATGAGGTTCTGCTGAGAGAGTTTGAGGAGTTGGGGTCCAAATTAAAAAGCAGAAGCTCAAAGGTAATAATCTCTAGATTGTTACCTGAACCACGCGCCAATTGGCATAGGGATAAGCAGATTGGAAGTTTAAATGCGTGGCTCAAAGAGTGGTGTGGAAGGCAGAGGTTTTGCTTCATGGGGCACTGGCACAAGTACTGGGGAAAGAGGGAGCTGTTCCTTTGGGATGGGCTCCACTTAAACTGGGCTGGAACCAATGTCCTGGCAAATCGAATAACTAGGACAGGGCTTTAAACTAATGAAGGGGGGGTGGGAGGATTCAGGAAAGAGTACATTTAAAAGCAGCAAAGCTCTAGAGCAGAGCAGAGTTTTGGATAAAAATAAGCAAAGTGGTTCAGTAAGGGACAGAGAGAGTAACAAAGGTAATAGGGCATCACTGACTAAGGTGACATCAGGGAAAAATAGAAAAAAGGCAAAGCTAAAGGCACTATATCTGAATGCACGAAGCATTCGCAACAAAATAGATGAATTAATAGCAGAGATAGAGATTAATAGGTTTCATCTAATAGCCATTACGGCGACGTGGTTGCAAAGTGACCAAGGTTGGGAACTAAATATTCCAGGATACTTAACTTTTAGAAGAGGTAGACAGAATGGAAAAGGAGGAGGGGTAGCCCTGATAATAAAGGATGGGATAAAGACAGTAGAGAGAAAGGATCTTCGCTCCGAAAATCAAGAAGTCGAATAAGTTTGGGTAGAGCTAAGAAACAGCAAGGGGCAGAAAACATTGGTGGGAGTTATTTATAGGCCTCCAAACAGTAGCTGTAATGTAGGGCAGAGTATAAATCAAGATATTAGAGGTGCATTTAACAAGGGTAATACAGTGATCATGGGGGACTTTAATCTACATATAGACTGGACAAACGAGTTGGCTAAGGTAGATTGGGAAACTACATTAAAAGATATGATGGTAGACAAGCAATGGTTTGCATTTAATGAATTAATTCTTAATTTACAACAAACATACATTCCTTTAAGGCACAAAAACCCCACAGGAAAAGTGGTCCAACCGTGGCTAACAAGAGAAGTTAACGATAGTATTAGATCAAAGGAAGAGGCTTATAATGCTGCCAAAAACAGCAGTAAGCCTGAGGATTTTAGAATTTAGCAAAGGAGGACCAATAAATTGATAAAGAAAGAGAAAACAGAATATGAGAGTAAACTAGTGAGAGACATAAAAACAGACTGTAACAGCTTCTATAGGTATGTAAAGAGGAAAAGATTAGCGAAAGTAAATGTGGGTCCCTTACAGGCTGAGACAGGAGAAATTATAATGGGGAATAAGGAAATGGCAGAGAAAGTAAACAAATATTTTGTGTCTGTCTTCACGGAAGAAGACGCAAAAAAACTCCTGGAAATAGTGGAGAACCAAGGGTCTAGCGAGAATGAGGAACTGAAAGACATTAGTATTAGTAAAATAAAAAGTATTGGAGAAATTAATGGGACTGAAAGCCGATAAATCCCCTGGACCTGATGGCCTATATCCTAGGGTATTACAGAGATGTAGTGCCCTAAACAAAAGAGAAGTCACATCCTCTGATTAGCTGCACCATAAATGAAGTCATCAGCTGGAAAACTAAAGCCTTAAAATTAAACATGGGGAAGGGTCCCATCTGGTGTTAGGCATTTGATTGCACTCCAAGACAGGCCAGTTATTTGAAGAGAGCAAAACTTTTCATCACAACACAAAAGCGAAATACTGCGGGTGCTGGAAATCTGAAATAAGAACAGAAAATGCTGGAAATACTCAACAGGTCAGGCAGCATCTGTGGAGAGAGGAACAGAGTTAACGCTTCAGGTCGATGACCCTTCGTCAGAACGTTCGACCTGAAACGTTAACTCTGTTTCTCTCTCCGCAGGTGCTGCCTGACCCGCTGAGTGTTTCCAGCATTTTCTGTTTTTCTTTACATCGCAACGTTCAGTCAGCATTTGATTTCTTTTGTTGAGTTCAGGAGAGGACCGTTTTGGTTTTTGGTTTTCCAATTATTGAGCTCACACCTATTTCCCCAACCTTTGCATCAATTGTGCAATACAGGTACATTGAAATACAAATGAGCTCATTTGAGATTCCAGCACAATCCCACCATTAATTTGCAAAATAATCCGGTTGTACGTGTTTAGCATTATTCTATTATAAACAAAAAGAAAAATCAAAAGCTTTAGTTATAGTTGTTTAGTCCAACATTCTGTGAACTATACTACAGAAAAAGTGTTATTGTTGTAAAGTTTTTTCTTTCGTCATGTATATTGACAGGTTAAAGGTGATTTTTTTTTTTAATCGCGATGGTGCAGCAAGTGGGAGGACCAACACAATGAGTGGAGATAGTTTGCACCCTTAATTTCTCACACATGGTAAATTCCTGATTTCAGCCCTAGAGGATCTGCCAGTTCTACATTCAACACATCATCTGACAGCCCAGAAAAGATAAATGAAGACTCCATTTTTGAAACTGTCACAAGTAACGTTTAATGTAAAAATCACAGCAGAGTTTTATAGACCATATCAGTCATGGTAAATACTCTGCTTATTATGAATCTGGCCAGTCCCTGAGCAGTCATCGTGTCAGCCATCCAAGTGTGCATCTCATTGCTGCAGCCTTATTGACATCATCTCTTTACAAGAAAAGGAGGGGAGGACTGTATATTATACAGAGCTACAAGATTCAGAAGTTTTAAAGATACTATAGTGAGTCTTGATCTGTATTAGGGCTGGCATTTTCAGATATTCTAACTGTCACCTGAGATAGTTTTGAAACCTGTTTTTTAATCATTCTCAATGTGGGCGTCGCAGCCATTTATTGCTGATCCCTCGTTACCCTCGAGAAGGTGGTGGTGAGCCGCCTTCTTGAACCGCTGCAGTCCATGTGATGAAGGTGCTCCCACAATGCTGTTTGGTAGGGAGTTCCAGGATTTTGACCCAGTGATGCTGAAGGATCGGCGATATATGGTCCAAATCAGGGTGATCCGAGACTTGGAGAGGAACTTGAAGGTGGTGGTGTTCCCATGCACCTGCTGCCCTTGTCCTTCTCGGCGGTGGAGGTTGTGGGTTAGCTAAAAACAAAAGAGCTTTGAAACCAGCTTGACATGTGTGCAGGCTTCCAGTGAAACCAACTAAAGAACATGTGCAATAAAGCTCATACCTGTTTCCCACTAGAAAGTATATTACTGGGGGAAGGTGCTCTGATTTAAGCTGCAATCTGAAGAGACTAAACCAAACCATTTTCAGTTCCATTTTTACCTGGTAGGGTAAGCAGATAACCACTTTCTAAGAACCTGCCAGTATTGGTCTTCCATGAGGTATGTGAAAACTTAGCATCTGATTTCCCTTCCCTCCTGAAGACAAAGTGCCAAAATCTGGATTGTGTTTATTCCCCAATACCACAGCTGGGAAACAACGACAAAAGCAAACTTGCCACTGATGGTAATACATATTAGAGCACCAACGTGCTACTTCACTATTGTGTCCCTCGCAAGATAACTTTCTCGCTAAATGCAACGGCGGGGCGACAACCAACTAGTAGTCCTTTGCTGCTCTGGAGGATAAGCAGCATTCAGGTCTTTCTTTCATTCTCCCTCTCCTTTCTCTCTTTCTCTCTCTCAGATGTCCTGGGAAGGAGTCTCACATCCACTTTCCCCCTCTTCCTGAGCATGCAGCCAAACTGAGTTGAGAATTTGTTATTCTGGTGCACTGTTTTACTGTCTGGGCTTTATTTTTTCTTATTATTTTAATAACTTTTTTAAAAATCCAACCATTATTCTGGCTTAGATATTAGCTTTTTGGTTTAATTTGCAACTGAATTTTTATATATATATATATATAGTTTTTTTTTTAAAGATTCTGTGATCTAATGTTAGCTTTGTGTTTGTGTTCTCTAAAATTCTAGTTGGGTTTGTGAGTGTCCAACATTTTGCTCTGGGTTGAGTTGCATCCATGCTGCCTGCTAGTCTAATGATGACTATGTCCTTTGATGGTCTGTAGGCAAGACCACACTTGTGCTGCCTGCTTCTCTGTGATTTTTTTTCATACCAGTCTGCCAATATTGGGCTTGGGGTTTGGCTTTGTTAGCTTTTTTTTTAAAGTCTCTGAAGTGGAAACCGAAACAAACTCAAACACCTATCCCTAGAAATTATATTGTGTTCTAAGGGAATCAGTTAGAGAGGTGCTTTCACATTACAGATGGAAGGACAGCGGCAGCTTTGAATTAAATCATTCATTTTGAGCCAGCTAACTCAACTAACTAAGTCAGCCAGTAAAGGTCAGCTCCTAGTCTTCACTCCAAATGCAATGTTCAAGTGTCCAAAAGGCAAGACTGGTTGCCATAAGCACTGACTTAATGTTTCAGCACCATCTTGTGTCTGCATGTGGATTTGCATCATCAAAACTGTACAAAATATTTCTCAAGTATGGCTGTTGTGTTACTCAGGCGTGGCCTCAAAGACAATATTTTACAATGTATTTTCTGTTTGGACACAAATATGATTAATCGAAAGACACGTTTGATTCTGCAGGTTGTATTATAAATTTCTAGTTCCATTTTAACAATGTTAGATAGTAGCGGTATTAAATAAGCAATTTAAAAAAGTAAAACAATGCGCAGAATGCTAATTTATCTCAATTAATCTCATTATGCTCAGAGGAAAGGGGATAAACTTGAATTTCATTTGTAATGCATTTTGACCTCTTGATCGACGACACAAAATTGGAGTTCCATCAGCTGCAGAACCTCTCTAAGTACTGGTGCACAAAATAATTTTCTCAGAAGGTATGGTGTAACATTTTTAGCCAAAGTAAATATCTAGGGAGCAAGTACAGAAATTCTGTACTGTTTGCATTCTGGCAACTTTTTACAGAAAAGGACGTGCATGTCACAAGGTAAGGAAGACCCACCATTGCAGGGAGCTTATGTAGAGAACCGAGTGAAGATTGATTTCTCCTGATCCCACAGAGCACATTGGCAGTGGAGATGCTTCACTCCTGGTAAAATATGTTGGTTTTCTTCATCCTCTGTAAGCAGATCTTTTTCTCCCACATTGTGTTTATTTCCTTTGCATTTGCACAGCAATTCCTTCCAACCACACTGAGCAATAGTCATTTACAATGTGAATGAGTGCGAATTCAGGTGTCCAACTTATATAACTCTGTTACCTGAGTATCACTGGATGCATGGTCATTGTAAAAATATTTAAACTGCATATTGTTCAGGTAATGGAGTGTGGTATTTGTGTCCCAGTTCACTGCTCCGCAGAGTACAAAGGTGTAGGTTTACTCCTGTGATTCTCCATACAAGGTGTTGCCAGTCTTCACTATGCCATTCATTTCAGACACCAAGCAGAAGCCAGGTGATTCCCTGGAAGGGGTGGATAATAAGTGGGTATGTTTGGACAGCTCTCATACACCTGATGTCAGAACAGCAGGGGCAGATTACTGAAAACAAATCCCCCACCGGTGCACCGATGAATGCCACATAGCAAAGGCAGGAGGGAAATAGAAACATAGAACATAGGAGCAGGAGTAGGCCATTCGGCCCCTCGAGCCTGCTCCGCCATTCAATGCGATCATGGCTGATCATCCAAATTCAGTACCCGGTCCCTGCCTTCTCCCCATATCTCTTGATCCCTTTAACCTTAAGAAATATATCCAACTCCTTCTTGAATATATTTAATGAATTG
This sequence comes from Somniosus microcephalus, assembly GCF_052327205.1. Classification (NCBI taxonomy): domain Eukaryota; kingdom Metazoa; phylum Chordata; class Chondrichthyes; order Squaliformes; family Somniosidae; genus Somniosus; species Somniosus microcephalus. The sequence goes on along the minus strand of NC_141007.1, from coordinate 52,136,166 downwards.
GCCTCAACTGCCTTGTGTGGTAGAGAATTCCACAGGTTCACCACTCTCTGGGTGAAGAAATTCCTCCTCATCTCAGTCCTAAATGGCTTACCCCTTATCCTTAGACTGTGACCCCTGGTTCTGGACTCCCCCGCCATCGGGAACATCCTTCCTGCATCTAGTCTGTCTAGTCCTGTTAGAATTTTATAAGTTTCAATGAGATCCCCTCTCATTCTTCTAAACTCTAGCGAATGTAAGCCTAATCGACCCAATCTCTCCTCATATGTCATTCCTGCCATCCCAGGTATCAGTCTGGTGAATCTTCGCTGCACTCCCTCCATGGCAAGAACATCCTTCCTCAGATAAGGCAACCAAAACTGCACACAATACTCAAGGTGTGGTCTCACCCAGGCCCTGTACAACTGCAGCAAGACATCCTTGTTCCTGTACTCGAATCCTCTCGCTATATATATGATATATATGATGATGGCAGAGAAACAACTTTAAAATTGCACAGTAAAGTTTATTCTAAAATGAAAAATGATTTTGTGCTGCTGGGCCTTATATTGACTACATTTGCTAAAAAGTCTGTATATAGATGCTATGGAGGAGAAATAATTATTAATCTCATGATTATAAATGTGTTGCAGTGGAATTATTGGGCCAGAAATTGGTGAACGGGGCTTGCAGCCCCGTTTCTGCACTTACCCCGCGCTACTGCCGATCAGCTCCAGGGACGCCTGGAATTGGTGTTTCCAGAAGAAGAATCCCGGGCAGCGTATGACGTCACGCCGCCCAGGAGTGCAGCCAGCGCGAAGCCAGGAGCGTGCAGTGCAAGTGAGACACGCCCCTTGAGGTCTCAGTTTCACTGGACACGCCCCCAATGTTTCTGTCAAGCTGCTAAGCATTTTTACATGCAAAGCAGCAGTTTAAATAGGTTTTTGGAAGTTTTTTGAAGATTTTGGTAACTTTTATAAACTTTTTTAAATGTTTACATTATTTTGAGTAATCTGAAGTAGTTTTAAACAGAATTAAAGCAATTTAAAGACTTTTAAAAGCCCTAAAAGAATTTTTTTAATTCCATTTATTTATTTAGCAATTTCGTCGTCATACGTGTCTTCACACTGTTCCCTTTGGGGAACTGTATGAAGTGGTGGAAGGATTTATGGCCATGATTAACGCTCATTCCGTGACCGTAACCATCTTTGAACCAGGCATTAGGGCGGTTAGTCCTATGGCGGGAGGGTTTTACGGGCTCCCACAAGCTATACAAGGAGGGGGGGCCACCCACACCCACGGACGCAAATATCCCACTGGATGTCAACCCAGAATTTAGAGCCGGAGCTCCGACTCCACTTGCCGGGACTGTCTGGAGCGGGGTTCGAAACCCTACCCAGATCTGGCCCAGCGGCGGGGATCCTACCGCTATGACAAAGGCCTAATCCGATTAGCAACGTGAAATGGCAGCATAGGGCTCCAGTCACGGGGAGGGAAAAGGCACAGGAAACATATGGGTGTCACCTTTTGTGCGGAGTGGGCCTTTTGCGTAGCAGTAAGCATCCCCGCCGCTGGGCCAGAAGGAGTAGGGTTTTGAACCCCACTCCAGACAGTCCCGGCAAGTGGAGTCGGAGTTCCAACTTTAAATTCTGGGTGGACATCCAGCGGGATACTTGCGTCCGTGGGTGTTGGTGGCCCCCCCCCCCTCAGATGGGTTGTGTGAGCCCGTAAAACCCTCCCGCCATAGGACTAACCACCCTAATGGCTGGTTCAAAGATGGTTACGGTCACGGAATGAGCGTTAATCACGGCCATAAATCCTTCCACCACTTCATACAGTTCCCCAAAGGGAACAGTGTGAGGATACGTACGATGATGACCTCTTGCGCAATGCACCTCCTTGGACCCTCAGTCGCAGATGCGAGGGGGCAAGTCGTGCAATTGTTAAATTTTTCATTTTATTGACATGTAAAATGTTGGCCTAGTAATTCCCTTCCAACTGCGCAAGTACGGTCAGGGTACTTACGCATCTGGCCGGATGAAATGCCGGTTTTCAGCATGCACAGTGCTTTTGGGGAAAACCGGCATTTCCTGTCCTCTGAACGAAGGGGTTCAGAGGCAGAACGCGTGCGACTGCACAGGCAGCGCGTGCGCAGTATAATTCGCCGCTTTCATTACTGCTTTCAGTGAGGTCAAGTCCTTACAACTTACACATGAAAAAAGCATGGGTACAGTTGCTCCAGAGGCTGCGGAGGAAGATATTTCTTATCGTGGAGCTTCTGAAAGTATGTATGTCTGTATATATTCCTTTGCATGTTATGTATATATTCCTTTACTTATGTGTATGAATGTATTATTTAATTATGACTTTCAGAGAAAGTAACTTATTGGAAAATCATAATTAAAAACATACATTCATACACATTAGTAAAGGAATATAAAACATACATACATATACGTAAAGGAATATATGTGGACATACATACATAACTCATTCTCACATTCCATTCACACAGCCACAATTGCTCCTTCTACCTACCGTTCTGAAAACCCTTTTAAAAAAAAAAAAATTTTTAACTTTAAAACTTACTTAAAATTTCTTAAAATAACTTCCCTCCCTTTCCCAAACAAAAATATTGCATTTCAGAAGCTCCACGATAAAATGTTTCTTCCTCCGCAGCCAATGAACCACTTTACACTTGCTTTTTTCAAGTGTAACTTCTGAGGACTTACCCTCACGGATTTCATGAATGAAATCTACGAAGTTCACTGCGCAAGCGCTGCCTGTGCAGTCGCATGCGCTCGAGGTCTGGAAATGCCGGCGTTCCCCGCATGCGCTGTTCATGCTGAACGCCGGCATTTCCAACGGCCAGATGCGTGAGTACCCCGAGCGCACTCACGCCTTTGGCCGCGAATTTCTGGCCCAATGTATGCTGCTTGTGCATCATCGTGGGACTAGCAACCTTTTACATAATTAACCATGTTGTACAGTTAAATGGTGACTGTGTAGATGAATGAGAAATGGATTCCCAATGCAGACCTGTTTAGAAATCATGCAATCCCTGCTCACCTATTTATAATGGGCCGGATTTTCCGACCCCACGGGTGTGTACGTGCCAGTAGGGGCCGCGTACATGCCGGTTTCCGGCATGCGAAGGCATTCTCTTGACAGATCATCCGCCTGCCCGGGAAAAGGGCGGGTGGAGAGTTGCGCTTTTTGCACCGCTTCCATCCGCTGAAAGGCCACAGAATTTTAATTAATTTTAATTATGTATTTTTTAAAAATGTATTTAATGTTTTAGTGTGTTTTTAAATGTGATCCCCACTCATACTTTTGACAGTTCTGTGCATAGAGACCTGTCAAAAGTGTGAAGAGAGATTCCCTTCTTCCATTGGTTGAGCTGGCCCACGTGATCCCAGGGGCGCTTGCGAACCACATGCGCCCCTGGGATACGTGCGCCTCTGCGCATTTCCAACAGGAGAGGCCCTGGATCACAAGCCTCGGGATCTACGGAACCAGCAGGCAGGTTCGTAGATTATTTTTTCCCGATCGGAGGCATCCGCCCGCAGGAAGCTTTCGATCGGGAAATTCAGGGCCATTAAAAACATCAACAGTGAGAATGAGGTGTGCTTTCCCTTTTTATTCTACAGAAAAGAACCTGGCATTGCGAGTCAATGGTGTGGTATGGTTGAAGATTCATAAATACAGTTCACTGCACTATAGGGACAATGTGAATCTTCCCTCCAGTGCAAGTTTTCAATGATTTCTGTTTTTAGAAGAACATGAGCTAAAGTGCACTTCAGTTTACTCTGTGTCGCTTTTTAGATGTGTTAAAGCCTGTGCGACTTATCACATTATATAATACATCGCAAATACAAACCTTGCAGTATATCAACTATTCCATTCCAATGTTCCTGTTCATTAGCGTCACATGTTGTAGCACTGAAAAGCAAAGGTCTAACAGATTGCACTGCTGTACACACAAACAGTGGTATTGCTATACAACCAAAAACATCATTGTGTTGTGTAAATAACTAGCAATAAATTGTACCTTAATTTTCCCTCTACTATTTCATAAAATAACTCTGTGATTTTTTTTCTGAGGGCAGAGTACCTGTGACTGATTAAATGTGATGTTTTTGGGTCTTGCTGCTTTGTCCCCATGTAATGCCAGATGATAGCCATAGTGCTTCAAATCTCTCTGGCTGAAGGGGATAATGGTGTCTGCATCGATTTTTATCACTGGCGTCTCTTGGTCTTTAAGGCCCTTTCACTGGTGGTTGGATGGAGACTTGAAAAATTTCCATATATTCCGATGTAGAAAACTGGCAAAATACAACCCTGAATATAGATCTTCTGCCCAGCAAAGACAGCAAGTTACAGTGAAGCTCATCATAACTTAAGTTGCACTTAACTGACATTCTATTGCAGGGAAAAATCCTAAATTACACAAAAAATGCAGTTTGTAGCAGTGGCGCATTTAGGAATAGCTGAAGGGGGGATGTGACCCTCAAAAAAACTTTAGTTTTTCTTCACATTTTGTTTGGCACATTTTCTGTTATTTTGGAGCCCACTGTAATTCTGGCTGTCAGGCCAAAAATAATTTATCCTGGAAGGATTAAAGATATTTTACATATGAAAATAAAAGCAGTTGGGGGCATTTCAACTTTGCACGGTCTAATTCCTTTACAGGAGATTCAGCAAGAGTGTTCGATTTCAAGGGTGTGAGACGGACTGATAATGTGGTGATTTGGGATCGTGCTGAGTTTGGAAGGAGAATGATCAAGTGAATCCAAGTGAAGTATATTCAGTAGTAATGGTGAAAAGCTAATAGGGAATTCTAATCAACATATCATGAACTGTTCTTGAGTAAAAGTATGCTAAAGAATGGCATACCTTCCAAGCCTATAAATCAGTGGTACCAGCCCCCCACTTTGACACCAGTCTGCGGAGTTAGACTGCCTACTCACACCACTCTGCAGTCAGGGAAAATAGAGCTCTGTGCCTTTTCACTGACCTCCAACTGCTGGGAAAACTTCTATTGCTGCACAAGAGCTTAAGGAAAGCTGATTTTTTTTTGACACGAGGAATAGTAAAGGTGGTCGAGCAAGCCAGCTTGATTCTTGTAAAACTTTAAAGTTTCCAACGATGGCTACTCGCTGATTGCAGTTTGCTACGCTGGCACAGTGAGACTACCTTCTTTTACTTGGCTGCATTTCTACTGTTCATCCTGCATCTCTGACGTAAAACCCACTTTCCAGAGACATCAGAGTTGCAATGTAATGTCACCAAGAGTGAACTTTCTCTTTAAGCTTATCGTCTACATTGAAAGTGACCAAAATAAGCCCACTGAGGTGAATTGAGTTCTAATGACACTGCAGATTGACATTCGAACTGCGACCTTCTGAAAGGGGATCTCAGCAATCTACCACCACAGCATCTGGCTCCCTCTCCTCAGGCATTTCGGAGCTATTTAAAACAACACAATAAATCAAGAGATCTGCTACAATGAGGTTTCATTTTTAAAGGGTAGCTGTACAAGGAGCCATGAAGAGTATCAATTTATTCAATGTGAGATTCTCCACATGTTGCGAGTTTAGATTGCCAGCTGGCAAACTGGGTGAGTCGGATAGAGTGCACAAAGGAAAATTCTAAAACTGGGCAGCTTGCCACGGTTTGATCAAGTCATTAGGAGGAAAAGAAGCTGCATCCTGGCACTGATTCAGCAACTGTGCAGATTAAAATACTTGGAAATTTAAAAAAAGAGCATCAATTCAAAAAAAACAAACTTCTACATGATCTCCAACTGAGTAACTTTGTTCTTTTTAGATACCTGATCCCATCACTGGATCGATCCCATGCTGGCTTTTACCGTTGCATCGTGAGGAATCGTGTTGGAGCACTCATGCAGAGGAGGACAGAAGTCCAGGTGGCATGTAAGTTGGCCCAGAGTGCTGGATGATACTAATGTGCCAGCAGGGCAGCTGCTGAATGTGTCCTTGGTAGATATGACATCAGCAGATGAAAAGTCCAATTAGCATATATAAAAAATATCGTACCCAAGTTCGAATTGTTTGCTGCTGATAGTGGGTAGAGTGATGGGGAGTGAGAAGGAGTGACAGTTACTGAGAGAACCTGGTGCTGAAACTGTAAATTGATTTTTAAAAAACAACTTCACATACAACCATTCTGCTGATGTGAACAGAGATCTAAATCAATTGAATTAAGCAGAGAACAAAAAAAAAAGGTAATGACTGTTTTGGGAGTTCTTTTACATTCTCAGTTGAGGCTATAACAAATCAAGTGCTTTTCTACTGCTCATCGGGAAGTTATATTTAGAACACTCCTGCCCTGAATTTCACTTTTTACACATATGGCTCCCTTGCTTGTCTCACACTGGAAAAGTCTTGAGGGAATTTCTGTTCCCATAGCGCCCCATTCTGCAGTAACCCAAAACCAAAATTGGGTTAACTAACAAATAAAAGTTGTATTGGAAACATAGTTGATATGGAAAGCATTTGAACTTTTCTGCAGCCACTGAGGAGCTCAGTTGAGTTGGTTGTGTTACAAATTGCGCTGACAAATATGCCTGTCAGTCACAGATGCAGGACTTAGCAGCAGAGAGGAATCTTCAGCACTATTTGTCAACAGTGCAGGTATTTAATATTCTCAATCTCAGCTCGAAAAATGTCAGTGTCATCTAATCCGAGTGTTTTGGCAATGTTATTTTGTTGCACAAAAACCATTTGATGCTGGATTTAAGCACGTCCGGTATTTCCACATGTATCCAGTCTGGAGCTGCCTGACCCAGGGGGAAAAAAACTCAACAGGTAGAGCTTTCTGGAGTGGGTGGCTCCAGATTGACTCCCAGGCTGCTACAAATGGTCAGATCCTATTGAAATTGAGCAAAACACCTCTGGGATGCAGCAGTGTTTCCTTAAGTATTGATGCCATCCCAGCAGCTCTGAGGGGGGAAAAGGTGACTTGAAATGGTGGGTCTCCATAAGAACTTGAAAATATTTTTCAACGTGTAACAAATACGTGTTACTATATTTTCTTCAAGTCAACATTTCAGAAGGTTTTTTTTGTAAAAGGCACTTCCACTACCCTTTCCTTCCCCTTTAAATTTTGTTCCTCATGCCACCTATTTTCCGATACTGATTCACATAAAATAGCAGACTACATCTAGTAGCCTTAGACTCTCTTCACAGTTTAATGCACCAACAGCTAGGACTGTCTTTGCTGTTTTAGCTGAATCTTTTCCATTGCCTCTAAGTCTTACAGTAATTTCATTGGCCAAAACATGAAGTGGTAGCTATTGGAGAAATGAACAATATAACCACTAAAATAGCTTGATTTCCTGTATGGCAAATTGATGCAAACATGCAATGAATACATTTTTTTTGCCATACCTTCTTCAAATGGACACTTATACCTAATTTCAAACCAATCATCTGTATCCCAGGACCAGTTATCATCGGATGTTTCTCGTTCTTCTGACTGTCTGCTTTAATGCTTAAAAATTTAGTAGTACAATATGTGGCCCATCCACATACATATACCCAGAAATCCACATCAGGGAGCCTTTCACAGGAGACGTAACATTACATTTGATAAATCACTGCTTTACTGCCCTAAAATGAAAATACTGATACTGTAAAAGTCAGCTTTATTCTAAGTCATCATATCTTCACAACATTGGACAAATAATGAAGACTCAGAAACAACTGAGTGAACTTGACAGACAAGAAACAATGGAAGACTTGCAGAGTGAGAGGCAGTCACTACAGGGTTTCCTATTATGCTGTTGTGTTTCTTTTCCCAGGCCTGTATTTATCACCTGTTTTCTTCACCTAAGAAAATGGCCAACACAGGAGCTTTATGTGAGCTGGGTCCTGCACGTTCATTTGCTAGGGAAGGACATCTATTTCCAGATAGTAAATCATCCTAGAGGTTGTCAGGAATGAAATTTTAGACTGCTGAAGTTTGCATCAGGGAAAGAAAATGTGACACATTTCAGCATGTTTACCATGTGTAGAGCAGAATGCCTTTATCCTATCTCTGTAATGAGGATCTTCCATCTGCTCCTCCCTCTGCATGACTAAATGTGCTGCAATACCGCATCATATTTTTGCTGCCTGAAGATCAAAGTGGATTTTTTCCAATCAGAATAATAGTCCACTGCGAACAGTAAAAACAAGCTTGAATTTACAGCTGTACTGGACGGTATAACCTGAGTTCCATGCTTAAACACTGTACCAAGAGACAGTACAAATGCTTTACAGCCTGCATGTTGGAGTGGGAAGAAGGGAAATCGGGGAAGTTACACTGCTGCTTAATTACCTAGGTAATGAGAATCTAATCAGGCAGCAGCATTAATGAATAATGATAATGTGAAAATCACAAAAGATTTTGTACATTGTTTTAATTAGCTTAATTAACCACAGTCTATTTGGGCACAGCAGAAATGTGCACATTTACTTCAAGCTGCAGAACTGTAGAAAGACCATTCTTTAAAAGCACAAGGTATTTGCTAGACTTATCTCGCAAAAACCCCATCAATAGTTATTCTTCAGTTCAATGTCGAACCTCCCATTTTCAAAATAAAAACCTGACATTTGGCTCAATTTTGGATGATTTTGATTTGAACGGCCTGCTTCTTTAAGAGTAATGTCCCCCTGCACTTGCAAAATGCTACTTTGTTAACTGTTGCCCATTCTATGCACACACCTACAACACCCAGCTTGGTGATGGTCAGTGAGTCTTGCTGTGAATTTCCTGTGATGTCAACTGAGAGAATGAAAATTGCACGAGTCTTTTACACATGAAAGAGCTTCTGTAACTCATCTTCATTAGGGAGAATGCCTTTTTATTCCATTTTTTTCCAATATATGCCCAAAATATTTTTACCAACATACATGTTTTGGATTTTGTTTTGATTGATTTTATTTCTGCAGTGATTTGGTCATAGAGTGATAATCTCCTTGAGGCAAGATGGCCAAGAGAATAGTGGATTCAATCAGCTCGCCTTTCCCATGGCCATTTTTGCGTCAAGCCAATCATCCGAGTATATGACCTAAACACTCTGAAGAAAGTTCTGTAAACTGTATACTGCCAAGCTCCCAGTGAGTTTTTAGGTAATGTGCTGTTCTGATCATAAAATATGTTTTCTGATGTCTGGTGGGCACACTTCCCTCAGAAGATAATTTGTGTGCCCATTTTAAAATTCCAGTCATACAGACTGTTGTTTTCAAAATTGCAGTTTATTATTAATTGTTCTTTTGCACAAAGGTACAAGTAGGGATAAGGTTTCAGAAAGCTTATTAAAAAAGAGCGTTGTCAAGTAACCCAGAATGGTAGTTCAAATAGCTTGTGCTCTGTGGTAGAACTGCAGTGTAGTATTATCCTGTTCTGACCCTCGGGGAGCCCCATACGTGTCTCGATTATAGACTCCGGTGAAAACAGCAAATGTCAAATACCTCAGTCTCGTATGAGAACTGCCTCTGTCAATCATATTTAATCTGTCTCTCTTTTTCACTGTTGCATTTTATTTCAGGAAGCAAAACAAGATTAATGTAAAATATATTTCTGTTTCTTCCTCTGTCGTTTTCATACGATATCTCATCCACTGTATTCCCCACCATCTCCCAGCTGCATCCTCATAATTTGATTGACATTGTTGAACTCATTTTCTTCTGCTTTTTCCCTCCCAACTATATACCTTCAGTCAACTCATTAACATGTGTAATTTGCTGCTGCTCTTGTGACGACACAACGGCTATTGGTGCTGCCAACAGTGCTGGAGTGTTACTTTAGACAGGTTTCAAACCATAGGCTGTAGGTTCAAATTGACTGGCAGGCATCAAAATCAATACATTAACGTTGTTTCTTATTACAGTACAACACTAAAGGAGATTAACCTTTCAACTGAATTCTTTAGTTAATACACAAGTTGTGTAAAACCATTACAGATAGTGATACACAGCCAGATAGCCAGGCAGGTTTTCAGACCTAATTTAAAAATAATGAAACCTGAGTTCCCAACTCAGTAAGGAAATAAATATCTTTAATATCCTCTCTTCATCCCCCGTGTGAGCTTTTGCAACAGTGTCATCCTGATCATCTGTGCTGCAGTAATCCATTTACCGAGGATTCTGTTTCTGAAGCATCTTGAATGCCCTGAGATCAGTACTGTAACTGGTTGATTCTGAATGTACAGCAGGAAACTGACCTGAAATTGACAAATAGATTGTTGGGAAAGAAATATGGCTATTTGAAACTGGGAACGTTTGGAATTAAGGAGCGGATCCATTGTTATGTTTAATATATTATCTGACAGATTGGGTGTCATAAAGTGTTGGGGATGCGCTCTGTAGTACAGAAGATGACCGCTGCAGATTTCCTTGTACTATTAAACAACATACAGCTTCACAAAGGGAAGATGCCCTTCAAAGTCAATGAGATGAATAAGCAAATGAGGAAAATGTTCAAAATTGATGGCTTTTATATGTTTACACTTTTCAATTTTAAGGCCTTTTACAAATGAGCAGTTTTACTGTTCAAAGAAGAAAATTATTTAATGTTAGTTTTATATACTTCCTGAGAGAAAGGATATTTGTGTGGTGGAGAATGGGACACTTCCTCAATTTGGATATCCAGTGTCAGCATCATGCACTCTCAGGTCAGGATCAGAACAGATTAGATACAGAGCAAAGCTCCCTACACTGACCCAGCAATGCTCCAAGCTCAGAAGAGCACCCCTTACTGCACCACTGTAACATTGTTATCTCCTACAAGAGTCGTCCTTGTGGCCTTACATTGGCCCGTATTTTCCGATGCCTACAGGTGTGTATGTGCATGCGCTGAAAACCGGCACTTCCAATCTGTCAAGAATTCTCTTGACAGATCCTCCGCCTGCCCTGGAGAAGGGCCTTTGTGGGTGGAGAGGTCCACTTTCTGCAGAACCTCCTCATTTTAACTCATTTTAAAAACGTGATTTTTTTTTTTATTTTAAGGGGGAAGAAATTCGGTATTGCCCCGTTTGGGCGCAATTATCTGCCGGGCACAAAGTTTAGTGCCTGGTGCTAATTATCGCCTCCGACTGCAAACTTGGCTTCTATCGCCCCTGGAGGTGATTGGAGCGCTAAGTCAGGCGCTACACACCTGTCTTAAGGCGCTAACGCCGAGGAGCGAGGCGCTACCTCAGAGTGCTGGCGAAGCTCGTGATGTCAGTTAGCAATGGAACACAGACACACTGGTGCCGGCCAGTTCTTAAAGGGGAGGGTCGATCTTGCTCTCCATCCACATCCTGCTCATTGCAGCCTTGAATTTCGGCCTGGAGAGACCTGTATATCAAATCTGCTGGAAAGAACAATAGAGAGGCCCAGGGAAAGAGCTGAGAGTGCAGCACCCATTGTCTCTTCTAAATCGATGCAAGGAAGGTCAAATCAGAATGAACCTGCAAAGTGCTGCTCAGTATCCAAAATTCCTTCACACAGCGTTGAATCTCTCCAGAAGTCTCTCTCTCTCTCAGAATGCGTGGTGCAAAACTGTCACCGACAAAAAAAGGCAGGAAGTGGTCGCCTTTAAATAGCGCTCCCCCAATCCCTTCCCGACTTCAAAATGTTCCCCTCAACCTGTCGTTGCTAGCAGCAGGCGGAAAGGCAGGGGGCGCCACTCAATATCCGGTCCGGGGCGCTACACGCTCGACTGACGTCACGATCTGCGGGCACAGGAGATCATGGCGGTAGTGTTTAGCGCCACCGCAAAATGTCTGGTCAATTTCGCAAGCAGCGTAAACATTGCCGCGCCCGGGCGCTAGTTGCTTTGCACCCCTAACGGGAGGCGCAAAGCATCTGAATTTTTCCCCCTTAATGTTTTAGTGTCTTTTTCAGTGATCCCCATTCACACTTTTCACGGGTCTATCTGTCAAAAGTATGAAGGGGGATTCTCGTCTGGCCCACGTGATCCCAGGGACGCTTGCGAACCGCATGCGCCCCTGGGATACGTGGGCCCTGTGCATTTTGATTATGGAGAGGCCCAGCATCGGAAATGTCCGGACCTCGGGAGCCCTCAGGTAAGGGCATAGATTTGTTTCTGACAGGAGGCATCCGCACGCAGGAAGCCTCCTATCGGAAATTACGGGACATAGTATTTACAGCACAGAAACAGGCAATCGGCCCAACAAGTCTATGCTAGTGTTTATGCTCCACACGAGCCTCCTCCCACTATAATTATCTCGCCCAATAAGCAATTTAGTAACACATTAGTGACTATTTTATGTTGCACTTGGAACTGTGTTGAGGCTGCCCATAATCTTCTCATGTAGGTCTTCTATAACTAGCAGACAGAGATTACTTTCATCTTGTCATTCTGCAGTGCATTTGAATTCAAACACTAAAATTGAAAGGGCATTTGGAAACCCACTGTGCCAATCAGTCACGAATTGTATTAGTCTGCAAACCCCACAAATTAAGAAATATTCCATTGTGCAGTGCAGTGTGGCAAAGCACCAATACACAGTGTCATGAGATAATGAGACCCACTTTCAAGTCCACACATCACAGACTTCCTGATCTCACTGAGCCACTGTGCGTGGATGCCGAGAGAAGGCCAGGAACCTCGCCACAGAGAGGAAATACAAAGTTGAAGGAGGGTCGTTGGCCAGTTCAGAGCAGCCTTGGCAAAGTCGTTGACACAGGTTGCTTGCTTGTCCTTTGGGCTGCATGTAGTGCGTGGCATGGGGGAGACCAGCACAAAGGAAAAGGGGGGGGAGGAATTTTGCTATAAATTCGTTCAAAAAAAAATCAGTGGTCTATTGCAACAATGCAGTCTGATTGGCTGGTGAGAAAGCACTAATCATCACTAGAATTCCTAATTTTGTAACCATCATGTAAATTTCAAAAGCGATACCCTGTGTGCTCTCAAAAGGGCCGTGTTCCCGCAGTATATATTCTGATCAGCATCTGGGAACCACTTCCAAATTTCAGTGTAGCCTATTTAATTTTTGATGAGTGTAGAACTCCTCATTTTTAGAATGTCTTTCTCGTATGAGGTGGCTCATCCATGGCAAAGATGGTGGGTGTCCTGCTTTCATGCATCTGCCAGTGTCATTCTGAAGCCAGCTATCATGAGATGTGGCAGCATAGGATAGCTTTCCCCTGTCTTCCCATTGGAATATTCTTGGCCTCTGCTTTGCACTTCCTCATGGCTGGGATCACCAACTCAACAAGAGCAACCACTGACATCAGGCATGTCCTGCCATTCTGTGCCTCAAAGCCACCGCACGTGCCCACTTGTTTTTAATTCTGCTTTATATTACCCGGCACAGAAATTTACAGACTATTGTTCTTCTAGATGTTATAACCAAAAAATGCTGAGGCCTCTCATAGATATTTACATAGAATGTACAGCACAGAGCTCGACAGTTGAACCTGACTGTTTATAAATACTGTTTTTTTAGATATGGCAAACTTCGAGAGTGGTGAAAAACATCTGAGTGTCTCCCAGGGAAATGCTGCAGTTATCAGGGCACCAAAACTTTCCACCTTCCCCCAGCCCCAAGTCACATGGTTCAGAGATGGACGGAAAATCTCACCCAGCAGTCGCATGTAAGTTTTAACAGGGTGATCTTTATGTTGCATTTTTAAAATTAAAGCCACATTAACGTTCTATTAAATAATGACGTTAGTTTTATTTTTCAAAAAGGGGAGGGCTATTTTTAGAGCATTTTCAATCTTTTTGCTTTTTATGTATTTTTTTTTGTTTGAACAGTGAATGCTGGTGGCATTATTATGACAAGTTACTGAGCCTGCCAGTATGAGAGAGCTGAATAATATGCAGCGAGGTGCGGTCATTAACCCAGCTGTGCTTCAACTTCAATTGTTTATGTTAATTCAACTCCCTCACACTGTCAAGACAAATAAGTGAAAGCATGTTAATGATAATTCTTTGTAATTGTTTGGTTTTTAAAATCGGTACTAATGGCGAAACACTTTTTAAATGCAACTTAATTACTTAAAAACAGCTGCTCTTTCTCCCACTCCAGAGAGAGAGAGTAGGAAATGGCAACATATAAATGAATATAAAATTATTTTTGATTAACTAGGTACTGTAAATCCAAAGCGTTTGTCTTGATTATTTAATAGAAAACCATTGTGTAACAATAATTAGATTCCTGGCATCTGTAGTAGAATATATGGTTTGATTGAGGTCCATAAAAATGCATGGTTGCAAAATAAGTGTTGTTTACAGGGTCTAAGGGAACGGGAGTGAAATATGCAACTATCTCTTGCTCCCTAACATATTGCGTGCAAGTACTGCAAAACTATTTCCTTAGATACAAAGTCATACATTTGTCTCTCGTCCTTTCATTATCATCAATTCCTCGGCCAAATATTTTCCAGAAGATCACAAGTAGAATTCCAAACGGCAGTGCTTAATAGCTTTCCGTGACTGCCCTACTTCATTTGTTCCTGATGTATATTGAATATTTGAACTGATGGATGCTCTCTCACTCGTGTTTTTGTATTGTGTTGATTTTTAGTGATCTTTGTTTGGATGGTCGCTACATTTTCTGTCAATATCTTGTTTTAATGAGATTTCCTTTCCATAGTTTGGCACTCTTATTTGTGTTACCCTTTGCATTCATATACATTAAGAATTCTAAGTAGCCTAGCAGATTTTAATGGTGGGGGAAATATCTATATTTAGATCACTAGCTTTTTGAATATGTATAAATCCATAACCTCAAAAGTGACATATATTTAAATCTACTCAAACTGGGTACATATATAATAAATATGTACTTTTAAAAGGGATGTTTATATTACAGGTGTATGCTTGAGTACAATATGTGCTGTACTACACAATGCACAGGCCTTCTATCCAGATTCATTCACCAGAGTTGAAAATAGAACTAACACACAGGAGGGAGTTTTTCAGGGGGTCAGCGTTTGGTGGCAGGTCGGGTGGGAATTTTTTTTTTGACAGCGGGTAGGGAACCCGCTGTCAACCTGCCTCCACGCTCGTCTCCCAGATGTCGGGTCTGTCATCGCTGAACAGACCTGACACCAAGCAGCGGGGGAGGCAATTTAGATCATTAGATAGATCGTTAAGAGGCAATTAAATCATATTTTAAACTTACCTTTAGATTTTTAGAGTTCGCCAATGGCTTCCCCGCTGCTCGGGGATCACGTCAGGTAAGGAGGTCAGGTGTTGTGTCAGCATGGGATGATTTCTTTACTTGACAGCTGCAAATGGTCTATAAAAGCTCCCATTTTATAGGTCTTTACTTTCCAAGTTCAGAAGCTGTTGCTTACTGCATTTGGAAGAGAGATTGAGCTTTATGCAACTTGCAAGTGTTTGGAGCAAACTCTCTATCCAGTGTGACCTCATTGGAACAACCTCTCTCACCATTGACAGATCGCTTCTGTCAGCTCAACCTCACCTGCCATCTATTCCATCAGCATTGGTGCCCTTGAAACTATCCCACCTTGGTCCTCAGAATCCCACCATGATCAGCCCCAACACCAGCAGCACCGGGCACACCAGCAGCACCAACAACAACACCAGCCTTCTCCGCAATCACCTGATGCTGCACAGGACACAGGGCATCAGCAGCCAAGCACATTGCTGCCCGGGAGGCCAGGGATGGCCTCACCATGGCCAGATTTACTTCACTTTACACTGTACACCCTGGCTGCCACATGATGTGCCAGGTTGGCACCACCCCACACCAACACCATAGAAACATAGAAGATAGGAGCAGGAGTAAGTCATTCGGCCCCTCGAGCCTGCTCCGCCATTTAATGAGATCATGGCTGATCATCCAAATTCAGTACCCTGTCCCTGCTTTCTCCCCATATCCCGTGATCCCTTTAGCCTGAAGAAATATACCTAACTCCTTCTTGAATATATTTAATGAATTGGCCTCAACTGCCTTCTGTGGTAGAGAATTCCACAGGTTCACCACTCTCTGGGTGAAGAAATTCCTCCTCATCTCTGTCCTAAATGGCTTACCCCTTATCCTTAGACTGTGACCCCTGGTTCTGGACTCCCCCGCCATCGGGAACATCCTTCCTGCATCTAGTCTGTCTAATCCTGTTAGAATTTTATAAGTTTCAATGAGATCCCCTCTCATTCTTCTGAACTCCAGTTTAGCCCAATCGACCCAATCTCTCCTCATACGTCATTCCTGCCATCCCAGGTATCAGCCTGGTGAATCTTCACTGCACTCCCTCCATGGCAAGAACATCCTTCCTCAAATAAGGCGACCAAAACTGCACACAATACTCAAGGTGTGGTCTCACCAAGGCCCTGTACAACTGCAGCAAGACATCCTTGCTCCTGTATTCGAAACCTCTCGTTATGAAGGCCAAAATACCATTTGCCTTCTTAACCGCCTGCTGCACCTGCGTGCTTACCTTCAGCGACTGGTGCACAAGGACACCCAGGACTCGATGCACTTCCCCTTCTCCCAATCTATTGCTGTTCAGATAATAATCTGCCTTCCTGTTTTTGCCACCAAAGTGGATAACCTCGCATTTATCCACATTATACTGCATCTGCCATGCATCTGCCCAATCACCCAACCTGTCCAAATCATACTGGAGTTTCTCGGCATCCTCCTCACAGCACACACGCCCACCCAGCTTTGTGTCATCTGCAAACTTGGAGATATTACATCTAGTTCCCTCGTCTAGATCATTAATATATATTGCGAATAGCTGGGCTCCTAGCACCGATCCCTGCGGTACCCCACTAGTCACTGCCTGCCACTCGGAAAAAGACCTGTTTATTCCAACTCTTTGCTTCCTGTCTGCCAAACCAGTTCTCTATCCAAGTCAGTACCTTACCCCCAATCCCATGTGCTTTAATTTTACACGCTAATCTCTTATGCGGGGTCTTATCGAAAGCCTTCTGAAAGTCCAAATACACCACATCCACTGGTTCTCCCAGAAAGCATCCCTACAATGCCCAAGCCATTCCTTTCACATTCATCACCATTGCGGGGGGGGGTGCCGTTATGTCTGATCATTCACTGAAACTCACTAAACCAATTCCTAATGGTGCACACAAATCTGTCCAGTGTTGAAAATAAAGGTTTCAATGTTTGACACCACATTAACAGAAACTTTACAGCAACATTGGCCCAAACACCCATGTGCCTACCCTTGTGTGTTGTTAGTTGTTATGATTGCACTAGGATGAGGGTGAGTGTGAGGGGTGGCTAGTGAGATGGGGAAATGATAATGTAGATATAGAGGGATGGGTGAAGGTGCAAGGTAAGTTGGTGTGAGTAAGGATGTGCAGGAGTACGGTAGGGAAGGCAGAGTGATGGGGATGTGATGAGTGGAACAGCAGGATGAGGTTGAGTGTGGCTTTGTACTAACATTTCGTGATCTACTGAGATCATTGAAAGGTTTACGCCACTGCAGCCTGGTCCTCCTGATGACATCCCTGCTTGTGTCCTCCTGTGCAATGTGCAACCAGGCTGCGTTGGCCTCCTGGGGAGGTTTCTTCCGCCCACGGAAAGGGAAGAGAACCTCCCTGCGTGTTGTGACTCCCTCCGTAAGCATATGGAGGGAGTCATGGGAGAGCCTGGGTGCAGCCATGCACCTCATGCAGTGCTTGTCAGTGTTTGCAGCACCTCAATGCTGTAGAACACTGACAGCACAACTGTCGAGATCAGTTTGTGCATGGTCTCTTTAAGGAAACCGGCTGATGACGTGTCATCAAGTGACGTCACCAGACTCGCTTCCTTCAATTGGGCAAGAAACCTGCTGGGCGGACTTAACAAGCCCAATCAGCATAAAATCATTTCACAGAGCGGGCTGGAGCCAGCAGCAGGGTCGCGCTCCGGCTGCCTCGCGAGACGGAATCGCGGCTTCAATTTCCAGTGATCATGGATCATTTCCAATATCACTTTGCTTTTATTGTCTCCATTTTATAACCAGTTCTGTCATGATTTTATCTGGATATCATGTAGGAGCACGAATGCACTGCTAGTTATTAAAATGAGACAGTTGGGCATTGTGTTTGCTGGATATGATGCTGAATTGAGTTAAATCTTCACCCTGAGAGCCACTAAAGCCTTTCCCAGAGAGAGTGGTGTAGGGATTGAATGGAAGTTCATGCTTGGAATTCCTCGGCACGACAATTTCCAATCACTCCTGTGCTGTTGGAGGAAGTCTCCAGCAGCAGGAAGATGCTCCCAAATTTACATTTAGAAATAATGCCATATTCAGAATGATGGAGCCTGAATTACATGGGCTGATGTATGCACTGGCTGATTTTACTTGCTGGTTGAGTGCTGTAGTGAAACGAAGTCTGCATAATTTACTACCGGAAACAGAATGGTCCACGAACACATGTAACTTCCATCAAGAAAACCCTCCTGGAATGAATCCTGATGACTTGGTGGTGGGTAAATGCATCATCTGATGTGCTGCTGAGCCACACAGACAAGGAAGGTCCCACCTTAAACCTTTGGTCTGCAGTGAGTTAGCTAAGTAGGAATGCTGCAATTAGCCATGATGTTTGTGGGTAGGGAAGGGGAAAAATCATCTAGAGGTCCACTGTGGTTGGATATCCATTGACCTCTGCTGGAAAGTTTATGAATGGGCGTGAGAAAAGGATCAGACTCAGCTTTGATGCCCTCCTGGTCAAATATTCTGCCACTATTCACTGGTTGTCGTCACACTTGAAGAGTAATGACTAGCGGGTGACACGGGAGGGCTGCTGGTATCCATGGAACCATATGCCAGTAAGAGACCGTGTCTGCAGGAGAGGAGGAGAGTAAGTGGGAGAAAACTGGGGACAAAGATTGAAAACAATCTCTCATACAGACGGAGGGCTAAGCAGATTATCTGACTAACCAACAGAGTTTTTGTAAAGACAGTACAGGTAGACTATCCTTTATCCGAAAACCTCGGGACCAGCCGAGTTTCGGATAAAGGAGAATTTCGGATTTCGGAAGGTGGGTCGGCGGGGGTCGGCGGGGGGTCGTGCGCACGACTTACGCTGACGCTCAGCGTAAGTCAGTCGGGGTCGGCGGGGGTCGGGGCCGGCGGGGTACGCGGGGGGTCCGCGGGGGGGTCGGCGGTTGTCGGGGTCCGCGGGGGGGTCGGCGGCTGGCGGGGTTCGCGGGGGGGTCGGCGGTTGTCGGGGCTGGCGGGGGGGTCGGCGGGGGGTCGTGCGCACGACTTACCCTTTATCCGAACTTCCGCAACCGGAGCCCTCTAAAAACCGAAGGTTTTTTCGTTCAGCGTAAGTCGTACGCACGACTTACGCTGAACGAAAAAACCTTCGGTTTTTAGAGGGTTTCGGTTTTCGGAAGTCCGGATAAAGGGTAGTCTACCTGTACTATCTTGTGTTGCTCTCCACCCTCATCCCTGAAATATGAGAAGATTCATAAATATCACATTTAATGCATTTACACTTTACTGTAACATTGTATTTAATTAATATTCACAGGAGTTTCATAGAACCATAGAATGGTTACAGCACAGAAGGAAGCCATTCGGCCCGTCGAGCTCGTGCCAGCTCTCTGCAAGAGCACTTCAGCTAGTCCCACTCCCCCGCCCTTTCCCCGTAGCCCTGAAAATCTTTTTCCTTCCGGTACTTATCCAACTCCCTTTTGAAAGGCACGATTGAATCTGCCCCCACCACCCTTTCAGGCAGTGCATTCCAGATCATAAACACTCGCTACATAAAAAAGTTTTTCCTCATGTCATCTTTGGTTCTTCTGCCAATCACCTTAAATCTGTGTCTTCTGGTTCTCGGCCCTTCCGCCAATGGGAACAGTTTCTCTTCATCTACTCTGTCTAGACCCCTCATGATTTTGAACACCTCTATTAAATCCCCTCTCAACCTTCTCTGCTCTAAGGAGGACAACCCTCATCCCTGGAACCATTCTTGTAAATCTTTTCTGCACCCTCTCTGAGGCCTTCACCTCCTTCCTAAAGTGTGGTGCCCAGAATTGGACACAATACTCCAGTTGAGGCCGAACCAGTGTTTTATAAAGGTAAATGGAAAAAGACTCTGATAATTCTGACTAGAATTCACTTTGCAATTTGAGAAGTGATGTCACCTGCAGTGGTATCCTGAAAACAGAATTTTAATAAAGGCAAACAGATTCTGGGCAAATTTAATTTTTTGCACAGTTAAACGGAGATTGCTGAGTCTTATCAGGAGTGCACTCTGTAGAGAGAGAAAAGAGGTGCAACATGACAAAAAGGATTTTACATTAAAATTATCAGGCTGTTGCAGACATCTGTCTTTGTTGAGCTGTCATTTTAGTCTGAAAAGAGTGAGACGGGCACAGCTGTCGCAAGTGTCAGCAGTTGCTTTCAGGCCAAATTATCCAATATTTTGTGCAGTGCTGAGTGCTTTGTTTAGTATTATAGCATTATTCAACTTTGTGCTGATTTGGCTGTGCAGGTGTGTGTGTGTGTGTGTGTGTGTCTATCAAGCTGAGAAATGGAACGTTCCATCCAGTGACAATATAAGAATCTCTGGTCAAGTGTGCCACATATCAAACAGTATCAAGTGTGCCACATATCAAACAGTATCAAGTGTGCCACATATCAAACAGTATCAAGTGTGCCACATATCAAACAGTATCAAGTGTGCCACATATCAAACAGTATCAAGTGTGCCACATATCAAACAGTATCAAGTGTGCCACATATCAAACAGTATCAAGTGTGCCACATATCAAACAGTATCAAGTGTGCCACATATCAAACAGTATCAAGTGTGCCACATATCAAACAGTATCAAGTGTGCCACATATCAAACAGTATCAAGTGTGCCACATATCAAACAGTATCAAGTGTGCCACATATCAAACAGTATCAAGTGTGCCACATATCAAACAGTATCAAGTGTGCCACATATCAAACAGCATCAAGTGTGCCACATATCAAACAGCATCAAGTGTGCCACATATCAAACAGCATCAAGTGTGCCACATATCAAACAGCATCAAGTGTGCCACATATCAAACAGTATCAAGTGTGCCACATATCAAACAGCATCAAGTGTGCCACATATCAAACAGTATCAAGTGTGCCACATATCAAACAGTATCAAGTGTGCCACATATCAAACAGTATCAAGTGTGCCACATATCAAACAGCATCAAGTGTGTTACATATCAAACAGTATCAAGTGTGCCACATATCAAACAGTATCAAGTGTGCCACATATCAAACAGTATCAAGTGTGCCACATATCAAACAGCATCAAGTGTGCCACATATCAAACAGAATGCAGTGTACTCTTTTGTGCGGACACTAAACCAAATAAACTGTAACTAATAAAACTTTAAATGAAACATAACAAATTAAATTAAAATGTAATTGGCCGGGGTGATGATGCACTCCAGTCCTTGCGGTGCCCACCGGTTGCGGAAGGCCTCGAACGTGCCGGCGGACACCTCGTGCTCCATCTCCAGGGCCACCCGGGCGCGAACGTGGCTGCGGAAGAAACAGTCGAGCCGAACGACCCCCTCAACCACCTGCTGCCTGGACCAGTTGATGGCCACTTTGGCCAGGAGCAGTCCTATGAGGAGGTCCCCCCGATCTGCCCGCTCCCCTCCGCACCAGGTGACCAAAGATCAGGAGCGTGGGACTGAAGTGCAGCCAAAAATCGAGGAGCAGCCCCTTCAAATAATGGAAGAGGGGCTGCAACCTCTCACATTCCTCCAGATATATATACACAGGTAGACCATCCTTATCCGAACTACCGAAAACCTCTAAAAACCGAACGTTTTTTCGTTCAGCGTAAGTCGTGAGCACGACATGACCAGAGTGGCGCATGACTTACGCTGAGCAGGGCAGAGGGTCACAGAGTTCCCTTCTGGGTAGGAGATTGCAGGCCGAGCCGGGCAGTGTGAAGAAGGTACCGGGAGAGTGAACCCAACAATACAGCGGCCAGTCCGATAGCTGCAGCAGCCCGTCCGATATTCTTTTCTCCCCCCGACCCGACCCGACCTGACCCGCGGCCTGTCCGATATTCTTTTCTCTCTCCCCCCCACCCCGACCCGACCCGACCCGACCTGACCCCCGACCCGACCCGAACCGCGGCCCGTCCGATATTCTTTTCTCCCCCCTGACCCCCCGGACCCCCCCCCCCGACCTCGGACCCCCCCCCAGACCCCCCCCCCGACCCCGGACCCCCACCGGACCCCCCCGACCCCGGACCCCCCCGACCCCGACCCCCCCCCCCGGACCTCCCCGACCCCGACCTGAACCGTGGCCCGTCCGATATTCTTTTCTCCCCCCCCACCCGACCTGATTTGCGGGCCAGCTTAGTAGGAGTCAGCCGATATCCGGCTTTCCAGAGAAGCAGGAAGGGGAATGAGACACGGAACAGTCGCAAGAGGTAGCCTGAACTTTTAAAGTTTATATTAAATACAAATTTCCCAGTCTTATAATAATACCTTCTGAAATCCGAAAAATTCCGAAAACCGAAACTCAGCTGGTCCCAAGGCTTTCGGATAAGGGATAGTGTACCTGTATATGGAACACGGACTAAGAATGCAGTGTACCACCAACATTGACCTGAGAGTACGTCCAGCCACAGAAGAACACCTCTTACTGCACCAATCTGACACTTCCTTTGCACACGCATTCTC
This sequence comes from Somniosus microcephalus, assembly GCF_052327205.1. Classification (NCBI taxonomy): domain Eukaryota; kingdom Metazoa; phylum Chordata; class Chondrichthyes; order Squaliformes; family Somniosidae; genus Somniosus; species Somniosus microcephalus. The sequence goes on along the minus strand of NC_141007.1, from coordinate 52,113,548 downwards.
GCTTTCTTTCTCCTCCTCTATGCTTGTAATTTTCTGAATGAGACAGCTGTTTTCTATACTTTGATATTCCAGTTTACAACCAACAAATGTCCCAATGTGTTGACTGAGGGCCTTGACAGACAACAAAAGTGTGTGGATGTTTGGTAGAAGACATGTTTTATTCCCAGATCAACAAGTATTATGCCAATAAACAGATTTCTGAGACAATTTACAGGTGCAAAAACTTGAGTCAGAGAAAATGATAGACTAAAAAACAAGTTTGACAGTGGTAAGACTATTGATGTGCTGATGTGTCGTCAAGAACCTAATGATGGAGCAATTCGCTTTCAAGGCACTTTATTACTTGCTTGTAATAAAAATGTTGTTTGTAAAAAGCAAAGCTGCACCGACTGCAGTGCTCTGCTCTCCCTGTTTAGCTTACTTCACTTGGCTCCACTGCCAATAAGCCACAGAATTGAGAACGTGGAGAACTACTTTTCTGTGCACACAGCCAGCACAGTAACATGGGACTTAGCAACTGGGTGGCATTTGGCTACTGCTATCATGATGTGAGCCTCATTGTTAGCTGCCAGAAGTGGACCCAGTGAACCTAGCAACACCTTGCAAGGTTCATGAAAAACGGGTCTCCATTGCCACTGGAACGGTAACGGTTGCATCAGCAGCACTCTGCAAATATGAAAGTGCCTCACATTTAGATGAGGTGTAAAAAGTGTAGATGCATGTTCGTGCTAAATTTGCTTAGTCTGTGCCTAATAAATGGTTTTATTTTAAGTTCTATAATAAACAAAGTTATATTAAGTGGTATGATAATCACTGCACATCACTGTAATACTCTGAAGAGCCTAGTTCTGCTGATTTTAAATAGACAATTAAAGATTATTAAATTGAAGTTTTTAAACGGTAATTAGTCCTCATGTAATTACCCAAGCTCCTTCCCACCCCCATTTCCAATCTAAAAAATCTCACACCATTCTTTTGATATGCAGCAGAACTCTTTTATACAGAAATCATTCCACATTTCTGATGAACGTTTTCAGGAGTCAGTTAATTACATTTAATGATTGACATTTTTCCGAAATTCAGAGCTCAGCTAATTTAAGTTACATTAACAGACATTAATTACATTTATAGCATTATGCAAAAGTATATACATCACAGGGCCCAAAATGAGCAGTATAGCTGAATAAAATACTGTGACTATACGAATTACAGTGACCTGCTGATTGGAACGCTCCCGAGGCTGCACATATTGCCAGGTATGGAGGATTTACTCTGATATACTAACTATAATATCTTGGTAACTTGGATGAAATTTGGTAAATTGATCATTTGAATCAGATTGTCATACAATTTGGTTTTCAGAAGCAATTGAAATAAAGTTTTGAAATTGTTCCAACAGATTAATATCTAAACTGTAGAACCACTTCAAAAAGGAAGCAGTTATTACATTATCGGATTAGCCACAAGGAATTGGCCCATTGTTATATTGTCAGCTTCTCAACTGGACCTCACTGCGGTCTGGCACCAGTCCATCTGCTGTTTACAAAGGCAAAGGAAAACATACCTCAATGCATCCACTTACTCCAATTATACAGAATTGCTCATCCAAGTATAATACATTATATATATTATAGAACCACTCAAATACAACCACGTCTGTCGTAGCCTTAGCTACGATCGAGCATTTGGTTGAGGCTTTCTCTTTCTGGCCACCAGACCTTCCCTGATGATTGGGTCATACAGGCCAATGAGCAGGAAGTCACATGCAAGTAAAGTAGCCAGTCTGTGCTACTGAAGTCAGTGCTCATATTACAGTTCCAATGCTACTACCGCTGGAGGCACCACGGAAAACCACTTCCTCGTGTGGATGTAGGTGGCCCTGCAGTATCCCCTCATTTATCTTACGGCATGAACAGATTGTGTCCTGCCAACAATCAGCCTAACTTCAACAACAAGCTCTGCACAATATACCATTAAATAATAAGTTCTGATCCCAGATAAATTGTTCCTTAATGATCTAACTTTTAATGCTGAGCACAGCATGTGGGAAATCTATATCCATGTGAACTAGACACAGCAACATTTATCAGAACTCTAATCACATTTGGTATAGATATTTTTGTTTAGTATTATACTGAATATGTTCGAATATACTAAGATACTAAATGAACAATTAAATGAGAAATGGTATAAAATTTTGCAAATGTGATCATTTTCTCTGCGGTTTGTAGAAATTCTGACCCAAGCAGAAAAAAATCTTGGTGTGGTAGTTAGGTGTTTAAGATTGAACCTTTTATTTTTTTAACCAAAATAAAGTTAAACAGTAACGTAATCTTGCTTTGTGTTATTTTCATCAAGTTTGGTTCCTCATGTGATGGTAACTTCCTTGTGAAGACTATCTGGACTGGAGCTGTTAGCACAAACTACCAGACTTCAGTGAGACACAAACATATCAAAGCATCATTGTGGGACTTTCACCTTAATGAAGAAACTCTGATTGGAGATGTTCACTTCCAATTACCAGAAACCTTGGTTGGTGTTATAGACCACACTCAAGAGTTGTTAAACCTACAAATTCCACAGGGATTATGTCTCTTTGACTCCAGACCATTATGTACACAAAGAGCATTGCAGTCTTGAAAGACAACATGGGCAGATTCCATTTTTTGCAAGCCTTCCCTATTTTCATTTCTCCCCGCTTTGTCCCCACAGAGCTATTACAATGGAAAACACACTCGTCATCCTGTCGACAGTGGCCCCTGACACAGGAAGGTACTATGTGCAGGCGGTAAATGACAAAAATGGAGAGAACAAAACCAGCCAGCCCATTACCTTGACTGTGGAAAGTAAGTGACACAGAGACTGAAATTAAGTTATGAATAGTAAGAATTCATCAATAAGTTACATGATGATGAGAGGTATTTCAGAAATGGGCACAACACCTCCACAATGCTAAAATCATAGTATGCTATACAAAAGCTCACGTCAAGAATGGGTCAAGAATCATACAATAAAACATCACCTCAGGTCAGTCTTAATCAATATGCCATGTGATGAATGAAAACACTGAATGTTGTGCTTAAAAAAAAAAGTCAATGCCAAGTGGCACTTAATGCAACAATTCACTACTAAACACAGAGTACGGAATGAATCTGCTATCAACAGGTGGTGCTCACATTCATCATTAAACAACCTTGCATTAATATCTGTGTACTCGGTCTGTGTATGCAAGATAGTAATTATTGGATAACGACTTTTAAAAAAAATATGAGTTCCAATCACTGAATAATGTATAAATATTTTATTGAGTGACAGTGGGCCTTTTAGAGATGCTGGTTTATAATATAATGTCATCAGGATCACCTCCATGATCTCTTAATCTTTTTGCATAAATTGTATTTACATGAAATACATAATCAGCTTATTTTTAGCATCATACTGTCTGGGCGAGAGGATTAATAATTTATATGAAATTTCTGTTATCCTCATATACTTTAAGTCATTTCTATCCTTTTGTTTCAAGCGGATGTGTTCATATAGCCTCCAATAGTTCATAGTGCCATTTGTGGTGGTTTGACTATAAATCAATAAGCAGTGTAATGAGACATTTCAGAACCCCGAGCTGTGTTAATTAAAGAGGTCAGCTTCCCACCAGTACGTTATAGGTGAGGAACAGGGAATTTGGCAGCAGACCAGTGATTATGGATAATGAGTAATCAGTTCATCCTTAGGCAAGAGCTTAACTCTCTAGGTGGAATACTAAGCAATTACTGACAGACAGGATTGAGCCAAGTACTCCCAAAGGCATCTAGTTTTATGCACCTGTTCAACTAATTTTTGTTTACAAATTTAAAGTCACTTGTAAGTTAGCACAGTTCCCTCTTTTCATGCAAAAGCAAAATACTGCGGATGCTGGAAATCTGAAATAAAAACAGCAAATGCTGGAAATACTCAGCCGGTCAGGCAGCATCTGTGGAGAGAGAAACAGAGTTAACGTTTTAGGTCGATGACCCTTCGTCAGAACTGGAAAAAGCTGGAGATGGAACAGGGTTTTAAGCAGGTGTAGGGGCAGGGAAAGAGGGGAGGGGAGGAAAGAACAAAGGGGAAGGCCTGTGATAGGATGGAAGGCAGGAGAGATTAAGAGACAAAAGGGATGATGGTGCAAGGCAAAAGGAATTTGAACTAAATGAAACTGGCCTAAAATTGACAGATCAGGAGAAAGGGAGTGTTGAAGATTTAGCTTCTTTCATTGGCCTTGTGGTTTTGTATTGTTCTTACTGTGGCTGTTCTGTAGCTGTGTTTCCCAGGTTTACTTTACAAAATTATAGGCCTGCCCCTTTTAGGAGGTCCAGCCATGTAGAAGGTGTTAATGTAAAACAAAATGATTGAAGATTAGTGTGAGAGAATGCAGTCTAAAAGGCAGCATTCAATGTGCTTTACTGGGACTGGATTGCAATGTGCTTCTATTTTTCATTTTTTTTAAACATTTCTTCTCATTGCATTCGTGAAGGGTTTTTATATGGGCAGGAAACTTCATGGCAGTGAAAGTGGGACAGCTGTTTGGAGGATGTAAAAGCCATCATTCTGTCCCTTCTCTCACACTGGGATAGGTATGTGTGAAAATACCTTGTTCTGCAGTTGTCCCTGCTAACACCTCATTTAGACCAGAGGCAAAACTACATAGATGTGCCAAGGCAAGTATATTACCCTTTTAAAAAATCAATCATTGATGGAGGACAGCACCATGTTCTAGAAAATGGTGAGGTAAGAGGAGAGAAATATATTCCATAGTTTGGTTTTTTTACACATTCATTTGTTTTCCTTGTCATCTGGTTACAATGAAAGTGACTTGAGAATTAATTATTTGCCTTTTGAACGAAATCCTTTGGAAATGAAAAGAATAGTGATCTAGGTAGTAATCAGTGCAAATATTTTATTAATGTCGTGGTGCTACACTGTCGAATTTCAAATTGATTGCATAGACGCAGCATTATTTTGGCTTCTTAACCAACCAGGTTGACTGCAGTTCAGTTGCTGTGACATTTACTTTAGCCCTTGGCTGACTAATCTCAAAGCACAAAATGAGGTGAAGAATTCCTGCCCGTCCCTTGGACCTCGTACTCTTTGCTAAGTTATGAATTTTAAAGTGCTCTGAGCGGGTCTCCAGATTTCAGATGATCCTGTCAGCTTCCTGCAGAATTTAATTTGCAGTAAATCTCCACAGGCTGACATAACAGTTTAGTATTTAAGAGTTGTTCAGCCAAATCTGCGACAGCCAAAGTTCACCCTATCCAAAGACATCATTTGTTCCTTGTTAAGTATTTCATAACTATGATGTACAGAAGAATCATCCATTAATGTTCCTTCTAACCTGAGGAAAATTTAATGAAGACTCAACCAAGCATATATGTCAATCTGGAAACCAGCACAGGTTGACAGCCCCCCAAATGCAAGCAACTCATAAACAGCCTTGAATAAAAGATAAGAGATGTAAAAGCAAGTAATTACCCTGAAGGTGCAGCTAGTAATTTTAAGATGTGGGTATGCCCAACAAGTCTTCACTTTAAGTACCTGATAGCATAAAAGGGAATGCAAGTATTGAAGGCACAAGATTTATTTTCTAACTGTATGTGCAGACATGCCCCGCCTGCCAGAATATGTTTTTATTTTTTTGCTACATTTTCCAGTATTTTAGAATCAACAGAAGACGTGGCATTGTGTTTTTTCCATCTAAAAAAGAAGGGACCTTTTGCTAAATGTTATTGAAAACTTCTCCAGTTGTCATTTTTGGTGATTTTCTTTTTTATATTTTAGAAGATTTGTGACGAAGTACCAGGAGATGATCTATTACTGGGAGGAAAAAGTTTCAATTCTCTTTTTTTTAAATGCCTATTAGCAAATTGAGATTCAAACCCAGCCGTATTTCCACAGCATTGTTCCAGTCAGGGCTGTAGGCAGTGAATTTAGAATTGTAATGGTCCTTCCAAATGTTGTCCACCACCTAACTGTACTTCTAGGGATGTTTGGGGTATACATCCCTTGGAACAATTTGAATTTTTACAAGTGATTAATTTTGGTTAACTTCAATACTTTTGTAATTCAATTTGATTGTTTAATCCTTTTCTTAAGATTAAAAATCTAGGTTCATTGGGTTTTCAACAAACCAACCAGAGCCAGCTTCTTCAAAGCCCCGCTCCCGGCTTCCTTTTCCCCATCCTAGGTTCTCCCAACTCCATTTCCCCCTCTCCAAAGCTTCTCTTTGTCCAGTTTCTCTTCTCTCCCAACAATGTGCTGACTTCTCTCTCTGTCTTTCCCTTCTTTCCAATGCTGCTTTGAGCTTTTGTTCCTTCCCTGCCTCACTCACACCCCCACCCCGTGCTGCTGCTGGATATTCTCTTTCCCTTCTGTGCTCATCAACATGCTGCCAGCTTCTTCCAGCACCCCCGCCCACCCTCCCCACTTCCCAAGTGCTGCTGTTGGCTTATCCTCCCTCCATAAATGCTGCTGCTGGCTTCTATTTTCCAACCCCCTCCCCCCCCCCCCCCCCCCGCAAGTGCTACTGGCCTCTTGTCTCTTTCTTCCGCAGATACTGCTTCTGGTTTCTCCCTCCCGCTTCAAGGGATGCCGCTTCAGGTGTCAGCTGTGGCTCAGTGGTACCACTCTTGCCTCTGAGTCAGAAGGCTGTGGGTGTGGGTTCACGCCCCGCCCCGCCCCAGAGCCTTAAGCATATAATCTAGGCTGATGCTTCAGTGCAGGACTCGAGGAGCGCTGCACTGCTTGAGGTGCCGTCTTTCAGATGAGATGTTAAACCGAGGCCCTGCCTGCCCTCAGGTGGGCGTAAAAGACCCCGTGGCCCTTTTCCCAGGAAGAGCAGTTCTCCCAGTGTCCTGGCCAATATTTGTCTCTCCAAATCTATAATGTATGGATTATTTTCTTGTATTCTGCTAGAAAAACAAATGGAGAAAAAACATTTGAAATTACTATAGCGTTCCTTATGATACCATAACCCACATCTTCCATGTCACCATCCGATTGACCTGTCACCTCTTGTACATTACACAGAAACCCATCACACAACAATTCTAAAAATGAACAGGTAACAAATTACTGACAATAAATATAAAGGCCTAGAAATTGGGTATAGCCCCGTTTGAGGCGTTAGAAATGGCGCTGCGCAAAGTTTATAGCCAGACGAAACTTATCGCCGCCTGGCGTGATATTGGGTTGCATCGCCCCCAAAGGGGATTGAGGCGCGAATTCAGACGTTGCACGGGCCTCCTAAGGCGCAAAACTTCCGGCGCTACCCAATATCGGCGCGGACGGGCGCAGCACAGGTGATCTCAATTACCGATAACCACGAGACTTCCAGGCGCCGGCCGGCTCTTAAAGGGGTGGGTCAGTCAGCCTCAGCTTCCACACTCATCGCCCTGTAGGCCTCAGAATCGGCGCTCGCCCTTCTCTGGCGCAAAAAACTTGGTCAAGATGGAGAAGGTGAGACAGAGAGCAGAGCGCTTCAGCACTGAGGCTCTGGAGCAGTTGGTGTCCGCAGTGGAGCGCCGTCGAGATGTTCTCTATCCTGACAATCGCAGGAGGCCGAATCAAAAGGAGTACCGCCGAGCTTGGAGGGAGGTTTGTCAGAGGGTCAACTCCAGCAGCATAGCGACCAGGAGCCCTGTTCAGTGCAGGAAGAAATTCAACGACCTCACTCGGGTCATTAGGGTGTGTTGTTTATGCAAACCTCTGATTCCCTCCATCTGCACCTGACTTCGCGCACCCTGTAGCCATGATGCCCCAATGGCCATCTGTCAGCAAGCACCCATGGCCCTTTCTGGGCACACACATGCACATTTGACTCAAGGCATCATGTAAGGGCTCTTGCACCATGGGGGGCATGAGATGATCACTCAGGGCATCATGTAACAGAGCTTCCCCTTCTTTCCCCTGCAGTCCAAGCTGGCGACGATCCGCAAGGACCAGCTTCGAACCAATGGCGGACCTCCACAAGTGGTCACTCTCACGGATCTCGAGGAGAGAGTGCACCAGATTCTTGGAGGACGTCTGAGTGGTCCTGTTACCACTGCAGCTACCGACCCCATTGTCGACAGTGAGGGTAAGGCTCTCACCTTTTTCAGCTGTCTCCTTCCACTTGGTCCCCCCGCCAGCATGCTTTCTCAGTGTGCAGCCATGTCAGAGCCTTGCTGCAATCTGGCATGCCTTGCTGCCAACCTGTCCTTTTGCTAAAGCCACTCTTCGACCTCCCTGCTTTCAGATGCTGCATCACCAACTCGGGATCGGCGCCCTGAAGCTGCCAGTGCCAGCGCCTCCGGAGGCGAGGATCAGGAGGAAGCCGGAGCATCCGTTCCAGCCTCAGGGGAGCCTACACATCTGCAGACTGGGGATAGTAGTTCCCTGGAGGGGAGGGGGGGGTGCTCTGATGATGAGCCAGTTGCCGGAACAAGCGGCCAGCAGCAACGCGAGGGGGTAGGCAAGTTCGGCCACCGGCTCCCCGGAGGGCAAGGCAGGGAGCGATGACTGCTGCACAGAGTGCAGAGGAGGTGCGTAGCCTGGCTGAAATGAGCACCCAGGCCCGGCTCAGGCACGCTGAGCTGATGGCTGCAGTGGGGAGGATGCCTCAGTCGATAGAAACACTGGCAAAGAGCGTGCTGGACTTTGGAGCAGCAATGGAGAGGACTGTCCAGGGCTTCGGGGCAGCAATGGAGAGGACTGTCCAGGGCTTCGAGGCTGCTATGGAAAGGACTGTTCAGAGCTTCGGACAATCCCTGGAAAGGTCTGTCCAGGGCTTGTCCGAGGCAGTGGAACGGACTGCTCCGGCCTTGTCCGAAGCAATGGAAAGAACTGTCCAGGGCTTCTCCGAAGCACTGGCACCTGCCACACAGGTCCTCACTGCTGCCACGCAGTCACTTGCTGGCCTCGTTCACACCCAGATTGAGGCAACGCGAACTCTCACTGCAGCCACCCTATCTGCATCAGCTAGGATCACCCCGGGCCCTTCCAGTACCATACGAGGCCAGGAATCAGTGGAGCAGTCGATTGTGGCGGATGAGCCGAACTGGTCCCCTCAGAGAGCCAGTGTGTCGTCCGACCATGGTGCAGGTGTCCTCTCTCGGCAGGTGACCATTGCTCATGCCACCGCTGGTACGTCTGCAGTGCAGCTGCCACCACCTGCAGGGCACACTGCTTCCAGCCATGCCCAGATCAAGCAGCCAGCCTCCGCACCCTCCAAGACCAGAGGTCGTCCAGGCCGTCCCTCAGGGGCTTCTGCGCTTCCACACAGTCAGCAGGTGTCCCCCAGCCTTGACCCCGCCACTGGGGTTCAATTACGTAGGAGCAGCAGGGAGGGAAGGGGCCGACCGCGAAAGAGAAGTCGTTCTCCATCAAGGGGCCAGCAGGAGAGGGAGGTGCTGAGACGTTTCTTTGGCCAAATTCAAGGACTCCTTCACCTGTTGTGATTGTTGGAAATGGTTTGTTTAGTTTTGCGGCTTTGCCGAAGAGTTAACTGTTATTTTGTTAGTTATGGTTTCTGTTGACATGACGTTGTTATGCTGGAAGGAAGGACTTTTTTGACAATAAAGAAAAGTTTTAATTTGCAATGGTACACGTTACTATTTACAGTCATGCTGGCCTTCAGAGGCTTTGAAAGATCCGAAGTGCGCAGGACGAATGACACCCATCATTCCGTCAGAGGGGCCTCGAACCGAGTCCTGATGAGCCTCTGACGGATGGCCCTTCCACTTTCAGGAGCCCTCCCATCTTCCTCCTCCTCCTCCTCCTCCTCCTCCTCCTTGTCTGCATGCTCCTCCTCCTCCTCCTCGTCCGCCTGCTCGTCCTCCTCCTCCTCCTCATCCGCCTGCTCTGCTGGACCTTGAGGGACAGCTGGCATTGGCTGGGTGCGTCGAATGGCCAAGTTGTGGAGCATGCAGCAGACGACGACGATGTGACCCACTTGCTCCGGCAAGTACTGCAGGGCTCCCCCCGAATGGTCTAAACAGCGGAAACGCTGTTTGAGCACACCAATAGTGTGCTCCACAATGTTCCTGGTCACCTGATGGCTGCTGTTGTACAGCTCTTCTGCTGGGGTGGCGGCCAAACGGAGTGGTGTCATGAGCCATGGGCAGAGAGGATAGCCCTTGTCCCCAAGAAGCCAGCCTCGTGGGTGAGCCGGCCCCTCAAAAAGGTCACAAACTGAGGTCTGCCACAGGATGAACGCATCGTGGCTGCTCCCTGGGAATTGGGCGTTGACTGCCATGATCATTTGGCGGTGGTCACAGACCAGCTGCACATTGAGGGAGTGGAACCCCTTGCGGTTGCGGAAGTCCTCAGGATTCAGTAATGGCGCCTGCAAAGCCACGTCTGTGCAATCAATCGCCCCCTGCACCATGGGGAAGTCCGCAATAGCAGCGAAGCCCTGCGCGCGCTCTGCCTGCTTCTCCAGGGTCAGAGGGAAGGTGATGAATTGACGCCTTCTTCTATAAAGGGCAGCTGTCACTTGCCGGATGCAACAATGGACTGCAAACTGAGAGATATTCGCAATGTCCCCGGTGGCTGACTGAAAGGATCCGCTGGCATAGAAATTGAGGGCAACAGTCACTTTGACGGCCACCGACAGAGAGGTCCTGCACCGTAGATGCGGCTGCAGATCCTCAGCAAGCAGGTGGCACAGCTCAGTTACAACCTCCTTCCCGAATCGGAGCCTTCGAACACACTGCTCCTCCGACATGGCAAGGTATGACACCTGTGTGATGAAATATGTCATTCATCAGACTCTGTAGTTAACTGTATATATTGTATTGCCTGCTCCGGTGTTTGTACCTTGTATTGTGTATAGGGCACCGCCCCCTTTGTGTGTCGGCTCCGCCCATACCTGGCCCTACTTAAGACAAGTCCAGGCTTGTCCTGCAGTAGAACAGCAGCAAGCTAGGTGCAGCCACCGGCATCTTTTCTTTGCTAATAAAAGCCTTGTTTTATTCTGCTAACTTTGAGTCTTGAAGTTATTGAGGCACGTCAATCTGCTGCCTGAATACCCTCGCAGCGTACCCTCGGATTGGCTGACCTCCATTGCCCCTCCTCCTTCTGGCCAATCCCGGCCCCCTCTCCTGCCGTCTCTGTGCCCCTTCAAAGTGTCCGGCCATGAGGACGTGGCCCTCCAAAGCAGCTCCCATTCCGATGCCAGTCAGGCAAAACGCTGTTAGGTGTAGCGCTCCAACTGCTCCGGACAGGTCTGAAGGTCCCAGGTATTCTAAGGCTAAATCCAAAAAAATCTGCTCAACAGTAGCTCACCAACTCTCTCCAGCAACGATCACAATGAACAGGCCAAGTGGCTGCAGCTTTTATACTAGAGCTGTCCCCTTTAAATAGCGCCCCCCGACTCCGAGAAGGGCCTGGTAACGTTCCATCGAACTGTCACTAATAGCGCTAGGCGGAAAGGTTCCGGGCGCCACCGAATATCCGGTCAGGGGCGCCTAAAAGGCATTGCACACTGAAATGACGTCATGATCTGCCTGCGCACGTGGGTGTGCACTAACAGTTAGCGCAGGCGTTAAATGTATAGTCAATGTGGGAGGTGTCGCTATCTTCATTGCGCCCGCCCAAACATTGGGTAACGCCCCACATTTCGGACTCATTAGGCGCTAATCGCCGGCACTAACAACCGAATTTCTAGGCTCAAGTGTCAGTCAGTTTAAGGCTGTACTATAATCTTAATTTTTAGTTAATAAACAGTTTAAGCAGTTCATGGCGTCAAAAGACCACGAAGTTGAGTTACTGTCTCATAACTTACTGCCAAACATCTGTTATTTTCCATTTCCCATAAAGTGAGGCCTTAACCTCAGTTAGGCTTTTGGGGAAGTCATTAAGCAGAGGGAGCAGGTGGAAGCCAGAGAGTGGCCTACCCATAGAGCACACCTGTACCCACTCAGAGAGTGACCTACCTATAGAGTGCACCTGTATCCACTCAGAGAGTGACCTACCCATAGAGTGCACCTGTACCCACTCAGAGAGTGACCTACCCATAGAGAGCACCTGTACCCACTCAGAGAGTGACCTACCCATAGAGTGCACCTGTACCCACTCAGAGAGTGACCTACCCATAGAGAGCATCTGTACCCACTCAGAGAGTGACCTACCCATAGAGAGCACCTGTATCCACTCAGAGAGTGACCTACCCATAGAGAGCATCTGTACCCACTCAGAGAGTGACCTACCCACAGAGAGCATCTGTACCCACTCAGAGAGTGACCTACCCATAGAGTGCACCTGTATCCACTCAGAGAGGTAAACTGGCAGATGCTTGGAAACGGACCTTTTAGATCGGGAAGAGTGCATGGCACAATGAGATCAAATGAGGTGTGAAAATAATTTACAAATCGCGGGGGAAGGAGAAAAATACATTTTATTTGTTACACTTGTTTTATGAAATAAATTCGCCTTAGGCTAAAAGGATAACCAATACCTGGTCCTCATGAGAACCACAGAAAATGACAATTAACACCTTCCATCAACAACTCATCCCCTTTTGAGAATCTTTGTGGATCTTGTAGCGTATGTATTTTCTTAACTTTCTTTTCCAGTTCAGCTGCAATATTAAATGTACAGTGCCCATAAAATCAGATATTCATAGTGTGAAATTGTTAAAAGGAAAGTCCACTTTGAGTACGATTGTGTGTGCTGAATGATGATTGCATTAGAAAAGCTGGCAGCTCACTGGAGGACAGGCTTTAAAATGTTATGTGTCTGATTGCTAAATATATAAAGGGAAGGTGTGGGAGGCTAGGATTTAAGAAACTAAATAGGGAACAAAAATCTGACTTTTTTTTCCTTTTTGTTTGAGCCATGATCAAACACGTTACAGTTAAATGAAGTGTTGACTCCCACATTAAACAAGTTCATCTTCTTCAATTCGACACAGTTAACCTTTTGGTTTCTGTTTGATTATTTTGGCACCTTCTCTCCAGAAAGCAATTATATGTCTATTCCTCTCTCCTACTGTCTACTTGGCATCTGATTCAGTCCACACAATCTTACATAAAGAAGGAACTTGAGACTCATTAGCCTGGGTGCTCCCCTCAATCTCTACTCATTAACAACCAAACAAAAATGGAGCCTAGTGTCAGAAAGTAAAGGATAGACACCTCTACACTCGTGGCAGGCAGCAGAGGACAGAAGGCAGCCCGAGGGAACCAGCTTGAGTAATGCGAGCTACCTGCGCTCAATAACTTGGGACAGCACGTCTCCTCCCTAGGGGGGAGAGAAAGCAGGGGAAATTAATTTTTTGATTGATTTAAAGGGGTTCTCTATTCAGTATGTGTATTAACCGCTTTGTAAATTGTAATCCCTGCTGCATCTAATGGACAGGAGTCACATGGGGATGCCAGAGAATATTAAGCTTAAAGACTGAATCCTTTAAAGTCCAGAACATGTAAATTGGCTGTGATCTTTTTGGAGTAAAATGTAATGAATCTTGAGCATTTATATTACACAGATAGCTATCAATTAATACAGTTGCTATAAAGATATAAATGACTCCATGATACAGCACCATGGGTTTTGCATCCAGGATCTTTTATAGGCTGAGTTTTGAGTTTTTGGTCTTTGCCAGACCATCACCCAAAGACAATGGCAAAAGCAAAATACCGCGGATGCTGGAAATCTGAAATAAAAACAGAAAGTGCTGAAAACACTCAGCAGGTCAGGCAGCATCTGTGGAGACAGAAACAGAGTTAACGTTTCAGGTAGATGATCTGTCATCAGAAGAGTTCCATGGGAGGAGGGATTGGAGGTAATTAAATAGGCAGTCCTCTCACTCACCTCAGCAGACAGTTACAGAACAGCACAGGTAATGGCCAGGGCAGAGCTCGTCTGGTCGAATAATACAGAGAGAACTTGAGGACAGAAAGTTACTTTTTTTTGTAAAAACAGTTTGAATTATCAGTTACCGGAAATGGCAATAAAAATTGGTAACTGCCTGCATGAAAATTAATAGGTTCATTTTTAGGCCTGGAGTTTCCGCTCGATTGCGCTGTTTTTCTCCGGCACAATTCATCTGACAGCGACGTAACCGGCACAAAAGATTGGGGAGTTTTAAGCACAAATTGTGTTCAGCGCATTCATTCCTGGGATGTGGGCATTGCTGGCAAGGCCAGCATTTATTGCCCATCCCTAATTGCCCCTGAGAAGGTGGTGGTGAGCTGCCGCCTTGAACCGCTGCAGTCCGTGTGGTGAAGGTACTCCCACAGCGCTGACTTTGTCGTAGTGATTTGGGAGGGCATATTGCTGTAGGTCTGGAGTCACGTATAGGCCAGACCGGATAAGGACGGCAGGTTTCCTTCCCTAAAGGACATTAGTGAACCAGATGGGTTTTTACGACAATCCGGTAGTTTTATGGTCACCATTACTGACACTAGCCTCTTTTTTTAATTCCAGATTTATTTAATTAACTGAATTTAAATTCCCCAGCTGCCATGCTGGGATTTCAACTCATGTCTCCGGATCATTAGCCCAGGCCTCTGGATTACTAGCCCAGTGACATAACCACTATGCTACCGTACTCCATTACATCAAATACATCAAAATATATTTTTTAAAGCAATTTTTTTTAAATTTAAAACGCTGCCTGATTGCGCTGGTTCATGGCCGATGTTGCGTTCAGTGATATGCAAATGAGTTTGAGTGGAAACTCTGGAGAGAGGGGGGAATCTAGCACAATTTGCACCAGAATCATTGATTGCCCCCAAAGCAAAAACTCTACCCCAATATTATTATGCTTTAATTCCCAAATCCCTATGTACAGGGGAGAGGGAGCTTAACAGCAAAGTGTGATCACTGTCGTTTTTCAAAAAAACCATATCCGAATTCAAAGATTGTTAAAATATGCAAGCAACTTCAGTCAGAGATTATCGGCACTGGTCTGTGAGTGCTTGGAGTCAGCGTACAGGCTGGTGAGTACTTGGAGTCAGCGTATAGAGGCTGGTGAGTGCTTGGAGTCAGCGTATAGAGGGGGATATCAGAAAGTATACAGGCTGGCGCTAAAATCACTTGCAGTATTTTTGATAAAACATCATTTGTAATTTGATTTTAATGAGCCCAAAGCTAGTTTTTATATACAAGCTCAAGAAGGAGGCACATAAAGAAAGAAAGACTTGCATTTCTATAGCGCCTTTCACTTCCACCGGACGTCCCAAAGCGCTTTACAGCCAATGAGGTACTCTTGAAATGTAGTCACTGTTGTAATGTAGGAAACATGGCAGCCAATTTGTGCACATCAAGCTCCCACAAACAGCAATGTGATAATGACCAGATAATCTGTCTTTGTTATGTTGATTGAGGGATAAATATTGGCCAGGACACCGGGGATAACTCCCCTGATGTTCTTTGAAATAGTGCCATGTGATTTTTACGTCCACCTGAGAGAGAGCAGACGGGGCCTCGGTTTAACGTCTCCTCCAAAAGACGGCCCCTCCGACAGTGCAGCACTCCCTCAGCACTGCACTGGAGTATCAACCTGCATTTTTGTGCTCAAGTCTCTGGAGTGGGACTTGAACCCACAACCTTCTGACTCAGAGGCGAGGGTGCTACCAACATATGGAATTTTGAATCCATCAGGCCCCTTAGTAAGTGAAAATATACTTTAACTTGCTGACTATGAGCCTGGCGCACATAGAAACATAGAAGATAGGAGCAGGAGTAGGCCATTCGGCCCCTCGATCCTGCTCCGCCATTCAATACGATCATGGCTGATCATCCAAATTCAGTACCCTGTCCCTGCTTTCTCCTCATATCCCTTGATCCCCTTAGCCTTAAGAAATATATCTAACTCCTTCTTGAATATATTTAATGAATTGGCCTCAACTGTCTTCTGTGGTAGAGAATTCCACAGGTTCACCACTCTCTGGGTGAAGAAATTCCTCCTCATCTCAGTCCTAAATGGCTTATCCCTTATCCTTAGACTGTGACCCCTGGTTCTGGACTCCCCCGCCATTGGGAACAGCCTTCCTGCATCTAGTCTGTCTAGTCCTGTTAGAATTTTATAAGTTTCAATGAGATCCCCTCTCATTCTTCTAAACTCTAGCGAATATAAGCCTAATCGACCCAATCTCTCCTCCTACGTCATTCCTGCCATCCCAGGTATCAGTCTGGTGAATCTTCGCTGCACTCCCTCCATGGCAAGAATATCCATGCCTACGACAGTCAAGTATTCTTTTGCAGCTGAATTTTCTACTGCTTTTTTTATTTATTAATTTAATATCAAATCGGACAAGGTAGTTGCTTATGATCAGATTTCTTTGCAAAGTATCCCACACATAGGTGACTACCTGGTGAATAAATATGCTGTTTCTAGTAAGTGGCCTGAAATTGAAAATCCGAACATGTTCCTGTTTTCACACATTGTATTCGATCCTGTTAACTGAATAATTTTAACTCTACAGTCTTAATAGTGGGAGCTTTT
Source organism: Somniosus microcephalus (assembly GCF_052327205.1). Lineage (NCBI taxonomy): Eukaryota > Metazoa > Chordata > Chondrichthyes > Squaliformes > Somniosidae > Somniosus > Somniosus microcephalus. Next base: position 52,097,086 of record NC_141007.1, on the reverse strand, counting down.
TATTGAGATGACATGCCTTATCATATTTACAAATTAAATTATACAGTCGACCTCTGTGTAACTCACCAAACTACAGTAAGTTAAAACCAATAACAGGAAGCAGCAGATTACATTTTTTTTTAAATTCCAGTACATTAAAAATCAGGTGGTTAAAATACCTGGTAGTATTTCAGCACAAATTCCTGATAAGTTATTTTGCTCTAAACAGCTTATTCGTTCAGACTTAACCAGATAAGTCACTCTTCAGAACTGAGTTTAATCAGGAACAAATTGGAACTTATTATAATTTGCCAGAAAGTTGCTTATCCTGATTTTATGAAGTGTGTGCGGATTTGATCATAAATAAATTTGAATAAAATTCCTCTGGGGTAAACATAACCATATGCTTATGTTTGTACTGCTGTCCCGGTTAGTTGTGCAGTCAGCAGAATTTTATATCTGTATAGTAATATAACGAAAATACAGATGAAACTGTGACATGCCAAGTGGAACTTTTTTTACACTTTTAATTTATATTTAGCATTTCCTTTCAGAAGTGGGGATGTTCGCTGATGACTGCGCAGCGTTCAGTGCCATTCGCAACTCCTCAGATAATGAAGCAATCTATGCCCGCATGCAACAAGACCTGGATGACGTTCAGGCTTGGGCTGATAAGTGGCAGGTAGCATTCGCGCCACACAAGTGTCAGGCAATGACTATCTCCAACAAGCGAGAGTCTAACCACCGCCCCTTGACATTCAACTGTATTGCCATCGGCAAATCCCCCACCATAAATATCCTGGGGGGGTCACCATTGACCAGAAACTTAGCTGGACCAGTCACATAAATACTGTGGCAACAAGAGCAGGTCAGAGGCTAGGTATTCTGCAGCGAGTGTCTCACCTCCTGACTCCCCAAAGCCTTTCCACCATCTACAAGGCACAAGTAAGGAGTGTGATGGAATACTCTCCACTTGCCTGGATGAGTGCAGCTCCAACAACACTCGAAGCTCGACACCATCCAGGACAAAGAAGACTGCTTGATTGGCACCCCATCCACCACCTTAAACATTCACTCCCTTCACCACCAGCGCACCGTGGCTGCAGTGTGTACCATCCACAAGATGCACTGCAGCAACTCACCAAGGCTTCTTCGGCAGCATCTCCCAAACCCGTGACCTCTTCCACCTAGAAGGACAAGGGCAGCAGGCGCATGGGAACACCACCACCTCCAATTTCCCCTCCAAGTCACACATAATCCTGACTTGGAAGTATATCATTGTTCCTTCATCGTCGCTGGGTCAAAATCCTTGGACTCCCTCCCTAACAGCACTGTGGGAGTACCTTCACCATACGGACTGCAACGGTTCAAGAAGGCGGCTCAGACCTGCAGAAAAACAGCCAAGTTTCTCACTCTCCACGCTGGCTTTTACAATTCTCTCAACAACAACTTGCACTTATATAGCCTTTTAACACCATAAAAATTCCCAAGTTGCTTCATAGAGGCATAAGGAAAAACAATGGACACTAAGCCAAAGTAGGAGAGATGGTCAAAAGCTTGGTCAAAGAGTTGGGTTTTAATGAGGGTCTGAAAGGAGGATTGGAGGTGTAGGGGTTTAAGGAGGGAATTCCAGAGCGTGGGCCCTTGGTGGCTAAAGGCACAGTGATGGGAAGGGAGGGGGGCTGGAAGAGCTCACAGGAACAGTGAGTTCATGGGGTTGGGGGTTGCTTCTAGTGCTGGAGAAGGTTACAGAGATAGAGAGGGATGAAGGGATTTCAATGTGAAATTTTAATTTGAAGCATTGAAGAACTGGGAGCTTGTGTAGGTCAGTAAGGACAGGGGTGATGGGTGAGTTGGGCTTGGTGTAGGATAGAATACAGACATTACAGGTTTGATCTGAGGTTTTCGGAGAGTGGAAGATGGGAGACCAGCCAGGAGATGGCAAAGATATGGTTGAAGGTTTACATGGCAGATTACCTGCAGTAGAGGTAGAGGCAGGTTAAGGAGATGGAAGTAGGGGGTCTTTGTGATGGAGGGAATATGAGGTTGGAAACTCAGCTTAGGTTGAGTAGAATGCCGAGGATGCTAACAGTCTGGTCTGCTTGTAATCTTTTTTAGTTTCAGCTTGAACATGAGATGCTGACTTCCAGCATTTGGAAGGATCTCATTATCTTGCCTGTCAAATAGCTTAGACTCGAGAGCACCTCTTAGTGACTGTTATGTGTCTGCAAGCTTTGCATGCAGCCAACATTTCAAAGCCAACGGGAAATTCCTGATGCAATTAACTTGTAATAACTTCCTCTCCCTTCCCCCTACCACGAGGGATTCTGGCTGGTTACTTAGTTCCTGCAGAAATTTATAACTTCCTGAATTCCTAGACAATATTTGTGTATTGCCTCAGCTCACTGTCCCCACTCAAAGACACAAAATAAAGTACCTAATAGAGTTTCATTTTAAGTTCACAATATATTGCCTTTTCCAAAATTTCCTGGAAAAGAGATTCTGTGTTTTAATACTAGATAGAGTTTTGTGTTTTAACACTATACCTCCTCCTTAAACCTTAATATTGACCTAATATTATTCATTTAGGGAACTCTAGTAGCCTTTGACATAATCCCTTTACTCCTAGTTGGTTCCTTCTTACCCTAAAGCTGTTATATGTGCCAACTTGGTAGTGCTGTTATTTAGTACATAATTACCATTCTTTTCCATGGCAACCAATAGTACCTTGTCTTTATAATACACAGTGTTTTTATGTACTGGACGTGACTAGGAGTAGAAATCAGAACATCAGTGAGTACTTGGCTGCAAGATAACTGGAAAGCATTAATAGCTGGTACTCAAAGCATTTGTCCTTCATTAATAACAATTCCCTGTCCTCTACCACTGAAGGCTGTTCATGTATTGACTCTCAGTTATGGTGAGACTCAATATTCCTGTCCTTCACATTGTTTGTCTCCTTTCACCCACAAATCCATTATTAAACTTTAATTTCATTGCATCCAGAATTCATAAATAACTGATGAAGTGACTGTCAAATTACACGTAATAAATCCTTAAATACTTTTTTATGAAATGCTTGTCGATTTACACGCAGGTTATTGAAAGCATAAACAGATTAGAGGAAATTATAAGGACAGGCAATATTCGAACTCTGTTAAATTTCAAATTCAGTTCAATTTCAAACTCGCTTCAGTTTACAACTTTAGTGCTGTACTCAAAATAGTTAAAGGTCAAATTCTGGCACATCCGCTAAAGTTTAAACACAAGAATTTTTGTGGGTAAGAGTTGGGTAACTTGCAAATGGCTCTTTTACGCACTGGTCAGCAGTTCCCAGGTTAATGCTGTTGCAGAACTTCTGGTTCATTTTATATTGTAAGTAAGGTATAGTTAGCAGCTCTGGATAAATAGATGGTGAAGTGATTTCCTGCTCCCAGATTTCATAGTCTGAGAACGTGAGCAAGTGCATTGCAGTCAGTGGAATTCCTTCTCCCCCGACCTCTAATGCAGGGGGCCCAAGCTTTTGTTTTCATGGACTGCATAGCTGCATCCTATGGAGCTTCACTGTTCACATAAAATGTCACCATTACTTTGTATATTTCTCGAGCTGCTGATGCTAACAGATTTTGGTCTTCTGATTTAGGATTTATCCACCAATAAGGCAATAGTGCTAAAAAAAAAAAAAAATCCTTTCCCAACCTTCAAGGTGATGCATTCCAACAGGACAAACCAGGGGAGAATGCATTGAAGTGTGAGTAGGACTGTGTGCCTGGGCTTCAAGGGCTTTGGGGCCACACTGGGAACGGTGGCATAGTGGTAATGTTACTGGGCTAGTAGTAATCCAGAGGCCTGAACTAATGATCTGGTAGACGTGAGTTCAAATCCCACTACGGCAGCTAGGGAATATAAATTCAGTCCATTAAATAAATCTGGAATAAAAAAAGCTGGTGTCAATGTTAACCATGAAACTATCAGATTGTCGTAAAAACCCATCTGGTTCACTAATATCCTTTAGGGAAGGAAATCTGCTGTCCTTACGTGGTCTGGCCTATATGTGACTCCAGACCCACAGCAATGTGGTTTACTCTTAACTGCCCTCTGAAATGGCCTAGCAAGCCACTCAGTTATAACAAACCGCTACGTAACACAATAATAGGAATAAAACTGGACAGACCACCCGGCATTGACCTCGGCACCAGCTACAGACACGACAATGGCACATCCAGCTCAGTCGACACTGCAAAGTCCTCCTCACCAACATCTGGGGACTTGTGCCAAAATTGGGAGAGCTGTCCCACAAACTAGTCAAGCAACAGCCTGACATAGCTATACTCACAGAATCGTTCCTATCAGCCAATGTCCCAAACTCCTCCATCACCATCCCTGGGTATGTCCTGTCCCACCGGCAGGACAGACCCACCAGGGATGGCGGCACAGTGCTATACAATTGGGAAGGCGTGGCCCTGGGAGTCTTCAACATTGACTCCGGACCCCCATGAAGTCTCATGGCTTCAGGTCAAGCATGGGCAAGGAAACCTCCTGATTACCACCTACCACCCTCCCTCAGCTGATGAATCAGTACTCCTCCATGTTGAACACCACTTGCAAGGGCACAGAATGTGGTCTGGGTGGGGGACTTCAATGTTCACCACCAAGAGTGGTTTGGTAGCACCACTACTGGCTGAGTCCTGAAGGACATAGCTGCCAGTCTTGGCCTGCGACAGGTGGTGAGGGAAAAACGTACTTGACCTTGTCCTCAACAATCTACCTGTCGCAGATGCAACTGTCCATGACAGTAGTGGTAGCAGTGACCACCGAACAGTCGAAGTCCCGTCTTCACATTGAGGACACCCTCCATCGTGTTGTGTGGCACTACCACCGTGCTAAATGGGACAGATTCAGAACAGATCTAGCAGCTCAAAACTGGGCATCCATGAGCAGCAGCAGAATTGTATTCCACCACAATCTGTAACCTCATGGCCCGGCATATCCCTCACTCTACCGTTACCATTAAGCCAGGGGACCAACCCTGGTTCAATAAGGAGTGTAGAAGAGCATTCCAGGAACAGCACCAGATGTATCTAAAAATGAGGTGCCAACCTGGCGAAGCTGCAACACAGGAATGGATGCATGCTAAAAAGCGGAAGCAGCATGCTATAGACAGGGCTAAGCGATCCCACAATCAACGGATCAGATCAAAGCTCTGCAGTCCTTCCACATCTAGTCGTGAATGGCGGTGGACTATTAAACAATTAACTGAAGAAGGAGGCTCCATGAATAAACCCATCCTCAACGATGGTGGAGCCCAGCACGTGAGTGCAAAAGACAAGGTTGAAGCGTTTGCAACCATCTTCAGCCAGAAGTGCCGAGTGGATGATCCATATTGGCCTCGTCCTGAGGTCCCCAGCACCACAGAAGCCATTCTTCAACCAATTCGATTCACTCCACATGATATCAAGAAATGGCTGAGCGCACTGGATACAGCAAAGGCTATGGGTCCTGACAACATCCCGGCTATCGTGCCGAAGACTTGTGCTCCAGAACTAGCCGCACCTCTAGCCAAGCTGTTCCAGTACAGCTACAACACTGACATCTATCCGACAATGTGGAAAACTGCCCAGGTGTGTCCTGTCCACAAAAAGCAGGACAAATCCATCCAACCAATTACCGCCCCATCAGTCTACTCTCAATCATCAGCAAAGTGATGGAAGGTGTCATTGACAGTGCTATCAAGCAGCACTTACTCACCAATAACCTGCTCACTGATGCCCAGTTTGGGTTCTGCCAAGACCACTCAGCTCCTGACCTCATTACGGCCTTGGTCCAAACATGGACAAAGGAGCTGAATTCCAGAGGTGAGAGTGACTGCCCTTGACATCAAGGCAGCATTTGACCGAGTCTGGCATCAAGGAGCCCTAGTAAAACTGAAGTCAATGGGAATCAGGGAGAAAACTCTCCTCTGGCTGGAGTCATACCTAGCACAAAGGAAGATGGTTGTGGTGGTTGAAGTCAATCATCACAGCCCCAGGGCATTGCTGCAGGAGTTCCTCAGGGCAGTGCCCTAGGCCCAACCATCTTCAGCTGCTTCAGCAATGACCTTCCCTCCAACATAAGGTCAGAAATGGGGATGTTCGCTGATGACTGCACAGTGTTCAGCGCCATTCACAACTCCTCAGATAATGAAGCAGTCCATGCCCGCATGCAACAAGACCTGGATGACATTCAGGCTTGGGCTGATTAGTGGTAGGTAACATTCGCGCCACACAAGTGCCAGGCAATGACTATCTCCAACAAGCGAGAGTCTAACAACCGCCCTTGACATTCAACGGCATTACCATCATCGAATCCCCCACTATTAACATCCTGGGGGTCACCATTGACCACAAACTTAACTGGACTAGCCACATAAATACAGTAGCAACAAGAGCAGGTCAGAGGCTAGGTATTCTGCGGCGAGTGTCTCATCTCCTGACTCCCCAAAGCCTTTCCATCATCTACAAGGCACAAGTAAGGAGTGTGATGGGATACTCTCCACTTGCCTGGATGAGTGCAGCTCCAACAACACTCAAGAATCTTGACACCATCCAGGACAAAGCAGCCCGCTTGATTGGCACCCCATCCCACCACCTTAAACATTCACTTCCTCCACTACAGGCGGACCGTAGCTGCAGTGTGTACCATCTACAAGATTCACTGCAGCAACTCGCCAAGGCTTCTTCGGCAGCACCTCCGAAACCCGCGACCTCTTCCACCTAGAAGGACAAGGGCAGCAGGCGCATGGGAACACCACCACCTCCAAGTTCCCCTCCAAGTCACACACCATCCTGACTTGGAAGTATATCGCCGTTCCTTCATCGTCGCTGGGTCAAAATCCTTGAACTCCCTCATAATATCACTGTGGGAGCACCATCACCACACGAACTGCAGCAGTTCAAGAAGGCGACTCACCACCACCTTCTCAAGGGCAATTAGGGATGGGCAATAATTGCTGGCCTTGCCAGTGACGCCCACATCCCACAAACGAATTTTTAAAAAACACTTGAACCACAGGCTGGAAATTTGACTTCCCTGTCCTAGTGTTTACAACCCAAGACTAAATCACTTTCAACGTGAGCAATGTATTGAACACAGAACTCCATGGAATTTGCCATTTTAAAACTAGCAGTTTCTATTCTATAGGGGTTCAACATTCAGATTATAAAGAGTAAACAGGCATGAGTAACTGCCGATCCTCATACAGATATCTAGACTGCTGATTAGAATCATAGAATGGTTACAGCACATTAATTCAATGAGTCATCATAACCAGAAAAGCCATAGGAGCCACAGGACTTCACCACCATGCTCTCCCCTGTCAACTCCCATAGTTTTCTGCCTGTTAGCACTTTTCCATTCTGGTCTTCCTATACACAATTCCACCATTTTAGCTTTGCCCTTCCATTTGTCTTTTTCCAGTTGGGCCCATTCTAATACCTTCTGAAACTACTCAACAGCCATACGGTATGAATAGCATGACTTTTTTTGGCATAACACACCCTGTTACTGCAGATAAATTGTGGCAAATCATATTTGTTTACTTAATCCTCTGAAATGTTTCATTCTCCACATTGCCAGACACATTCTGTGGCTAGTTTTAATTTGTGTGAATTTGGCAAGACTGAGTGTACTGTATAATCTAAACCAGAGCAGTTATTTTGGAAGATAGCCACGTAGGAGAGAGTTAAACACGTATGACACTACTTTGGGAATGGTCAAAATGATCCTGTACTGCAGTAATAACTCTTCTGTTATGCGCACAGATCATTCTTGGGTACAACCTCTCACCAGCTGACAGGCAGGTACATTACAGTCCATTTAACCTCATGATTACATTTATAACAAATTTACTTGCAAAGCTGTCTCATCAAGGTCTGACCTGAACAGGATGAGACTGAAATACCAATCATTGATCAAAGGCACATTGCCAGTTTCACTGCTTCTCTGAATGATTGTCTTACAGGAAATTGGGATGGGGAAAGGATGCTGGTTGAGAAATATTTTTATTGTTACTGCTACTGCCACCAGCTGGTAACTTCTTAAGAACGATGTTCACTTCTGAAGTCGAAGGGGACAAAAGAGACAAGTTTAGCAAGCTGTTACTGATAGACAAAGTAGCAGTAACAAATGTAACACGTCATCAATAACTCTATTATGTCTCCTCGCTCAAATTCTGTCTCTCCTCCTACTCATAAAACATGCAAAATCTTCAATATACATCAGAGCTTATCATGTGCTTGGGATGCCTAAAAGCGCTTCACGTTCAATGAATTACTTTTGATGCGCAGTCGCTGTAGGCAAACATGGCAGTCAATTTACACACAGCCAAGTCCCAAGAATAGCAGAAGAGATGAATGATCAGTTTCTGATGGTGCTGATTGAGGGATTAATGTTGGTCAGGATAACAGGAGAATTCATAGTACAATTCTTTAAAACAAAATTATTTTTGCTATGTTAATTGGAAACTATGAACAGTATATGAAGAGCCAGATACTTACTGATGCTTTCTTTAAGTGATTCATTCACCAGTGTTGTTGTTGTTAGGAATCTAAATGATCAGATTTTTGGAAATCTAAAGCCCAAATGGTATTTCCCACAATTATTTTGGCCATTTATTTTTGCAAGGGCAGTTAATTTTTAACATGCAATTTGGACTTTAACATGAAATCCTTTTCTCTGATGCCATTTACACAGACACTTAGAATGTGATTCAACCCTTAGACCAGGGTTATTTAAGCTTTTATCTTTGTGGGCCGCATGAATACCATGCAGCCTCAGGGACCACATCAAGTTTTGAATCCATGTTCCCAGTAATTTGCCAACATTTTGAGTTGCTGAATCTAACAGAGCTTGGTATTGTGATTTAAGACATAGCTACCAATGAGCAACAGTGCTAAAAGCTGCCCATTCTAAATCTCTAGGCCCACACAGTAAAACTAAGTGCAATAAGACTGAGCAGCCTGGTCTTCGAGAGCTGAATTCTGAGGACTCAGCGACTGCAGGTTGGATACGCTGTCTTAAACTAATCGTTATGGAATTTCAGTTTTCCTAGAAATTTTCAGATCGTGAACTGATGCTGAAACATGCATTAATATTTCAAATATAAAGCTATTCAATATACACCATAACTAAATTCAGCACAATTTTAGACCCCTCCCCAGTCTATTATTTTTAACCCTAGTTTTTCTACCAATTCTAAAATAATCTATCTCATTAAACTTTGTTTACTTATTTTTTTCTCCCCTCTTCAGGACATTCATAAGTTGCTGGAGTGAGTCCCCTTAACCATAGGCCGTCCTCCGGTACCTTTCTGAAATGGCACTAATCATTTATGAGCCTTCACAATGAATACTTGCAAGATGCTCCGCTATGGGGCATCACAGCTGAGCACAACCCTGTCCTCACCCAGTGTCCACACTTCTCGCAAGGATTGCAGGAACCCTGGTTTATTTTGCCCTCGCCTAATTCAGGGATGTTGAGAACAATTGAAATAACCATACTGCTGGCGTGGTCTAGATAAGCTTGCTCAACACAAACGGATATCAAGCTTTGGTGCTTTCCTTTTTTGTATGGCTCAGCTACTCACTACTCGAAGGAACCTCTGACCCGTTGGAAGAGACTCTAACCTTTTACCAATTTTTAAAAGCTTTTTGTTATTTTGTTTCTTCCACTTGGCTCCCATCAGCCATTTTGGGGATGGGGAGCAATTTCAAAATATTGGGCTTTTATTGCCAAAAAAAAATTAGCTTTAAAGGTGTTTTTTCAATTAATCAAGAATTCTGCTGTTGAAGTATTGGAAAGGTTTCATCCCTGTTTGCTATACCTGTTGTCACACATATCAATTGACGTAAGAAAACTACTAGGCACTTGGTCCAAGCATTAAACAAAGCTTTAATCAACTGTTTTACAACATGGAGCTCTAGTTGTGTCTTTCACTAGTTCCTGTTAAGAATGTCCTGCGCAAGCTGGGCCCGTGTCCGAGTATTTATACTCTCCCTGGACAACACCACCCATAGGCCGCTCAGTATTATTTCATAAGTCTTTCTTTCATGAATGACTGATTCATGTCATCAATTATAAACTTTCAAGTGTATAGTTTGTGGAAAAACTCTACTCAAAGCAAAAAGCATTCTAAATAAACAAGCCCTCTTAAGACACTTCCAAAACAAAGTACGTAGTAGTATAAAGGAGTCTTTGTCTTAAACACTTCCCTACATACACGTATTTTGGGTGCTGGCTGGCGCTGCATTCCACGCCGCACTAACTGCTCCGCAGGTGCTGACCAATCAATTTCCACAGAGCCTCCTCGTCAGTTACTTATTGATGCATATACATGCCTTCAGAAAACTTCCACCTGTTAAACAGTACTGATTTCCATTCATAAACCAAACTGTTGTTTCTGTACCTATTAATAATAGACAATAGCCTGCACAATGTGGGAAATCAAGACTTGGGGAAGCTGAGACTGATAACCCAGATATTGGAATAGAGTTGGAAGAGAGTGGGGCCTGTCAGTTGTCCACCAGTGAGACTGCTTTTAGGTGGTACAGACAGACATGCTTCCAACACAGGTTCAAGTGTGTATCACTTTCCCCTCTAAAATAGATTTTGCTGTTTTGTGGAGTAAACCCATGCCCGCTGTATATAAACAGAAACATATTATATTCCATCTTTCCTTATTGGTAAAGGCCATTAAAAATTAACGCAATGCCATGTTGCTTCTATATTTGAAGGAATAGTTCTGTCTTGCAAAAGAATCTTCAGAAGTAAAAGCTTGACATGGCCAAATTAGGGTGTCCGATCTGTGTGGTCATCGAGTCGGCTTTAAGTTTTTGTAATAATTAATGTTTCTTGTAGTCTAAAAATTGAGAAATGTTGAAAAAAAATTGCCATGTTGGTTATTTCTCAACTCAGTCCATCAGATTTTGTCTGACGAGGGGATCTATGCCTGTGTAAAGCACATTTCAATTACAGCCCTCAGCAACAATAAGAGGAAAAATTGATATGTAGCCCCATAGTCACTGACCATCTGCCAGTAAAGACAACCACTGTTCAAATTTTAAAAATTTCAATTATGGTTAGATTTCAGTGTACATGATTTTGAAGCAGTCTTCAATAGAAGCACATTTCTAACCCAGAAAATATATATGGAAATTAAGTGGAGAATTTAATCAATGGGTTTAATAAATAGGGTGAAGCCTCAGCCTAGGGCCTTCTCTGTACTATGTATAGGATTGATGGAAGTTTTACTTTTCAAGCTATTCATTCTGCAGGCAGCCCCATCTCTCTGCATGAGTGTTAACAAACAGTGGTTCCAGCACGATCTGCTGACTGCAGGCTTTCTAAGGCTACCTCCTGTTGAATAGGATCACTGGCTGTGGTCTGCTGAGAATTTCGGGAAGCAGAATTGTTCCATTCTTGCTACGATTCGCTGTTATGTGCATTACTTGTATCTATTGATTTTTTCCCTTGACAGTTTCCTTTTTCTTCTTCTTGGTTTCTCTCAGCATATGAAGGTGAAAGAACATTTGCTGGTAAGGTCTTAACCTGTGACTGTGTAACCTTCAAATCCTCACTAACGTTTACTGTCACTGTATATCAATAATTAGGTAGAAATAATTACACCTCCCACATAGCATCTACCCTTTCAGCTTTCAAAATATAACATGTACAATAATAGGAAAATTATTTTCTGTAATTTTCTAATGATCAATATTGCAAAGTTGATTAAGCCAAATATGCCCAACTAGACGTATTTGTAAAATGCACTACATTTGTAATTTTTAGTGAATTACTGCTTTAATTTTCAAAACCTTACATTATTCTAGTTTTTCTTAAGTCATATGAGGATGATTACAATCTTCCCAACTGCTGTTACGGACAAAAAATTAGAATTCTCAACATATTCCAATTAGCTCCTTAATTAATCTGGTTTGGTCCTGATTAGTTCGGTTTGGAATTAAAAGCCTGACCAATTATGAATCAGAGATGAACCTCTTTTTGATATTTGAATGGTGACGATATTTTCTGTAATGTCCTTAAGAAAGTTGTCACACTTCTTACCAAAACTAGATGTAAAAGTTAAAATGGGGGTCTTGAAATAATTCTACAGGGCAAGACCATATAATACCCTTATTCTTCAGTATTTCTGGCAGAAAAAAAACACAAACTAATAGCTCAAGGGGTAAATGCACTGTGTAGAACTTTACCTGCTATAACAGGTCAAAAGAAACAAAGACTTGCATTTATCCAGAGCCTTTCACCACCTCAGAACATCCCGAAGTGCTTTACAACCAGTCAAGTATTTTTGTAGTGTATTCACTATTCTAATGCAGGAAATGCGGCAGTCAATTTCGGCAGGAGGATCCCAGTTTTAATCGCCAATAGGTGCTGAGTTGGTTAATCTCAGCCAGGGCAACCAGAGGTACAACTACAATTGGCTTCAGAGCCCCTGGATGAGGAAGAGGGAACAAGTCATCCAGGGTTTCTGTTCCTGATTACTATCTGGTAACCCCTGCTGAAAAGATCATGTCAGTCCATTCATCCCCCCACTCCCCCCACTGTCTCAGGCTGAACCAGATTGTTCACAACCACAGCACTGTCTTCGACCCTGAGCTTTTCCTACCCTCGATCACAAAGGCCATCTCCATCCAACTCCATAACATTGCACACCTCCATCCCTGCCTCAGCCCATCTGCTACTGAAACCCTCTTTCATGTCTTTGTCACCTTCAGACTCGATTATCCCAATGCTCCCCATGCCAGCTTCCCATCCTCCACCCTCCATAAGTTTCAGCTCATCCAAAACTCTGCTGCCTGTATCCTATCCCACACTAAGCCCCACTCACTCATCACCCTGACCTACATTGGCTCCTGGTCCTCCAACACCCCCAATTTAAAATTCTCATCTTTATGTTTAAATCTTTTCATAGTTTGTCCTCTTCCCCCCCCATTTCTGTAGCCCCCTCAAGCCCTACAATCCCCCCCAGAACACTATGCTCCTCTAACTCTGGCCCCTTGTGCATCCCTCCCCACCCCACCCCCCTTCGACTCAGCATTGACAATGGTGCCTTAAACCATGCAGGCCCCATGCTTAGGAATTCCCTCCCTAAACCTCTCCAGCTCCTGCTTTCCTTTAATGCCATCCTTAAAACCCCTTCTAATATCTCCTTCTTTGGCTCAATGTCCATTTTTGTCTCATTATGCCTTTGTGAAACAACTTGAACATTTATCTATGTTGAAGGTGCGATATAAATGCAAGTTTCTGTTAATAAGTGAGGTTGTTTCTTTCCCCTACAATACTCACATCTCCCCCATTCCGATATCTTGCATACACGCACAAGTTGCTTTAATACTGATCTTGGAGGGATGCTAGTTCTGTCAACTGTTTGAAATCTTATGAAACAAATTGGCCTGCCCATGGGCAGTGCCATAGCTTTGTTAGTCAACATTCTGGAGATCTGTATCAAGAAAAACATAAATTAATTTCTATAATTACTCCGATAATTTTCATTAAAAATGACTTTATTGGTACTGATCCCTGATGCATCTTGCAGTAGCTGACCTCAGCCAGGGAAACACCACACCTGAGGGGATCAACATTAGCCATGCTCTCCTTAGTGGCTCCCCTTCAGTGATGCATGCTGGAATAATGTTGAAGTGGATAAATGGCGAGGACAGTATTAGGCTTAACTGTAATGGCCTCTGTGTCTGCCACCATTCATTGTTCAGACTCGCACATAACAATTAGAATTTGGGCGTGGTACTTGTTGGGAAGGGCCACGGACTGAAGCGTTTAAGGGTGCTTCAGTCCGTGGCCCGATTCCCCAGCATGAGTCACCGCCTTTGGGAAAGAAATTGAAAGGGACAAAAAAGGAGTTTTTTTTGCTTTGATTCTGGTAATCCATGAATTGAGTGATTTTGGGAAAGCAGCAAAGGCAAATCTAGTTTTACATTTGTCCCAGTACTGAGGCTGAAGTATTTATCACTGTGGAATTGAAGCATCCAAAAGTTAAAGAAAGCAAACCAGTCTGTGATATACAGCAACATTTACCTCTTAACAATTACATGAATGCTCCCTTTCCCCTCTGTTCAACCTTATGCCCAGAGTTCCGTACATTTACTTTTTTCTTTAGTTTTGTTTACCACTCACCTTATGACTTAAATTCCTTTACATTGTTGGTGCTGTTCTATGCTTGGCATTTCTTATTTGGTTCAATTTACTAACACTGTTCTTGACGTGCCAAGGTCCAGGAAGATGATTGTAAAAATGCACCTTGCTACTTCTTCAGGGCTGCAGCTTTTTAAGGCACATTGTTTTCAGGATGAAATTAATGTAATTTATTGGATGTATTTTCTTCCTGTTCTATCTTACGAGGCCAGACACCTCAGACTATGGCTGAGAGACTAGATCATAGACATATCCAGTTGGGGAGTGATGTGGGACATGTTCTCCCTCACCCCCCAATTTTTCTGATACAGCTTATGACCCCAGACCAGAAAATGATAACAGATGGAACTGCCTCGTGCTCCTGCTATCCAAGACTGGGACTATTTAGCCGATTTCCAATCCCAAAATTTCCATTGATATTCTCACAACTTTCTTAACACATGGTTGTATCACAGATATTAAAAATATTCACTGGTGCTGCTTTGTCACCAACTAGCCAGGCAGGAGTGGTGAAACACTACTGCAGGTAGAACCCCAGCTGTCTCTTCCTCCGTCGCACCTCTGGTACTGTGCCAAACCAAAACAGCCAAGTCCAGCAAGTTCTGGTCTGAGCAGTTTCAAACGTGAATATCAACCAAGTCTGGAATTCTAATGCAGGTCAGCAAATAGTTCCACGCAAATCTGATAATGCAGCTTCAATCTTGATTCTCACCTGGAACTCTTTGTAGATTGTATCTGATCATTACTTTTCAGTGAGTCATCTGCTGATGCAAGGTAAGTTGAATCCTACTGAAATTGTCCTTCACCTCAGGTTGACAGGCGAGCAATTTTAGAGAGTTCTGATCTCCATCTGTCAGGCAGGAATGGGGCTGATGGGATCAGTTGTATCCTAAACAGACAGTTTTCTTTTGAATGATTATGCTATTGACGGAATCATGTAGAAATTCCTAACACAAGCTGTCTCAACCCCTACGATAGCAAAATACTGCAGATGCTGGAAATCCGAAATAACAACAGAAAATGCTGGAAAAACTCAGCAGGCCAGGCAACATCCGTGGAGAGAAAATAGAGTCAACGTTTTGGGTGAAAACCCTTTGTGTTTTCACCCGAAATGTTGACTCTATTTTCTCTCCATGGATATTGCCTGGCCTGCTGTCTCAACCCCTGCCTGAAGGAGAATATGAAATAATGGGCAGCGGTAATAAGGGAGGGAAAATTACAATTTTGTAAAGCAATGTCATGTTTAATGAAAATGAAGATGTTGCTGTGTTCTAAGCAGCCTACTGACAATATTTTCAATTATTTTATTATCTCCTGGCACTGTGAGGTCATAAAAGCAGTTGGGTTGAAAAATAGGCAGTTTATCAAATTTGCACCAAAATTCATGGATTCTGCCAAAACATTAGACGCCATTGTCACTGCTTCAAAATATGACAGGAAATTCTGCCATAATCAATACCTTAACTGAACCCAGAGCAAAGATTTTACACTTTCTTCTCTAAGCAGAAGAATGCAGGTTATAATTACGAATTTACAAATAAACTGAACGGTTATAGTGCGGTAAAATAGCATTGACGTAATGTCAAAGCATTTACCTCAGTTACATGCATTTGGGCACCAGCAGCTTCTTTTGAGTTAGAGATGTGCAGGTACAATGTGGTAAACTCATGCCAAGAAAGCACAAAAAATCTTTACTTTGCTGTAATCTCAATAAAGAGAATTGAAGTTAGACTATTTTTTCCAGAGTGGAATTACTTACGAGCGCTTCAGAATTATTTGAAGAAAATTACAGGTTATGAAACTTTACAGTGCAGTTGTTTAAGTCACATCCTATAAAGGATGGGTTCCATTTCGGTTGGCTGCTGGACAGCGATACCGAAAGTCCATTTCTGGTATCCTTCTATACTAATAACAATATGTACTGACTCAGAGCAACTTTTAATCTGTAACCATCATCAGTAGTTCAGCACCCCTGAGGGACGCTGCTGACTTCCATCAGCCGCCTTCACAATGTCCACTCCTAACCCCACCCCACTCCGGGGCACCTTCCTGAGGGCCGCTGCATGCAAGGCAAGGCAAGCGACCTGAGATTCAAATGCTTCAAATAGGCAAGCTGCCTCTGGAGGCACGACAGGCGCCGGCAGCATACCTAAATTATTGGAATGAGGCCCAAGGCCCAATTTCAGGCAGGCCTTGGGCCTTCTGGTTGGAGCGTGCGTTCGTGCATGCTGCCGGTTACGTACCCGATAACGGGCCGTAACCAGTTTCCACACCCTAATTTTATTACCTTTTTAACCTATTTTTCAGTTGATTAAAAACTACACAGTATTGCGATGTTTGCGGTATTTTGCACAACCATTATGCTCTTGTTAATCAGTACGTGCCACATTGGAAGGCACCTCTGTTCCAATAAGAAGGGTGGCAGAATTGGTTTGAAAGACTCTATAGTAGATCATCACCTCTGAACACATCTTCCAACAGAACCCAAGAGCAAAACATTTCCCAACAGTAGATCTGAATAGTTTAACATATGTTTTTATATATTTCAGAAAGTAACAGTTCTTGATTGAGGGATGCACTTTGAGAATTAAAACAAGTATTCAACGAGAGACGGTCAGATAGCTGTGGCATTGGGCTCTCGTCCAAAGGGCCTTGATCAAATTGCAGGTGTTCGTGGATGGGTTGAACCAGTTCCTTGGTTGGCTCGTTGGATGGATGTTTTTTGTAAAGCAGAACACTCATTCTCGGGGGAGAAACGACTTGTACTCCTCCACAGAATGTAGAAAATCGCATTGATGCTGATCATGGAGACCATGGCACAGGCAGTCCTGCTTCCCCGCTGAAGCAGAATAGCATAATGGTTTAGAAATGTCTGTGATGTGATTGCATTTTTTTTTTAATGAGTGCTTCTGCAATGACTGGGAATTGAGTGTTCAGACATGCATACACACACTCACACTTTATAAATTTTATTACCTTAACTATTTTGCACTTCTGCAAAAAAATGAAGAAGCTGCAACTTTTTAGTTGAACAACAACAACTTATATATTTATATAGCGCCTTTACCGTAATGAAACATCCCATGACGCTTCACAGGAGTGTTATAGAAAAAAAAGTGACACCAATCCACATGAGATGATGTTAGGGCAGTTGATCAAAAGCTTGGTCGAAGAAATAGATTTTAAGGAGTGTCTTAAAGGAGGAAAGAGAAGTGGAGAGGCGGAGAGATTTACGGAGGGAATTCCAGAGCTTGGGACCTAGGCAGCTGAAGGCACGACCGCCAATGGTGGAGCGTTTAAAATCTGGGATTTTCAAAAGGCCAGAATAGGCGGAGCGCAAATGTCTAGGGGGATTATAGGGCTGGAGGACATTACAGAGATAATAAGGGGCGAGGTCATGGAGGGATTTGAAAACAAGGATGAGAATTTTTAAATCGAAGCATTGCTTAACTGGGAGCCAATGTAGGTCAGCGAGCACAGGGGAGATGGGTGAGCGGGACTTGGTGCGAATTAGCACACGGGCGTTTGGTTTGCTCACATGAGCTGTTAAGTATGTTTCCTTTCCTACATATGAACAGGCCTAGCATGCAGTGACATAGTCCGTCCAATATGCATGTTGATATAAACTGGACACATGGGACTCCTGGGGCTTAGCCTAATCAAGCAGATTGTTAAAGGCAAATGACAATCTTGTTTCTTGCTAAAAAATTATTTGATTATTTTGCATTTTTTATTACATTTTGCTACATTTTTGCTTTATGCATTAGTTGTTTTTTATGGGGGGATGTGTCCTTTTTGCATTTTTGAATATTTCCCTCATTATTCTTGGTTGCTGCTGTCATTTAAATAACACCAGACAAAGTGTGTTGAGGATGGGTATTTCTTTGGTGGTTTCAATCACACTGCATGATTGAGATGAGGAAGAAGAGTTTGTGCAGCTGTAACAACTCTTGAGCCATTTAGTCCACACCTTTCACTGTCCTAGGACCTGCATTTATAGATCACTTCACACCTACTCCAACATGTCAGAGGAGACCTTACTTGTTGCCTTTGCCTCACAAGAACAGCTGTCACAAAGTTGCACCATCTGCTGTAGGATAATCTACAGGCAACATCTTGAACAGTGATGGCTCTTCACGTCGAAGGGATGGTTACCATGGTGTGAAGCTATCGTGCCACCACATCCTTCCAGTGCACGCCTGCATTAAGCAAGTGGAGAAACGCAGTGTGATCACTTTTAGTGGAAAGGCAGCTTCAGTTGGAGGCACAGCTTTTACTGGTTGTCAGAGTTCCTTCGAGTGTTGTAGCTGGCACCCATATATGCATCAGGACCTTTGTATCAACTTATAGTTTACAGGAACAGAGAGGATTTGCATCAGCTGGCATCAGACCCCAGAAACATAATTATGCAAGTCAGTGGCTGTTATCCAGGAGCCAGCCATGTCTGTCTTCACTGTGCAGCATTATTTAAAAGAGAAGAAACACTGGCCCTTTGAAAGAACTATCCACTTAGTCCCCTCTCCCCATACCCTTTAAATTCTTCTTTTGCTGTTTCTCAGATGCCACCTTCACGAAAAGTATCCTGTGCCGTTTTGGCATAATGAAAGATTGTGCGCAAAATGGCAGTAATTGTGTACAGGGCTTCAAATTGTACTTTGTAACGGTACAGTTCCCAACTTATGTATAGGAAGAGGGGAGCGAAGTGGATAGTTCTTTCAAAGAGCCAGTGTTGGTGCAACGGGCCGAAGGACCACCTCCTGTGCTCTAAATAAGTGCCAAGATGCCCGAGCCGAGGTGCTCTTCTGCTGTTGGAGGGTTTTCCAGTACGGTCAGGAGGAATGGATGCAGAGGGCAACATCGTTTTCAAGAGCCATTCACCCAATATTCTCTTTTTAATAATGCTGCACCATGCAGGTATCGTGGCTGCTTCCTGGATAACTTGATGGGCCCCACAAGAAATGTGAGCAAAATTGAGCAGTTATCTTCTTCCTCCGAATACTAGCAAAGTTATCACTCATTTGGAGGTGGGCATCGGGGACCTGTTTGATTGTATTGATACTTGCATTGGAAGGTGGCCTTCAGTTCCAAATAGAGTCACCCTCCTTCAGTGTACCTCCTGCAGGAGGACCTCCTACCCTTCAGCATCAAAAGTAGTACTGCTGATTACATGTCTCCACTGCACCATTGTGAACAATTAGTCAACCTTCCTGTCACCACCAAACTCCCCCTTTAATGGTGAGCGGCAGCCGTTAGCTGCTACCCCCATCAGATTCTCCACCCCCCAGCCAAATGTGCTTACAGGCCCAGCTGTCTGAGCAAACTTATGTGCAAGTGGCCTATTCAAAGTAGGAGCGACTTCAGTCAGAAAATTCAACGTAACACAGCCCTCCCTCTGAGTTGTTGGAGCAGCCCAGCCTGCAACATGGGCTAGCTCAGCTCCCAATTTGCTATTGTTGGGAAATCGGGACTTTACAGCCATTCTTCCTGTTGTATGGAAGGAAGTTAATTTTAGAAGCTGAAAAAATGTTTTACTTCTCCATTGCGCCATAATCAGCTAATTTGTACTCTTCTAATGAACAGATTTTTCATCCTTCATATCTCTCCCCTCCTTTGTAACAGACCTCTTTGATGGCTGGTTCTTTGATGTATTCTCTTCTACAGTACAGCTGACTCCAAGCATAGAATTCCAATTTACCAAATAATTTCCCATTCTTACTTACTGTATAGAATGTTGGCCCTGGTGTCACACTTAAATGTATAATCCTGATCCAACTTTAAGCTGTTCGCAGTGTGTGCAGGTTCACAATCCTCACTGTCCTGAATATTGCCAGCTTCATTCCCAAATTTACCTTGCAATGTGACAATTTGGACCTCTCCCACAATGTACAAAGAGGTTCTCTAACCAGTTCTGCATGCATCGGGATTCACCTGCATTAAAGCCCTCCATTGTCTCATTTAGGAGGGCAAGAAACAGCACAGCTATAATAATAGCTAATATTGATTACCATTACAACATTGGTTCTGGGTCATTGATCAGGGGTCAGGTTGGTTTAATGAGGATAGGCGCAGACATGCAAGTTTGCCGGAATCGCTTGTTTTTCATTATTAATAGAAGTGAGACCATCTTACTGTATTAAAAAAAAATTATTTGAAGACTTCCTGTTTAAAGCTTAAAATAGAATCACTGTAGAAATTGTGAGCACTTAATTCCGCCACGACCGTTGCTCCAAAACATCTACTTGCAAGGAAAAACTGTGCTTTGAAAAACACAAAGTCTCAAGTGTATACAGCCTTTCAAAAAAAGGGTTAGCTCCTTTTCAGGGATTATTGTTGTCTTTTTATGTCCTTAAAGATACAGGTGCTCCGGCAGACCCTATAGCTCCAGTTATAATCATCTCACCGAAGAACACAAGTGTAATCTTCGGGTTCCCTGAGGTTACGATGGAATGTGTGGCCAATGCCAGGTTAGTACTTCAACTTTTCACCTTCCTCTGTTTCAAGTGAAAATAATGATTAAAAGAGCGTTTCCATCAATTTCTTTCTCGAAGGACAGAAACTGCTGATTTGTCATTAAAATAAAGGTTTGCAGATTTGAGTGTTTAGTAGGATGACAGCAATTCCAGTTATTCCAATTACAATGTTTTTGAACAGTTTCAAATAATCAGCCCTAGACGGCATCTTTGAAAATTGCACAGCTATTATACTGACACAATGCATTACCATCTTTTTAAATAGTTTTCAAAAATGTTATTAGCCATTTTTGGATCCTCTGATGAGATTAGTAGCCTGGAAGGAAAGTGCAGATTCTGCTTGAATGAGGTTCAAATGCAAGATTATAGCGGACACGTTTGGCTGACTTCCAAAAAGGTTGTGTTATAAAAACAATACTAAAGGATTACTGTCCACCTTTCTCATCATCCTTCTTTCACCTGTGATGCTACAATGTCGCCCATGAGCTTCAAGTGTCAAAGCAGAGCTGGAAAGTACTGTAAATCATTGTAGTAGATGGGAACAAGAGCACAATGTTTCTCTGTAAATCAGAATTGCTCTCTCAGGTTGATGGGTTTCTTGCTGCTTTATAAAGTGAAACCATTAATTTTGGGAGCAGTCTAAAAAATGGGAACCCAAATCCAGGTCTCTGTGAGTGCAACCAAATGGTGCAGAAAGCTCAGTCAATTGATATGATTCTGAAGATCAATGGCTTTGCAGGAGTTATGAAAAAGACACAATCCTGCTAGAAAGAAGGATGATAAAGAGGACATGACTGTTTGTAGTGCCCGCTATGCGACAGCAAATTTCTTTAAAGGGCTGATTCCCAATCCAGAAGTTCCCAGTGAGGATCGTCGCTCACTGAGAGTGCTAGTCAGAAAACCGTGGTAACCACAGCCTTTGATTCATTCATTTAAATTAATGTAGGCAACGATGTCCGCAATGGAGCATTTGGCTATGCGTGGCTGAGCTTTATTCCATGATGTGAGCTGATTTCGCCGATCTCAGCCAGGACTGCAATATGGACAATTGGCTTTCGCACAAATAAATTAGAGATTTAACTTGACATTGTTTGAGCCAAAATCCTTAAGCAATGGCTAGCCCCAAAAGCACAGAAGGGCTGATTTTTCCACAAGCAAAATAATTGTGGGTTTTGTGCCACATTGTTGGAGGAGTCCAGCCAGAAGCACAGTGAGCTGACTTCTACTCTCTCGTGTCTCTGGACCCTGACACAACCTGCCAGTATGACGCCATGAGGAAGTCGGGCAAGTACAGTTTAATTCACATGTCCAGTCTTGGGAATCTCCCATTGTTTTCAATGAGGAATCACAAATCTATCGTGGTGCTCAGGGGAGATGGAAGAATTTAATCTAAAAATCTTTAGAAGGCAAATTACATAGAATGTACAGCACAAAAACAGGCCATTCAGCCCAGCTAGTTCATGCTCCATGTGAGTCTCCTCTCACCCTTCTTCTAACGCTATCAGCATAACCTTCTATTCCTTTCTTCCTCATGTGTTTATCCAGGTTCCCATTAAATGCATCTATGTTATTCATAGAAAACATAGAAACATAGAAGATAGGAGCTGGAGTAGGCCATTTGGCCCCTCTAGCCTGTTCCGCCATTTAATGAGATCATGGCTGATCATCCAAATTCAGTACCTTGTCCCATTTAGTTCCACATTCTAACCACTCTCTGGGTAAAGAATTTTCTCCTGAATTCCCTGTTGAATTTAATGGTGACTATCTTACATTTATGGTCCCCTAGTTTTGGTCTCCGCCCCCCAAAAGTGGAAACGTCTACCCTATCAAACCCTTTCATAATCTTAAAGACCTCTATCAGATCACCCCTCATCCTTCCCTTTTCCAGAGAAAAGAGCCCTAGCCTTTCCTGATAGGTATAACCTCTTAGTTCTGGTAGTATCCTTGTAAATCTTCTTTGTATCGCCTCTATATGCTTTTTACAATATGGAGACCAGAACTGTGCACAAATTGAAAATCACCTTAAACCCCTCCCTCAGCAAAAATTGTTAATTGCAGCTAGAATGCAAGTCAGTAAAAATACAATCCACAGAAATTCCTGTCCTAGTATCTACCATTCGGACGGATAGGTGAACATCACCTTGGCCTAGAAATTGAGTTTGCGCTGCGCCAGGGCTTTAGCGCCGGAAGTTAGCGCCGGCGCTAAGTCCCTTTGCGCGCGCCAAAAATTCAGTAACGCCGCGCCCAAACGGCTGCCGGCGCTACTGAAGGGTTTTAGCGCCTGAAAACTGGCGCAACGCGCCACATTGCGGCGCTATTCCGGCGCTGCGGCGCCCGCTGCGGTGCGGCAGGCTCGGGAAGTGCAGGCCTCCTCCTTCCGTTAAGGAGGAGCTGCCTGCACCCGGCCGCGGCCCGCGCAAATCTCTTCAAAAATGAGCCCGGCACCTCGGACAAGTGCCGGGCTTGCATCTGTTCCGGGGGGGGGGGGGAGAAGTCCGGGGAGGGAGCTGCGGGCAGGCGGCCGGCGGGAAAGCGGCCGGCCGCCGCGCCTCCTTAAAGCGCCAGCGCAGACTCCGGCAACACTCGTCTTAGTTGCGGCTGCCACTGGCGAGGCGGCCGCAACTGAATTTCGGCTTGGGGCCGGGTTACCACAGCAACTGGGACGCTGCGCACACCGATGACGTCATCGGTGCCGGCGCAGCGCTACCGGTCTACCGCCGCGGAAGGGCCCCAGGCAATTTAGGAACCGGCGCCAATTGCAGCGCTAGGCCCTCTAGCGCCGCAAAATCGGTGCTAAGGGCACTGAATTTCTAGGCCCTTAAGTTTTACAAAAATTCACCAGACAAGATTTGTTCATTTTTTTCACAGGAACTAGTAGAAAATGAAGTGGCAAATACTTGAACATTGACCGATAATACTGATCATTCACATTTCTCCAGCTAAGTTATTTTCAGACGTATAATTAGCCTAAATTAAGAGGTACTTGTAACTATTTTAGGCAAGGAGTGGCAATTAAATTGCTTTCAAATGGTTCAGCAGAAACACACTTCATCAGCGCAGTCAGTCTCCTGTCGTATCGCTCAGAACCCAAACTATAAATACATTTATTGATGATTCCAAGCTGCAGAGTGAATTGGTATCAACTACCAATTGTATTTTTAAAAAACTATATTTTATTTATGAAAGCAGCAATATCTGAATTTGTGTAAGCTGGTTTGAGAGTTACAGCAGCAATTTATAGAACACTATTGCTATAGGTACTTTCGAATATTTGGGGAAACTCTCTTCCCTGCCCCATACTCCGCCCCTGAGCATGGAGCTCCGCCCACGAGCACGGTACTCTGCCCCCGAGCACGGTACTCCGCCCCCGAGCACGGATCTCCGCCCCTGAGCACGGATCTCCGCCCCCGAGCACAGAACTCCGCCCCCGAGCACGGAGCTCCACCTCCGGGCACAGAACTCCGCCCCTGGGCATGGAACTCCGGAACTCTGACCCCGAGCACAGAGCTCCGCGCCCCCGAGCACAGAACTCTGGAACTCCGCCCCCCCGAGCACGGAACTCCGACCCCATCCCCCAGAGGAAGCTCACCAGTCATGTGTGTTTGCACTATAACTCTTCTTCTTTTCTGCCTGTGAGTTGATCATAATCTTAGGGGGTGATTTTAACCCTACCCACCTGGCAGAAACTGGCTGGTTGGGCAGCTAAAATCGCCCAGGGTGCTTGCCTGCCAGAAAACTGCCAGGATCCCCATTGTTCTGAACTTTAACCTGCTCTACTGAGTGGGCGGTAAGGGTGCCTGCCCAAAACCGGCAGGGTCCTTTTTTACATATGCATGTCAGGTTCCTATGATACCAACGGGACACAACTGCAATTTTAACTGAAGCCTGAGTGGGGAGGCCGGACTGGCTTTCCCGGCCGGTACAAACCAGTCGGGACCTGCTAGGAAGAAGAAGAGGCCGAAAAAGGTGAACTTTTTTTATTTCCTTCTTGCTCATCCAGGCCCCACAAGGAAAGCTTAGGCCTTTCTCTGCCTGGACTCCGCCACCACCCCACCCCTCCATGCCGAGCACAAGATCTCCTCGGAAGCCAATCCTGCTGCCCACCAGGTGTCGGCAGGCAGCCCGCAGGCTGAACAATTTCCCACCGACTTCCTGCCTGGAACGAACGGGGAGTCGGTTGGTGGGATTTAAATGAGGCCTGTGAGTGGAAAATAGCCCAGGCCTCATTTCAGGAGCAGTGGGTGAGTTTCCAGCTCACTTCCCTACCCACCCACCCAAAGATAAAATCAGGGCCTTCAACAGTGATTGTTACCTTGCAGTTTGCACTTTTCCCAGGCTAGTTCTCTCTTTGTAGCAACCTACCCTCAATTGCTCTCCATCAATATCCCCATTCTCCCAATTTGTTTCTGCGTTACCCTTTGTTAATCTGGAACTCCTCAAGCAAATAATGATTAATTATAACTAGAATGCATTGATGAAAAATATATTCCACAAAGAATTCCTGCTTTAATATCTGCCTGTTTGAACAGATAGGTGAATATCCCACAAGGATTTTACAAAAATTCATCACACGAGTTTTGTTAACCTTTTCACAGGAACTATGTGTGAATAGCATATCAAATACATGGCAAACACTTGAGTATTGACTTCGAATACTGACCAGATCAATCTAGTTGAATGTTGGGCCATTTGTGTGCAAGTACACACACGCATACACACCATCACCAATGTATTGCACTACAAATTACACCGCTTTCATGAAAAATAGAAACAATTTTACAAATTGTTCTTTACAAATTGTTCATAATCTAGTATTTTGTAAGACTAGTAACACGTATCTCGCACTATATGGAATAGAAGCAAAAATTGAGCTATTACTTGAAGATTGAAATGCCCCGTGAATGAAATATCCAGTCACCTCTGAGGAAAGCTTCTACAGTTATCATTTTCTCCCCCACCCCCACTACAGAAGATGCCACCTTAAGGTAGGGCAGGGTACTTTGGACACCAGTAACCGTATAAGTGGCCATTCTTCATGTGTGAGCAAGGACAGAGATCGATGAACACCAACTTCAGCACTGCTAGCACCTGGGATCTCTTTTAACTATTTATTGGTTTTGCATAATTTCTTCACATGGCCTGTTTGACCAGGATGCGGGGGTGGGGGAAGAGGACACACACAGAGAGAATCTCTGTGAGCTGAATGCATTAAAAAGGTATTGCAAAATCAACAAATAATTTCATCAATTGCAACTTTTGGCAATCTCGCCGCATGAGGGGACAAAACTGATCAAAAAAAAGTAGCTTTCCTCCACTGTGAAATAAGCACAAGTCCAGTGTTTCCACGATAAATAACATCTACTTTTTTCTGAGGTGATTCGGCCCTATTCTGATCTCAAGCCCTATTTATAGACCAAGGCTAAATTCACCTGGTACTAAAACTTATGCTGAATCGTGAATTTTCTACGGCCTAGAAATTCGGTGGGCTGCGCCACCAGTTAGCGCCTAAAGAGGGCACTCAGTGGCTTTAACGCCACTGGCCACGCCTCCTGCAAAATTTAGCGGGGCGCTAATGGCGGCATTAGCCTGTAGCGCTGCGCCGCCACCGATGACGTCATCGGTGTGCGCAGCGCCCCGCTACCGCCCCGAACGTGATGTTGGGTCGCGCCCCCCCGTAGCGCCGGTCGCAAATCGCGACTCGTTCAGGGGGTCCTACCTGTGGCGGTAGTGGCGCAAATTAAAGGGGAGGTGCGGGGCGGCCATTTTTTTCGGTGGCCACCTGCCAGCACCTCCTCGCGCCGGCCTCCTGATCTCCCCCCCCCCCCCCCCTCCCGGGCAGTGCCGGCTGTGTCCTGAGAGCCCGGCACCTCTCCTCGGTGCCGGGCTCTTTTGCCGCACTCGCGATCAGAGATCGCGCTGGTGCAAGCCCCTCCCCTTTAAGAAGGGGAGGAAGGCCTGCAGTACCGCAGCGTGCTGTGCCGCAGCGTGTGGCACTGTGGCACGTTGCGCTGCGATATTCAGTTTCAGTGCCCCAAGACGGACGCGGGGCGCCTCGAACAGCGCCCCGCTTCCGTTTGGGGTGCTCAAACTGAATATCCCGCTGGCGCTCCCGGCTCCTTCTGGGGCGGGACTTCTGGCGGGGCGCCACCGAATTTTTAAGCCTAAATGTTTGTCAGTTTTCCATCTGGCTAATTTGCTATGTCACAGAGTCCAATAGTAGCATTTCTGCTGTCAAGCTGACTGAGGTCAGCTAACTTGACACAGACCAGAGGTTGAACCTAGGACCTTGGTAGTCTGTGTAACTCGAGGTCAATGCCACTCCAGGAGGAGCATTTACACACTGATCCATCTGGACAGACTCTACGGAAAACTTTTCGAACCTACTTGAGATAAAAATCCAAACTGGTCGCTGCTCGAAATCCTGCTTCCGCCTACTGACCATCCTCATTACTCCCGCCTTGTCCGGGCAGGGGTGCATCCGGCATAATGTCAGTGAAGCACAGCCGTTGAAAACCGCCTGGGCCTCCTCGCTGCCGTTCCCAGATGGGCTAGCTGCTCGCCAGCTCACATTCCCGCCCGGGAGTTAAAATTGAGAATTGCCTAATCTGATCATCCAGTTGTAGTGATCACTTGGTTTACTGGCCAAAACAATCACTACAACTGGATCCCACTGTAAAATCAGTGCTGCAATACAGAAGCCATAGATCTGGCAGCTGAACATAGAAACATAGAAGATAGGAGCAGGAGTAGGCCATTTGGCCCCTCGAGCCAGCTCCGCCATTCAATGAGATCATGGCTGATCATCCAAACTCAGTACCTTGTCCCTGCCTTCTCCCCATATCCCTTTATCCCTTTAACCTTAAGAAATATATCCAACTCCTTCTTGAATATATTTAATGAATTGGCCTCCACTGCCTTCTGTGGTAGAGAATTCCACAGGTTCACCACTCTCTGGGTGAAGAAATTCCTCCTCATCTCTGTCCTAAATGGCTTACCCCTTATCCTTAGACTGTGACCCCTGGATCTGGACTCCCCGGCCATCGGGAACATCCTTCCTACATCCAGTCTGTCCAGTCCTGTTAGAATTTTATGCAGACTGGTACTTGGTAGCAGTGACCGTACCCATGACTCCCGACTGAAGGATTAAGTGTTACAATGGAAGTCAGCAGGGTTTGTTTATCCTCAAGGGAAAAATTAGTGAGTCAAAAATACTGTTAAATTTCATTTTAATTATCTGTTCTGGGAATAAGTAAATTATGGCAATATTAATCTTTATGGTGCATTAAGGAATCTGCAGTGATTATGCTGGTATGATTAAGAATGTTTCATTTAATAATTCTGAGGTTTTTCTTACATAATCTACTGCCCACATATGACATAATTTCATAAGGCAGAGATTTCTGCTCTCCAATATTTGCAATGCACTAGCTAGCATTTTTGCATGAAATTCCTGTGTTCTCTCATCGAATGAGGATACTAATCCGTTCATTTAAATCATTTCATTACCCATGCACTAAAATATTGCAGAGCAGAATTTCAACCTGTCACAGTGGCAAGTACTTTAATAGAAAATTAGCCACAAAGATTGTGTGACCCTACTTGCCTGTTACCTTAGTTGAAGAAGTATTAACTTAAACAATCTTGAAAGAAGAGCAAAAAAATGGGGGGAGGGAAAAATTGAAATAATTAGAGTAGAGCAGGGTAGCAACATTGACAAAAATTATTGCTGAAGAATTTCATATTATTTCTCACTCTTTGATTGATGGAATCTGTGCAGAGTTGATGATTGATACTTTATGAAGAAAAATCTGTCTTGATGTGATATTTTCCAATCAGCATTCCAGAAATGGCAGCCATTTATTATAAGTGACTAATATTATTAGCTGAGGTGCCTGAGAGACTGGGCATTGTGGAGCTGTATCAGTCTCTCAGCATTCATAACTGCTGTGTTAGTGTCTGACTTACACTGTGTACATAAGAAGCTTGTAGGTATTTGAGTCCAGTCCCCTAAGAATTGAGATTCTTACAAACATGAATAAGCTAATGTTTGAAAAATGTCATGAGGAGGTCCCTTGAAATTTGTAACATAATTTGATTGAAATTTGTGAGTACATTTTGCAGCTTGCTTTGAAGTGTAGGTTAATAATTTGCTTTAGAAACTCCTGTAAATATAGAGGTCTGTTTTACTGCAGATGCTGTTGGTTTCATAATGCCATTTCTAACTCACCAGAGTCACACTTTCCTGTGGAAAACAACGAGACGAAGGGGATTTTGTGTTATGCCACCTGTTCACTTGTGGGGTCTGGGCTTGACTCCTGCCTAGATATAATGAAAGTGTATCACCTTCTTTCTCTTCCTTTTTCTCTTTCTTTCTGTGCCTGTCTGTCTGTCTCTCTCTCTCTCTCTCTCTCTCTCATCAATCTCATTAAGAGTTCTATTGCCCAAATTATACTGCAAGAAGCAGTTCAGTATTGGGACCCACTCGCACTGATTTTGAATTGAACTCCATGCATGCCTAAACCCCTTGTACATTGTTCTTTGGCCAATAGTTCCCTTAGTTTGAATCTCCTACAGCTGGCAGCCAGATGAAGTTAAAACTGCTAGATTTTGTTGGACTGGTGGTCAGGAAGGCCTGTTTTTTCCTGGATCCTCATGCTTTCCACCTATTTAAATGCTCTTTGTGCTGCACCAACAGCAGAACGATTTGGGCGTACTCTCTTGTTGATGCCATAATGTCATCACGTATATGGCCCAGACATTAAACAGGCAGGCTGAGCACATTATAAATGTTGCATTTTAAGATTAAAAAGCTGTCTTACAGCAGTTCCCAGCATCAGTGATGGGAGACCATATCTTCTGGAGGATCTTGCAGCCTATGCAAAATTACCAATTTCCCAGAAATCAGTCATATTATACTCCAAATTTAGTATTGGTGCAGTGCAAAAGATTGGCCCACACAGGCATCAACCAAGCCATATAAATGAAGCATGAATGAATCACTTTACGCATTCTGCATCCAATTCACAGTGAACAGAAGTTCACAGCTTCCAGATGATGTTGCATTAGACAGCGCTGATCAGAGACCAGTAAGAATATTAAATGGAAAGGTCATGCTGGTGCAATAAGGCAATGTTCTCCTGAGGTTATGGTAGGAAAGGGAAAGCTTTAAACTGTAGTAACTTTTGATATACCTGACATAAGATTGCTTTATGCTGTCACTTTGGACAAAGAGCAAAAATATTCATTTCCAAGTCCTGTCATCCCTGCACTTTTATGAGCGCAGGAAGTTCACGCATTAAAGAACAGCCGTATCAGTAGAGTTTCACATTCCCACAACAATGTTCTGATTGTGTCAGTGAAAGGAAAAAAAGCAAAATTCAAACTCCTCTCTCGATAATATACATGATAGAAAGTAAATATCGGACACGAAAACGAAGTTTAGAAAGAGTGTAAGCAGATGTTCAAAAATATTTAATTATTCGTATTAATTTCAAGAAAAAAAGCTGTTTATTTTGTATGGGATTTTTGGGACGTTTTGATTATAGTTTTGCTCTCTACTGTAATATGGTAGTGTCTTCTTGGTTACAAAATGGCTTCCAGTCAGGATCAAAATGGCAGAGCCTATTGTTACCGCTGCAAGTACTTCACATTTAGATGCACATCATGACGTTACCTTCCCCTCCTGAAAGAGAGTTCTGGTGCCTTTAGTACAAAGCAGTATTTATGCTATAGGATTGCCTCCAATAGTACTTTTGCTGTCAGAGGCATCCTAGTAAGATAAATTAGATGCTAATGAGATTATTCATTAACTAGTTTAAAATTATTTCTCTTTCTGTTCGTCTGCCCTCTCCCCCCGGGGCCTGATACCCCTTCTGTAATTTTCTCAGTGTCTCTGTGTTACCCATCATTTCCAAACTGAGAGGGTTGACTAGGTTCAGCCAATGCCGATCTTGACTTGGTCGCCAAGAAATATACCAGAACATTGACTTACCCATATCATTTCCCTTCTTCTCATCACCTTGCCTAAAAGTTTACTATCTTAGTAATACCAAAAACAAAGACAGACCCCTCTCCTTGCGCACACACATACTCGCAGACACGCATACAGCAATTCTCCTAGAGTCAAAATAATTCTTCATAGCAATTGAAAAATATTGATTTTTATCAATCACCTTGAATAGTATCCTAGATACCGAAACAGTCAGTGCTCACACTGTAGATGTACTTTGATTGCAGGATCAGGATTTGAATGTGTTTGATGATGTCTAACGATACCTAATAGAAATATTAATAATTTGTATATAATTGCAATAGGCTTTCTACCAGGAGAACAGTGATAACATCTTCAAATCAATAGCGTAAGGAACTTATGTGTATTGTGGGTTTTTTTCAGGCCACTAATTAAGCTAAGTATTATCTGGAAGAAGGATGGGGAGCCACTGAGAAGTGGATTCAGCGATTACCACCGGAAACTGACTATCCTGAACCCGAAAGTGCATGATGCCGGGTACTATGAATGCGAAGCCATTCTCCGAAGCAGTAGCGTTCCTTCAGTCAGTGCGGGGGCCTTCTTGTCTGTGCTGGGTGAGTGCCTGGGAATTTCCTGGTTCGGTAGAGAGCACCTGCATTATGGCTACGAAACATCCTGCAGGTCCTGTCGCAGAACATTCACACATCTGGACTCAGAATCAAACTGATTTATTTGGCGAGCCATTAAATGCGGTTAAAGGACTTGTTGCCTTCCAGGAACCAACCAGTACTTGTCAACATTTTTACGGTCACTGTTTTCAAAAGAGCTCAGATTCTATCCATAGCTTCCCACTCAATTTTTTAAATCTCATTTCCTTGTCACTCCAGTCAGATGCAAGTGTGCTGAATTCTCTCAGAATCTGCAGTTAAATCACACCACTGCAGCAGACTAATGTTTTAGTTCTGACTGTACTGCAAAATGGTTCCTTTTCAATGTTTGTCGAAAGTTATATCTGCAGCAGATCTGCCATGGTATTGCTCATAGTGAGTTAGAGGGTGGCACAGTATTACGACATGTAAAGCACAATCAAGGGCACTGGGTTTTTTTTTAAGTTGAATAAGTCAAGTTTCATTTTTATTGCAGAGTATAATTTTGGGTGATAATTTTGGGCTTCAATTCTATGATTATCTGCATATTTGTGTGGAAACTGTGGTGCTGATTACTTGTAAAACTCAGCTTAAGCACGTTAATTTTATCTGTTGGCTTGTTTAAACCCAAGATACTGATGATGGGGAAATGATTCCATGTTGCAGGTAGGTAAGAGGTGGGATGTCGGGACTGCGTGTAGTAGTATTGAGAAGTGGGGGCATAGCTGTCTGAGTTTATAGCAGCGGTAGGGTGGTCAGTTAGGCAGTTGCAATACTGACTTCTCAGCCTGATGTGTGTGTGTTCCGGCATACTGGACAATATTCTCTTTACAATTGGGATGAATTTAACCAGTTAATGGCCTCACCATAATAGGAGAAAACATTCCACCTCATAGAGCAGGAAAAATGACATTGGCTACCTTGTCCTAACACAAGCTATATCATTATGGAGAACATGGCTTGAGCGTGCAGTGAAATAAATTCTCAATAATTAAAAGCAAATTACACAAGATTTTACCAATGATAATTTTTTCCACTGTATTTTATTTCACATTTCATCACGGAGGAAAACAGAAATATTTTCACTGGGTAGAAGGATTTTTTTTGCTGGTTTAATATTCAGTCCTTCTCTTCCTGCAGAGCACCCACAACTCATCCTGGAACCAGAGCGTCACATTACAGCGGAGATAGAGAAAGTGGTGGATATCCCATGTCAGGCTCAAGGTAAAGTCAGCAGACAATCTACTTTTTATTAAACTTAGTAGGAAGATTACATACAGCAGAGGCTGGGTATTTAGTGATGCAGTATATTTGAACAGTGTTCTTTCTGCTGGTGACTGACTGCCTGGAGTCCATATGTTGAGTGATCACTCTAGTCTCAAATACCTGTGAATGAGTTACTCTATTTTTAAATGAGTTTGGCAGGTGATACATTCCGTTCCCTCAGATCCTTGTGCTTATAGACTAGAAATGGACTTCAGCATTTATGTGACTTTATTCAGTTGGTTTGTGAGATGTGCTGCTTTTTTTGAAAAAACAAAAAAGTACAAACTGTTGAAAAGTAGGCAACATTTTTTTTTCATTTTAAGGTATCAAGACCACTCTCAAAATCATTAATTAGGATCACAGAAGTTTCAGAGTTGGCTCGATAGCAAAATACTGCAGATGCTGGAAATCCGAAATAACAACAGAAAATGCTGGAAAAACTCAGCAGGCCAGGCAACATCCGTGGAGAGAAAATAGAGTCAGCGTTTCAGGTCGAAACCCTTTGTCAAGACTGGAAAAGCACTGAGAGAACTCCCAGCCTGGCTTTTTAATCTATTTCATTTCCTGTGCTTTTCCAGTCTTGATAAAGGGTTTGACCCGAAACGTTGACTTTCTCTCCACGGATGTTGCCTGGCCTGCTGAGTTTTTCCAGCATTTTCTGTTGTTATTTCAGAGCTGGCTTCTGTATTGATTTACAGTAACTTATGAACAAAAACATTTGAGATTGGTGTATGCTCTTTCTTGCACCTGAAGAGCTTCCCACTGGCTTAAGAGATAGATGTCCTGTAATGTCTGACCATGTGACATAGTTTCTACAGAGATACCTGAGTTCAGCCAGGGCAGGAGTTAGGGTGTTGCAATTGGCTCAACCCCTTGGTAACAGCAGGGAGTTGATCACCAAAAGTTAATACCCTGTATTTCCAATTGCTGGCCATTGACCCCTGCGAGGAACTGCATGTGTAGGCATCAGATGTGAGCAGGGATGGGTTAAGTGGTGAATAACCCACTGACCCTCACTGCCCAGGGTCATACATGAAGAATGGTTTCTTCATCAAGGCACTGAATGGCTGTCAGCACCCCTGTAGCCATATCCCAGTTTGAATCAGTGCCTTCAGGATCAATTTATTATTTTCCTTCAAATCTGTTTTCTATCCCCAAGGATGAATCACAACATGTTACACGACTACACTGCTGTTCCTAAATGTATTCTGTTAGAATGTGTTATTGCCATGAAGCATGCCCTGAGACTCCTACAACATTTGTATCTGGGAGGAGCAGAGAATGTAAAGTGGTGTGACTTTAGGAGAATATAAATTTGGCCAATTTAGACATGCATTGAATGACTAAGAACTGAACTATTTCTAAAGCAGTCGAGGTGATGTTTATGATATAGATAACAGACTGATACAAGACAGCAGTTTAACAGTTCCAGTCACTAAATATTACTTGTTCAACTTTACAACTTTGAATACTTTCAGTATTTTGATTTAAATTAATTCTGTCAAAGTCCTGTTGGATTCGATGTCTGCTGTATTGTTTATTTATTGACAACCTCATATACAAGAGATCATGGTGAACATGAAGGGATACCAGTAATGAATACTAAACATGTTTCCTGGAAGTACTTTATTCAAACATGCACGTATTTATCAAAGATTTCAATGATTTATGTATGTACTTGCAGGTGTTCCATTGCCAGTGATGTATTGGTATAAAGATGCAACACTGATCTCAAGGTTAAATGTCCCCAGATACAAGGTGCTGTCCAATGGCAGCCTACAGATCAATGGACTGATCCCTGATGACACTGGCATGTTCCAGTGCTTTGCTAGAAATGATGCTGGTGAGGTGCAAACGTTCACGTATCTTGCTGTTACCAGTAAGTAGATGATCTTCTAAGCTGTTCTGCTGACTACCTTCATTCACTCTTTTATCCTCTACCTTATTTGAGGTTTGTGAATTGATGAGTGATGCTCCAATTGTGTGGATCTAAACTTCTAATCGTGAAATGTTCCTTAACCTTCAGGAGAGTTTTAGGGGGAGAAAGGTTTGGTGTGGCTTTAGGAGTATCCGAGTCCTTTATGGAATACCATAAACCATGGGGGGAATGCTCACTAAAGACAGGAAAAGTGTTTGATTAGGAACCATTGCCATTTCTTTCCTCATCAATACATGTTGGACTCTTTCTTTTCTAAAGGAAAGGAAGGAATTGCTTGTT
Source organism: Somniosus microcephalus (assembly GCF_052327205.1). Lineage (NCBI taxonomy): Eukaryota > Metazoa > Chordata > Chondrichthyes > Squaliformes > Somniosidae > Somniosus > Somniosus microcephalus. The sequence goes on along the minus strand of NC_141007.1, from coordinate 52,062,331 downwards.
TACATTGAAATCTTTAAGTTTAAACCAAGCCCCTGTCTACCTGTTAAAGTGGATGTAAAATACTCCATTGCACTATCTGGCGAAGAGCAGGGAATTCTTCTACTGTCCTGACCAACATTCATTTCAAAATAACCCATCACCAAAACAGATTATTGGTTAATCACCTCATTTGCTTTTTGTGGGACCTTGCTGTGTGCAGCATGAGTGATATGTTTATCTACATAATAACCGGGATTATACTATTATATTATACTCATTGACTTGTAACATCCAAGATGCATGAAAGGTACTATAACAATGCAATTTCTTTCTTTCCTTTTTCTCTTTCATGGATCTGTTGCAGGATTCGCAATATTTTCATCCAATTACAAACCCTCTCAAACAACGAATTAATCACGAGTAAATGTGTTTATCATTGCTTTTTAAAGCAAATCTGGGACTATTCTAACAACGCTGAGTCCTAGGCGTTTGTTATTAGCATTATGTAGGGGAATTTTATAGCATTTTATTTCAGACTTCACAGCGGCCGCTTAGATAATTAGGGTTAGATTTTCAATGGCAGTGAAAATCGGGCGGTTTCCAGAACGGGCGGCCAATTCCCAACGGCGGTTTTACAGGTGGGCAGCAAGTTGAAAATCTACCCATCGCAGTTTCGGAGTTGTAATCAAAATATGCTTCTGCCATGAGTTTTTAAATGATTTCAAGCCAATTATATAAAAGCTGCTGGTCACCCTACTAGTGGAAAACAACAAAACATAGTGGGATATTTTTTCAACTTGGTGTCTGGATCTAAAACGGACGTTTGCAGATCGGCTGCCCATTGTAGAAACCACCCGATTTTCATTGCCATTGTCCATCCCGGTGGTAAAATAAAAGCCTTACCCAGTATAAGTGGAGCCCATAGGAGTATTCCAGGCTGGGGTCATGGCCTAAAATACACCAGAAGATAATTCACTGCCTGTCCCCCAGCGGGCACCCAAGATGCACTGATACTGGCATGGGCAACGGCCTCTTTTCTGCAAGTGGCTTGACTCTGGAAATTCCAGCAGGGTCAGGCTCTTAACTCACCAGCAGGGCAGGATTCCCACTCTTCCATCGTTACTGGGGTTACCAATTTTGGTTGGAGGTGTTCCTGGAGGTTTAATCACGTAACGTCTGACCATGTGGCATCTGATCACGTGGCATCTGCAAATGTTATTGCATTTACCTTATAATGGTTGGTTCCTCTGTCATTGAGCATCTTTACTCGTGGTTCATGCCAACAGCTGTTGTGCGAGTAGTTCTGAGAACCAGGAGGCCACCCGTGAGCAGGCGAAGAAGAGAAACCGAGGGGGGGGGGGGGGGGAAGAGGGGAAACCAAAGGTGGGGGAGGGATTCGTAGGAGGGAAACCAGAGGAGGGAGAAACTTTGATTTCATCAGTAACTAATAGTAACTCACTGAAATTGCACTGATAACATGCTAATACTGGTAGCATTCAGATTTGCTTCATAACCAACAGTAATACAATAACTCACTGATAGTCTATGTAACAGGTGACATCTTGGAGCGAGAGGCGGGCTCTGCCGCAGCGGGAAATTTAAAGCGCAAAGTTCTCCCGGGCCGGGGAGATGCATGCCCCATTCCAGTAGTCCACCCGGTAATCTGGGGCGTTTGGCAACCCGAATAGTTGCAGCAGTGGAGTGAGATTGTGGATATTCAATCCAGTGCATTGTGAACAGAATCCAATTTCTTTCATTATTGGTCGTTAGATAATATACAGGATATATTAGATAAAATTAACATGGGTTCACCACAAATAAAATTAAGAACATAAGAATTAGGAGCAGGAGTAGGCCATACGGCCCCTGAGCCTGCTCCGCCATTCAGTAAGATCGTGGCTGATCTTCGACTTCAACTCCACTTTCCCACCCGATCTCCATAATCCCTTGATTCCCCTAGAGTCCAAAAACATATCTATCTTAGCCTTTCAGATGAGACGTTAAACCGAGGCCCCGTCTGCTCTCTCAGGTGGATGTAAAAGATCCCATGGCACTATTTCAAAGAAGAACAGGGGAGTTCTCCCCAGTGTCCTCGCCAATATTTATCCCTCAATCAACATAACAAAAACAGATGATCTGGTCATTATCACATTGCTGTTTGTGGGAGCTTGCTGTGCTCAAATTGGTTGCCGTGTTTCCCACATTACAACAGTGAGAACGCTCTAAAAGTACTTAATTGGCTGTAAAGCGCTTTGAGACGTCCAGTGATCGTGAAAGGCGCTATATAAATGCAAGTATTTCTTTTTTTTTCTTTCTTGAATATGCTTAACGATTCAGCATTCACAGCCCTCTGGGGCAGAGAATTCCAAAGATTCACAACCCTCTGAGTGAAGAAATTCCTCCTCATCTCAGTCTTAAATGGCTGACCCCTTATCCTGAGACTATGCCCCTTGTTCTAGGCACTCCAGCCAGGGGAAACAATCTCTCAGCATCTGCCCTGTCAATACCTCTCAAAATCAATTAACATACAATTAAAAATGCTGGGACCATTGTTTCTGTTTAAAGAAGGCACAGTACTAATGAATGTCCCACCATTGCCCAAGACCTGATTGTGTAAAGCACCAATGGTATCATAAAATAAATTTTGAAGGAACATTACTCAGCAATACTTAGATTAATTAACGTGAGAACAATATTAATTTATTTTTGGTTGTTACAGGCATTCCTCCCAATATTACTAAGGGACCATTAGACAGCACGGTGATTGACGGGCTGTCTGTCATCCTTTCTTGTGAAACATCAGGGGCACCACGACCAGCAATCACCTGGCAGCGGGGCAAGTATTAAAATTTACTGCCATTGCATGTGAGACATTTCATGAGGGCACCATTTTCTCCAGTCTGCTAACTCCAGCTATTCTGTGCTGCTCACTTCCATACTTTGAATTTATGCACTGTGTGCAGAGAGGGTCAATCACAAACTCTCAATCTCCGAATGATGGATGCTGGAATTGGCCACGGCCAGTCGTTCAGAACTCATGAACATAGTGTTCTGCCCACTATTAATCTTTGATCCCCGTTTCTTTAGCACTCAAGCAGTCCCCAATCTCGACCTGCAGACCTGTGGCTCATTCTATCTCTGTCAGATGGCCTCACACCTGCTGATTTTCACCCACTCCCATTCCCCCTTTTCGTGCCTCCTACCCCAAGCTGATTTTTACTGTCCTGCAATACTGACTGAAGAAAAGCAGCTAATATTTTTGACACACCCTGCTGTCTCCTGATTTTCATGCTCTGGAGGTAACAATACTGTGATTTCATATTGTGGGGGGAATTTTAAATTATTTTTAGAGTGGGTAGCATTTCGAGTCCTTAGTTTATCTGCAGGTTGGCTGTGCTGTCATAGTGTAGACAGCAGCCAGTATCCAATGGCCTCCTCATTTCTGTTCTTTTTTAAAACAGGGGAGAAAGTGCTCGCTAGTGGATCTGTCCAATTCCCGCGCTTCACACTGTTGGAATCCGGCAGCCTTCTAATCAGCCCTTCTCACATCTCGGACGCTGGGAGTTACACGTGCCTGGCCACAAATTCTCGAGGAGTGGACGAGGCTTCTGGCGATCTCATTGTGTGGGGTAAGAGATGAGATTACTTGACAAATCCAAGTGCCTCCTTACTACAGATGCTCCATATTAAATTAGAAACGGGAGGAAGCTTGGAAATTGGCTGAGAACAATTGTTAAGTCCATCGTCAAGGCATAGCTTTCTTCTTTCTCTGAACCTTTAGTCCATAAGTACCAGAGTTGCAGCTGTGGCATCAACACAACAGAGGGACAACAGGAGATGATTTTCAACAAAGCAATCTCATGGTACTTTGCAGTACAGGCCACCTGTGGCATTTGAGCTGGAGGAAAGTCTATTTTGTAATCAGTCTATTCTGTGTATGCAAAGTAAGTATAGTTAGCATAGATGGGGAGCCAATTTGAATAATAAATATTCATGCCAGTAATGAACTCAGAGGCGTTTATTCATCATGGGTTTTACTTAGCATCTGTGATTGAAGTTTTTCACTTGGCTTTGTCTCATTACTAAAACAGACTCAGGTATGCTGTAATGTTAATGTTTAGCCTAAAGCCCATGATACATGCCTGCAGCTTGGCTCACATTGTTCTCGAACTGCCTGGTGTATCTCAGAGCCAGAAGCTGACTTTGAAAGAAACAATGCTTAAAATGGAACAAAGCTATAATCCAGTGACCACAAATATTAGGTCTGTTTTGGTCACTGAAAGATAAGACAGACATTCAGGCCCTGAAGTGGTTGCAGAGAAGAGTCACAAGGCTGAGGAGTTATGAGGAAAGACTTGGAAATTTGGAGCTTTCAGACTTGAAAGGAGGTAATGAAGAAAAAACTTCATACATGTGTATGAGAGAGTAAATGGTATAGAAATCTGGAGCAATACTACAAGTTAAACTGTGATAGCAGGACCAGGAACGCAGCTTCAAGCTGGCGAATGGCAAAATTTGGGACCGATGTTGGGGAATTCTTCACAGAAAGAGTGATCAGCAGGCGGAATGGATTTCCAGACTGAAAGGCAAAAATCTTGGAATCATTAAGAAACAGTTGGAAGCTGTGATGCTGTATAGGTTTATTCTAGATGAAGCAGTTAGAATGGGTTAAATGTCCTTCCTCATCTGTATTCATCATCAGTTTTAGCACACCATACAGACACATTTATAGGCAATCTATTTATACTGCCACTATACAGGCTTATATATTAACATTACTCAGTACATGAATTGATTGTGGTCAGTATTTTAGTATAAACAGAGGGGCTGTGTTCTATTCAGAGTACCATGTTTTGAACTGACTAATCTTTTACAGTGCTCCAATATAAAGGTTGGTTTTGATATGCTGAAACCAGAGGATCCAAACCTTAGAACATATGAATAGGAGTCTATTCCGCCATTCAATTAGATTAAGGTTGATCTGTACCTCAACTCCATTTACCTGCCTTTGTTCATATCCCTTGATACCCTTATCTAACAAAAATCTCAGTCTTAAATTTCAATTGACCCAGCATCCACAGCCTTTTAGGGAAGCGAGTTCCAAATGTCTACTTCCATTTGTGTGAAAAAGTGCTTCCTGAATTCACTTCTAACTGGTCTAGCTGTAATTTTAAAATAATGCCCCTTCTGGATTCCCCCACCAGAAGAAATAATTTATCTATCCTATCAAATCCCTCTATCATTTTAAACACCTCGATTAGATCACCTCTCAACTGACTAACTTCAAGGGAATACAAGCCAGGTTTATGCAACCTGTCCTCGTAATTTAACCTTTTAAACCTTGGTATCATTCTAGTGAATTTGCGCTGTACCACCTCCAAGGTCAGTATATCTTTCTTGAGGTTCAGTGCCCAAAACTAAATGCAGTACTCCGGATGGGATCTGACCAAGGCTCTGCACAACTGAAGCCTCACTTTGGAATTCCAATCCTCTTGAGAGCCCCTTGAGATTCCATTAGCCTTTTTGATTACTTTTTGTACCTGTGCACTAGCTTTTAAGCAATTTTCAGACATGGACACCTAAATCCCTTTGCTCTTTTACAGCTCCCAGTCTCTCACCATTAAGAAAACATTCCATTTTGTCTTTCTCAGATCCAAAGTGGATGACCTCACACTTCTCCACATCGAACTCCATCTGCCATAGCTTTGCCCTCTCACTTAGTCTGTCTCTGTCCTTTTGTAATTCACTGCTTCCATCCTCACAACTTACTGTGCCTCCGAACTTAGTGTCATCTGCAAACTTGGATGTAGAACTCTTTTTATTTCTTCAACCAAATCATTAGTATATACGGTGAAAAGCTGAGGTCCCAGTACAGATCAATTTGTCACATTCCACTAATCAGAGAACGTTTCCTTTATTCCGACTCTCTGCCTCCTACCTCCCAACCAATTACTGACCCATGTCACCAGGTTGTCTCCAAATCCCTGCACACTCATTTTTGCTAATGCTGGCAGTCCATATAGACAACATCTGTGAATCTCTTGAGGATTTCATCTGATTCTATCACAACCAGGGTAATGCTATTTTAACTAAAACAGAGTAACATTGCAGTACAGGTAGACTATCCTTTATCCGAAAACCTCGGGACCAGCCGAGTTTCGGATAAAGGAGAATTTCGGATTTCAGAAGGTGGGTCGGCGGGGGTCCGCGGGGGGGTCGGCGGGGGGTCGTGCGCACGACTTACGCTGACACTCAGCGTAAGTCAGTCGGGGTCGGCGGGGGTCGGGGCCGGCGGGGTACGCGGGGGGGGGGGTCGGCGGTTGTCGGGGCTGGCGGGGTCCGCGGGGGGGTCGGCGGTTGTCGGGGCTGGCGGGGTTGGCGGTTGTCAGGGCCGGCGGGGTCTGCGGGGGGGGTCGGCGGTTGTCGGGGCCGGCGGGGTCCGCGGGGGGGTCAGCGGTTGTCGGGGCTGGCGGGGTCGGCGGCTGGCGGGGTCGGCGGTTGTCGGGGCTGGCGGGGGGGTCGGCGGGGGGTCGTGCGCACGACTTACCCTTTATCCGAACTTCCGCAACCGGAACCCTCTAAAAACCGAAGGTTTTCTCGTTCAGCGTAAGTCGTACGCACGACTTACGCTGAACGAAAAAACCTTCGGTTTTTAGAGGGTTTCGGTTTTCAGAAGTCCGGATAAAGGGTAGTCTACCTGTATGTGTTTTTACTTCCACACACTTAAACTAGTTGGTTGCAAAGAAATGAAATGCAATTAAAGGAAAGGACTAAACGATAGCAATAGTGATACTTCTGGACTAGGTAAATTTGGACAAGGTTATCAGGATTCCATATGATTTTTTTTTATATACGAATGCATGAGTTAATTATGTCAAAATGTCTAGCATTGTAATGCAGCGATACAAGATTTCTGTTAATGCCTTAGAGTGAACAGTCTATGTTAGAGTGCCCTCTATTGATACTCTGTGAGTACTGTAACACTCAGGTTCAGTACTCAAATTTCTATAGGTCTTTTGGACTTGGTGTTTTCTGCAGGTCCAGACTCAAAATATAGTAACAAGTCCAAAGCCTCCGATACGTATGAAATTCAGCTGCTTCTGGGGAGTTTAGTACCTGTCCTGCTGCCAAAATACAGCATGGCACAGACAGTTTTTTTTATTCGTTTATGGGATGTGGGCGTCGCTGGCAAGGCCAGCATTTATTGCCCATCCCTAATTGCCCTTGAGAAGGTGGTGGTGAACCGCCTTCTTGAACCGCTGCAGTCTATGTGGTGAAGGTACTCCCATAGTGCTGTTAGGTAGGGAGTGCCAGGATTTTGACCCAGTGACGATGCAGGATCGGCAATATACTTCTAAGTCAGGTTGACCTGAAGCCATGAGACTGCATGGGGTCCGGAGTCGATGTTGAGGACTCCCAGGGCCACTCCTTCCCGACTGTATACCACTGTGCCGCCACCCCTGGTGGGTCTGTCCTGCCGGTGGGATAGGACATACCCAGGGATGGTGATGGAGGAGTTTGGGACATTGGCTGAAAGGTATGATTCTGTGAGTATGACTATGTCAGGCTGTTGCTTGACTTGTCTGTGGGACAGCTCTCCCAATTTTGGCACAAGTCCCCAGATGTTGGTGAGAAGGACTTTGCAGGGTCGACTGGACCCTGATGGAACAGTCTTACTCCCTGAAATTACTGGCTGTCTACTCCACCGGCACAAGTCCCACAGAACAGATCCCTACTTGCCCTAGCCCCAAGCTGGAGACCCCATCCCAAATCCTGGCCAGGATGGATGTATCACGTCTCAAGGGCATATCGGCATCTGCTCCAAACTGCCAGCAGGAATGTTCTAGCAGCACTGTGCTTCTCTGACGGCAGAGAGTGGCCTGGCAAGGCCCCAAAAAAAGTCCTCTTCTTCAGATATTCTGCTGCCAGTGGAGCAAATGGGTGGGTCTCTTTGGGGATGTATTCGATGCCCTCCAAGATCCTTTCTTTAGTAAAGGCTTGGGTCCTTTTACAGGACCCACGCCAGGTCTCTGTTGAGGCCCAAGGAAGGCGCGAACAACAGAGTTTCCTCGGGAAGCTGGAGAATTCCACATGAACTCCCCTAGATGCATCCTCTTGACTGGACAGGGGGGGGGCAGGCAGAAGATCGACACACAACCCAATTGACCAAAATTTAAAAAGTCAGCCTCAACAGGATGGAATCCCAGTGTAATTGGGTCCAATCCTAAATTCCTGGTTCCCCGCCCCCAAGTCAGGAATTTTCACTCTGTCCTCCAAGTCCTTGTTGATGGAATGTTTTTTTTTTAAGAGGAAAGACCTTGAGAATCAATTTTAATAAAAGGTAACCGGCGACCAATATGTCAATAACCATCCAAATAATAGTAGATCTTAATTTTTATAACTTGTTTTACAGCTCGCACTCGTATCACAAATCCCCCGCAGGAACAAAGCGTAATCAAAGGAACCATGGCAGTGCTAAACTGTGGCGTGACCCATGACCCTAATGTTGTCATCAGGTACAGTTTTTGGTGAAATTTGTAAAAAGCCAACGACTACAGTCCGTGTGCTGTCCTCACTCATTCCTGTAGTAACCAAGACCGCCTACTTCCACCTCCGTAACATCGCCCGTCTCCGCCCTTGCCTCAACTCATCCGCTGCTGAAACCCTCATCCATGCCTTTGTTACCTCTAGACTTGACTATTCCAGCACACTCCTGGCTGGCCTCCCACATTCTACCCTACGTAAACTTGAGGTCATCCAAAACTCGGCTCTCCGTGTCCTAACTCGCACCAAGTCCCGTTCACCCATCACCCCTGTGCTCGCTGACCTACATTGGCTCCCGGTTAAGCAGCGCCGCGATTTCAAAATTCTCATCCTTGTTTTCAGATCCCTCCATGGCCTCGCCCCTTCCTATCTCTGTAATCTCCTTCAGCCCCACAACCCCCCCGAGATACCTGCGCTCCTCTAATTCTGCCCTCTTGAGAATCCCTGATTATAATCGCTCAACCTTTGGTGGCCGTGCCTTCTGTTGCCTCGGCCCTAAGCTCTGGAATTCCCTGCCTAAACCTGTCCGCCTCGCTACCTCTCGTTCCTCCTTTAAGAAGCTCCTTAAAACCTACCTCTTTGACCAAGCATTTGGTCACCTGCCCTAATTTATCCTTATGTGACTCGGTGTCAATTTTTTTGTCTTAAAATACTCCTGTGCAGCGCCTTGGGACGTTTTACTACATTAAAGGCACTATATAAATACAAGTTGTTGTTGTTGTAGTTAATAATGTAATCTGTGGCATCCATGTTTATTTCTCAGAAGCTGCATGGTGCTCCCCAAAGAATGCAGGTTCAATTCTAGATAGCCTCGCAGAAAGGTTGTGACATGAATCAGTCATTCATGAAAGAAAGACTTATGAAATAATACTGAGCGGCCTGCGGGTGGCGCTGTCCAGGGAGAGTATAAATACTCGGGCACAGGCCCAGCTTGCGCAGGACATTCTTAACAGGAACTAGTGAAGGACACAACTAGACCTCCATGTTGTAAAACAGTTGATTAAAGCTTTGTTTAACGCTTAGACCAAGTGCCTAGTAGTTTGCTTCCATCAGGTTGTCCATTGCTCCTTATGGCTATTTGCATCTGTCAGTTTTGGAGCTTCAACGGTGATACAAAGTCATCTTCCAGCAGCACTCTATGCTTCCTTTCTGAGGTTCATAGATGACATAGCATGACATGGGGCTCGGAAGGATGTAGGAATTGATCATGCAGTTGTGAATAGCTTGACATGTAGTTTACTTTCCGATCACTGTCGTCAATGTTGCTGGAAACTTCAGAGCGCTAGCCAGTTGCTGCCCTCTTTAAGAGGGAAGCTCTCATTTATATTGGGCTAGCGGGGTTACTTATGAGGAAAGGTGGCCGCCAAGTCAGAGTGGCTGATGGCATCTGTGCTGTGAGTGATCAGGCTAAGGCACTGAGCCACAAGAAGGATATTGGTGACTGCAAAACTTGGGATTGGGTCAGCGTGACTGCCAAAAGGGTGGACTCGATAGCCCATGACAGTGCCAGAGATTTCCCGGCCTCTGCAGCTGAAATCATAAACAAATTGAAGCTTGAGCTAATGCTCATTCACTAAACAGCACTTGTTAAGGTAACTGCAAGGGGAAGGACAGCTGTTAGGTAGAGGGGAAAAAAAGGGATTTTAAAGCGGTATTCAAAGCCTTTTTTAATTCCGTCTTGAGCTGCTGCATAATACACCCTGTTGCGAGACCAGGAGGCTCATGAAGCAGGTCACATTCGTTGGAAAGGGTGCACACTTACACAAAAATAATCTTAAATTGCTCTCTGGTTAGCTAAAGTCTATTTTCAGTTGCGATCACATCAATTCCACTGAGCTAGTACAAATGACTGTCAAGTCTAATGCTCGCCAACAAAATTTGTGAGGGCATCCTCAGGAGCTGGAAAGAGCTTTGTACTGAGCTTGTGTCTGGCCCGACAGACCGTAGCTTACTTGCAGTTGGTGGTCCAGCTCGAACAGCGCAATCCATTAGAGCATTGGCTTTTAGGGTTACCAGGAGCTGAGTGTGGAAAAGCCCAGTCCCTCGTAGGTACTCCACCAGGTTCCATTAGTTAACCAGTTAGCCAAAGCAAAAGTCTATGATCAGACCTGTTCAGCTCCTGGTTGATGGTTGCTATTGGAAACAAGCATCAGTGATGGCAAAGCAAGAAAATAATAACTTTTCTCTCCAATATACTACTTTACTGTGTAAATCCAATGACATTTCTGTGCTGCGGCATTCTCTGCCCTTCTTATGCAGATATGTGTGGCAGAAGGATGGGGTAATGATTAATGTGGATGCCATCCCACGTATGCGACTCGATGAAGCAGGAACATTGTACATCTCTCAGACCTGGTCAGGCGATATTGGACTGTACAGCTGCAAAGTGCTATCAGTAGGAGGGAATGACTCTCGCAATGCCCAGGTCAGAGTCAGGTAAGTAAGGAATTTGATGAAATAATCTTAAAGCACGTGAATGCCACCATTGTGCTACAACATTCTCTCCGATGGCAAAAGTTGCTGGGGGCAACCCTATAGCGTAAATGACCCAGTGTCAGTGCCCCAAAGCAACCCCCAGTGGGGGGTTTGTTACATTGTTCTGATAGAAAGCATATTTAAAGAAGTTAGGGAAAAGATAGCAGAGGCACTATTGGATATATATAAAAATTCATTAGAAAAAGGAATAATGTCAGAGGACTGGCAGACAGCTAATGTGATTCCTATATTTCAAAAAAGGAAATAAAACAAATCCAGGGAACTGTAGACCAGTTAGCTTAATGTCGGTGGTAGAAAAGATAATGGAACCTTTACTCAAAGATGTAATAGAAAAACATCGAGGAACCAAAAAATAAAAAGGAAACTTTCTGGTATCTGGCACTGACGGGACCGAGCTGTTGCCGTTCCATCAAAACTGCTGGAGAAACCAGCGCTAATGTTAAAACATACGGAGCTTCTGAGCTCCGTGTGAAGCAACAAACCCTAACAGCTTCAAAACAGTCGGCGTAGCTTGCAAGCATCTCTGTAGCTAAGCAACAGCTTCAGCTAGACCTTGCAGAGCCACGACTGGAGAAAAAAAGCAACGAGAAGTAAAAAAAACTTATCTGAACCGACTCCTGAATTTTGCCGGTGGATAGAGCTTTCCGGACATTTAACCTCTGGTTAGACGAAAGTTTCCTGTAATAAAGAGTAATCAGTACGGATTTCAAAAGGAAACTTTCTGGTATCATGCTTGACCAACCTTACTGAGTTCTTTGAAGAAGTAACAGAAAGAGTAGACAAGGGTAATGTAGTCAATGTAATATATTTGGATTTTCAAAACACCTTCGATAAGGTATTGCATAGTAGACTCATGACTAAGGTCAGAGCATGTGGAGTCGCGGAAAAGTAGCAGAATGGATAGCAAGCTGGCTACAAAACAGAAAAGAGAGAGTAGGGGTTAAGGATAGTCACTCAGACTGGCAAAAGTTCAGAAGTGATGTTCCACAAGGATCGGTGCTGGGACCACTGCTGTTCACCATTTACATTATCGATTTGGACTCTGGAATCGGAAGTACAATTTTAAAATTTACAGATGACACCAAATTGCAGGACATAGTTAATACTGGGGAGGACTGTGACAAAATACAAGAAGATATAAATAAATTTGCAGAATGGATGTGTAATTGGCAAATGAATTTCAATATCGAGAAGTGTGAAATGGTGCATTTTGGTTGGAAGAATATGAAGGCCACATATTCCTTGGAAAATAAGGGAGGAATTAGGTTAAGCCCCGTTTGTGGGGCAGTAACCAAGTTAGCGGCAGATATTTAGCGCCTGACATGGGAGTACCGCCCCGGCCGCTAAATTGGGCTTACTGCCCTGACGAGGAAGTGGTGCGCTATCTCGGGGCGGTGTCTGGGGCGCAAAGCACGGTAGCGCCAGAGCACTACATGGCCAGTCGCGTAGTGCTGATGTGTTTCAACACCCTTCTGCTTCCATTAAAGGGGAGAGACGCTGCGAGCTCTGCAGGCCGCTTGATGGCCTGCACTAGCCCACCAGGGCGAGGTGCCATGGCGGCCACAAACCACACCAAGGGCCGCCAAGAGAGGCCAACCTGGAGGTCGGCCAAAATAATAAAATGGCGGTGTGGAGTGCAGCCAAACCGCCCCTTTAATTACCGCCCCGCCAGCAGTGTGTGGCCCGGTTCGCGGCCTGCAAGGCTGTCGCTGATATTGCCCACAACAGCCTCGCGGGGCGCAGCCGAATTTCTGCCGTGGGCCGCTAAGGGGCCGCAGTGGGGCGCCAAGAGGTCACGTCACTCAGCAATTACATCATCGCAGCGGCCCGGGGTGCTATCGGCTAGCGCCTCATGTAGCGCCCCCAGAGGCGCTAATGGCAGGCGCAAAGGAGGCAAATTTCGCCCCTTTGAGTCTAAATAGGGTAGAGGAGCAAGGGAGCTAGGGGTACAGATACATAAATCATTAAAGGTAGTGTCACAGGGTAATAAGGCCATAAAAACAGCAAACAAAGCACTGGGGTTAATTTCTAGAGGGATAGAATTAAAACGCACAGAAGCCATGTTAAACTTGTACAGAACCTTGGTACTGTGCACAGCTCTGGTCTCCATATTTTAAAAAGAATATAGAGGCATGAGAGAAGGTGTTAAACAGAACAGATTTACAAAGATAATACCAGAACTGAGAGGTTATACCTATCAGGAAAGGTTGAATAGGCCGCGACACCTTTCACTAGAAAAGCAAAGGCTGAGGGGTGACCTGATAGAGGTGTTCAAGATTATGAAAGGGTTTGACAGGGTAGACGTAGAGAAGATGTTTCCACTTGTGGGGGAAACGAGGGGCCATAAATATGATAGTCACTAATAAATCCCATTGGCAATTCAGGAGGAACTTCTTTACCCAGAGACTGGATAGAATATGGAACTCGCTACCACCAAGGAGTAGTTGAGGCAAATAGCATAGATCATTTAAGGGGAAGCTAAATAAACACGTGAGGGAGTAAGGAATATAGTAAGTTATGCTAAATGAAGAGAGGTGGGTAGAGGCTCATGTGGAGCATAAACACTGGCATGGACCATTTGGGTCGAAAGTGCAACCAGGAACAAAGTTAAAATATTCCCGCTGACATTACTTGCCATCGGTTATCATGACGGGAAAGTTTCCATCCAGCTTGATATAATCATGAATGCGACTTTGTATTAAGCGTCAATGCACAAGATTCAGCAATAATCGGAACTGGCTCAATTACTGAACTGCCATTAGAATATATAAGCAGCATAAGATACACCACTTGAATCGTCTTGGGTCAGTCAGTATTTAGTAAGGCTTGGAGACTGAATTCAGACACATGAGGAGAAAATCTGGAGAGAGAGAAAATGGTGGGCAAGTTGCACTTTGAGTTATTTATTTTCTTCTTGCTTTACTTTCTTGCTGCAGGCAACTCCCACACGCTCCAGAGAACCTGGCTGCCCAGCTGAGCTCTAAAGAAAAGAGAGCTATCTCCCTGACATGGGCAAAAGCATTTGATGGGAACAGCCCCCTGATTCACTACATTTTGGAGGTGTCGGAGAACAGTGAGTGATGCAGCGACGTATTATTAAGAGTACACACTTTCTTCATTGTGGTGCATTATAGATTTTTTGGGGGGTAAAATTAAAACCAAAGTAATGAAAAAAAAACTATTTTACCATTGGTAGTGAAATGTAACATTCCTGAATAACAACAGAAAATGCTGGAAAAACTCAGCAGGCCAGGCAACATCCGTGGAGAGAAATTAGAGTTGACGTTTCGGGTCGAAACCCTTTTTCAAAACTGGAAAGGAAATGAAATAGATCGAAGGCAAGGCTGCGATAGAACAGAAACGTCCGACACGAAACATCGACTCTAATTTCTCTCCACGGATGTTGCCTGGCCTGCTGAGTTTTTCCAGCATTTTCTGTTGTTATTTCGAATTTCCAGCATCTGCAGTATTTTGCTATTGTAACATTCCTGACTTGGGTATTAAGTTTCTGTAACCCACAAGTGTGTGTTTGAGTGAGTTACAGTCACTTTTTACACAAATGAGAAAAATGTCCATAATCACTTTACTCTGTATAAATGTAAACATGTTTAAAATTCATTTTGTAACCATGCCCAGATTGTTAGGTACAGGTAGACTATCCTTTATCCGAAAACCTCGGGACCAGCCGAGTTTCGGCTTTCGGAGAATTTCGGATTTCGGAAGGTGGGTCGGCGGGGGTCCGCGGGGGGGTCGGCGGTTGTCGGGGCCGGCGGGGTCCACGGGGGGGTCGGCGGTTGTCGGGGCCGGCGGGGTCGGTGGGGGTGGTCCGCGGGGGGGTCGGCGGTTGTCGGGGCCGGCGGGGGTCGGCGGGGGGGGGGTCGGCGGTTGTCGGGGCCGGCGGGGTCCGCGGGGGGGGGGTCGGCGGTTGTCGGGGCCGGCGGGGTCCGCGGGGGGGTTGGCGGGGGGTCGTGCGCACGACTTACGCTGATGCTCAGCGTAAGTCGGTGGGGGTCGGGGTCGGGGGGGGTCCGCGGGGGGTCGTGCGCACGACTTACCCTTTATCCGAACTTCCGAAATCGGAACCCTCTAAAAACCGAAGGTTTTTTCGTTCAGCATAAGTCGTACGCACGGCTTACGCTGAACGAAAAAACCTCGGTTTTTAGAGGGTTTCGGTTTTCGGAAGTCTGGATAAAGGGTAGTCTACCTGTATTATCTTCTGTAAGAAATTGCACTTTGGACTCTGGCCTATGAAACAATGTCAACCGCGATTGGGGCTGTCAGGGGCAGGAAGTAAGGAGCGAGAATGGCCAGGGTGTTCTCAGGCACCGCCCACTGGTCAGGTACAGAATGGTGAATTGTGACTGAAGCAGACAGCAAATTGGCTGCACCACGTAAAACCTGTCAGCTGGACGTTGCTGTTTTCTTTTGTTCTCCCTCTTTTGAACATGCTAACTTAATGTGCAAGTATTGGAACTTGAGCATCAAGTGACCCATGCCATATATTATTGAAGGTAATTGCAGCTGAGAAGTTGTAATTATGATGAGAGTTAGGGAGCACCCAGTGTAAAACTGAAGAAAGAAGTCAGTCATTGTCCACCCATGTCATATCTTGCAGTCTGACGTGTCAATCTTTATCGGAGGTTAATGACAACTTTACCTGTGTCAGCCATGGCTCAGTTGGTAGCACTCTTGTCTCTGAGTCAGAAGGTTGTGGGTTCAAGTCCCAGTCTAGAGACCTGAGCACAAAAATCCAGGCTGACACTCCAGTGCAGTGCTGAGGGAGTGCTGCACTGTCGGAGGTGCCATCTTTCGGATGAAACATTAAACCGAGACCCCGTCTGCTCTCTCAGGTGGATGGAAAAGATCCTAGGCACTATTTCGAAGAAGAGCAAGGGAGTTATCCCCGGTGTCCTGGCTAATATGTATCCCTCAATCAACAGCACTAAAACAGATTATCTGGTCATTATCACATTGCTGTTTGTGGGAGCTTGCTGTGCGCAACTTGGCTGCCGCGTTTCCTACATTACAACAGTGACGACACTTCAAAAGTACCTCGTTGGCTCTAAAGCACTTTGGGACGTCCGGTGGTTATGAAAGGCACTATAGAAATGCAAGTCTTTCTTTTTTCTTGTCATTTGAAGTTAATCTTCAGCTAGCAGGTTGGTTTTTGCCAGCATAAGGGTTCCTGCAACGGTCTCAGCATATTCAGTGAGTGCATAACACTAAGGGGAAACTGTGTTAAAATCAGACATCACTTCAATGTATAATCATTACTAAGTGTTTCTTTTTTTACAAAATGAGAATTCATGTTCCTTTTCAGTCCCTTCATTCATTTCTGCAGAAACTAGTTTTGTTAACTGCACAATGTGAAAAAAATCCCATGTAATTGCCAGTTCCTGGTCACAAAGCATATTTAAACTGTGGGTTAATTATCCCTTTCTCTCCTTTACAAATGTTAATCTATTTAATTGTAGTTCTGAATCAGCTCAATTTAGCATCTGATTGTTATGTATTTATTGGACGTAGCGAGCATAAATGTTGCCTTGAGATGGCCCTAAATTGTTATACTGGTGTAAATATAAAACACTAATCTAATATATATTGACCCAGAAATTCGGGTCGGGGGCTTCCCGCAGGTGCAAGCCCCCGACCTGCACTTACCTACCGCGCCGGCCGTTGAGCTGTGGGCCCGCGTGGGATTCCGATCCTGGGCCTCCAACTGCCGGCGCGCAGTGCTTGCGTATCCCAGGGGCGCAGTTCGTTCGATGTGTCCCCTGGGATCATGTGGGCCATGGAGAGCCAATGGTAGCAGGGAATGCTTCATTCATAAGTTTGACAGGAAGAGCTGTCAAACCAATAAATACTATAAGCCCCAAAACATCACTAAATCTTCAAATAATTTTTTTTTAATCACATTTTTAAAATAACTATAAATTACATGAAATAACTATTTTAAACAATAATTTAAATTTTTGAAAAAATTAATTACATTTTCTAACGAGGTTAAAAATAAACATAGAAACATAGAAGATAGGAGCAGGAGTAGGCCATTCGGCCCCTCGAGCCTGCTCCGCCATTCAGTGCGATCATGGCTGATCATCCAAGTTCAGTACCCGGTATCTGCTTTCTCCTCATACCCCTTGATCCCTTTAGCCTTAAGAAATATATCCAACTCCTTCTTGAATATATATAATGAATTGGCCTCCACTGCCTTCTGTGGTAGAGAATTCCACAGGTTCACCACTCTCTGGGTGAAGAAATTCCTCCTAATTTCTGTCCTAAAAGGCCTACCCCTTATCCTTAGACTGTGACCCCTAGTTCTGGATTCCCTGACCATCAGGAACATCCTCCCTGCATCCAGTCTGTCCAGTCTGTTATGTTCATTAATAACTAGACATTCTTATTATGAACACAGCTAGCTTTTGCTAGTTACTTTATTGAGCACATGTGGACTAGGTACTGTATCTGTGGAGGCTTCCATCTTGACTGTTGCCTTGTGGGTAGCCTAGTGCCTCATGGGTAATGTAGTCTTAATATATATACAGCTGGGTAGTGTAGTCTTATACATACAGCTATATACAGCTCTACGGCTCCACCTAGTGTCCACTATAGAATGACATGTTATTGATCGTTACATCCCCCTTTCTTTGAGGTTTAACAAAATCTATATCAATCAACTTTCAAGAAAACAATAAAGATAATATCAGTAATGTAGTGTCCGTGTGTTGATAAAGACACTGAAGACAGGAGTTGGTTCATAGGTATTTACTAAGCAAAGTCTGGGGGGTGGTTCTAACGGATATACACAATATACAGGCTTATATAGCCCGAGTGGCAATTACCGGCATTACAGCACACCTGGGGCTCTTAAAGGCACATACACCACAATTCCTCCCCTTTTAGCTAACCAGTACATCATATTTTAAGTAATTATTAATTACATGTTATAAGCAAAATAATATACATTGCTGTAGTTAATTAATTATAAGTTAGTCTCTCAGGAGGCTTCCTGACTCGGTCCGGATAACGCCTCGGGGGTGTAGTAGTTTCTGGTGGTGTAGTAGGTTCTTCTGGCAAGGCTGATTCGGCTTGAATGCCACTGTCGGGTTCATCGGGTTCCAGTATCACCGGATCGGAGGTAGATATGGGTATCTCTACTTCATCGTTAGATGTATAGAGTTGTGGTGTAGGTTGTCCCTTTTTGGATGACTTTATGATTTGGTCAGCATGTCGCCTTATTATGCTTTCTCCGATGTCCACGGTATACATCAGTGGTCCTAGTCGTGTGCAGGTAGTTCCAGGCTGCCATTTCTCGGTACGGTAGTCCCGGGCCAAAACTTGTTGACCTATCTGGAAGGTTCTAGTTGGCCTTTCATTCATGCCTTGAAACTGCCGGTTCTCCATGTCCCTTCTGATGTTGGGCTTGACCAAATCCAGCCGGCATCTTAGGTTTCTATTGAAGAACATCATGGCGGGAGTTTGGTTGGTAACCATATGTGTTGCATTCCTGTATGCGAATAAGAAGTTATCCACCTTGTGCTGAAGTTTTATGTCTTCATTACCCATGGCCTTTATGGCCTTCTTGAAGGTCTGGACAAACCTTTCAGCCAATCCATTGGTGGCGGGATGGTATGGGGCGGACGTGTAGTGCTTAACCCCATTGTTTTTTAAGAACTTTCTGAATTCTTCGGACACAAATTGCGGTCCATTATCAGAACATATCTGTTCCGGCAGCCCATTCCTGGCAAATATGGTCCTTAATACTGTGATGGTTTTTTCCGTGGTGGTGGAGGACATCTTTATTACCTCCGGCCACTTGGAGTGTGCATCAACCGCGATTAAGAACATTGAGTCCATAAATGGACCAGCAAAGTCGATGTGCACCCTTTGCCAGGGAGATGAGGGCCACTCCCATGGATGTAGAGGGGCTTGTGGTTGAGCGTTTTGGACCTTCTGGCATCCTAGGCAGCTCTTGGTCATTTCTTCGATGTCTCCATCGATACCTGGCCACCATACAAATGCCCTAGCTAGGTTCTTCATTTTCACTCCACCCAGATGCCCCTCGTGAAGCTCCTTTAGCACTTTATCCTGGAGTTTGGGTGGAATCACCACTCTGGATCCACACATCAAGGTTCCTCGGCACACTGACAGCTGTTCTCTTCTTTGCGAGAATGCTGGCAACAGTGGTTCGCCATGTGCTGGCCATCCCTTCACTGTTAAATCGTAGACCTGTGAGAGAGTCGGGTCATTTCTCGTCTCCCTTTCAATGGCAGAATTTGTCACTGGTAGAGTGGAACATCTCTACTGGGTCTACTGTAGGTGACTCTTCTACCGTTGGCAACGGTAGGCGCGATAAACCGTCAGCATTCCCATGCTGTTTTGACCCTTTGTATTCTATGTTGTATTGGTGTGCCCCTAGAAAAAGGGACCACCTCTGTAGCCTTTGCGCTGTCATAATGGGAACACCTTTTTTAGGGTTGAATATGGAGATGAGGGGTTGATGGTCAGTCAACAAGGTAAATTTTTGTCCGTGTAGGTAATGGTTGAATTTCTTCACTCCCCATACCAGGCTAAGTGCTTCCCTGTCGATTTGGGCATAGTTACGCTCAGCTGAGTTTAATGAGCATGACGCAAAAGCTATCGGCCGTTCCGAGCCATCAGGGAATTTATGGGATAATACTGCTCCTATGCCGTAAGGGGATGCATCGCACGCCAGTCTGATTGGCAGTGATGGGTTGTAATGAGCCAAAACTTCTTCGGATGTGATTAAGTCTTTGCATTTATGGAAGGCACGTTTACAGTCTTCGTTCCATTTCCAAATTACTCCTGTTTGTAGAAGTTCATTAAGCAGGTGTAGAAGAGTTGATAAGTTCGGTAAAAATTTATGATAGTAATTTATTAATCCCAGGAACGACCTTAATTGTGAAACATTTTCAGGTGCTGGGGCTTTTATAACCGCTTCAATTTTTTCAGGTGACTTATGCAACCCTTCATTATTAATTATGTGGCCACAATATGATACCTGATTTTGGAAAAATTCGCACTTGGGGCGATTCGCTCGTAGGCCCCGTTCTTTCAGCCTAGTGAGCACCTGCTCCAAATTGGCAAGGTGCTCGTTGTCGTTTTCTCCTGTTATAAGGATGTCGTCTAGGTAGCATTGAGTCCCCGGGATCCCTTGCAGGACTTGCTCCATAGCTCTTTGCCAGATAGCTGGAGCTGATGCTACTCCAAAAACCAGTCGATTGTACTGGTACAGGCCTTTGTGTGTGTTTATCGTGAGATACTTTTTAGAGGACTCCTCAACCTCCATCTGTAGATATGCCTGTGCCAAGTCAATTTTGGTGAAACGTTTCCCTCCGGATAGTGAGGCGAAAATATCTTCTATCCTCGGAAGAGGATACTGTACTGTGTGAAGGACCGGGTTTACAGTCACCTTGAAGTCACCACAGATGCGAATTTTTCTCTGTTCTTCAGATTTATCTTTGTTCAAAGCTTTTTTCATGACTGGAACGATGGGTGTTGCCCATTCGCTCCAATCTATTTTGGATAATACGCCTGCTTTTTCCAAATTCTCCAGCTCTGCCTCGACTGCTGGACGTATTGCGTATGGCACCGGTCTTGCCTTAAAAAATTTGGGAATTGCTGCATCTTCCACTTTTATTGAGGCGGTGATGCCTTTCAAGGTTCCTAGTTTCTCTTGAAACAGTTCTTTGGCGTTGGCCAAGATGTCTTCTAATCGTTCAGGTATGATGTCATCATTGTTTTTTTCCTTACTGGTCACCGTCAGTGCCTGAATGGAGTGCCAGTCTAAACGTATCTTCCTGATCCATTCACGTCCCAACAACGGTGGACCACCATCTTGTAGAATGTATAAATACAACTTTTGTATTTCTTTGCCGTTGTATACAACAGGCACCCTTATTTTTCCTTTGGGGTATATTTTCTGCCCCGTATATGTTTTTAAGATAATGGATGTGTCTTTTAGAGGTATATGCAAAAATAGCCTCTCGTAATCCCGTCGATTTATTACGGTTAGAGCTGATCCTGTATCTAGCTCCATTTTAACTGGCGACCCTGCTATTGTGAGGGTAACCCAAATGGTTTGGTAATCATCTTTGGCAAGTACATTATGTAATTTGAGACAGCTTAGTCTCTTGTTTTCGAAGTCGCTATTGCTCTTCTGGTCTTCGGAGCTACTGTCCGTCATCATTTGTACCTTCCTGTACTTTTGTTTATTGATTTTTTTTTTTCTGTCAGTGGATTTATTTTGTCCAGATCGGCATACCCGTGCAATGTGTCCAATCTTTCCGCATTGCCTGCATGCTTTGTCCTTGAACCAGCAGTCCCTCTGGTTATGGGTGGATCTGCCGCAGCGATAACATCTTTCGAAACCCTGTGTCATTTCATGGGTGCCGAAGTCCTGTGTCTTTTGTTGTATCTCTGCAGCTCCTTTTGCTGCTGCTTCGTATAATACAGCCATACTGAAAGCTTTGTCCAATGTTAAATCTTTTTCAGAAAGCAGTCTTTTTTGTGTTCCTTCACTTAAGAGACCGCAAACGAATTTGTCTCGAAGATAATCTGATAGTCCTGCCCCGAATTGGCAGTACTTTGATAGCTTTCTTAATTCGGTTAGGTAATCAGCGTTACTTTCATTCTTGTGTTGATTTCTCTTGAAGAACTTGAATCGTTCCGCTATCAGCAGCGGTGTTGGGTTTAAGTTTTTGCGTGGGTTTCCTCCGGGTGCTCCGGTTTCCTCCCACAGTCCAAAGATGTGCGAGTTAGGTTGATTGGCTATGATAAATTGACCCTTAGTGTTAGGGGGATTAAATACGTGGGGTTACGGGGATAGGGTGGGATATGTGTTGGTGTTGGTGTAGGGGTTACGGGGATCGGGTGGGATATGTGTCGGTGCAGGCTCGATGGGCTGAAATGGCCTCTATCTGCACTGTGGGGATTCTGTGATTCTGTGAAGTGCTCCTGCAGGGTATCAACAATTTCTTTAAAATTCTTGTCCTTTGGTTTGGCTGGAGTGATTAAATTTCGTAACAGCCCGTATGTCTTTGCGCCCATTAAGTTCAGAAGTACTGAAGCTTTTTTTTCACCTTCTATTCCATTTGCAGTGCAATATACCTCTACTCTTTCCACGTATGTGGTCCAATCCTCTATTTCGCTATCAAAAGCATCAATATTACCAGATTTAGGCATTTCAGAAAAGATATGGCGCTTCCCGCGCTTTTTTTTCTTTTCTGTAGCAAAGATATGGCGCTTCCCGCGCTTTCCCGCCGCTGCTGCCAATATCAACGCTGTTTACTGCGGTTTCCGTTCTCTTTTTTTTTTAATTTACTGTTGGAGACTTGTTCCCGCCGGAGGTCTGAACGCTGACCTGCTTGCCGCGCCGGCCGTCTCCCGAGTGCTCCCTCCCAGTCCGTTATTGCTTGCCTCCGATTTCGCTGCCTGTCTCAGCTGTAGAGCCAGCCGCTGGAGCCCCAGCCTGACGCCCAGGAAGGATTAGCGCAGTACCTGCCACCAGCTTGGCCAGCTGGTGAAACCACAGCTTCTCTCACTTCCTTGAGTCTTCTGGACGCCCGAGGAATCGATGTCCTTGAGGTGCTGCCGAATTGCAGGTAAGTCCGTTTCCACTTCGTCGCCACTGTAGTGTCCGTGTGTTGATAAAGACACTGAAGACGGGAGTTGGTTCATAGGTATTTACTAAGCAAAGTCTGGGGGGGGGGGGTTCTAATGGATATACACAATATACAGGCTTATATAGCCGAGTGGCAATTACCAGCATTACAGCACACCTGGGGCTCTTAAAGGCACATACACCACAAGTAACACTTTTGTTAGTGCTCTATAAACATAAACATTTTCAAAACAGTCAACACATTTTCAAAGCTTTACATTGTACTCAAAGATTAAGTCTATCAGGCTTTTTTACTTCACGTGTGGATCTTCTCAACACGGGTAAGTCTGATGTATCTTCATGAGATTGTTCTGGCGGTGAATGACAAGATGCAGTTGCGGCATTGTCATCAATCTGCTCTTGTATAGATCGAGGTCTCCTTGCGATCTTTGCTTGGAGAGGGTTTCAGTGTTTCCTTCACTCTTCATGCCATAACTCTCAATGTAGTCAATGCACTCTCGAAAAACTGCTGGCAGCTGGATCCCAACATACAGCATAGTCCTCTCAGCAGCCTCGGCTAATGCAACACCAAAGATTGGCCTGAGGGAAGAAGGAGTATCCACCGGAACTGCTTCCTGCTCTGGTGCAGGCTTCTTCTTTTTCTTTTTCTCTTTCCACTGCTTAACAACATCTGCTGCGGTTATATCTTTGGACTTTTTCTCCTTGTGTTTTTCCTCTTTGTGCTTTTCTTCCTTTGGCTTCTCTTTGACCTTAAAGTCTTTTTCTTTCTTCTTGGAGAAACTAGGCTTTTTGAAGACATGGATACCCTTTGGCCTTTTCATCCTTGATGGGCTCTCTGCTTCATCACCTGAGTCATCTGGCCTGCTTATGGCACAGTTTATACGGTAGACTCTCTTGACCAGTTCTAAGTCTTCACAAGCTTTGTCACCTAGTATCGAATCAAGTCTTTCAGCCACAACAGAAAACATGAGATGATGCACTTTGTCTTTGACTGTCACTTTAAGTCTGCATACACCTAAGCTATCTATTTTCTGTCCATTATAGCTCTTCAGTAGTACTGACTTTTTCTGTATTTTGGGCTTTTCTTTCATATTTTTTATGTCGCTCATACTGATTAAGTTTGCTTTTGCCCCAGTGTCCAGTTTCAATGTAACTAATGCTCCATTTATCTGCAGTGGGATCATCCATTTGTCCACTTTTACTGCGTTGACTTTATGTTCAGCATTGTCCATTTCTGAGGGCTGCACATTTTCTGTATCTTTTTTGATATCGTCACATGACACCATTCCTACAAAAAATGTCTCACTTAAATCAGTGTCCTCAATCACATTAACTTGTTGCCCTTTCGTTGTTTTTACTTTTGAAAAGCATTGTTTGGCAAAGTGATTCTTTCCATTACACTTTGTGCACATTTTTCCAAACGCTGGGCATTGTCTTAACTGGTGTTTGTAACCACAGCGTTTACAATTAAAAATTTCATCCTCCGATTGCTTTTCATTTCTGTTCTGCCCATGTTTCTTCCCCTTGTACGACACAGCACCGACAGCAGCATTTTCACTCATTACAATTGCATCATTATTGATTTCACTGAAAGTCTTCGCGTGCTTTCGAGCTAGCTCGCTGGCTTGGCATATTTTCACTGCATTTTCCAAATTTAGTTCGGTTTCTCTCAACAGACGTTCCCTGACTTTTTTATCATGAATACCAAACACAATCTGGTCACGAATCATGGATGATTTCAGCTCAGAGAAATTACATGTCTGTGCTTTCAGTTTCAGATCAGTTATAAAGCTAACAAAAGTCTCATTTTGTTGCTGTGTCCGAGAACGGAAGATGTATCTTTCATACGTCTCATTCTTTTTGGGAGAGCAATGTGCATCAAATTTTTTTAGCACATCTTCTGATTTTTCTCTGTTCTCCGCTGGATTAAATACAAATGTATTAAATACCTCTATCGCCTGTGGGCCTGCAACCATGAGCAGCAACGCTATCTTCCTTGCGTCTGGCTTCGTACCGAATCCGATGGCTGCAATGTAGAGTTCGAATTGCTGTTTAAAAGTCTGCCAATTGTAGTCGATTTTTTCTGTGAGATTCAAACGCTCTGGTGGCTTCAAATTCTCCATGTCGCTTTTCACAATTTTCAGCAGATCTTCACCACCCTGGTACCATGTTATGTTCATTAATAACTAGACATTCTTATTATGAACACAGCTAGCTTTTGTTAGTTACTTTATTGAGCGCATGTGGACTAGGTACTGTATCTGTGGAGGCTTCCATCTTGACTGTTGCCTTGTGGGTAGCCTAGTGCCTCATGGGTAATGTAGTCTTAATATATATACAGCTGGGTAGTGTAGTCTTATACATACAGCTATATACAGCTCTACGGCTCCACCTAGTGTCCACTATAGAATGACATGTTATTGATCGTTACACAGTCCTGCCAGAATTTTATAAGTTTCAATGAGATCCCCTCTCATTCTTCTAAACTCCAGCGAGTACAAGCCCAATCGACCCAATCTCTCCTCATACGTCATTCCTGCCATCCCAGGTATCAGCCTGGTGAATCTTCGCTGAACTCCTTCCATGGCAAGAATATCCTTCCTCAGATAAGGTGACCAAAACTGCACACAATACTCAAGATGTGGTCTCACCAAGGCCCTGTACAACTGTAGCAAGACATCCTTGTTCCTATACTCAAACCCTCTCGCTATGAAGGCCAACATACCATTTGCCTTCTTAACCACCTGCTGCACCTGCATGCTTACCTTCAGCGACTGGTGCACAAGGACACCCAGGTCTCGTTGCACTTCCCCTTCTCCCAATCTATTGCCATTCAGATAATAATCTGCCTTCCTGTTTTTGACACCAAAGTGGATAACCTCACATTTATCCACGTTTTATTGCATCTGCCATGCTTCTGCCCAATCACCCAACCTGTCCAAATCATCCTGTAGTTTCTTGGCATCCTCCTCACAGCACACACGTCCACCCAGCTTTGTGTCATCTGCAAATTTGGAGATACTACCCTTGTCTAGATCATTAATATATATTGTAAATAGCTGGGGTCCAAGGACCAATTCCTGCGGCACCCCACTAGTCACTGCCTGCCACTCGGAAAAAGACCCGTTTATTCCAACTCTTTGCTTTCTATCTGCCAACCAGTTCTCTATCCAAGTCAATACCTTGCCCCCAATCCCATGTGCCTTAACTTTACACGCTAATCTCTTATGTGGGACCTTATCAAAAGCCTTCTGAAAGTCCAAATACACCACATCCACTGGTTCTCCCTTATCTATTTTACTGGTTACATCCTCAAAAAATTCCAGTAGATTAGTCAAGCACGATTTACCTTTTGTAAATCCATGTTGACTTTGTCCGATCCTGTCACTGTTTTCCAAGTGATCTGCTATTACATCTTTTATAATGGACTCTAGCATTTTCCCCACTATCGATGTCCGGCTTACCGGTCTGTAATTTGCCGTTTTCTCTCTACCACCTTTTTTGAAAAGTGGGGTAACATTAGCTACCCTCCAATCCATGGGTACTGTTCCAGATTCCATCGAATGTTGGAAGATGATCAGCAATGCATCTACTATTTCTAGGGCCACTTCCTTAAGTACCCTAGGATGTAGATTATCAGGCCCTGGGGATTTATCGGCCTTCAATCCCATCAATTTCCCTAACACCATTTCCCTACAAATACTGATTTCTTTCAGTTCCTCCCTTTCATCAGACCCTATGTTCCCCGACATTTCTGGGAGGTTATTTGTGTCCTCCTTTGTGAAGACAGAACCAAAATATGTATTTAATTGGTCTGCCATTTCTTTGTTCCCCATTATAAATTCCCCTGATTCTGACTGCAAGGGACCTACGCTTGACTTCACCAATCTTTTTCTCTTCACATATCTATAAAAGCTTTTACAGTCAGTTTTTATGTTCCCTGCAAGCTTACTCTCATATTCTATTTTCCCTTTCTTAATTAATCCCTTTGTCCTCCTTTGTTGAATCCTAAACTGCTCCCAATCCTCTGGATTACTGCTTTTTCTGGCCAATTTATATGTCCTCTCCTTGGATCTTATGCTATCTCTAATTTCCCTCGTTAGCCACAGTTGAGTCACCTTTTTTGTTTTATTTTTATGCCAAACTGGGATGAACAAATTCTGTAGTTCATCCATGCGGTCTTTGAATGTTTGCCATTGCCTATCCACCGTTAACCCTTTGAGTGACATTCCCCAATCAATCCTACCTAATTCGTGCCTCAGACCATCGTAGTTTCCTTTATTTAAATTCAGGACCCTAGTCTCCGAGTCAACTACTTCATTCTCCATCTTAATGAAGAATTCAATCATATTATGATCGCTCCGACCCAAGGGGTCTCGTACAACAAGATTGCTAATTAATCCTTTCTCGTTACATAATACCCAGTCTAAGATGGCCTGATCTCTGGTTGGTTCCTCGACATATTGGTCCAGGAAACCATCTCGTAAACACTCCAGGAATTCCTCCACCACAGTATTGTTACTAATTTGGTTAGCCCAATCTATATGTAAATTAAAGTCACCCATGATGACTGCTGTGCCCTTTTTGCACGCTTCTCTAATTTCCCTTTTAATGCCATCCCCAGCCTCCGCAGTACTGTTTGGAGGTCGATATAACACTCCCACTAACGTTTTCTGCCCCTTGGTATTTCTCAGTTCTACCCATACAGATTCCACATCATCAGAGGTAATATCCTTCCTTACAATTGTGTTACTCCCTTTAACTTCCCTTTCTTTAAAGTATTTAAAAATAATAAACCTGTGGAAAAATGTTTTAATTTTAATTAATTCACCACTTACCTTGTAAAAAGCAGGCCTTGCGCCTGCTTTTTAAAAGTGTAACTGCTGAAGACTTACCCTCCTGAAAAAACCTGGAAAAAAGACGTAAGTTCGATGCGCACGCGCTGCCTCTCTGGCGCACGCGTTCCACCTCTTAACCCCTTCTTTCAGGGGAACGGAAGTGCCGGTTTCCCGCGCATGTGCAGTGAATGCACGAAATCAGCACTTCTATTGGGCTTACAGGTGAGTACCCCATGCGTACTCACCCGTGGAGACCCGAATTTCTGGGCCATTAGTTTTAGTCATAGAGCATACTTTCTCAAGCTGTGTGTTTCCGCAGATTTCATTGTTGAATTCAAATATATATTGAAGTACAATACAGATGGTCATGAGCAAATTGATCTTCATGTGACTCTGTGTGGTTCGTTTACCATTGTCTGATTAAACTGTTGCAGGGTAGAATCAAAGCCGCTGATTTACACTTTCCTGGAAAAATGTACAGATTCACAGAAAATGTCTCAGAATCTCTTTCATAAAAATGGAATTTGATTTCATCAGCCATGATAAATCAATGGCCCTGGATTTGCCTGCATAACAGTCACTGCACTCCAAAAGTAATTTGTAAGAGCGTACGAAATAGGTGCAGGAGGAGGCCATACAGCCTCTCAAGCCTGCTCCGCCATTCAAGATCATGGCTGATCTTCTACTTCAACTCCACTTTCCCCAATTCATTCATACAGAAGCAAAATACTGCAGGTGCTGGAAATCGGAAATACTCAGCAGGTCAGGCAGCATCTGTGGAGAGAGAAAAACAGAGAAACTTTTTCCAGTTCTGACGAAGGGTCATCGACCTGAAATGTTAACTCTTGTTTCTCTCTCCACAGATGCTGCCTGACCTGCTGAGCATTTCCAGCATTTTCTGTTTTTATTCCCCAATTCAGTGTTCTGAAATTCCTAGAAAGGTTTTAACATCATCATACACAATATAAACGCAAATATTATTTAATAGTATTAATATATAATTCCTACAATAAATGAATGAATCAAATTTGAACCTGTATTATAAGACGAGTTGCTCTATCTGTAACTCCTGCGCTGTAATTCAGAAATCACAGTGCAGGACAAATTACAAGATACCACTACAAAATATTGTTGATTAAAATGTTTTTACCTAAAATTTAGACTTTAATGAAAAGACGATGAATTTTTAGGATATGCACTCCTTGCATTGTACCAGCTATTGTTAGTGGTGTAAGTTACTTATACACTTCCAACGTGGGTGTTGCAGAAAGTCCGTTCTGTCTCCTATTGATCCCTTTTTATTTTTGCAGCACCTTATACGGTACTATTTTTCCAGCGGTTTTCCTTCATGTCTGGACTTGCCTTTTCCTTTCTTTCTGTCCATGTATCAACACTGTTGTGGAATCTCTTCAGGGCTGCCATCGTAAATACTTGCAGTGCATACTCCACTGTGGCAGATCAAAAATCCTACTGTTCAATAGGACATTTGTTGAACATGCTGCCTACCTCCCCTGGTATCTATGTGGGTAAAGACAGAAAATCCAGGTTTGATCTCTGGTCAGCAGTTAGCTGATCTCAGCTGGGGCCTGAAGTGGGGAAATTAGATTTTACCTGGGTTAGGAAGAGGAATATCAGGTAGAGTTCCTCCTCATTGCTGTTCAGTGAGCCCCCCCCCCCCACTTTGCTGGAAGTGCAAATGTGTGGTTATTGGGTGAAAATAGGATCAGACTCGGCGGTGATGCCCCCGATGGCCCAACAGCCTGCCAACATTCAGCTTGACCAATAATTGCTAGGTACCAGTGAGACGCTGGCACCTGTAGAACCATAGTCCAGTAGAGATCAAAACTTTCAGGAGAGAAAAAGCGCAAAAAAAGGAATTGTGCTTTGTCACAATGTCAACAGGATTTTGAAAGCATTTCCTTAACCGTGTAAACTTCACTGGTTAGCTAAAATCTTTTTAAAATGCAGGTGCTGGAAATCTATAATTAAAACAGATCTGACAAAAGAGCTACACCTGAAATCTTAATCTATCTTTTCTATTTTCAGATGCTGGCAGACTTACTTTTTATTTTCCAAAATTTTCTATTTTTTTTAATCACTGGTTAGTTATGTCAGCGGGGCCTTTTTACTGTAAATTTCTTCTGCTTTCAACTACTGGTTGTGCTAGTGATGACTAGAAGTCCGTACTGGTGTCAGTGCTGGTATGCCAGTGATTAAAAGAGTCAGTACTGGTGTCCCAACAATTATTGGAGTCCATACTGGGGCGCTCCTGATTACCAGAGTCAGTGCTGGTGTGGCAGTTGTTACTGGGGTCAGTACTGTACCAAATTTTATTGATGTAGTATTGCCAAATAGCCTCTACATGGGGGACATCATACACTAATAGTTTAAATTTTGAAATCTGATATATAGAAAGTTCTGTTTTTCTAAAAATCCTACAATTCCATATATCATTTATTTTACTCATTCTTTGGGAAACATTTTCCCCCCATGACTTCGACAATGTTGCTCTTCACTTTAGGTTCTCCAGACTGTTGAGTCTGCCAGCAAGCTTCCAGGCGTTTGCATATGTGTTTCTGTAACCGTTCATTCGTAGATGCACAAACTGTAGACAGAACTGTAGCTCATAGAACACAAACTATATGGAATAATGTCTTAATCACATTTGTACCAGGGCAAAAGGAATTTGCACTTACATAAAAATTAGTCATGCACCAAGAGATTGATTTCCCACAGCCGTACTTTAATATTGCTTTGATGCTCTTGTCCCATATACCACCAAACCTCAGTCATTCCATCGAAAGAGACTTTGCAATTGCTCCTATCCCCACAATACTCTAAAGTCACACACCATCCTGACTTAGAAGTATATCGCCGATCCTTCATCATCGTTGGGTCAAAATCCTGGAACTCCCTATCTAACAGCACTGTGGGAGTACCTTCACCACATGGACTGCAGTGGTTCAAGAAGGCGGCTCAATTCCACCTTCTCAAGGGCAATTAGGGATGGGCAATAAATGCTGGCCTTGCCAGCGACGCCCACATCCCATAAACGAATTTAAAAAAAATTCTAAATCCTTCTCCTTCCTTCCACATTTTTTCATGTCCTTGCTCCACCCTACCTCTGCCACCTTCTCCAGCCTTATGATCCTGCTGGTGCATTTTGTTCCTCTGATTCTGGTCTCTCATGCATTGCCACCCCCCCCGCACCCCCACACCTCCTCACTACTTCGGTGACACAGCCTTCAGCTACCTTGCCGTACTGACTCGAACAGTGTTGTTCAAACATTAGCCACATGTGGCTAATTAGGAATCCAGATGTGACTAATTGCATTTCTAATTAGTAAATAAAAAATGAGTAATAGTCACTGATGTTGCGCATGTAATCTCAATATTCATTCGCATGGCGTTTATTGGTAAAATAGCAAGTAACTTTTGATCATTGTTAGGGCTCTACTTCCTTGGTTACTGAATCATGGTAGATATTTGTTAAGTAAATATACTTGTATGAAATACATTTACCTGTATTGTTTGAGTATGTAATTTTCTACTAAAATTAGTACATGTGACTAAAACAGTGTTGCTGTAGCCACACCTGTCACTAGTCAGCAATTCCTTTTGGACAACATTGATCTAGAACTCCTTTTCGTTCAACTTATTTCTCCTCAAAACTCATACTTTCAAACGTGCCTTTGGTCACCTCTGCTAACTCTTTACTACTGAAGTTGTCCACTGACTTCTGCATGAAGCATCTGGAGGCATTTATTGTGTTGAAGGTACTATTAAAATGCAAGTTGTTGTTGTTGAGGGGAGCTGTTCAAAGAATAGT
Source organism: Somniosus microcephalus (assembly GCF_052327205.1). Taxonomy (NCBI): domain Eukaryota; kingdom Metazoa; phylum Chordata; class Chondrichthyes; order Squaliformes; family Somniosidae; genus Somniosus; species Somniosus microcephalus. The sequence continues at coordinate 52,031,001 of NC_141007.1, read as the reverse complement.
GAAAACAAATTGTCACTCAGAGCAAACTTAAGAGCCTTTGTTCTCTGTCCATACATCACTGCTTGTCGTTGTCCCATATTTATCAGGGTTTTATAGAGAGCAGTTAATCATGTTTTTACCAGTTGCCTTAAAGTCAAAAACTGAATTTTTTCTTAAACTACCATTTTTGCTACAGATTCCCCTTGGACTGTTCACCTGATGAGCGTTAACCCTGAATCCATGGGACTGATGGTCAGGGGACTCATTCCAGCCAGGTCCTATCAGTTCCGTATCTGTGCTGTGAATGATGTTGGAAAGGGCCAATATAGTAGAGAGACTGAGAGGTAAGGGCTAGCCTCCAATACGAAGTGCGGTTGACTTAAAAGATGAACTGGGATATGGCACAAATTTCACTGGGATTACATGTGAATATATGAACTCTGAGATCCAGGACCAATTGCTAGGATGCTCTGCATGTCACACTGATCACATACTGGCCTTTGTCTCCTACTATTTAGACATTTGTCATCTAATTTACAATTTCCTACTTACCCCAAGAGGATTCATTATAGCCACAGACCTCTGGCATGGAAGCTTATCATATACATTACAATAGCTACCATATTACCATCATCTACTATTCTTAAACACTAAAGAACTACAAAAAATGCACGTGTCATAGGTATAGCATGTTGGGTGCACCCCATTCTTATTTTTTGAGGTCGATTCATTTTTGTTTTGGTGAAAATGAATATTGTCTCTAACTTCATATTTTTCGTAACCAAATAGTATAAATTCTTGCAGATTGTCACTACCTGAAGAACCGCCAAGTGCATCCCCACAAAACGTCATTGCAAGTGGCAGAACCAATCAGTCTATCATGATTCAATGGCAGCCACCCCCAGAAAATCATCAGAATGGAGCCCTGAAAGGTTACATGATCAGGTATCTCAGCGCAGAATCTTTGCTCTTCTGTCTTCATGGATGAAACTTAGAGCCGATTACCATGGCCTTGTATTTTTGAGGATATATTTTCTCTTTCACTTCCATTGTAAAAAGCAATTCAAAGCTGACAAAAAAAAATTAACAGGCCAGACAATGGTGCTATATTCTGTTTTAAAAACACAAAGGGAAATCAATTAAAAATGTGTTATTGCCTGATAGTTCTTAAAGTTTGATGTTCAACATAAGCTTGCTTTGCTTCCTTTTGTATTTTACTTTGAATTGCTTATAAGTTGTACTTTGCTGTGTTTGTATTTATCGTTTTGAGTCTTAACTCACTTGAAAACTGTTCAAGAGTCAGCAGGATGTGGCCAATGTGGCCAATATAAAGACTCTTTCAGATGTTTTTATTTGAAAACATTTAGCTATTCCAAAATATCTTTTTTTATTGCAATCAGACAGCATTTTCCTAAATGATATTTTCTTATTACCAGCACACTTTGTGCGTACTCTGTTGTGTTTACTGCTCAAAAGTACCGAGGAAAAGTGTTAACTCAGTTATATGAAAAACTTTCCTTCTCTCCTTGTAGGTATTGCTTGGCAGGTTTACCTGTAGAGCACCAGTATAAGAATATCACCAGTTCTGATGTTAATAATTTCCTACTTGAAGACCTCATCATCTGGACCAATTATGAGATTGCGGTTGCATCCTATAATGGGGCTGGTCTGGGAATCTACAGCCCAACTGTCACCGAGTGGACCCTGCAAGGCGGTGGGTACTGAACACTCATGGGAGGGGAAGTGAAGGAAGGCTAAAGTACCACAAAGGAGTGCTGCTTTAGTCAAAGTACTGCTACCAGTTTGGAAAGTAAAATCACTGATGAGGATTGCATCAAAACAATTATTATGTAAATGTAGCAGCTGGTTTGTTGGTAAATTTAGCAATTACATTTCAGAAAACTCAGCCACTCCTTTGTAAATTGCACATTATTGTATAAATGTACAGGAAACTTTGTGCTATCCGACACCGACGGGACCGAGCTGTTGCCATCCCATCAAAACTGCTGGACAAACCAGCGCTAATGTTGAAACATACGGAGATTTTGAGCTCCGTATCTGGCAACAAATCCTGTTGCTTAGCAACAGCTTCTAAACAGTAGGCCGTACCTTGCAAGCGTCTCTGTAGCTTAGCAACAGCTTCAGCGAGACCTTGCAGAGCCTGACTAGTGAAAAAAAAGCAACAAAAAGAAAAAAAACCTAACGAAACTGCTCCTGATTTTTGCCGGTGGCTCGAGCATTCCGGACAGTTAACCTCTGGATAAACCAAAGTTTCCTGTACACACAAAAGAGAGGGCACAAAATCCTTAATGCACACTTAAAATCCAATTTGATTCAAATTAAACCTAGTTAGCCCGGAACCAGTTCTAGTCTTTGAACACTGTTGGGTTGCACCTATGTATTGTTATCCTTAGTAGTGTGACTTTAATTGCTTTTACACATGGCCTGTAGTCTCTGCTTGTGCCACTGGTTCTTGACATGTGGTTCTCATGCACCTAGAGGCACCCAATATAAACGTGACTGATTCGCTAAGATCGGCTGCTGGGAAGACCTGTATTTTACTGGGTTTTTCCACGCTCCAGTCTTAATGAATCTGGCAAGTTTACATTGGGGTTCCCAACAGGTGCACGAGACTTGCACGTTGAGAACCAGCAGCACAAACAGCTCTCTAAGGCTAATGGAGAAGGTGGCTTAAACATTTATTTTCACCCAAGTCCTTAAGTCAGCATTATATTTGGAGAAGCTTTCTTTATGAGACACAAGGGAAAGATTGTTTCTCTTACCTCCTGCTGGCAATCATTGAGCAATACTGAGAGTAGTGGTACAGAAGTCTATAGCCTAGATTCTCTTGTCCTCTCTGATGGAGAAAAGCATGCAGTGGCAAGAAGCTTTAGAGAGAGTACAGAATGGGAACAAATTCAACAAATATTGAGAAAGCTAAAATAAATTTCACATTCACACTGCTAGTGCATGCATGGTATACCCATAGCACCTCAAAGTGGAGGGACACAGGATCAATCTCCCCCACTCCAATGACCATTGCTTCAAGGAAATTCTTAGTGCAGAGCATGTACTTCTAGTACGAGAAAGAATTAGACATGATGGGTTGGATTTTCATTGAGGAGGCGGGACTACAACTTTTGGGGTTGTAGTCCCGCCTCCATTGAGTTTGAGCCAACCCATGCGATTTAGACTTGATTGATCTTGTTGAGCCCGCCCAGCGGGCTCAGCAGGCCAATTAAGGGCCACCCGGCAACAGGTAACGTCACAGATTGAAATTTCATCTGTCAAGACCTTTTGACAGATGAAATATCAGTGTTTGACAGCTCTTTGAAGCTGTCAAACACTGACAATCTGTACTCCAGGTTAATTGCTTCCTCTCAGGATGATTTAGAGATCTTGCAGTCAGAATCAGGGGAATTTATAATGGGGAACAAAGAAATGGCAGACCAATTAAATACATATTTTGGTTCTGTCTTCACAAAGGAGGACACAAATAACCTCCCAGAGATGTCGGGGAATATAGGGTCTGATGAAAGGGAGGAATTGAAAGAAATCAGTATTTGTAGGGAAATGGTGTTAGGGAAATTGATGGGATTGAAGGCCGATAAATCCCCAGGGCCTGATAATCTACAACCTAGGGTACTTAAGGAAGTGGCCCTAGAAATAGTTGATGCTTTGCTGATCATCTTCCAGCATTCGATGGAATCTGGAACAGTACCCATGGATTGGAGGGTAGCTAATGTTACCCCACTATTCAAAAAAGGTGGTAGAGAGAAAATGGGGAATTACAGACCGGTAAGCCTGACATCAGTAGTGGGTAAAATGCTAGAGTCCATTATAAAAGATGTAATAGCAGAGCACTTGGAAAACAGTGACAGGATCGGACAAAATCAACATGGATTTACAAAAGGTAAATTGTGCTTGACTAATCTACTGGAATTTTTTGAGGATGTAACTGGTAAAATAGATAAGGGAGAACCAGTGGATGTGGTGTATTTGGACTTTCAGAAGGCTTTCGATAAGGTCCCGCATAAGAGATTAGCGTGTAAAGTTAAGGCACATGGGATTGGGGGCAAGGTATTGACTTGGATAGAGAACTGGTTGGCAGACAGAAAGCAAAGAGTTGGAATAAACGGGTCTTTTTCCGAGTGGCAGGCAGTGACTAGTGGGGTACCGCAGGGATCGGTCCTTGGACCCCAGCTATTCACAATATATATTAATGATCTAGACAAGGGAACTAGATGTAATATCTCCAAATTTGCAGATGACACAAAGCTGGGTGGGCGTGTGTGCTGTGAGGAGGATGCCGAAAAACTCCAGGATGATTTGGACAGGTTGGGTGATTGGGCAAAAGCATAGCAGATGCAATATAACGTGGATAAATGTGAGGTTATCCACTTTGGTGTCAAAAACAGGAAGGTAGATTATTATCTGAATGGCAATAGATTGGGAGAAGGGGAAGTGCAACGAGACCTGGGTGTCCTTGTGCACCAGTCACTGAAGGTAAGCATGCAGGTGCAGCAGGCGGTTAAGAAGGCAAATGGTATGTTGGCCTTCGTAGCGAGAGGGTTTGAGTACAGGAACAAGGATGTCTTGCTGCAGTTATACAGGGCCTTGGTGAGACCACATCTTGAGTATTGTGTGCAGTTTTGGTTGCCTTATCTGAGGAAGGATGTTCTTGCCATGGAAGGAGTTCAGCGAAGATTCACCAGGCTGATACCTGGGATGGCAGGAATGACGTATGAGGAGAGATTGGGTCGATTGGGCTTGTACTCGCTGGAGTTTAGAAGAATGAGAGGGGATCTCATTGAAACTTATAAAATTCTAACAGGACTGGACAGACTAGATGCAGGAAGGATGTTCCCGATGGTCGGGGAGTCCAGAACCAGGGGTCACAGTCTAAGGATAATGGGTAGGCCATTTAGGACAGAAATGAGGAGGAATTTCTTCACCCAGAGAGTGGTGAACCTGTGGAATTCTCAACCACAGAAGGCAGTAGAGGCCAATACATTAAATATATTCAAGAAGAAGTTGGATATATTTCTTAAGGCTAAAGGGATCAAGGGGTATGGGGAGAAAGCAGGGACCGGGTACTGAATTTGGATGATCAGCCATGATCGCATTGAATGGCGGAGCAGGCTCGAGGGGCTGAATGGCCTACTCCTGCTCCTATCTTCTATGTTTCTATGTTTCCCCGGAACAGAAAGCAGAGGCTGCAGATTTTGACAGCTGGCGGCCATTCTGCTTTCTGTGCCGGTAAGATGAGGGACTCCCGAGACCTGAAGGAAGGAAGGCTGTAAAGTTAAGTAGAACTTCTTTAATCACTTTACACAGACCAATCACACTTACCTCTGTACTCATGCAACCATCACTCACCTGAACACCGGACACCTTGACCCCTCCAAGCCCTTCATCCCGACGGCCCACCTCGCTAACTTGGCGTAGTTTGGAGCCGTCAGGAATCCCACATTTCAACAATGAAAATAGGGATTAGGCTAAAAACTGCCTGTTAACTACCTGTTAACCGGCAGTTAATTAGGAATAATCCCCTTCCCGCCTCGGGAAGGCGGGTCCCAGTGCGGGGCGGGAACCTGCCTCCTTTGAAACTGGCATGGAGGCGGGATGGGGTCGGGACCCCCGATTTCGGGATTTTAAACCCCCACACGCCTCCAATCCTGACTCCACAGCCCAATGAAAATCCAGCCCGGTGTGTCCATCAGGCTGTTTTCACAAATCCCCTGGTGGAAAAGAGCAACGTTAGTGGTGGCCTAGAGCGGGCCGCCCACTCCACCTGCTTGGGTGCATAATTGCATGGACCGGTGGGACCACTGTGAGAGAAAAGACATTTAAGACAATGTCAATCCACATCCTCAACCACCAAAAGAGAAAATACAAAATTAACTGCACGTTCAAATTACATGATATTGACTTCAATCAAATCACCTTTATTTAGGTCCTTTGCAGTCAACCTTGATAGCAGAAGGAGTCATTAGGAGTTATAAACCAAGATTTCAAAGTAAATATAGGAACATGACATCTGAAGCATACTGATCATAACAGGATTATACACACATCAGAAATGATTGCAAAAGGATTTATTATTCTATGTGTATGAATGCTACGTCTCGACGCACTATTTACTCTCCATTTCTCTTTTTTCTTCTTGTGGAACCAATTTGAAGTTTATCTGTTGTTCTTCCCAGTTCCTACAGTGCCTCCAGGAAATGTGCACGCTGTAGCAATTAATTCCACGACCATTCGATTCACATGGACACCACCCAGTCCTCAGTTCATTAATGGAATTAACCAAGGTTACAAGGTAATACCCATAACTTCAACAAGCTTTCAAAAATCAACATTATTGGTTAGGCTTTGTTCAGTGTGAGATTGTGCGTAGTGTTGTCAACCCTCCAGGAATTAATGCTCAACGTTCCCTGTTGGCCGCTAAAGGACTGCAGAGAACAGCAACTTACCAAATTCCATCACTGGCTAGATGAGTGGTGGCATCAGCATTTAGATTTGTGGCCAAATTGCCCTTCTGTCCTTGTCAAAAACAATCTTTTTAGCAGGTTTTCGCCCTCCAATGGTACAATCTCAATTATATTACAATGGTGCTATCATAGTTAGGGCTACTGCCAGCATTATTTCTGTAATGTGAAGTGGCTGCTATTGGTTATAGCTGGAAGGCTGTCCCACTTCCCACCCCGTGCCCATCATGTTCTTTTAGATAGAGCTTCAGAGTAGATCAGAAACTAAGAGAGAAATCCCTGAAATAAATCCAGTTAAATCAGGGCACCATCACTAAACCCCTAAATACTTGTATGCCTTGTGAAGGCAGACAAGGGGACATTACCTTAAAATCAGAGCCAGGCCATTCAGGAGAGAAGTTAGGAAACACTTCTTCACACAAAGGGTGGTAGAAGGGCAGAACTCTCTCTCCCACACAAAGCAGTCGATGCGAGCTCAATTAATAATTTTAAATGTGAGATTGGTAGATTTTCACTAGCCAAGGGTATTCATGAATATGGAGCCAAGGCAGGTGGATGGAGTTAGGATACAGATCAGCCATGATTTCATTGAATGACTGACTAGGCTCAAGGGGCTAAGTGGCCTACTCCAGTCCTGTTCCTATGTAACCAGCCATTATGGAGCAGACAACAGGTCTAACTCCGATCCAACTTGCACATAAACAAATTCCAGTAAAACAGTCCCATTCTGATGCACTGCTTGGGAGTACATACGTGTTTAATTTTTTACTCGACAGTAACTCAAAGGGAAACTTATAACCCAGGCTTGCTGTCATCTACAAGTTTATATTCTGATAAAGGGATCTACATTCTTAACTCCTTGGTTTGGTTCAGTGTGGAATTGTGCATCCTTATACAGATTGGTATATATTATAGAAGAAGTGTTTTAACCTGCTATGAAATATGTGTTTTAGAAAGGGAATTTTGGATTGTACGGATAAGCAAGACTTTTGGTTTTGACCTGCTCCTTTGTCACCCGTAAATTTTTTTGTCTGAAGTTTTAAACCAGTAAATAGCCTTTGATTTGTTAAAATAATGCTGGTATCTAAGGTTTTTCCTTTGCAGAGAGAAAGATGATATTACAACGTATTAGTGAAAATAATGCCCTTTCTAATTTAGCAAAGTTAACCCCAAGAATAAAAACCAGACCGGAAAGCTTGTCTTAAAGGGGCAAGTCAAACACAAGCAGTGCTTCCTCATCCATCTCACAATATTTTCAGTTGCTAATTCTAAAGAAATGTTCATTTAAACAGTGAGAAAACCTGTAATGGTCAAAGTTATCGTCTCTCTTTGCCAAATGTTTCTACTGAGTTCAGTTGCTCTGTTATTGACGTATGCTATCTGACTATCTCTACTCTAGCTCCTTGCCTGGGAACGTAATGAGGCAGAAACATTAGCCGCTGTGACAGTGACTGCTCAGCCAATGGTTTTTGTCATTATTTTGTAATATTCTAACCCTGTCCTGCCTTTTGTTTGAATTCACTTAACCCCCTCTTGTGAAGTGGTGTTGCTGCCCTGCTGTACAGATGGTATTTTTTTTCCCACGGGGAAACATATGATATTGGAGGAAAACCTACTTGAGTGAAAAGGTTCAGCATGTTTTTCATTTGCTCAGATGTCAATCTAGCTACAAAATCAGTCCGCATGGTTTGCCCTGTCTAATTATTTTGAAATGGTTTACTGCTAATGTGAGGTTAGAAAATTAGTCTATGGACCTGTTTGCTGAACATTTTAAAAAATGTAAACCAAGACCAGATGTTTGAAACTGGTCAGAAATCTAATTATGAAATTTACAACAAACTGTTATTGCTTGTTCGACATAAATTAACTGGTTTAGGAAATTTCAAAATTCCTTTGCAACACAATACAGCCCTTTAAATAACTTTTTTTTTTGCACCTATACTGTACCAAGTACCAACAAAAATCTAAACAACAATTAATTAGGAGTCAATGTCCTTTAGACTGCTGTAGCAATCCTGCCCTAAAATCAAAATGATAAAACATTTGAAAGTTATTTTGTTTATCCCAAGCATTACCAACTCAAAGTTCTTTAGTTACTTTTCTCCAACTCTACAAATACATATATGTATCTAAATATATTTTTTAAAGTTACATTTTCACATAATTCCTGTCGACCTTTTCCATTATAAATTCCTACACCTATATTTATAATTGCAATTACCTGTGTAAAATTGTCAAGTTATAGTTACAGCCTCTCCCCAGTGAAGGTGCTGCAGCACAGGCAGTTTCCATTGTAAATGTCCATATAGGAATTTATAATGGGAGTATAATGTTAAAATGGGCCTGAATTATATCTGCAATTATGGTCCATATATTGCCAGGCCTCTAACCCCTTTTCATCTGAAAACTACACAGGAGATCAACTAGTAATATATTAAAAGTCATACTAGTAATATATGCATGCACTTCCATTCTAAATTCCTATGTCCACATTTATAATGGAATCTGCTTCTAAAGATTTGTCATGCTGTAACCTCCCACCAGTGGTAGTGTTATATTGCCTCAGCCTTGTATGTCCAGCTCCTCAGCCTGTACTGCAGAGAAATGCCAATGTTCCGACCAACTCTACTTTTCAGCTTCCCAAATTGCCCTAAATTTTGCTATTTTGACTTTAAATAATGATATAAAATCAAAGTATTATGTGTACAACAAGACAGAATCTGTGCGCACAGCTTGAAGTATACCCCACCCTCTAATCCCTCTTTCACCTGAAGACTACAATTGGTTCTCACTTCTTGTGTGCAATGCCGTGGGAGATCGACCAGTCTATATATATCAGTTCTTTTGAGGGTGAGATTTTCTCTCTTCGATGTATTTTCTCTCCTTGCACTTTCTTGGGGTCTCAGTGTCACGTGCCTTCTCTAGACGAGGAGCCAATTGGCCTGCTGCTAGCCCTTTGCCAAGTGCCATGTGTGCACACCTCTACTGTCCACTTGGTTTCTTCCCTCTAGCAGTGATGTGCCTCAATAATTCCGAGACTCGATGTTAGCGAAACAAAACAAGGCTTTTATTAACTTAGAAGGTAACACGTAGTGGAGAGAGGTATCTTCCATCCGGAGGGCTGCAGTACTGGATATGAGGCCAGACTGAGCTTGCTTACATAGGGGCCAGGTATGGGCGGAGCCCTACACACAACACATTCCAATATACAATACAATGGTGAGGAAACGGAACTGGGGGAAGGGAAATGAAACTGAAACCGACCACAGTCACAGGCAGTGATGAATGGAATATTTCATCACAAGCAGCACGCCTGAAATTGGGAATTCATTGTGTGGAGAACCAAAGGTACAAGCTCCATCATCACAACAATTCTGTGGCACACTGTTACTGTTGCTTCAATGCAGAGCATCACTGAAACTCTTAGAGAAAGAATTTGTCGTTGTTTGAAACAAATGAGGTGTAGGCCTGGAGAGATGAAAATGTCTGTCAGCGCTGAAAGCCTTTAGTTGCAGAAAAGGCAAATCAGTAAGTTGAGAAAAGTCATTTTAATGTGAAGCATTTGAGAAACAAACCACTTGATTGATATTTCATCATATTGATCACTAGAGTTAATCATAACATTTTTTAAATGGTGAGAAACTATTAAATGTTGGTGTTCAGTGAGATTTAGGTGTTCTCACACAGGAAACCCAGAGTTAGCATGCAGGTACAGCAAGCAATTAGGAAGGCAAATGGCACATTGGCCTTTATTGCAAGGGGGTTGGAGTACAAGAGTAAGGAAGTCTTGCTACAATTGTACAGGGCCTTGGTGAGACCACACCTGGAGTACTGAGGAAGGATATACTTGCCTTAGAGGCAGTGCAATAAAGGTTCACTAGATTGATTCTTGGGATGAGAGGGTTGTCTATTGAGGAGAGATTGAGTAGATTGGGCCCCTACTGTCTTGAGTTCAGAAGAATGAGTGGTGATCTCATTGAAACATATAAGATTTTGAGAGGTATTGACAGGGTAGATGCTGAGAGGTTGTTTCCCCTGGCTGGAGTGTCTAGAACTAGGGGGCATAGTCTCAGAATAAGGGATTGGCCATTTACGACTGAGATGAGGAGGAATTTCTTCACTCAGAAGGTTGTGAATATTTGGAATCCTCTACCACGAAGGGCTGTGGATGCTGAATCGTTGAGTATATTCAAAGCTAAGAGCGATAGATTTTTGGACTCTAGGGGAATCAAGGGATATGGGGATCGAGCGAGAAAGTGGAGTTGAGGTCGAAGATCAGCCATGATCTTATTGAATGGCGGAGCAGGCTCGAGGGGCCATAAGGCTCCTAATTCTTATGTTCTTCTAATCCTGCAATGGTAACCATACTAGATCCTTAGATTCTAATACTAACAAATTTTGAATTCTTCAGCATCTAAAACATTTTTTTTATCAGCCAGCACTAACATTTTTAAGCACAAAATATTTTCTGTAAATTTACAATTCTGTAGAAGTTGAAGACACATTGGGCTGGATATTCCGATCCTTACGGGTGGGTACACGCTGGGTACCCACCCGTAGGGACATTGGAAATGCCGGTTTCAGGCATGCACTGCGCATGCGCTGGAAAACGGCATTTCCGATCTGTCAAGAATGGTCTTGACAGATCCTCCGGCTGCCTGGAGAAGGGCCTCTGCTTTTTGGAGACCCTCCACCCGCAGAAAATACTTACAATTCTTGCGCCTGGTAAAAGCAGACATAAGGCTTGCTTTTACCAGGATAAGAGTTGAAAAAAGTAAAAGAAAACATTTTTTTCCACTGATTTATCATTTAAAAATACTTTTAAAAAAGGTAAGTTTATTTTTAGCCCCGTAAGAAACTTTAATTATTTTTTTCAAAAATTTAAAGTTTTGTTTAAAATAGTTAATTTATTGTACTTTCAAGTCATTTTAAAAACGTGATTTTTAAAAAATTTATTTGAAGTTTTACTATGTTTTTGGGGGTGATCTCCATTCATATATTTGACAGGTCTTCCTGTCAAGTGTATGAAGGGAGATTCCCTTCTTTGATTGGCTCCCCATGGCCCACATGATCCCAGGGACACTGCGAATTACCTGCGCCTCTGGGATACGTGGGCCCTGCGCACTGGCAGTTTGGAGAGGCCCAACATCGGAATTGTGCGCCTCCCGGGAGCCCTCAGGTAAGGGCGCAGATTTTTCCAGATCACAGTCCTCCGCCCGCGGGAGGCCTGAGATCAGAATATCTGGGCCATTGTTTCGCTCTCCTCAGTGGATAGATGCGCTTCATTTTGTGTTACTGAATCGCGTCGGCCAGGCAGATCTCAGACTGTGCCTGGACTCTAAAAGGGATAAAATCATCTAAGCTTCTCATTCTTGATTCTTTCCTTTCTTTAAAAAGAGATTTTCTCTGTTATTTCTGAATCATTCTCAATCCAGTGCCTAGTGGGCATAATCTACAGCGCAAAATGACCCCCAGTTCAGTACTAAAGAATGGTACTCAGACAGGCCTCGGGATGGTTGGTGTGGGAAATGTAACAAATACTTTACTCAGCATCAAGCTGTGTTCTACCTGACCTGGGAGTGATTGATTCTGATAGTGGGTACCTGAAATAGAAAGAGTTACATTCCTTGATGAGTTAATTCAAAAAGGGACAGGAGGAAAACATTTGATCTTATTGCCTCATTGAGAGTAGCTTTTCCTCCAACTAGGAATAATGTGCAGTGCATGCTCTTTGTGGGTGCTGTACTACTGCATGTCAATCCACACTCCCCCTCCCCCACTACTCACTTCTCCCCAACAACGATGTCTGCATTTTTGTTTTTTACCCACATCAAATTTTACTATTGAGCTTGGGTGAAGAATCTGCAATTTCTGTTTCTTCATCATTCTGGGATGGACCTGGGCTGTAAATTCTCAATCAGATCCCACACCTTAATATGAATTCTGGAGCAAGCAGAACCATTAGCATTCCTGAAATCATTCTTAAAAGCCAAGGATGCAGAAATGTCTCACTGCAATAAAACCTGAACTTAACTCACAAAACCACTAAACTGAATTATTGAAGCAATCACAGTACCATGAATACTTGCCAACTAACCGTTCTGCAGAAAACTGTTCAGTTAATGGTAGCCACACTCAGCCTGCAGTACAGCATGTGGCTGCAAGCATTCTTCGACCAAAAGACATTGCCGATTTGGTAAGCCGCTGCATAAAATTTATTAAAATGTGATCCCATCTGTATTCACATGAAAGGCGTGTTGAGTTTTTCTTGGTTTAATTCTAGAGATTCAACCTCAGATCCAACTGTCTAAAATCAATATTTTTCTTCATAGAACTCAATGGCAAAGTGAAAGCTTAAGGCTTAATTTCTAGTCAAAACTCTGTGAATTGAAATAAATAAATAGAGTACTCAAGGTCGATAAGTAAAGGCTCTGGGCACAATTTTTCAATCCATCTTAAATGTGACAACTGTGCTATGGACTGGAGAGCAGCCGACGCAACACCCTTGTTCAAAAAGGGAGAGAAGGACAAACTGGATAACTATTATCCGATTAGTCTAACGTAAGTTGTGGGAAAACTCTTAGAATCCATTATTTGAGATAAAATTAGTAAGCATTTAAAAATACTGGGGTTAATCAAGGACAACCAGCAAGGGTTTATTAAAGGCAAGTCGTGTGCTAATTTGAGATTTTTTTTGAGAAATGACCGATTAAAATGTGGGTAAGTGTGAGATAATATATTTTGGGAGGAAAAACAAGTACAGTAATGGAGCATACACTTAATGGTAAGACACTGAAAGATGCATATGAGCAGAGACTCTTGGGGTTCAAATACATAATTCCCTGAAAGTGCAGATTGATAAAGCCATAAAAAGGTCCAAAGAATTTTGGGTTTTATAAATAGCAGAATAGAGTACAAGAATAAAGGAGTAATGATGACTGTACACCACAGATTGGTGAAAAGGCAGACTATTGTGTGTAGTTTTTGGGCACCACATTATAGATAGGACAATAAACTCATAGAGAACATACAGCGTAGATTCACCAGGATGATGTGAGAGATGGATAACTAGTTATGAGGAGCGAACTCAGATACTGGAATTATTTCCATTGGAGTAAAGAAGGCTAAAATGAGATTTAATAGAGATTTTTTTAAATTATAAAGAATTTTGATCGAATGAATAGTGAAAGATTATTTTCTCTGGTTGGGAGTCAGCGCTGAGGAGTCATCAATTTAAAATTCTTAGTAAAAGAGTGAGGAGACAGGTCAGGAGAAACTCCTTTACATGGTAGGTTGTTGGCACATGGAATGTTTTGCCACAGGGAGTGGTTGAAGTAGAGATTATTGCCTCTTTTGAGGGAAAATTGGATAAGTATTTGAAGCAAAGGATATGGGAAGAGAGCAGGGCAGTGGAATTAGATTTGGATTGCTGTAGCAGAGAGCCAGCACAGACACAATGGACCGAATAACCCCTTCTGTGCTGTAAACTTCTATGAAGAGGGAGGATCAGGATCATGTTGAGATCTGGATTGTGGACAACCACAACAAACATTTGCTAATGACAGCAAATGTAATGAGGTAAAATGGAAAATCTACTTGGAACGTCTCGTCAGTCAGTGTAAAATGACTCCCCAATGAATCTCAGCAAAATGGAATATGTGGTAGGCTGGGTGAGTCACACTTGTTTGCAGTTGCAGAGTGGAGAACTCAATTAATCCCTAGCGCAGCTAAATAATCAAAGGCGAATCTACACTCTTCCATTCATCCTCTCTGATGCAATTTTGACGCAGATGGTGAGAAATCTCATCAATTCTTTCACCACAGTTGGCAAGTATATCTGTTGGAAAACGTCCAAGAGCATTAACTTTTTGAATGCGTGTTTCCTTTGAATCCTGTAAATCAGTTGCTTTCCACCCCTATTAACTGCTGCTGTGTAAAACTAGGTATTTTGGCATACTCGGGTATCTGAAAAATCACAAAAAGAAGGAAGCAATTCAATTCCATACTGCTTCTGAACTGAAACTATTGATATGAGGATTTTAACTTTTCCACTGTTACTAGTGACCAAAGATTGGCATTGAACAGTGGATTCTTCCAAGGCCATCGCTCTAAACTATCTGTAACTCTTTATAGTGAGATTTTGGACTCTGTACCAGTCAGAAGGCCATATGTAATGAGGCACTCCATCATTGATGAGATAAAAATAGATAAATTAGTTCTTGACCCACTGTAACCCCACCCCTGAATAGCCCAGTGAAAACACCCCGGCAATCATGGCGAAGTCAGCAACCCAAACTGTTCCATTGCCTTGACCAAATTATTAATGTAAAACCATATAACTTCAATACAGGAGTACACGAGCACTCAATTTACTGACTAAGCCACTAGGGCAGCCAGGCCTACAGATTAATTTTGCAATGGATGCTGGAGTCGCACCACCTTATTCACATTTACTGGAAGAGTCTTGACCAAGAGTTACTCCACAGTTTGCACAAAGAGGACAGGTTTTCACCACTAAAATTTGTTCATCCTCATTAGTCCAGAAAACATATATAGGTATGACTGTAGGAAGCTTAAGTCACTGTGGAGTTAAGTTGCCAGATCACAGCAATTTTATTTTATAAAAGGTTCTCCAGCCCTAATTAATCCCTAGGAACCAAGACCAAACGCGTTGCCTCTACCCCTTGACCTACATTGCTCCCAGCACAAGAGACCTGGATGTGCTGTTGCTCTTCCTCCCACAAACACATGACATTGAAAATGTACAGTAGCTTCATAAAATATAAATTGAGTGCACTTTGAGAATTTGGTAATAAAGAAAAGGTGCTGTAGTATCTCTTAAATAGACAAAAATAAGTTCCCCATTAAAATGGTCTTTCTTGCAATAATAACATAGAGATAAATGTATTCAATAAAATTTACACAAAATTAACTTTCTCTCTGACTGGTAAAGAACCGAAATTGACTGCACTTTCCTTGCAGTTAATCTGGTACAAGAAAACACAGAATAGCAGGAAATTAGCTTGTGGTTGCTGAAAATATGTTGGTTTACAGCATTGCTTTATAAAAGTTCCCACCTTCCCCACCCCCCAATATTTTTATTAATATTCCAGCTGTTAGCTTGGGAGCCCGGTCAGATTGAAGACTTCACCATGGTGACAGTCCGGCCAAATTTCCAGGATATGGTCCACGTTGGTTACATCCGAGGCCTGAAGAAGTTTGCAGAATATTACACCTCCGTGCTGTGTTTCACCACACCAGGCGATGGCCCCAGGAGTCCAGCCCACCTTCTGCGCACACATGAAGATTGTAAGTATCTTCTCAGCACCATGAGTCCTTCCAGATCTGTATAATACACTAGCTGATCACCCTTGGTGTTGCTCATGGACAAAATGGATGGGTTTAAAACTGAGGAATTGAGGTTCTAAATCCTTGGGCTGGATTTTACTCACTGAGACGAGTTTGGGGGTGGGACTGCTGCCTTCCGGGTTCTAGTCTCACCCCCAGCGACATCTGACGCACAGACGCTATTTTCCCCTGATTGGCCTTGTTAAGCCAGCCCTGCGGGCTTGCTGGCCAATTAGGGAAAGCTGGTGTCAGATGGTGTCAGTTGATGACGCTTCATCTGCCGGTTTTCTTAAAGGCACATGAACCATAAATTTTTGACAGATGATTTGACAGTGTTTGACAGCATTGAGGTGCTGTCAAACACTGACAATCAATGTACACAGGTGAGCCCTTGCACCCAGGCTCTCCAATGACTCTCTCCTTAGGATGAAACAGATGGCAGCTGCAGGTGAGGGTACAGAAGCGATCTGTCACTTCTCCCATTGAGGTGAGGCCACACAAACACTTCAAAGCTTGTCACCTACAGAAAAATCTAAACACATTAAAAATGACTTTCCCAACATTTCCTTACCTCTGATACTCACCAGTGTCCAATTGCATCCTTCACACCAGTTCTGCAGCTGTCATCTATACACCAACAGTACAACAGACCCACAGCACGCCTCACTTACCCTGGCGGGGTTCCCCGGCATCAGGAAGCCCACAGCAGAAGTCTCAAAATGGGGAAAAGCCTCTTAACTGCCTGTTAATTACCTGTTAACCGGCAGTTAAGTGGTTATAATCCTCTTCCCTCCGCTAGGAGTCGGGTCCTTGCGCAAATCGGGGACCCGACTCCCGGGAAGATTGGTTGGAGGCAGGTTGGGAGCGGGTTCGGGACCCACTCCCATTCTTTTTGACTTTCCCAGTAGTCCTGCCTCCAAACCCGCCTCCTCAGGGCTGGTAAAATCCAGCCCAATCAGACAAAAATGTCATTAATTGGAGTGAGGACCTCATTGATTTGTAAAGTGTACTAAATATATTATATTTTTTTAATGTAGCAAGTAATTCAAACAATTGCAGGCAGTAAACTGTTTGCTGTTTAGACCTTTTATGCCCCAGAGATATGTTTGCCATACAGATGCAAAACTTCATTATATAGATAAACCCTGATCTCCTGTGTCAATTTATTGTAACTATTGCCACAGTTTCCAATATTTCCAACACTAAAGGCTGTTATGTGGTTTAAAAAGACATTTGTGCCATTTTAATAAGTTTCCCTCCCTACCCAATTTGCACAGTTATTATGTACTGGAGGGTGGAATGGATTTCCTGCTCTCAAACCATCAACAATGTTGCTCTTAGCCAGCAGCCAGGAGGAACACAAGAGCAGCCCAGTTGAAGCTCCCTGTCTGATTTAACCTACCCCGATCCCACTTTCTTGCAAGGAGACTCCTGGCTTCTGCTCAATGCCTGCTAGTGCTGGGCAGGTGAGATTGGGAATTCAGTGGAATGAGGGATTGAATCAGCACCAGCACAGTTCTATGGTCTTCCATGTTGTTGCTGCAACACAGAACACCGTCATTTTGCCTTAACAAACTCAAATGTTTCAGCCATAAAAATCAGACAGCTTTCCGATTCCTGGACATGTATGTGGGCAGGATTGGGATCAGCTGTAATACCACTCACAATTGAATAGCCTGCTGACAATTACAAGTGAAGAATTACCACTTGGACGAGTAACCAGAGGCAACTTGATGAGCTGAAAGGGTTTAAAGTAAATAAATCCCCAGGTTAGATGGTATTTATCTCAGAATGCTGAGATTAGTGAGGAGATTTGTGAGACACTGACAATCACTATGAGGATCATTGGACATTGGAAAAGTACCAGTAGATTGGAAATGGTTCATGTGGCGCTAATATCCAAAAAGGTGACAAACCAGACTACGGCAACTACAGATCCATTGGTATTACTTCAATTCCACGTAAATCAATTATCAGGAATAAATTTGAGGATTATCTGTACAACAACAATCTACTAAACAGCAACCAGCACTGCTTTAGACGGGGAATATCCTGCCTGACCAACCTCCTTGATTTCTTTGAAAATGTGAGAGCCCAAGTAAAGCCCTACAATATTGTGTGCTTAGATTTCTAAACCGTATTTGATAAAGTTCAACACGAAAGGTTATTAATTACTAATTAAGCTCAAAGCTTTGGGGATTCAGGACAAAACTTAGGCATGGATAAGAAACTGAAGACAAAGATTGGAGAGTTAATATCAGGGATGGGGGAGTGCCACGGAGCTCAGTGTTGGGACCATTACTTTTTCTAATTTGACTTGGATTCTGAATCTCAATGCAAATTAGTTAAACTAAATTAGGAGCGACAGTGGAATTTAAGGAGGTAACCCAGAAACTACAGAATGAGCTTAACAAATATGTGAGTGGCCAAACAATGGTAAATTTAATTGAATGCAGAAAGGGGTAGAGCATTGTGCATAGAAAGCAAAAGTGGGCAACGTGCATATTTGATGAGTGGTGTTGAAATAGCTAAGGATGACGTTGAAAGGGGTAGACTCAACATCTCCAGCCAATACAGAGCATGCAATCAACAAACCGCAGACAAGGTTAAACCTCAAAAGAACAAAAGCAACAGAATGTTGAACTGCATAGCTAAAACAGTAGAATACAAATCCAAGGAAGTTGTGATCAAATTGTACAGCGCTCCACTATGTTAGTGTCCCAGCTATAAATATCTGTGCTTTCACTGCGCTCCCCCTGTCCATTGTGACTTTCCACATTTGAGGGTCCAAACAGAAAAGAACCCGTTACACATTGTGGTGACTGCTGGAGCAGGTCGTCGTCGTACGTGTCTTCACACTGTTCCCTTTGGGGAACTGTATGAAGTGGTGGAAGGATTTCTGGCCGCGATTAACGCTCCTTCCGTGACCGTAACCATCTTCGTACTAGCCATTAGGGTAGTTAGTCCTATGGCGGGAGGGTTTTACGGGCTCCCACAACCCATACGAAGGGGGGGGCCACCCACACCCACGGACGCAAGTATCCCGCTGGATGTCAACCCAGAATTTAGAGCCGGAGCTCCGACTCCACTTGCCGGGACTGTCTGGAGCGGGGTTTGAAACCCTACGCCTTCTGGCCCAGCGGCGGGGATGCTACCGCTATGCCAAAGGCCCACTGCTGGAGCAGGTGCCCTAACATAATCACATTATTCTTTCCTCAGACCCTGGTCCGATCGGACATCTCAGTTTCACAGAGATCCTGGACACCTCTCTGAAAGTCAGCTGGAGAGAGCCACATGAAAAGAATGGAATTCTCACAGGTCAGACTTTCTGCAGATTGGTAATATTGTGCCTAAAATCATATTTTAGAATAACTTTCTGTAATCTAAATGGAAGTTTTTTGTCCTGGCCCCTTCTTCATGGGCATATCACAGTAGAGCGAACAGCAGGACTTTTGGAGTGTTTCCTTGGTACATTGGTAGACAAGGTGGATTAAATTATACTAACTGGAACAAACAAACAAGAAGCCTGCGTCATGTTTATTGATTTTAGAGGAGGCTAACTGGTGGACTTGTTTAGGTACAAGTCAGGCTGATGAAATTAATACAGTACTTACACGGGATAGCCATTTCAATCGCCGTAGCTTTCAGATATGTACATTTTGCTGTTGCATAACATTTTTTCAAATATATTTTTTAAATCACAAAATAATTTGCTCTTTCTAACCCACCTAAGGGTTCGTTACTAAGCGAAACAAACAGAGTGTAACAAACAAGACTTGGTCAATGACCCCACTGTGTTTTTAGAGAGATATCACACGATTTCAACACAGCAGCGGCTCAGGTTTACACGGCTGAAAATTCAGTAGCCTTAGCGCCTCATTTGAGGCGCTAGAGGGCCTTGCGCCGGAGTTATGGCCAGTAGTGAAATTCCCTGGGGCCCTAAATCGGCGTTGCTCCGGTAGCGCTGCGCCGGCACCGATGACATCATCGGTGTGCGCAGCGTCCCGGTTGCCGTGGTAACCCGCCCGAACTCCGAAATTGAGTTGCGGCCGCCTCGCCCGTGGCAGCCGCAACCAGCGTTTTGTCAGAGGTGCCTTACTGCAGTTAGCGCCGGCGCATTAAAGGCCCCGCGGCGGCCGGCCGCTTTCCCGCCGGCCGCCTGCCCGCAGCTCCCTCCCCGGACTTCTCTCCCCCACCCCCCCGGAACAGATGCAAGCCCGGCACTTGTCCGAGGTGCCGGGCTCATTTTTAAGCAGATTTGCGCGGGCCGCGGCCGGGTGCAGGCAGCTCCTCCTTAACGGAAGGAGGAGGCCTGCACTTCCCCAGCCTGCCGCACCGCATCGGGTGCCGCAGCGCCGGAATTGCGGCGCGAAACGGCAGTTAGCGCCCTTTTCCAGGCGCTAAGACCCTTCAGTAGCGCCGGCAGCCGTTTGGGCGCGGCGCCACTGAATTTTTGGCGCGCGCAGGGGACTTAGCGCCGGCACTAATTTCCGGCGCTAAAGCCCTGGCTAAGCCAAAACCCAATTTCTAGGCGACAATCTCTTTCACACGTTTTAAGATCCTTTTGTAGGTTTTTATCGTTCTGCTGGAGCTGCTTTTTGAAGCCGATTGTTTTCCTTTTTGACAGCTTTGACTGATGTCATTTTGAGTTACCAGATTTTCCAAACGAACGTGAGGTTAATCTGTTTGATTCACCACAGAGGGTCTGGTTAAATGAGTTTTTGGCCCTGAATGTGAATCGTTATTTAGTCCTGTAAATTAGCAATGCTAAATCTCACTTATAAAGCAGAATTAAAGAAAAGTACAGCCCTATAGAAACATTATTCTCCCAGATCATTCTGTGAATATAGTTGCAGTTGCAATTGTTTTACTTTGGTAAAGAAAGCCAATTGTAGCCTTGAAGAGATTATGCCAGGATTGACTTGTTAAGCCTTTCTTATTCTTGCCAGAAAAAAAAGTTGTCAGAAAATGCCTATATATTCAACAGCATATTTGAAATTCCAATCCTCAAAATAATTGAATGAATCCCTTTCTTTTGCAGTCAGTCATGAAGCATTATTAACAAATAACTCAAACGTCTGTGCTGTCTGTTTCTGTCTAGGTTACCGCATTTCCTGGGAGGAGTACAATCGCACTAACACACGCGTGACACACTACCTGCCTAATGTAACGCTGAACTACCGTGTAACTGGACTGACTGCTCTCACTACATATACCATTGAGGTAGCAGCCATGACATCTAAAGGACAGGGACAGACCTCCTCATCCACCATCTCCTCAGGGGTTCCTCCAGGTATGAAGAATAGCTACATTGTTTATCGTGGTATATTTGCATGACTAGATAATGATGATCAGCATCTCCATTATCCTAAGATGCTGAGTTATTGACTTAAAGCTGCACAATCCCATAAGTTTTAATTGCTAAAATCATCATTTAACTTTGGAAAGTACATTATTAGCCAAAAGTGCCCTTTTATACACTTAAAAGCACAAAATATATCTTCTGCACTACTATTTTATAAACTTAAGTGCCCACTTCCCATGTGATCCCATCAGGTGTTCAGAAAAATGAAATCTAGAATAGATGATTACTGGGTTGTTCACTCACCAGCTCACTAAAAACAAACTCATTTAAAATTCAACTTAGCAGATGTTTTCAATTTAATATTTCAAAAACCATTTGTCATTTTTGTGAATGCTATTGTTAAACATTGCTTGCAGCCCCAAAATAATAAAGCTTTCTACTGGATGATGTTGCCCCACCCTGTGCTTCCCTTTAAAGTTGTGTATGGTCGGGGGGGGGGGGGACAGTCAACTTCTGGTATGAAAGGAGAAAGTGCAATAAACAAAGATGGAAAAATGTATTGAATAGCCCAGAATGACAATTCTTCCACTAAATACCATTCTACATTTTATTAAGTGCAGAATTCACAAATAGAGAAACATTTAAAAATCTTCAGTATATTTTTTAAGTAGGACTTTAAAAGGTTGTTTGTTTTTTTCTTGATGTAAATTGAACATCATCGTCCTTCATAGGGGCTTTTTCAGAAAATGTTATTTTGCGGTTTCTTGTAGTTATCAAAGTAGAGTGTGTCTTGCAGATGAATGGAATACTGCTCCACTTCTATCACCAGCCAGCACTTCCACATTAGCTATCACATGGTCAGAGGTGAATGGAAGCTCCCTCAACTCAACCCATACATTTTAACCTCTGCCAGGAAATGTTAAGAGACCAGACATTTGACAATTATTAATTGGTTTCCTCCAAATCAGAAAGCATCTTTGAGGGTCACTGCCTGAGAAACTGAGCTTGGCACCTTAAGGGAAATGCTGCCAGCCTGGTATGCTTCAGAACAAGTGAGAAGAATATACCATTGCTCCCAATGTCATTCAATCTATTTTTGCCAAAGCTAGACATTCTAAAGTGCAGTGTTGTTGCTGTGTATATTTCCTTTTTTAAAAGTTCCTTATTAAAATACTGCATGTCTTTTCACATCATCTGTGCTTCTTCCAACAGAATTGCCTGGTTCCCCCACAAACATAGCCATCTCGAACATTGGCCCTCGCACAGTAACTCTCCAATTTAGACCTGGCTATGACGGTAAAACCTCCATTTCCCGATGGTTGGTGCAAGCTCAGGTAGAGTGGACACAAGCATTTACAGTTCCCAAGGATGAATTGTGAAATGTTAATCATTTGCTAGTATTACCCAGGACAAGGATTCTCCAGTTTAATCAGACCTGTAAGAGATCACTACTAAAATGGTCCTGCCTGTCAGTTTGAGTGACAATGAGAAAAGTTGTTACATTTTCCCATCTGGATAAAATTTGGTCTTTGAGCTCGATCAGCAGAAATAAGGCTTCAAGATGTTTCTGAATTTGCAAACACAAAATAAAATATATTTTTACCTTATGCATTGATTGAGGTTCACAGTTAACAAAATTACTTAATTTATTCTGTAGGCAATTTAAGTAACAGGAGGGGGGGAAACATGGTGAGAACTGGAACGTAAGAGAGTAGAGGCTACTTTGGATGTTTCGTGTCTAAAATTAGATACGTGAATGATTATCATTATCTCCGAGACGATGGAAGCTCTATGCCTCCTTTCGGGTCTCATACTTCTTTTATAGTTTAGAATTCCTTTGCAGTTTGACTAAACTAACTTATCTGTTGGGCCAGAGGCTCCTTAATACTAAAATCTATTTACCTAATTAATAATCTGAATGCAAATAGTGTGTGTGAAAGTCAATCTGGAGCAAAAGTGTGTCAGAATGTATTTGTGGCCCTTGCTGCGTTTAACTTGAATGCCTCCTAGAAATGAATTCCAGTAAATAATTGCATTTGCTTTATCCATTTGGATTTCAGAGGTGGCACAATGCAGCGCATCACTATGTCACCGATCCCAGCACGTACCCACTGAAAATGCATGTTGGCATATGAGCACACTGAACTTTACACTTAATTTTAATCTGAATTTAACTTGCCTGGAGGAAAAGCAGTGGCCTGAATGACTGACTGCTTGCTTAGAACCATAATCATAGCCCAAGACTGAAGCTATCATTTTTGGGCCCTGCAGCAAACTCTGTACTCTTGCCACTGATTCCACCCCATCTCAGGTTGAACGACCCCTAGCTGAGCTTCTGACCCCATATCTTCTCAGTCACCAAAACCGGCTACCTCCAGCTCCGTAACATCACCCGCCTTCGCCCCTGCCTCAGGCCATCTGCTGCTGAAATCCTCATCCATGCCTTTGTCACCTGCAGACTTGACTATTCCATCGATCTCCTGACTGGCCACCCATCCTCCACCCTCCATGACCTTCAGCACTTCCAAAACTCTGCTGCCCATATCTTATCTCACACCAAGTCCTGCTCATCCATTGTCCCTGTCCTTGCTGACCTACATTAGCTTCCGGACCCCAACACCTGTTGAAATATTTTCATGTCCTTGCTCCTCTTTGTAAACTCCTCCAGCCCTACACCACCCCGCCCCTCAATCTCAATGCTCTGTTTCTCTGATTCTGGCCTCTTGTGCGTTCCCCCCTTCCCATTTCCCCACCATTGGCGACCATGCTTTCAGCTTTCCCGGCCCCAGGCTCTGGAATCCCATTCTTAAACATCTCTGCCTCTCCACTTCCCTCTTTAACACCATGCTTAAAATCAAGCTTTTGGTCACCCCTCCTAATATCTCCTTCTTTGGCTTGGGATCCATGTTGGTCTGATTACACCTCTGTGCAGTGTAATTTTTCTACAGTAAAAGCATTCTATAAATGCAAGTTCTTGTTGTTGTACCTAAGTCAATATTACATATAAAAGAATACTGGCCACAATTTTGCCAACCGAGGCGGGTCCGGGACGACCGGGGTCCCAGTCCCAGCCCACTGCCTACTGCAGCTCGCACTCTCCAAGCGATTTTTCGTTGATTGGGCTTGTTAAGTCCACCCTGCGAGGTTCCCAGCCAATTAATATTGTGACATTCAACAGTATTACCATCGCCAAAGCTCCCACCATCAACATCCTGGGGGGTCACCATTAACCAGAAACTTAACTGGACCAGCCACATAATTACTGTGGCTACAAGAGCAGGTCAGGAGCTAGGTATTCTGTGGCGAGTGTCTCACCTCTTGACTCCCCAAAGCCTTTCCACCATCTACAAGGCACAAATAAGGAGTGTGATTGAATACTCTCCACTTGCCTGGATGAGTGCAGCTTCAACAACACTCAAGAAGCTTGACACCATCCAGGACAAAGCAGCCCAGTTGATTAGCACTCCATCCACCACCTTAAACATTCACTCCCTCCACCATTGGCGTACTGTGGTTGCAGTGTGTACCATCTACAAGATGCACTGCAGCAACTCCCAAACCTGTGACCTCTGCCACCTAGAAGGACAAGGGCAGCAGGCGCATGGGAATAGCACCATCACCAAGTTCTCCTCCAAGCCACACACCATCCTGACTTAGAAGTATAGTCATTCCTTCATCGTCGCTGGGTCAAAATCCTGGAACTCCCTCCCTAACAGCACTGCAGGAGTACCTTCACCACACGGACTGCAGCAGTTCAATAAGGCGGCTCACCACCACCTTCTCAAGGGCAATTAGGGACGGGCAATAAATGCTGGCTTTGCCAATGACACCCACATCCCATAAACGAATTTTAAAAATAATAATAATAATAATAGGAAGCGGGTCTGATGACATCATTTGATGATGCATCATCAGCCGGTTTCCTGAAAGGGGCCATGTCATAATTGATCTTGACAGTTCTGCTGTCAGTGTTCTACAGCTATGAGGTGCTGCAAACACTGACAAGCACAGCACAAAGGTGCACGGCTACACCCAGGCTCTCCCATTACTCCCTCCATATACTTATTGAGGGAGTCACAACACACAGGGAGGTTCTCTTCCCTTCCCATGGGCGGAAGAGACCTCCCCAGGATATCAACGCAGCCTGGTTGCACATTGCACAGGAGGGCAGAAGCAGGGATATCGTCAGGAGTACCAGGCTGCAGTGGCGCAAGCCTTTCAACGATCACGAAACGTTACTGCAAAGCCACACTCAACCTCATCCTGCTGTGCAACTCATCACAGCCACATCACTCTGCCTTCCCTTCCCTACTCCTGCACATCTTTACTCACACCAACTTATCTTGCACCTCCACCCATCCCTCGCTATCTACATTATCACTTCCCCATCTCACTAGCCACCCCTCGCTCTCACCCTCAACCTACTGCAAGCATACGAAAACACACAAGGATAGGCACCTGGGTGGTTTAACCAATGTTCATGTGAAGTTTCTGTTAATGTGTTGTCAAACATTGAAATCTACATTTTCAACACTACCTTATTGGACAGATCTGTGCTCACCTTTGGAAGCGTCTTAGTGAGTTCCAGTGAATTTTGAGACATAACTTCCCCCCCCCTCCCCCCCCCCCCCCCACAATTGTGATGAGTGTGAAAGGAATGGCTTGGACAATGTAGGGATACTTTATGGTGCTGGTGTGGGATGTTGTCAACCTGGCACATCATGTGGCAGCAGGGTGTACAGCGTCAAGTGAACTAAATCTGGCCATGGTGATGCCATCGCTGGCCTCCCGGGCAGCAGTGTTGTCGGGTGCTGATGCCCTGTGTCCTGTGCAGCATCAGGTGATTGCGGAGAAGGTTGGTGTTGTTGTTAGTGATGTTGGTGTGCCTGGTGATGTTGGTGTTGGGGCTGATTGTGGAGAGATTCAGAGGACCAAGGTGAGATTTTTCCAAGGGCACCGATGTTGCTGGAATAGTTGGTAGCTGAAGTTGAGATATCAGAAGCGATCTGTCAATGGTGAGAGAGCTTGCTTCAAGGAGGTGACAGTAAATAGAGAGTTTACTCCAAACACTTCCAAACTGCATACAGCTCAAAAATGTCTTCCAGGTCCTGAAGGTTCAAGCTTCTGACATTGGAAAGTGACCAGCTGTGAAATGGTAGCTTTCAGACCATTTTTGCAGTTGTCACCTATTCAGAGCAATGGGGCGACATAGAGAACCTGACCTACTTGCCTGACGTGATCTCCGAACAACGTGAAGCCTGTTAAAAAATTGGGAAAATAGAAATAGGCTGACAAAATAGTAGTTAACAAGCGTTTAACAAAAATTTAACTATCTTAAATGCCTCTCCTGCCGCTTGGTGTCGGGTCTGTTCTGAAATCGCAGACCCGACAGTTTGGAAACTTACAAGGAGGCGGGTTCCCAACCCGTTGTCAATCATTTTGAGTTTGACAGCAGACGGGCCTCCGAACCCGCACTCTGAGTGCCGGCAAAATCGTGGCCGTGTGGGATGGGGAAAATGAAGAAAATGTTCAATAGTTGATGGAACTTCTAACATCAATGTGTTAGCTAAATACCCTGGTGAAAATAATTGGTGAAGTTATTGTACAAACACTTAACATGATTGTCTCAAATTTCTCTGTGCCATTTTAATTCAGACTTTAGCCTATGTTTAAAATATAATTGGGTCAATGCTTCCAATAAAGTAGTGGGAAAAGAAATATAAGTGATTAAGCAGTCAAACAATGGCATTAACAGCAGTAATACCTACCCTCTTGTATGCTATTTTTCTTGCCTAGTTGTTTTTGAGATCTATTCCCTCTTATGACATTGAGACTTCATCAGTTCCATATTTCATCATGAGTGTGAAATTAAGGAGAATATTTAAAGATTTAGGACTGTCTACTTGTTCTCATTATTGATCTCCTCCCTCAGGTTGGTGTAATAGGCGACCATGAAGAGTGGCTTCTTGTTCATCAGTTGGTCAATGAGCCTGATGCTCGCTCACTGGAGGTTCCCAACCTCAATCCATTCACACATTACAGGTACAGTTGACTGCCTTTATTACAGTACCATGAGGATTCATATGATCTTGTATTAGTGAGTAGAGATCAACATTAACCTGTATTGCTCTGAAAATCCAAATTGGCCCAAAATCATAAAAGATACACCAAGGGAAATATAATTTTTTTTCATGTTTTCTAATTACCTCCCTTTGTAAGTCCTCCCACCTCCTCCTCCCCCCACTCTGGTCGTATGGTAGGTACCTTCCCTGGTTGAGAGGATGAACTGGAAACCTGTGCCAACGCTATTTTATAGCTGCCCTATATGAGGTGTGTGAGAGCAGCCTAAACCGACTGGCCCGCTGAAACTGCTTCCCTCCAAGAGAAAATCACCTTGCTTCCACTCAACATCTCCTCAGAATGGCATGGTCAAGATCAAACACTCATCATGTTTGAAGTCATGGGTACGATCCATGTCTTCCCACTCTGTGCCACAGCTTGTTGGAGCTCCAAAGCATCATCCTGCCACCCTAAGGATCCAATGCAGTTTTTCCACATATAAAGCAAATTTAGGTGGCTGGAACAAACATACATTACCAAGAACAACTCTCTTACTTAACTTCAAAAATTAAACTGGCATCCTACTAACAAAGCTTTTTTTTAAAATTTCCAAAAATTAGCGTCGGGCATTAGTAACTTCAGCTACAAAAGGACGACCGTAGTCTGCCTCCGCCTGAGATCCCCACCATCATCGATGCCAGTGTTCAGCCAATTCGATTTACTCCCTGCAACATTAAGAAGCAACTGAGTACATAGCGAAGACTATGGGCCTTGAAAACCTGAACACTGGGCCCCTATCCAAGCTATCCAGTGCAGGCACGACACTGGCATCTATCCAAAAATATGGAAAATTGCCTGGGTATATTCTGTTCACAAAAAACAAGACATGTCTAACCCCCAGCCAATTACCTATCAGCTTCGACCAAATCGTCAGTAAAGTGATGGAAGAAATAATCAATAGTGCCATCAAACAACACCTATTCGCCAGTGCTCCGTTTGGGTCCCGCGAGAACCATTTGACTCTTGAACTCATTACAGCCTTGATAGAGACATGGATGCCAGAGGAGAAGTGAGAGTAGCTAATCTTGACATCAAAGCAGTATTCAACTGAATATGGCACTAAATATCCCTAGCAAAATTGGGGTCAATGGGAAAACCCTCAGTCATACCTGACACACAGATCCTGGTTGTCATAGAACAATCATCACAGCCCCAAGACATTGCTACTGGAGTTCCTCAGGACAGCATCTTTGGCTTCAGTTGCTTCATCAATGACCTCCCCCTGTCATAAGGTTAGGAATGGGGCTGCTCACTGACGATTCTACAATGTTCAGCTCCACTGATAATGAAGCAGCCCATGCCAGCCGACAGCAGGACGTGGAAAACATCCAGGCTTGGGATGACAAGTGACATTTATGCCATATAAGTGCCAGGAAAAGACTATTTCCACCAAGAAAAGAACAAACCACCTCCAACTGACCTATAACCCCAGCACTATCATCCTCCACCGTCAATATCCTGGCAGTCACAATTGACCAGAAACTTAACTGGAGTAACCATATCAACACTGTGACTGCAAGAGCAGAGCAGAAGCTTGATCATCTGCAACAAGTAATTCATCTCCTGACCCTAATTTAATTGGGGGAGAAAAAGCAGTGAATTGTCTTTGATGATCCTGCAGGCAGTTTGGGTCTTTTTCACTCTTATTTAGATTTATGTAAGCATTTCAAGACACACCACAGCATATCCAACCGGGTTCTGCAGCAAATCTGCACAGGGTTAGGGGACATCTCAATGTGTATTCAATATTTTTAAGATACGTCTGAAGATACATTTTCAAATATTAAAACAGTGCTTTTTTTCCCTAAAATTGTACATTTTAAACTGTTCAAAAAGCATTTTATCGTGTTCAGCCTTTGGCTGCCCAGGCACCGCTCAGCTATTTACAGTTACAGTGAACCGATTAGAGGAACAAAATACAAATCTGAATTAAAAACTGGAAATATACACCAGGTCCAACAGCATCTCCCCAAAGGGGCAGATTAACATTTTGTGTGTTGGGAGATTTGTCAGAAGTGGAAGCTGGAAGATAAGCGAATTCCATTGTTAGACTGAGTAAA
The DNA here is from genome assembly GCF_052327205.1 of Somniosus microcephalus. Taxonomy (NCBI): domain Eukaryota; kingdom Metazoa; phylum Chordata; class Chondrichthyes; order Squaliformes; family Somniosidae; genus Somniosus; species Somniosus microcephalus. The sequence goes on along the minus strand of NC_141007.1, from coordinate 52,001,698 downwards.
ATGAAGGTGGTGGGGAGGAGAACCGGTCGAAGTTACGATCTCTGCAATGTTGACTCCTTCACTCGTTAATGGGTTTAACGCCCTGCAAATTTCCAAATCGACATTTTTCTTGCTAAAAGCGAGAAAGAAGTAAAAGTTGTTGCAAAATCAGCTCATGAAAAGGCAGTTAGAGAACAAAAGGTGGGAAAATAGCTAAAGAAAGCAACGAGAAGATGGACATTTAAAAACAAGGTCGTAAATCAAAGGGAATGAAGTGGAAGGGGGAATTGAAGAAAGGGGCAGGAATATGTGGGAGAGAACTGAAGTCACAAGTTGACATAGTCACAGAGGGCCCAGGAGAAAGATGACATACTGACTGAAGTCAATTAGCAACTTGCTGCCTCGGGGTAAAACTGGCATCACGAATTGGCCATCCGTTATAGAAACCGATTGATTTTTACTTTACAGGCAGTTTACTTAGCTTTACCGTTAAGGTCTCTGAATATTTTGGAAAGAGCCTTTGCATTCAGTACAAGCCCTGTGTGTTTCTACAGATTTCGCATGAGACAAGTCAACATTGTTGGAACAAGTCTGCCCAGTCAGTTATCACGTAAAATTCAAACCCTCCAGGCCCCACCTGACGTGGCTCCTGCCAATGTGACCCTGCGCACAGCAAGTGAGACAAGCCTCTGGCTCCGTTGGGTGGTATGTAACAGATGTGGGCAATCATTTCAGGATTAAGCACCAATATAGATTTTTCTTTATCTTGTGCCTTTGTTTGAGTAGTTGTAAAAGTTTGTGAATTCTAATGTTGCAGAAGGTAGTTATTGGAATCATATTTCTTTGACCCCTTTTTCATTGCATTCATCCTATAGAGAGAGTATCTCTGCAAGTCATTCTCCTGTTAGACGTGAATATCTATTTGGTGCCCCGTCGATCCCCATTTCCATAGTCAGGACTGTCTGCGACAGTATGGCAAGCACCGTGTGCAGAAAGTGGCTCCGAGTAGTGAGGGCTCCTTTGTCCTGTTGGTGAAATGACAACATTTATACCATCGGGTGGTTTCACCACACAAAGAGGAAAAAATGGTCACAGTGGCAAAACTGAAATAACCACCACCAACCCACCTGACTCTATCTCAACCACAATCAAAACTGCTTTTCTGGTGGAGGACTGGGACTCTGCCACACCCTTCCATTCAGTGCTGGTTTGGAAAACTTTTTTAAGTCTTCCTATTGAAGCATCCATCAGAGATTGAACTTTTTAGAACTTTTATTTTACTAACCTTAATTTTTAAGCCATATAAAGAGGAGATAACAGCATCTCATATCAATGTTTAGTACTGTACACAAAGTGTTAATTTACTCAAAAAAATACAGTGAATGAAGTGGTGTGCAACTATCTGCGCCGGAAGATGTCATGAGCTCAGAGCATTTATTAACTGCTGAATGTGGTTGTGTACAAGCCCGAGTATAGTGAAAATAAACATCTGCAGTGCCAGTTAAGCTAATATGATAAATTACATTGTATGCCCTGAAGCTTACTCAATACCCAATCTATACTGCAGAAAAGTTGGCAGATTTCTGTCCTTATTGTGGTGGGAAAAAAGTAAGAAAAACGAGAGAAGATATGAACTCAAATTAGTACCGAGTGCGTCAGGACAGAGGTTACCATCAGTTCTATTAATGGTTCTGCGAAAAAGATAGATTAAGCTTGTTTAGATAAGTTAGGCATTTACCAAATGACCAATTAAAACTCCCAAAACTGAAAGGATAAAGAAGATACAGACAGAGCTTTTATATTTTTTTCTAGCCATTGCCTGAATCAGAGTATAATGGGAATCAGGAATCTGTTGGATACAAAATAAAATATGGGAAGGCAGATGGCAATGGATCCACTCTCTCACACATTATCAGTGACCGAATCGAGCGGGAATTCACCATCGAGGATCTAGAGGAGTGGACTGAATACAGAGTGCAAGTTCAAGCATTCAATGCTATTGGCTCTGGACCATGGAGCCAAGAGATCAAGGGTCTCACGAGAGAATCTGGTAAGGTTCTGTTAAACCTTATGCACAACAGGGAGCTCTGTATAGTTCCACATTGTTACCAACATCGAATTAAGAAACTTCCCACAGAGACCTGGGGGTCTAATCTGATGGCTCATTGAGTTAGTGCATTACATAGTGTTGTGCTTAGCTATATAGACCAGGAGGTCCCAGGGTCAATCTCTTGCCAGCTTTGAGTTAGTCTGGGCAGCAGTATGGCAATAACATTGGTCCTCCGGGTTAGCATGTTAGTGAGGAAAAAGATCTGGCAAAGACATGGCTCCTGAATTCTGCCTTTTGACCCATACTGGAAATTGCAGATAGGGCTGTCAATTGAAGAAATTATCAATCAGGTTTGGTTTTTAAGCCCCCAACAATGAAACAGCAAATCATCACCATTGAGGCTTACACATAAAAAATGGCATGTGAGTGAGGGAAAAGAAGGCTGCAAGGATGTACAGAGCCATCAGGAGTCCGAGTCTTCAGGGAAGTAAAGAAAATCAGAAGAAAGCAAAGAAACCTCCAAAATTATTCAAATGTATGGAGCCAGTAATAAATAAGTAGCTTACAGTAATGGATTGGTCAAATTAATTGTGTGAGCTGTAAAAATTAAATACTGAAGACCCCCTAAGTAACCATTGGTGGTGCTATTGTATTAATAAAGCTGTGCTAGGTACGTACAATTTACCGTGGAGAATGATACCTACACAAGATGATAACACAATTATCAGGGAAAGAGTAGGGCCCATTAGGGACCAAAGTGGCAATCTGTGTGTAGAGCCAGAAAATGTAGGTGAGGTTTTAAACAAATATTTTGCACCTGTGTTCACTATGGAGAAGGATGATGTAGGCATAGAAATCAGGCAGGGGGGTTGTGATATACTTGAACAAATTAGCATTGAGAGGGAGGAGGTAGTAGCGGTTTTAGCGGGCTTAAAAGTGGATAAATCCCCAGGCCCAGACGAGATGTATCCCAGGCTGCTGTGTGAGGCAAGGGAGGAGATTGCAGGGGCTCTGACACAAATTTTCAGAACCTCTCTGGCCACAGGGGAGGTGCCAGAGGACTGGAGCACAGCTAACGTAGTACCATTATTCAAGAAGGGTAGTAGGGATAAACCAGGGAATTACAAGCCAGTGAGCCTAACATCAGTGGTAGGGAAATTATTGGAAAAAATTCTGAGGGACAGAATTAGTCTCCACTTGGAGAGGCAAGGATTAATCAAGAATAGTCAGCATGGCTTTCAGGGGGAGATCATGTCTAACCGAGTTCAACAATTTCAGATCATAACCTCAGCCCCTATTACATTTTTACATATATTTTTTATCCACACCTTTGTTTTGGCCCTTTCCCCCCCCTTTTTTTTCTCTCCCACATGGCAGCTGTCTCTCATTCTGACAGCGCATTTCACACCTAATCTAGAGCCGTCTTTTGTCTCTTTACTAGTCCTATCGCCATCTCGTCTCGTTTTGAATACCTCTTAATGTCTCTTCACTTCTCTTTTGTTCTCTCATCCCCATTTCCCAGCCCCCAAACTGGCCTTTTAATGTTTCATTTCCTGTGCTTTTTCAGTCCTGACGAAGGGTTTCGACCTGAAACGCTAACTCTGTTTCTCTCTCCACAGATGTTGCCTGGCCTGCTGAGTTTTCCCAGCGTTTTCTGTTGTTATTTCAGATTTCCAGCATCCGCAGTATTTTGCTATCGTACATGTCTAACCAATTTGATTGAATTTTCGAGGGGGTGACTAGGTGTGTGGATGAGGGTAGTGCAGTTGATGTAGTCTACATGGATTTCAGTAATGCTTTTGACAAAGTCCCGCATGGGAGACTGGTCAAGAAGGTAAGAGCCCATGGGATCCAGAGCAATTTGGCACATTGGATCCAAAATTAGCTTAGTGGCAGAGGGTGATGGTCAAAAGTTGTTTTTGTGACTGGAAGCCTGTGTCCAGTGGTGTACCGCAGGGATCGGTGCTGGGTCCTTTGCTGTTTGTAGTGTACATTAATGATTTAGATAGGAATGTAGGAGGTATGATCAGTAAGTTCGCAGATGACACGAAAATTGGTGGAGTGGTAAATAGCGAGGAGGGAAGCCTCAGGCTACAGGACACTATGGATGGGTTGGTTAGATGGGCAGAACAGTGGCAAATGGAATTTAACCCTGAAAAGTGTGAGGTGATGCATTTTGGGAGGACTAACAAGGCAAGGGAATACACAATGAATGGTAGGACCCTAGGAAGGACAGAGGATCAGAGTGACCTTGGTGTGCATGTACATAGATCCCTGAAGGCAGCAGGACAGGTAGATAAGGTGGTTAAGAAGGCACATGGGATACTTGCCTTCATCAGCCGAGGCAGAGAATATAAGAGCACGGAGGTTATGATGGAGCTGTACAAAACACTGGTTAGGCCACAGCTAGAATACTGTGTGCAGTTAGTTCTGGTCGTCACACTATAGGAAGGATGTGATTGCATTGAAGAGGGTGCAGAGGAGATTCACTAGGATGTTACCTGGGCTGGAGCGCTTCAGCTATGAAGAGAGACTGGACAGGCTGGGGTTGTTTTCCTTCGAGCAGAGAAGGCCGAGGGGGGTCCTGATTGAGGTGTGCAAAATTATGAGGGGCATAGATAGGGTAGATAGAAAGGAACTTTTCCCCTTAGTAGAGGGGTCAATAACCAGGGGGCATAGTTTCAAGGTAAGAGGCAGGAGGTTTAGAGGGCATTTGAGGAAAAACTCTCACACCCAGAAGGTGGTTGGAATCTGGAACTCACTGCCTGAAAGGGTGTTAGAGGCAGGAACCCTCACAACTTTCAAGAAGCATTTAGATGAGCACTTGAAACACCATAGCTTACAAGGCTATGGACCAAGTGCTGGAAAATGGGATTAGAATAGATAGGGCTTGATGGCCGGTGCGGACACGATGGGCCGAAGGGCCTCTTTCTATGCTGTATAACTCTATGTCTCTATGACAATTCAGTGTGAATTAAGACGAAACCTGGAATGATGCATCATTGTCATTGCAACTTCAATATTGTTATACCCTTGAATTACCCATCATTTGCATATGCAGTGGGCCTAATGCTGCTTTAAGCAGGTGTCCTAGGCGCCTGTAACATGGCCTGACCGACCCAATCCCGGGTCGGATGTTTGTCAGATGTCCTTGGGGCGCAGGACGTTGGTCCCCAAAATTGGGCCCCGTTTGCGCCTATTTTACGCCCATAAAACGGCGCAACAAGATTTCTACCTGGCTGAGTCCAGAATGTAAAGTATGGCTGTTTTCTCTGTTCTGGTCTTTGATAACCACAATGTTACCACGTGGTTCCCACAGAGAAAGTGACACTCACTGCTCTTAATTTTTCAAAAAATATGAAAGCTCTTGCATGACACCACAATGTAAGGATTTGAGTTCAGCAGGACATTGTAAAGTGTGCTTTCTATAAGTCTGCATTTTGCTACTGCATTATCACATCGCTGAGAAACACCCCAAAGTGAATGAATTACTTTGACGTGTTGTAAAATGGTGTTATCTCGGCAAACACAGCAGCCATATTGCATTCAGCAAGACCCTGGTTTCAGATGAATGACCAAGTCATCTGGTTTTTTTTTTAAGATGGTAGTTGAAATAGAAATGTTGGCTGGGAGAATTCCCTGCTCCTCTTCAGACAGTGCCATGCAGTCGTTAATGTCCACCTGAACCATTCAAACAGATATTGGTTTAATGGCTTAGCCAAAGGCCAAGACCTCAGAAAATGCAGTGCTCCTTCACTGATGCATTGCAATGTCAGGCTAGACTTTGTTAAAGTCCTGGAATAGGAGCTTGAACTGAAAATGTACCATAAAAGGTTTGGATAGCAATAGTAACTAGCAACCATTTATGGGAACCAGAGGGGCTTGATGGCCCTGGAATTGCCTCCGTAAATCTCTCCACCTCTCAACCTTTAAGACCCTCCTTAAACCTACCTCTAAGCTTTTAGTCATCTGTCCTAATGCCTCCTTATGTGGCACAATGTCAAATTTTGTCTGATAAAGCTCCTGTGAAACGCATTGGGCTGTTCTATTACGATAAAGTCGCTATATAAATGCAAGTTGTTGTATAGTACGTCACACACAGCAAGACATCTCAAAGTGCTGTACAATAGGAGAAATGCGATCATGTCTCATGATGGAATTCCCACTTTAAGCTTATACAGTGCAGAATGGGAGGAAAATGGTCCCTGTAAAGCTCCACTAAACCCACCAGAAGCTACACACCTCCAGCACCACAAATAAAATGGGTTATTTTCCAAATTCATGGGAAGGCCATTCAGCCCGTCGAGCCCGTGCCAGCTCTCTGCAAGAGCACTTCAGCTAGTTCCACTCCCCCGCCATTTCCCCGTAGCCCTGCAAATTTTTTTCCTTCAGGTACTTATGCAATTCCCTTTTGAAAGCCATGATTGAATCTGCCTCCACCACCCTTTCAGGCAGTGCATTCCAGATCATAACCACTCGCTGCGTAAAAATGTTTTTCCTCATGTCGCCTTTGGATCTTTTGCCAATCACCTTAAATCTGTGTCCTCTGGCCCTCGACCCTTCTGCCAACGGGAACAGTTTCTCTCTATCTACTCTGTCCAGACTCCTCATGATTTTGAACACCTCTATCAAATCTCCTCTCAATCTTCTCTGCTCTAAGGAGAACAACCTCAGCTTCTCCAGTCTATCCACGTAACTGAAGTCCCTCATCCCTGGAATCATTCTCGTAAATCTTTTTTGCAACCTCTCTGACATACGAACATACGAATTAGGAGTAGGAGTAGGCCATTCAGCCCTTCAAGCCTGCTCCGCCATTCAATAAGATCATGGCTGATCCGATTACTCCACAATCCCGCCTACCCCCGATAACTTTTCACCCCCTTGCTTACCAAGAATCTATCTACCTCTGCCTTAAAAATATTCAAAGACTCTGCTTCCACCGCCCTCTGAGGAAGAGAGTTCCAAAGACTCACGACCTTCTGTGAGAAAAAATGCCTCCGCATCACTGTCTTAAATCGGCAACCCCTTATTTTTAAAGAGTGACCCCTAGTTCTAGATTCTCCCACAAGAGGAAACATCCTCTCCACATCCACCCTGTCCAGACCCCTCAGGATCTTATATGTTTCAATCAAGTCACCTCTTATTCTTCTAAACTCCAGCGGATACAAGCCTAGCCTGTCCAACCTTTCCTCATAAGACAACCCACCCATTCCAGGTATTAGTCTAGTAAACCTTCTCTGAACCGCTTCCAACGCATTTACATCCTTCCTTAAATAAGGAGACCAATACTGTACACGATACTCCAGATGTGGTCTCCCCAATGTCCAGTATAACTGAAGCATAACCTCCCTACTTTTGTATTCAATTCCCCTCGCAATAAACAATAACATTCTATTAGCTTTCCTAATTACTTGCTGTACCTGCATAGTAACCTTTTGTGATTCATGCACTAGGACACCCAGATCCCTCTGCATCTCAGAGCTCTGCAATCTCTCACCATTTAGATAATCTTCTTTTTTATTCTTCCTGCCAAAATGGACAACGTCGCATTTTCCCACATTATACTCCATTTGCCAGATCTTTGCCCACTCACTTAACTTATCTATATCCCTTTGTAGTCTCCTTATGTCCTCTTCACAATTTACTTTCCTACCTATCTTTGTGTCACCAGCAAAATCAGCAACCATACCTTCGGTCCCTTCATCCAAGTCATTTATTGTAAAAAGTTGAGGCCCCAGCACTGATCCCTGTGGCACACCACTCGTTACATCTTGCCAATCAGAAAATGACCCATTTATGCCTATTCTCTGTTTCCTGTTCGCTAGCCAATCTTCTATCCATGCCAATATGTTACCCCCTACACCATGAGCTTTTATTTTCCGCAATAACCTTTGATGTGGCACCTTATCAAATGCCTTCTGGAAATCTAAGTACAGTACATCCACTGGTTCCCCTTTATCCACAACCATCACATCCTTCCTAAAGTGCTGTGCTCAGAATTGGACACAATTCTCCAGTTGAGGCCGAACCAGTGTTTTATAAAGGTTCATCATAACTTCCTTGCTTTTGCACTCTATGCCTCTATTTATGAAACCCAGTATCCCGTTTAATTTTTTACCTCTTTCTATGCGTTCCCAGTGGTCGAGGCTCCCCGCTGGTCGCACAAAAGCAGAAAATGACCCCTGAAGTGGATACGGGAAGGCGGCGCAGTACTCAATTGTTGCCACAAGATGGCAGTAAATAGCTCTGTAGAGAAGAAGTGGAAAGTTTATACTGAGTGACTTCACATACAGAAATTGTTTAAAGTAGGAAATTTAACTTGTTTTACACTAACTGTGTAAACATTTAATCAATATTTTGAGGTTTCTGCAGTTTATTAATATCTTGATCAATAATCTTTAAGTTCAGCATCTGAAAGTTACAACACTTCAGTAAGATAGTAATTGGAAGTCCATTAGTGGCTTTATTGTTCGGGGAAAGGCTCTTTCTTGCTCTTTTTAAGTGATTTCTGAATTTTCAGGCTTCACTGTGGAGTAAGAATGTCTGTGTTAGTTTGCTGTGGTATCTGGCAGCTGTGTTCTTAATAGTCCTGCTTCTTGAGGTCATCCGAGGTGCAGTTTCTGATTATAATTCAAGTTGTCATACATTAGCCTTGTTTACTCGCCATGATTCATTCTGAGCTGAATCTGACATGGACCCATGCCAGTCGTTTCAATTCCTTAATGCAGCTCAGTTCAATAACTCCTCCCAGCCAACTCCCCTACATGGCTGGGACACACACGAAGGAGGCCACCATTTTACAGTGATTGAATAAGTCAACTTCTTTTTATTTTACACACGGGATTGCTCTCTGCAAATCCGTCCATTCTTCCTTGAAAAGCACTAACCAGTGGCCTTGGTCATGTGTGTATCTCTCTTGATTTGAATGTAAAGATGTTCCTCCTTCCTTCAAAGGGCTAATCTGTGGAACAGTTTACCTGCAATTAGTCCATCAACAGGCATAGATAGGGTAGATAAAGAGGAACTTTTCCCCTTAGTAGGGGGGTCAATAACAAGGGGGCACAGATTCAGGGTAAGGGGCAGGAGATTTAGGGGGGATTTGAGGAGGAACTTTTTCACCCAGAGGGTGGTTGGAAGCTGGAACTCACTGCCTGAAAGGGTGGTAGAGGCAGGAACCCTCACAACATTCAAGAAGCATTTGGATGAGCACTTGAAATGCCATTGCATACAAGGCTATGGACCAAATGCTGGAAAATGGGATTAGACTGGACAGGGAGGGATGGGCAGCGCAGACACGATGGGCCGAAGGGCCTCTTTCTGTGCTGTAAAACTCTATGACTCTATGACTCTAACATGAACCAATCACTGCTCTCAATGGGCCAGGGTGTGTGAGCTATAACCGGTAGAACAGATAATAAAACCTCCAAGAGTCCAAGAGTACCTGCTGATGTTATTGGACTTCAGTTCAACATATCCTTAAATTACAGGAAGTTACTCAGAAAGGAGAATAATTGGAAACAAAGTGCAAAATACCAGGAAGAGGGTGACTAATTGAACCTTGCCCCCTGCTGTAAAACAGAGAAAGACTGCATGCCAATGTTACACCCCAGTTCAAGTTAACAAAGAATGACTTCATGTGACTCCAATTTGCAAAATGAGCAATCCTACCACATTTACCCAATAAAAGTAACATTGAATTTAGCTCTAGAATTGCTCTGAGCAAGTGACTGGGCAAGCATTTTTCATTCTTAGCTGAAACCGGCAAATAAGCTATCAAGAGTTGAACTCGAGCATAGATCTGGATATGGCAAGCTCTTGCTGAATGTTGCCCTTCTACTGAATTGGGATCAATTGGAGCAGGAAGCAAAATGAAAATGTCTCCCACACTGATCACTGTATGCCTCACTGTTAATTTACCTTCAGATTTTTCACCAATTTCTTATTTTATTCATCCTTCTGATCTGCCTCTTACACAGAAATTGTTACATGATTTGTTTCAATTTCCTTGCCTGCAATAACATTTTAAGGTAACAAAACAAAATTAAGTAACCAAAATCAAGAAACAAAACTTGGAGACAAATAAAAACTAAAAATACAAAAACACTCCACAGGTCCGTCAGTATCTGACAAGAGAAAAGGCAGGTTGATGGTTCAGGTATGGGCTGATCATTGAGGCTTACTTACAAACATACAAAATTGTCAGGCAGGAATACACGAGCTGATCCATCAAGCCTGCCTCATGATGGCTGGAGCATCATGACTAAACATTTCCCAACGCACCCCCCACCCCCTCGCTCCACAGGCATGTCATCTCCTGCAAGAGGTGAAAAAACTCAGGGCCAATAAGGGGGAAAATACTCTGGAAAATTCCTCTCCAACCCCCAGCTCAGGCGATCTAAACCAGTCCAGGAGATCACATGGACCAAGTGTTATCAATAAAGACACTTACCTTCTATGTGACAAAAAGAAAATATACCTTCTATATGATGTGATCTCTGCCCCTGTCAAGAACCAGTGCAGGAGATCACATGGACCATGTGTTATCTATAAAGACCTTCTTTATGATGCGATCTCTGCCGCTGTCAAGAATCGGTTCAGCTCATTCTTGAAGGCATCCAGCGAGTCAGCACCCACCACGCCAGCTGGCAACGCTTTCCAGAGGCTCTCTGCTCTCTAGGAAAAGAAGAACTGCCCAACATCCAGTCTATTCTTACTCTTACATAAACGCACGTGCCCTTGGTCCTCCCCAATCTGTTAAACTGGAATACTCGCACAATAGGCACTCTATCCAGCCCTTTAATTCTTTTACCGTCCTTCAATAAAATATGGTCGTTAAAAGACAGGACACAAATTTAAAATATCGATTTTTAAAATTTATTTTTGTTTCTGTAATGCGCTGGGTATGATGCATTGCACACAGGTAATTCTGTGCAATATTCATATCTTTCGGCAGCATCACTGTTTCTCATGGTTCTGTACAGAAATAAGCGACAGAACCTCTAACATGAAGGTGGGCAGCAGAGAAACAAGTGTAAAGTGTAAATGCACACAGTCGGTCCAAAACCCATCCTGAATCCTGGGCAGCAGCACCACTGCCTTTTGCAGATTTCCTTCTCATCCTCCAGTATTAGAGGAGGTCAAAGGGGTGAGACTGAGATACAAAGAGCTTATAACCAGGCAAATGATATACTGTAGCGATGGTGAACTGTACCAAATTATTTCAACAAAAGGGAGCGGCGGACACAACAGGAATAAGGAATTTAGGAGAAGGCAGAGGACACTGAAGGCACGGTTGAAACGATAGGTTATTTTAGGACATTTTTTAAGGCAATGAGAGTGAGGAGTAAGGCAAAGTAGCTTTGGAAGAGAGCTCCAGAGGACAGAGACATAATCATGGTCCTGAATTTGCGGTCGGAGGCTTCGCGCGGGGAAATGCCTCCAATCCGCAAATAAAACCGCGCCTACCTTTTGCCTCGGGATCCACGGAGACTCGCGATCCTGGGCCTCTGTGTGTGGACATGTGTAGAGGCCCACGTATCCCAGGGGCGCAGGCAGTTCACAAGTGTCCCTGGGATCACGTGGGCCAGCCCAACCAATGAAAGAAGGGGATCCCCAATCATGCTTATAGGGATTCCGTACGTATGGAACTCCCATGAACATGAATGGGGATCACAAAAAAAACACGTTTACATATCAAATAAATAAAAAAAATTACATTTAAAATTAACCTCCACAGCGCACTTTTGGACCCCTCTCACCACTGCAGACCCACTGCTCGCATCGCTGACCCTGGCGGGGTTTCCCGACGTCAGGAAGCCCGCACCTCTGTTGGAAAAATGGAGATAATCCTCTTAATTGCCTGTTAACATGCAGTTAAGTGGCTGTAAACCCCTTCCCACCTCCAGGAGATGGGACCCGGCGCGGGTCGGCTACTCGCCTCCTGGGAAGATGGCACGGAGGCGGGTTGGGGGCGGGATGGGTACCCGCCCCCAGATTCTGCCATTTTCCCGGCAGTCCCACCTCCGAACCCGCCTCCCCAGGGCTGGGGAAAAAAAAACCATAGAGTTTGTGGCGGGAGCTGAAGACGATGGCTTTGGTCTTCCCAATGTTAAACTGGAGAAAATTGCGGCTGGATGTTGGACGAGCAATCTGACAACACAGAGGCAGTGGAGTGGTCAAGAGAAGTGATGGAGAGATAGAGCTGTGTGTCATCCACGTACCTGTGGAAGCTGATGCCATTTTTGTGGAAGTTGAACCAAGGGGCAGTATACGGAAGCGAAGAGGCCAAGGATGGATCCTGAAGGACTCCGAATGCGATGGTGTTAGGTCGACAAGAGAAGTAATTACTCTAGTTACACTTGGATAGTTAAGAGTGGAACCAAGTGAGGGCAGTTCCACTCAGCTGGACAATGAAGGAGATGCATTAAGAAGCATGTTGCCACTGCCTATGTCAAAGGAGGGATAATGAAGCACAATTACAGTTGCAGAGAATGCCATTCATTGGCCCTGACTTTGGTTAGGGCTGATTTAGTGCTGTTGGAGGAGCAGAAACTGGACTGGAGAGATTCAAACAGTGTTGTGGGAGAGATAGGCGATAACATGTTCAAAATGGTGTTAGAGAAATTGACGGGATTGAAGGCCGATAAATCCCCAGGGCCTGATAATCTACATCCTAGGGTACTTAAGGAAGTGGCCCTAGAAATAGTGGATGCATTGCTGGTCATCTTCCAAAATTCGATAGACTCTGGAACAGTACCCATGGATTGGCAGGTAGCTAATGTTACCCCACTGTTCAAAAAAGGTGGTAGAGAGAAAACGGGGAATTACAGACCGGTAAGCCTGACATCGGTAGTGGGGAAGGTGTAATAGCAGAGCACTTGGAAAACAGTGACCGGATCGGACAAAGTCAACATGGATTTACAAAAGGTAAATCGTGCTTGACTAATCTACTGGAATTTTTTGAGGATGTAACTGGTAAAATAGATAAGGGAGAACCAGTGGATGTGGTGTATTTGGACTTTCAAAAGGCTTTCGATAAGGTCCCGCATAAGAGATTAGCGTGTAAAGTTAAGGCACATGGGATTGGGGGCAAGGTATTAACTTGGATAGAGAACTGGTTGGCAGACAGAAAGCAAAGAGTTGGAATAAACGCCTCTTTTTCCGAGTGGCAGGCAGTGACTAATGGGGTACCGCAGGGATCGGTCCTTGGACCCCAGCTATTCACAATATATATTAATGATCTGGACGAGGGAGCTAGATGTAATATCTCCAAGTTTGCAGATGACACAAAGCTGGGTGGGCGTGTGTGCTGTGAGGAGGATGCCGAGAAACTCCAGTATGATTTGGACAGGTTGGGTGATTGGGCAGAAGCATGGCAGATGCAATATAATGTGGATAAATGCAAGGTTATCCACTTTGGTGTCAAAAACAAGAAGGCAGATTATTATCTGAATGGCAATAGATTGGGAGAAGGGGAAGTGCAACGAGACCTGGGCGTCATTGTGCACCAGTCGCTGAAGGTATGCATGCAGGTGCAGCAGGCGGTTAAGAAGGCAAATGGTATGTTGGCCTTCGTAGCGAGAGGATTTGAGTACAGGAACAAGGATGCCTTGCTGCAGTTGTACAGGGCCTTGGTGAGACCACATCTTGAGTATTGTGTGCAGTTTTGGTTGCCTTATCTGAGGAAGGATGTTCTTGCCACGGAAGGAGTGCAGCGAAGATTCACCAGGCTGATATCTGGGATGGCAGGAATGACATATGAGGAGAGATTGGGTCGATTGGGCTTGTACTCGCTGGAGTTTAGAAGAATGAGAGGGGATCTCATTGAAACTTATAAAATTCTGGCAGGACTGGACTGGACAGACTAGATGCAGTGAGGATGTTCCCGATGGTCGGGGAATCCAGAACCAGGGACCACAGATTGTTCCACATATCCCACGAATCCACATATCCAGTCCTACTCAGGTCCCCTCCCTCACCTCTTTTTCCGACACATTGATGACTGTATCGGTGCCATTTCCTGCTCTCGCCCCGAACTAGACAATTTCATTCACTTTGCCTCCAATTTCCACCCTTCCCTCACCTTCACATGGTCCATCTCTGACTCTTCCCTTCCCTTCCTCGACTTCTCCGTCTCCATCTCTGGGGATAGGTTATCGACCAATATTCACTACAAGCCCACTGACTCCCACAGCTACCTGGACTACACTTCCTCCCACCCAGCCTCCTGTAAGGACTCTATTCCATTCTCCCAGTTTCTCCGTCTCCGCCGTATCTGCTCCGACGATGCCACCTTCCACACCAGTGCTTCCGACATGCCTTCCTTTTTCCGCAACCGAGGATTCCCCTCTACCGTGGTTGACACGGCCCTCGACCGTGTCCGTTCTATCTCCCGCACTTCTGCCCTCACCCCTGCCCCTCCCTCCCGGAACCACGATAGGGTTCCCCTTGTCCTCACCTTTCACCCCACCAGCCTCCACATTCAACGGATCATCCTCCGCCATTTCCGCTACCTCCAAAGTGATCCCACCACCAAACGCATCTTCCCCTCCCCTCCCCTTTCAGCATTCCGTAGGGACCGTTCCCTCCGAGACACCCTAGTCCACTCCTCAATCACCCCCAACAGCCCTTCCCCTTCGCCTGGCACCTTCCCGTGCAAGCGCAGGAGGTGTAACACCTGCCCCTATACCTCCCCCCTTCCCACTGTCCAGGGCCCCAAACACCCCTTCCAGGTGAAACAGTGATTTACTTGTACTTCTTGCAATCTAGTATACTGTATTCGCTGCTCACGATGCGGTCTCCTCTACATTGGGGAGACCAAACGCAGATTGGGTGACCGCTTTGCGGAACACCTCCGTTCAGTCCGTAAGGGTGACCCCGAGCTTCCGGTCGCCTGTCATTTTAATTCACCGCTCCATTCCCACTCGGACCTCACCGTCCTTGGCCTCTTGCATTGTTCCACGGAAGCTGAACGTAAACTCGAGGAACAGCACCTCATCTTCCGATTAGGCACTTTGCTGCCTTCCGGACTCAATATCGAGTTCAACAATTTCAGATCATAACCTCGGCCCCTATTACTTTTTTACTTATATTTTTTTCCACCCCTTTGTTTTGGGTCCTCCTTTCCCCCCCCCCCCCCCCGCCTTTCCTTTTTTTTCTCTCTCCCACCTGGCAGCTGTCACTTATCCTGCCAGTACACTTCACACCTAATCTCAGCTGCCTTTTGTCTCCACTGGCCTATTACCATCTCGTCTGGTTTTGAATACCTTTTAATGTCTCTGTTACTTCTTTTGTTCGAACGCAGCCCTGCCTTCGATCTATTTTATTTCCTTTCCAGTTTTGAAAAAGGGTTTCGACCCGAAACGTCAACTCAAATTTCTCTCCACAGATGTTGCCTGACCTGCTGAGTTTTTCCAGCATTTTCTGTTGTTATTTCGGATTTCCAGCATCTGCAGTATTTTGCTATCAGACTTAGGACATTGTTATCCTAACAACAATAACAACTTGCATTTATATAGCACCTTTAACATAGTAAAACATCCCAAGGTGCAGCACAGGAGCGTAATCAGACAAAATTTGGCATCGAGCCACATAAGGAAATATTAGGACAGGTGACCGAAAGCTTGGTCAAAGAGGTAGGTTTTAAGGAACATCTTAAAGGAGGACAGAGAGGCAGAGAGTTTTAGGGAGGGAATTCCAGCGTTTACGCCGCCAGCGGTCGAACGATGAAAATCGGGGATGCGCAAGAGGCCAGAATTGGAAGAGCGCAGATATCTCGGAGGGTTGCACGGCTGGAGGAGGCTACAGAGATAGGGAGGAGCGAGGCCGTAGAACAATTTGAAAACAAGGATGAGAATTTTAAAATCGAGGCGTTGCCGGACCGGGAGCCAATGTAGGTCAGCAAGGACTGGGGTGATGGGTGAATGGGACTTGGTGTGAGTTAGGATACGGGCAGCAGAGTTTTGAAGGAGCTCACCATCAGCTTAGTAACTAATCTCATTATAACTTGGCATGAGACCAGCCTGTTTCAATCCTGGAATAATTTTGTTGTAGCCTTCATGAATCTACATCAGTCTGGTGATTATTTGATTCTGATAGTGCTGTAGAGACGTATGTTTTTTATTGAATGTATAAAAATCGAAGGCACAAATATAATTATAAACTGATCCTATCCTAGAGCCATTTGATTCAAGCCTATATATAGGATTATTCTGGTGCCAGAGTCATTGAAAATTTAATTTCCTGATAGCTGATCTTCCAGTGCTTGCAGCCAACAGCTGTGATTGCATATTCTAAGAAAGGACATTGTGAGAAGGCTTCTAATACAGTGTTATTTAGTGTAGGTTCAGGGTGCAGGAATCATTGAATTTCATTGAATTATAGCAGGAAACAATGTCTGAAGCTTAAATAAAATGTAACTATCATCAACTAGCTAGGTAGACCTCGTTGTTTGTTCAGCACTGTAGATATTACAAGTATGTTCAGTCATCTTGGTCAAGTCAAGATTGTATTAAAGGGAAACCAGTAGTTATATCAAAATATCTGATCACTATCCTGGTGGCTCACAAGTGACATCCCTGCCTTTGAGCCACGTGGACAAGGAAAGTCTGAGGTTTGATCTCTGGTCTGTACTGAGTTAGCTGATTTATGAACAGCAATAAAGATGTTACAACTGGCCACTGCTCCTGAGTTGAAGAAGAGAATATTGCATTGGTTTCCTCTCCTGATAGGTATACAGTGACACTTACTAGAAGTGTGTGTGTGTTTTCATTGGGTGAAGACAAGACCATGCTTGCTTTTACATCCTCCACAGTCAGATAGCCTTCCAGCAGTCACTGGCCAAGGTCACAGCTGAATGAAAGCCACTTGAGCAAGGTACTGGAATGCATCTACTGTCCATGGAACCATACCCTAATTGTAGAGGGAATAAATCTGATCACAACTCACCAGCCACCATTACTTTTCATAGTGTCACCACATATAATGTTTCTCTGCGAAACATCTCAATTTTTCATGGGGATGATAACCTGGAGACAAATGGAATTTTGAGAGAAAATAAACAACTGATCTAAAGTCTTTACATCAGTATAGTTCAAATTATTTTCATTTACCTTTTAATTAGTTGCCACATGGTATATGTAGAATACATGGTGAGAAACATATGATCGCGATCCCGCTTGTAATGCTGATCATAACTCAGTTATGTTTTTGGCAGTGAGAAACAGATCAAATTGTAGCCTTTGGATCTTTAATTAAACTAAGCTATTAGCAAATGTCAGGAGCAATATTTGACCATTTTTATTGGAATTGTACTTGCTTTGAGCCCAGATAAAGTCGAGATCTTTTGGTAGGAGGGATGGCAGTCTATGATGGTAACTTCCTGTTTTAGACTATTGAAGGAGGAGAGGTGGGGGCGGGGCGTATCTTCCGTTTCTTTTTGAGTGGTTATAAAATTCCACAAGCTACAGCTCAAATGTGTCTGGGCATCAATTAATTCACTAAAAATACGCATCTCACTCTCAAACATATTTAATTAGCAAGGCTGCAGTGAATCTCAAAATAAATTAGATAGCAAGAAACAAGAATCCAAATGTTCAGTTACAGTTTTGAGATACAACTGTTTGATGATGTTTTAAAAATAAATAGATATATATTGCAATGAACTCAAGAAAAAGACAAAAGGGAAAGATTGAGAGAGGAATGGTTATGTGGGGGGACAAAACATTCTCCTTTGAGTCCGTAGTGAACATCTAGAAACAGGGGAGTTCTTCAAATTGCTCATATGATACACTGGTTTGGCCTCAACTGGAATATTGT
Source organism: Somniosus microcephalus (assembly GCF_052327205.1). Taxonomy (NCBI): domain Eukaryota; kingdom Metazoa; phylum Chordata; class Chondrichthyes; order Squaliformes; family Somniosidae; genus Somniosus; species Somniosus microcephalus. The sequence goes on along the minus strand of NC_141007.1, from coordinate 51,983,853 downwards.
GTCCAATTCTGGGCACCACACTTTAGGAAGGATGTGAAGGCCTTAGAGAGGGTGTAGAAAAGATTTACAAGAATGGTCCCAGGGATGAGGGACTTCAGTTACGTGGATAGACTGGAGAAGCTGGGATTGTTCTCCTTGGAGCAGAGAAGGTTGAGAGGAGATTTGATAGAGGTGTTCAAAATCATGATGGGTCTAGACAGATTAGATAGAGAGAGACTGTTCCCGTTGGCGGAAAGGTCGAGAACCAGAGGACACAGATTTAAGGTGATTGGCAGAAGAACCAAAAGCGACAGGAGAAAAAACTTTTTTATGCAGTGAGTGGTTAGGATCTGGAATGCACTGCCTGAAAGGGTGGTGGAAACAGATTCAATCATGGTTTTCAAAAGGGAATTGGATAAGTACCTGAAGGAATTTTTTTTTACAGGGCTACGGGGAAAGGACGGGGGAGTGGGACTAGCTGAAGTGCTCTTGCAGAGAGCCGGGACAGGCTCGACGGGCCGAATAGCCTCCTTCTGTGCTGTAACCATTCTATGATTTCAGTTGTCCTGATTGTACAATATGACCTTGTATTTCATATTCTTTCAAGGTAGCAATGAAAGGCGACTTAGGTGCAGTCCAAGTGGTGGACAAGCATTGCTAACTGGTTGTTTTTTACAGGGCTATTGGGCATTCAGGAGAAGCAAATAATGCCAAATTTGAACAGGCACTCCTCTTATTTGGAGAGTAAATCAGTTGAGTGAGGCCATGAGCAATTGTAAAGCCATTGTCTCCTTTTCTTTTGCTTGCAAACCAGTCTTGATGACAATTGCCAATTAGGGCAATGGTGCATCTTAGGGGTAGTTAATCAAATTCTTTCAGTTGTATTCGGCTGATAGGCACAGGAGCTTGACAATCCCTGCTTAGAATATAACCATATGTGCCATTGTTTGTGAAGGAGGACATAGCCAAGAAGCAATCTTAAGTATTACCATGAAGAATGATTCACTGTTTCCCAGTATGGCAGGATTGCCAGAAGCTGCGTCACCAGCAAGAAATTACAACTTTGGCAGAAGATTCACTGATGCTTGCAAAATATAAATTTATAATCCATATATGTCAAAAAAATCCTACTTTGCCTGGGACTAGATGCCAAAACATACAATTTGAGGTCTTTCCATCCATCTACTACACTGCAACTTGTGAAGTTGTAATCTAGAAATTGGAACAGAGTTTAAGGAGTATTGACACACACTTTGCTCCCAACCTTTAACATCGCTGCTCTCGGGTACTTTCTCCTCCACTGACTGGACTGGTGACCTTGGACTGCCGAGCTCTGTGCAGGAGGTGCAACAGCTAGGCTCAGTAAGGTGTTTGATGAGGTTTATTCAACCAATGCAATCCTCCTTCAGTCAATTCGTTCACATCAATTGAACACTAGCATCCTGCTGGGATGAGTAAATCTACCCAACCATTACCATCCCCACCCCAAGAAATGATCACCAGCGGCAGAGCCAGTGGGGGCGGCGGCGGGAGAGAGGGGCGGTAGTCATGGAGGGTATTGACTCCTGTCCCCCACACAGTCATTTAGGGGTTGGCCAATGCAGCTTTGGAGGACCACCTCCTTTTTGCTCTCAGGAACCTCCGTCACCTGCCTTCAGCCTGCAGATCTGAGCGGTTCCCGGCTCGGCCTTTGGACTAGGTAAGTTGACATTCCCTAGTTGCCAGCTCGGTCCCCTTGCTGCAGTGCTCCCTGCCATGCCCTCAGCACCCAGGCACACCCCACTTTGCCTCTGGCCCTGAGAAATGGAAGCAGAGCTATGTTGGGAAGAGGAGGCAGGTCGGTGGAGCTGGCCGCAGAGGGCAATTCAGCCGACTCTGGGGGCCAAGTTGGCCAAATCTGAGGTTTTAACCTGCTACCCCCCCACCACAATCCTTTGACCCCAGCTCCATAACTCATAATCACCATTCACTGTTTAAAGAAAATTTTAAAAATGATCATAAATAAAATTTCAAAAATCATTCTGAATAGACTTTTAGAAAGATATTCATAAATACACTTGACTGTTTTGTAATTGATATGATGGGTTGACAACCTCATTAACCTATGATTATAATGAATAACGGATAAGTAGGAGAGAGTTACAAGACATTTAGTTGTCATTACAAATTTCCCTAGCTGTTTTACTTGGCCTAAACCCTTCTCTCTCATCCTCCCCAGGTGATTTAGCTCCCTCCTTCCTGCCTTTTGTTATATTCGTTTTGTACAAATATAAATTTCCACGTGAGTTACCAGCAGTTCCGATACCTTTGATGCTAGTGGCGGTGAGATGATTTTCTGGAACCAAGCAAATCCATGGTATTGATTATGTGGCTTCAAAAAGCATTTCCATGATTCTTGCCCTGGCAGTATTGCAGGATCAGATCATTCCCTCATCTTTGTCTATATGATACAAATGCAGATTGAACTGTTTTCTTCCTGTATAAGTTGAATTGACGCAATGGTTTCCTTTTAATGAAGATCATTATAAATGCAAACAAACCTGAAGGCAATAGGGAGGCCTTTTTATTTGAACAAAGAAGTAGAAACAACAGTATTATTGATGTGCTGAAAGACTGAGATAATTGATCAAATCAAAATCAAATCAAATCAAATCAAATCAACTTTTATTGTCATTGTTAGTGCACAAGTGCAGTACAACGAAATGTAGGCTTGCGGCTCCCGAGAGTGTACAATTTGGATTAGGACACTTAAACATTTCAACATACATTTGTACATATATATTAGCATAAATATGACCATAATAAAGTGCATCGGCAGATGTGCAGGCTTTAGTGTTTATTTGTGGAGTTCAGTAGGATGACAGCCCTGGGAAAGAAGCTGTTCCTAAATCTGGTCGTACGGGTGCGAATGCATCTGTAGCGTCTTCCAGATGGTAGGAGGACGAACAGACTGTGGCTGGGGTGGGTAGGGTCTTTGATGATGGACCGTGCCCTCCGTAGGCAGCGTTTCTGATATATATGTTCTATGGTCGGTAGCCGGGTGCCGGTAATGCGTTGGGCAGTTTTGACTACCCGCTGCAGGGCTTTCCGGTCATGGGAGCTACAGCTGCCGTACCATACCGTGATACAGTTTGTCAGGATGCTCTCTATAGTGCAGCGGTAGAAGTTAGAGAGGATCGGGGGTGACAGATTACATCCCTTCGGCCTCCTCAAGAAATATAGGCGCTGCTGGGCCTTCTTCACCAGAGAGGAGGTGTTGAGGGACCAGGAGAGGTCTTCCGTGATGTGGACTCCGAGGAACTTAAAGCTGGCCACCCTTTCCACCTCCACCCCATTGATGTGGATGGGGGTGTGACTTCCGCCTTTGGACTTCCTGAAGTCCACGATTATTTCCTTTGTTTTCTTGGTGTTAAGGGCCAGGTTGTTGTCGGCGCACCACTTCACGAGATGCTGGACCTCCTCCCTGTAGGCTGACTCATCGTTGTTGGTGATCTGGCCTACTACCGTGGTGTCATCTGCAAACTTGATGATGGTGTTGGAACCATTAACAGCCACACAGTCGTGGGTGAAGAGGGAGTAGAGGAGGGGGCTCAGCACACATCCTTGTGGGGCCCCCGTGTTCAGGGTCAGGGGGGGGGGGGGAGGTGTGGTTACCTAATTTGACAGACTGGGGTCTGTTTGTTAGGAAGTCCAGGGTCCAGTTGCAGAGTTGATATGTTGTGATACATTTTTAATGATTACTGTAATGTAAAATATCCTTCAATAGGACATTAATGACATCATTACAGTATATTGTTGCAGGCACTAAAACTCTCCTGATGTTTTATGAGCTTTAAAGATTATAAACAGCTTATTGGTGTGCAGTTATTAATAAATATGCTTGTTTTATTGGTGAAATATTTTCACTGTCAGCGCATGTACATACTGTCTGTACAGCATTATGAAATATATATAAAAAGATGTGCTAAAGAATGTAATGTGGATGCAGCTGAAAGGTATTGCCCATTTGCCCCCTTTTTTGTTGTTTATCTGTTAGAATGTGCATAGTATGCAAAGGTCGTTAACATGTCCAAGTGTAAATTGTGCGTAACCTGTTATACACTGTGATATGAATCAGTCATTCATGAAAGAAAGACTTATGAAATAATACTGAGCGACCTGTGGGTGGCGCTGTCCAGGGAGAGTATAAATACTCGGGCACAGGCCCAGCTTGCACAGGAAATTCTTAACAGGAACTAGTGAAGGACACAACTAGACCTCCATGTTGTAAAACAGTTGATTAAAGCCTTGTTTAACACTTAGACCAAGTGCTTAGTAGTTTTCTTACGTCAATCTGAGTGGCTAAAGGCACTGGCCAACACAATGATTGCCGTTTAATTAACACTCCTTCTGAATCGACTTGCCTGTATCACTTTCTGTAAGACAAAAGTAAAATACTGGAAATCTGAAGTAAAAACTGAAAATGCTGGAAACACTCAGCATCTGTGGAGGAGAAACAGAGTTAACATTTCAGGTCGATGACCTTTCATTTCCTGTAAGGGCACCTCGCACACTAGATATCTCCCATGGTTGCCACCAAGGCTGACCAGAGAGCATCTGATACTTTTGGGGACAGTATTGTATCTCTGTTTGCCCCCTTGGCCCCTTCCTCCAGACAGAATCCTCAGTTATCAGGTTCTCTGCCATTAGATTTTTCTAGAATTTACTCGATCCACAATATTTTTTTGCAAGTGAATTTTAATAACACACTCAAAGCTCCCGTGCAGGCTCAGCTAGTTAAGCCAGCGAGGAGCTGAGCTATATAGAGCAAAGAGGTCCCAGGTTTTGATCTCTGGCTTGATTGGTGGGCATATTACAGTTGGCCTCAGTACTCCAGGTTTAGGACTGGGAAAATCAGCCAGCATTTCTGTTCCTTACCCATTCTTCTCCTAATGGTCCTTCACTGCTATCCTGTCTTCCGATCAATACGACTGCAGCAGCTCCAGGAAATCAAACCTGCTGCATCCTAGGGGAAGGATTTCCTGATCCTGCAAAACTATCGCAAAATCAGGAAAATCCTGCCCACAGCAAGCAGCAAAGGTATAAGGTAAGAGCTGCGAGGGATGAATCAGAGAGCAGCCCAGCATGATTTTCAGTCGCCCAGCGTTTAAAACAAAAGTGGGGAAAAATTATCATTGGCTTGTGACGGGGAAATATTTTATTGTTTTCATCTTTTTAAATATCTAAGCTTCTGATGAACATGATTCTCTAATAAAGCCTATTGATAACTGGAGAAGTTTGCTGCAGTGAAAGATAGGCCTGGCCCGGGGAAGTGCTACAGCTCACCATAATACACACACATTTCTAGTATTTTCTGCAGTAGCTTGTAAATGCATTTGACTTAAAGTCCTACAGTACAGAGAGAAGGTGCTAACGGGCTGACCTCACTGACAGTATTAAATGGTAGGAACAAGGTGAACCCAGAATATTACTTTGAGGTTATAGGTCAGCAGGACTAGAGGACATAAATTTAAATTAATGAAATGGATATTAAGAAATAAAATCTTTACTCAAAGAATGTTGAACATTTGAACAGGTAATGAAAACAAAGACTGTGAGAAGCATTCAGAATGTATTTGGGTGTGTGAGCTGAAAAACGAGAGGAATAACCCTCATCCTTGACTTATGATGTTTCTCATGTTCTTGACTGGGATTAGTACATTAGCATGATATTAGCAGGTGGTGTTGCTTTTAGAAGATGCTGTCAGCGTCATTGGTACCTTTTGTTACAATTCTTGAGATGCCAAATGCAAAAGTGTAATTATAGTTAAATTTGAAATTCTCATTGTAACTGTGTAAGGATATTTGTTCCATGTATAAAACTGCCTTTCTTTATTTTCTTAGTTCCTTCATCTGGACCAACAAATGTCTCTTCTCTTGCTCTTAACTCAAACAGTATCTTGGTCAAGTGGAATGAGGTTCCACAACAAGATCGCAATGGACTCGTCCTTGGCTATAAGGCAAGTTGATTAATTGGACGCTATCCTGATTGTTAAAGCTACATAAAAGTCAAGCAATTTGAGTCCACTTTTTAAAAAAGAACACAAAAATATTGTATATTTAATTCAGTGACATTTTGATTTTCTCCAGATTAAACCCAGATGAGACCATCTAAATGAGTCAGTGCATTGGGGACTAGATGGTTCACTGCGATACACTGATGTCTTTTCATCTCAGACTTTAATAAATTTCCAGACCAGATAGAATTAAAGCACCTTTTCTTCACTGAGCATGACTGAAATTTTTTGCAGTCTTCAAAGGGCTTGATTTTGAATCCAGCCCAGGTAACAAGACTGGTACGATGAAGGAAATCGGTTATGGCCTGTTTGCAGTCCGGAACCGATGGCACGCACACAAGGAGGTCCAAGGTTCGGCTGAAATTGGGCCTCAGGCCTCATTTGTTTAATTTTGGCAAACTGCCAGAGCCTGTTAAGCCTCCCGAGGCAGCTCACACAACTGCGGTATCCAACCAAACAGCAGTGTCATCTGTGGCTCAGTGGGTAGCACTCTCGCCTCTGAGTCAGAAGGTTGTGGGTTCAAGTCCCACTCCAGGGACTTGAGCACAACAATCTAGGCTGACACTCCAGTGAAGTGCTGAGGGAGTGCTGCACTGTCGGAGGTGCCGTCTTTCGGATGAGACATTAAACCAAGGCCCCGTCTGCTCTCTCCGGTGGATGTAAAAGATCCCCTGGCATTATTTCGAAGAAGAGCAGGGGAGTTATCCCCGGTGTCCTGGCCAATATTTATCCCTCAATCATCATAACAAAAAAAAAACAGATTATCTGGTCATTATCACGTTGCTGTTTGTGGGATCTTGCTGTGCGCAAATTGGCTGCCCCGTTTCCTACATTACAACAGTGACTACACTTCAAAAAAAACTCCATTGGCTATAAAGCGCTTTCGGATGTCCGGTGGTCGTGAAAGCCACTATATAAATGCAAGTCTTTCTTTCAATTTCAGGCTGCTTGTCTTGCTGGCAGCAGGATTCGGGAAGCCCTGGTAAAGGGGGGAGGAAAACAATGCGGTCGCCAGTCAGCAGCGGTCCTCAGGAGTGATGTGGAACTCAGAGGAGCATTTCTGCTCCTCCCGGCTCCACATCAACCTTTGAAATGAAAAGTTTACTTACTTTTTTTGGTGGTGGCCTCTTGCTAGGCCGTATCCATTCCCGGAAAACCTGAACGGAGCAGGCCCGCTGCCTGTTCCACTCAGGGCTGCCCAGTATCTGAGGGGACCTAAAACAGGTGTTAGGCTCCTCAGTGGTACGTGCAAGAGGCTCAACACCTGTTTTAGGCTGTCACCCTGGACGCCTGAAAATCACCTGAGGCCAATATGCGTCCTAGGTGTGCTGGGCATAGCCCTGCGAAATTGGTCATTTTTGCCCATCCGGAAAAAGGTGCACAACCGTGACTGATTTCTACCTCCAAGGATCTTAAGTGAAACTATGTAAACAGTCTCAACCCAGTTCCTTGTATGCATGAGTCCACAGAAATAATTGGCAATCTCATTTGGAAAGGCCACAAACATTGTTAGAAATTCTGACAATGTTTAAGGAAAGTGCTCTTCAGAGATCAGGGTTAAGCCACATTTTTTAAATTGAGTAGGGGTGATTTAAGTCTACATGTGCCCTGTTCTGTAACTGACTGGAGAGTGCAGTCTGCTGACACTGGGTGCTAAACAGTGATATTGTTCCATTTTCCTGTTCTGAGATGACCTCATCTTGATAAGCGTGAAAATTTCCATCCATTGAGGAACTATAATATTAACACTAACACCATTAACAAAAATAAGCCAACTTCAAATTTGAAGGCACCTTTAGATACTGCCATCACTATTGGTGAACCTTCTCAGGGGAGATATAAAATGCTAGTTGTTGCATTATCAACCACAAAAATGAAGGACACTGTTAATTACTTTATGAAAGGACTACTATGAAACATTTCTTCTTTTCACAATGTTGCTGACAGAATTCTCCCAATATTCCTCTATGCTTTGGTCTCTGTTTGAATGTAGGTCCTGTACAAGGAGAAGGACCTGGAGGCTCCTATGGAGTTCCGGACCATTGCAGGCAACACTACGCACGCTGTTCAACTTGCGGAGTTAGGGAAGTATGTGCTGTATGAGATCCAAGTCCTTGCTTTTACCAGAATTGGAGATGGAATGCCAAGCTTCCCACCCATTCTTGAGAGAACGCTGGATGATGGTTGGTATTTTTGCAGTGATGAATAAGAATAGATAAGTGGTCACAAGCCCCATTTTATGCTTTCAATCGTATTATAATGGGTTGGTAGAAAACAAGTGTTCAGAGTTTTCTTAATTACTGTTGCTACCTTACCTCCCACTCCTTGAGGTTTAAACCTACATCAGCCAAGTCATGAGACAACATGAAACCTTTATTTACTATGCTGTTAATATTTACAGCCTGTACATAAATGATGGCAGCATGATTTGTCAACAAAATTGTAATTAACATCACTTTACAAATGTAATGAATTGGACTCAATTGTCCACGTGCTTACTAGTGAAAGCAATGTAAATACAGCCAGCACTGATCACACAGGTAAGTCGTGTTAATAGAGTTTTGGTGGAGCAATTAAAATTGCATGAATTTGCAAGTAACTGGAGATCTAGCAGTTAAAGATCATGTCATGGTGACATTTGGATCCAAAACCAATTTGGTTTAGGTTGGAGAGGCAGGAAAAAATTAGATGAAAGTGGATTAATCCTTTGACTGCTGTCCATAATACTCCTTTCGCATGCCAGATACGTTAAATTGTGACATTTTAGTTATATATTTTGTTCAAAGAAATGTTAATTTCACCTTATGAATACGTTAAAGTCGTATGAAGCCACATTTTCCCTTATTTTTTGTTGAGGGCTACTCCTTAAAGGGCAAAGTGATTTTGTTTTTAAGATTTTAAAGTATAAGCTCAGCTCTTCATTATGGCTCATTGACCAAACTTATCCAACTGTCTGAAATTTGCAAGAATACGGCAGCTAATCATTATCCAGTAAATAGCTGAACTACAATCAAGGAAGGTTCAGATTTAATCCTGGTCTGTTCCAAGTTAGCTGATCTTACCTGGGGCTGCAGTCACAGCACTAGAATGGGATTCACTGCCTCTGGGTTAGGTAGGGGGTTTTAGCCTTGGTTCCCATTCCCGATCACTATCTAGTGAATCCTGGAATTGCACATGTTTGAACATTGAGGATGATATGACAGAATTGGACTTGACCAGTGATGCCATTCACCTGTCGACACATGTCGCCTATTAACACATGCACATAAGATAATGGCCAAGGTACCAGCGATGACCGGTACCTGTGGAATCATATCCAGCAAGGAGACAATGCCTTCAAGAGAGAAGGGGAGGCAAGGGGAGAAAAGTAGCAAGAAAAGAAAAGAGCTGGTCAAAGAGATAACTCAAAAGTGATGTTCAAGGACAAAGTCACGTACAAGTGGAGCAAGTTCAGCAATGGGAGCTCCTGAATCATTACAGTGGTCATGTGAAAATGTTAAGCTGCAGAAGTAGCTTTTTTTAATTGTTTCTGTTTTTTTTAGTGCCTGGACCCCCTGTAGGAATCCTGTTTCCAGAAGTTCGAACAACATCTGTACGTCTGGTCTGGCAGCCTCCAGCTGAACCCAATGGGATCATCCTGGGTGAGTGACATGGGAACTCCTGAAACTTGAAATAAATGTGAACAAAAACACTTGCAATAATCTCTCTGGTTAGACATAGTAGGAGGAGAGTAGAGCAAGGAAACTGATGGAAAAGCCTAAAATATTAGTTGCGTTGATCCTTTGGTGTCCCACAGTGTTCAACACACGTGTGGAAGAACAGCAAATATTACAATCTTAAGCCACACAAAGGGATATGATAATGAGGGCTTGTTTTATATGATTTCTCCGATAATGAAGAGCAGCAGTATTTTTTAACTGAAGATGTGATACAAGAGAATTCTGTAGTGTGTTGTCGAAAAGGCGTTTGAAATTGTCCCCTACTTAAGAGACTGATGGGCAATGTGGGTTATATCCGAGGTGAGGGTAACTGTGAGATGCTGCAATACTGTAAATTTCAAACCATGACTGTTGTAAACTAATATTAAAAACCGTATTGTATTAACTCACACTGGTGACATATTCATATACTTCTATGGCAATAGTTTTCAAATTCTAAATGTCTCATGGACCCAAGACAGTATTGTCACATTTCCAGGGAAGCCCAGGACAGAGCTGATGTGCAGCTGGGGTGACCCCCTGTCATATTTTCCCAAAAGAGGTATCAGCTACCCAAATAAAAATAGTGTTAGAATTGCAGATTTCTTTTATATAGCAGAAGAAATAATGTGCTATGAAGTCAACAAATATAGAAGAATGCAAAGTACAGTACTTGAGACACTCGGAGAGAAATTCGCCCTGGCCGGTAGTGTAACATTGGCCACCCAGTTATATGCCCCACCCGATATTCAATAGAACTGAATATCAGGCAAGGCATAAAGCAAGCAGCCGATACAATACTGCCCATTGTATGCTAAACGTAAGACAAATATCTATCGCACTGTTTGCCATAAGTCGGACCGCAGAGAGAGAAAAATCTAATGCCCTTGTGCAATCCCTGGGATTCTTTTACAGATTCCCATTGTGTAAACTAATAGACTGTAGGTATAATTTTGGGAGGATGCTGTGGTGCTCGCAAACTGTGTACATTTTCACATAATTTGATATTTAGTCAACTTTTTCCTCAGCTTACCAGATAACTTACCGATTAAACACAAGCAACACAAACACCGCCACAGTGGATGTGTTGAACCCGAGTGCTCGGCAATATACAGCAGCTGGGCTAAAACCAGAATGCAGTTACGTCTTCCGCATTACAGCTCAGACTCGCAAAGGGTGGGGTGAAGCCGCAGAAGCCTTGGTGGTAACAACAGAAAAGAGAGGTAAGTAAGAACAGTATAAATAATGCAACTGTTTTTATTGACTGAGAGCAATTCTATATATTTATCAAGAAACTGTTAGCCTCCTGAAGAGAATATTTTCTATAATGGGTCTGTGCCCTAGAAGTGTGTTCCAAGGCAGTAACACTTTGAAGGATTCAAATGATAGAAGTGATGTAAAGAAACGTTGAGCGCTTTATCAATATCACTTTGACCCTGGAATCTGCTATTCTCTGGAAACATATGCCTACTTATTATTTTGTAATACATTCCAAATCAAAATGCTAATAGAGTGAGAAATTTGAAACCTGGGAGATAACAAAGCCCATTGGAAACTTAACAGAATCACAATCATGCTGTGTAACTCAAACTGATACACCATGCAGATGTTATGCGAGATAAGCAGCTCACACACGATGGGTTAAAACATTGTCCTTTTACCCCTGGAGCCCGAATTTCAACCCATCTTAGACTGTTAGGACGGAGAGTGCTTTCTTCTCTGAAGATTCTGGCTGAAATCAGTTTGAATGACTTTGACCAGTTCTTGATTGGACTATGAGATGGACATGCACAGTCCCGTTTCCCCCCTCCACCCCCGGAGGGGTTAATGTCCAGAAGAACTGTCCCACTTGAAAAAGCAAGACGGTGACAGTGGAAACTGAGCAGCATTGTTCATAGAGAAAAACTCCATGGCCTAAACCGTTTTGACCTCCCAAACGAAAGGCTGGCGGCATGGAATTATGAACAACAGAGGGGTTGAAATAAAGTTAAAAATCTTCAATTCCTCCTGTGCCCTGCCAGAGAAAATTAAATATAACTTTTTAATCATTTCCCCAAGGGACTTTTTCACTGTTTTAATTTCATGAAATTTCTGTAAAATTTAAAAAATGAGAATTTTTTTTTGCAGCGAGTTGCTATGATCTGGAATGCACTACCTGAAAAGGTGGCAGAAGCAGATTCAATAGTAACTTTCAAAAGGGAATTGGATTTATACTTGAAAAGGAGAAATTTGCAGAGCTACGAGGGCAAGAGCAGGGGAGTGGGACTAATTGGATAGCTCTTTCAAAGAGCCGACACAGACATGATGGGCTGAGTGGCCTCCTCTTGTGCTATAAGGTTCTACGATAAACTGAGTAAAAAAAGCAGCCTGTTCGCTAAACATTTTCATTCTGTCCTCAGCTCACCCGCAACCTCCCAGCAAACCTACCATACAACAGCAGGATGTGCAGTCACGCAGTGTGCTGTTGGCATGGGAACCAGGCAGTGACGGTCTGTCTCCAGTTAGGTACTACACCATCCAAACTCTAGAGCTACCTAGTGGAAACTGGTCACTCCACTCAGCTTCTGTGAGCCACGAATCTACTACATATCTAGTGGACAGGTAAGTGCTAATGTTTACAAAGGATGGTTAGGATTTCAAGAGGGTACTCTAACAAAATAGGGACATTTCTGTGTTTACGTCATACAGTTGTGAAATATTTAGAGTTAAATTGGATAATTTTTTCCCCAACCGAATTTCAAAATGAAGAATGGGAGATGGCCAGGTTGGTTTATCTGGAAAATAGTGAGGATACCAAGCTTTGTGCAGGGGAGTTCTCCCCGATGTCCTGGCCAATATTTATCCCTCAATCAACATAACAAAAACAGATTATCTGGTCATTACCACATTGCTGTTTGTGGGAGCTTGCTGTGCACAAATTGGCTGCCACGTTTCCCACATTAAAACAGTGACTGCACTCCAAAAGTACTTCATTGACTGTAAAGCGCTATGAGACGTCCGGTGGTCATGAAAGGCGCTAGAGAAATGCAAGTCTGTCTGTCTGTGTCTAGGTGCAAATTGAATTGTACCTGGTCAGGGTATTAGTAGGTACTTAGAACCATGACGACTTGAACTTTCCTTATAGGACCCTTTAATTCCTTATTGACTGACTGATTCTAATTTCATTGTTCTTAAGTATAGTACTGATTCAGTATTTACTGAGCAAGTATTTTGGTCTGAATGCTTTGTGCTGTTGGTGTGATATTTTCCATCTTCTGGGAAAGACAGGAGAATGTGGTGGGCAACTCGTGTGATATGCAGTAAAAAGTACACAACCATTAGTTGTTATACACTAACCCACATATACAAGGACTTGGATTTCAGTCCACAGGAAACTCGGTCTGCTTATTGCAGCTGCTTTTAGCTATGAACAAAAGGCAGAAATGTGGGAAAATGGCTAATCCGTAACAAGTAATCCATGTAATGATATAAAGCACAGGGGTATAGGGGCACTGCTCATACACTATATGATGGGCTTGAGGGGGACAGAGATACTGATTAATTATGCCTTGGACTGAAGGTGTAGCTTTGCATGATTTCCCAATCTTGACTACACTGTTGCAGAAAGATGCAGAGATACTTCCCTAAGGAAAGAAGACCAGAATCAAGGAGTGAGTTACCTTGGGTATAAAAGAACAGCACTTGTAAATGGCTGGGAGTGAGGTTCCAGTCACTAAGTCAGAAAGGCTTCTTATGCAAATAGTGACACTTCTCAGAGAAAGAGATGAAAAAGAGAAATAACATAAAAGAATTCTATTGCAGTCTCTCCATCTCTCCTACTGAAACCAATAATTAGAGATAACTTGGATGTCAGATATCTATTAAACACTGACTTATTCACCTACTTAATGAATCCTGCTGCATTATTTAAGATTTATCAAATCGTGTTTAAGGTCATTAGTTATGTTTAGATTGACATTGCTTATGCTTATTTTTTATTTATAAAGCTTTAGTTACATTTTTATTCTTTTTTTAAAAATCTGCATATAAAAAAGCTTGTATTTAGTATGCATCAACCACACTTTCGATGTCACACTTCAAAGTAACAATTTTTTTTAAACTGAAGGAAAGTCAGTAATTTCCTGCTGGTTTCTCTAACCTTGCTAACCTGTCCTATCTGCAAAGGTCGGCACCAGAGCTTCATAGACAATTGCCAAACTGCAGAAAATTGCCTCAACAGTTAGCCTCGAATTGACCTCAGAATGTGCCTATTTAGGACACTTCCTCACAGCGAGTACCTGAGCAGTGACCTTAAGGGACACAGACCATGTTCAGCACAGCTTCATTTCTGCAGCTGTGCTCCAGACCGCAGACCACCTGTGAGCAGAGCCCTGGAAGATCAGCTGCTATGTTAAATTAATAATGCTAATGTTTTTTAATTTGGTAACTTCCTGCCACAGATCTTAAAGCCTGATTTGCCCTGAGTTACTAAATCAGGAGGACTGTTAGATAGTAATTATTCAATGCTATTCATAACTGAGAATTGGACTGCTGCACATTTACAGTCACACATGTTCTTGTTCAACTTTTCCTTCTATTCTGCCAGTTGCTATCGTGTCCAAAAATTGTTTAAATTCTGGTTTGAAAGGAAAATTCCACTCGAAGCAGATCAGCAGCTCTTCCTTATTAAATATAGCTTTAGGTTCAGTTGTGTAACTATATTTAAAGTAATGCCAATGTTCGAACGAGGCTGCTTCAGCACAACTAGTTCATTCCAAATCAAGTACACAAACTGTAACCTTACCACCTCGCTGATCTCTTTACCCTTGTAACTTTGCCCTGGCTGGTTTAACACTTAATGCAACGAAATTATGTAAACTTTTAAAATAAGAAATTGGATAAGAGAAAACAAGTTAGCATTGTAACGAGTGGGAGAGAAAATATTCCAGTGGCTTTGGAATCAGCAGCCGCCTGGGAGAAATGTTAAGCTTTAAATTCTGAGGAATGAGCAGCAAGCAGATCTGATCTTCTGTGGACCTCGGCGGCAGATCTCAGTAAATATCAAAATCCCGACGAGCTGTTTGCATTTACTAAACCTGGATTTACAAGTCTGGATTTGGTAAATCTGAAGAAAATCAAATGTCAGGATTGAAAAAATACTACTTATAGGTTGCAAAACAAGGGATTAAGTATTGGAGATTTGCAAATCTGGTTAAGTAAATGTTGACATTTGAGTTCAAATTTGAGTTGAATCAATACCTGCATTAAATTAGGCATTACTTAAAAGTCAGAAATACATCAGATTCGAATGAGTGGCTAAAAGATAGGTTTGACAAGAGAGTAAATAAAAAAAAGATTTCTACCTGCTTTGAGTGCACTTGATATGAATGACGATATATGAGGCTACTGGTTTCAAACAATATAATTTAAAAATCATGAATAATTGAGATAGTAGCTCAAGGTAAATAGCAAGAGTATTTGTGAACTGACACATCTATTTTTCCCTTTTTTCAATGATCCCCTCTCCCTTTCCCCAGAAGGCACTGACTTCTGCGTTCACAAGCCCTGGCTGCACTCTGGTACCTCACCCAGGTGACCACTCCTTATTTATGAGTCTGAACATTGAAAGTCAGTCGGTTATTCAACCATGTGGAGCATCACAGCCAAGACAATCACCTTTCACTCCCCGTCCACAGGCTTACACTTTCAGCAGATATTATTTAATGGCGATTAATGGCTGATTTATATGATTTGAGCCAGAAAATATAAATGCTAAAGCCTCCAATTCTTTTCCTGCCCAAAATCAAAGCTAGAGGCGTGAGCCAATCACATTCATGATGTTAGCATGGTCCACAATGTATGTGCTGAAGTCACAGATGCAGTGCACACACACCTCGGGAATCTGCATGAAGACCGGGGGCGGGGGGGGAGTTAGTTTTTTTTTAATTAAAAATTGAGAGTAACTTTTTTTTTTACTGATCTAGCAACCCCCAAAAATCCATGCATTTGTTGTGGAAATCGGTTATAAATTTTAATGATCCTAGTTGTTGTGCTTTTTGATTTCTATTTTTTATTGGTTTGTAAATTAACTTTTGCAATAATATTACTGCACGATAGTTATTCTTTCTTATACAGGTTGAGCGTCCCGAATCCAGCAACCTCGGGACCGAGGCCGAGCCGCTTTTTGTATTTTTCCGGACTTCGGAACGTGTTTCTGATGTCCGAAGTCCGGAAATATCGCAACCTGGGCTCGGGCGTTTCCGGACTTCGGATATCAGAAACACGTTCCGAGTCTGGAAATGCCTGGGCCCAGGTTGCAGTTTGACAGGGTGTCTGGATTCCGGAACATTTTACGGATTCCGGACGACCCTGCCACCAATCGTCCCGGAGTCCAGATTTGGGACATTCCGGATTCCAGAACTCCGGATTTCAGATGCTCAATCTGTAGTAAGACCCTGGTGTTAAATCGCGATAACCCAACCTTATGTTGAGCTCTGCAGAAACCACTTGAATTGGTTCAGCCTTTCTTCCTTAGGCGAATAAGTCATCAGTCAAACTCACCACATAATTTTTTGTACAATTACACATTTCTATTCCTGTACTCAGGCAGTGAATAACATTAGTCACTGTTCGATGTCATTTATGTACTGTATAGTGAAAAACTGTGACTTGCCATTTCAGTACTGCACCAAAAAGGAGAGAAGGCTTTCTGTGCAGTTTTTTTTTAAGATGCAACCACTGCTATATTTCTCTTTTTCTACCTCTTTGTCTTTTTTATCCCCCTTTACTGCCCTTCACACACAGGTGACTCATACCATGGTGTAGATCTTCAGGCTGTTTGGCTCCAGAGGCATCACAGCTTGTAACATTTGCATATTGATTTATCATTGGCCCGCAGGCATCTGTAAGGAATACCTATGATATTCACGTGATCACATGCTGAGTTGTCATTGGCCTGCAGGCATGTGTAAGGACTGCTATTGTTTAGAAGACCCAGGGGGTCCTGACTCCATCTGGTCCACATGGGACTGGATGATTGAGAAAGCTTACAGACCTGATGCTTCATTAAAAAGAGTTTAAACTGTAATACTCCATTGTCCTGCAATTTATTATTTTTGTACAAAGTGTGCAAAACAAGACACACCTTGTAGTGTATGTGCCTTTAAGTCAGAACAACTATTACAGCTCCTGTATACTGTAGTACCGGCAGTGACCACACCTGTATATAAGCGTTGCGCATGCCTCTGTACCCCCAGTCTTGAGACTACCCTCCTCCAGTAAAGACCTGTTTATTGTTAATGTACAGCATCCGTGTGATTATTTAATAACAGCATATCCACTGAACCACGGATCCAACAGTGGCGACGAGTGTCGATTCGAATCTACCTGCAACATAAAAAAAAAATAGTCGAGGCCAGGAACACGGGCGTCGACCACGAGCAACCGCCCAGCAGTCAGGCAGAGATTGAACTTCGCAGGGGAGGCTGTGGAGAGCCGGGCTTGGTTCCCCAGCCACGACGAGCAGCAAGAGACCGACGACAGGTCCAGCACAGACCCTTCCCGAGCAGCGGCGGCTGGAGCCGACCGACGGCGGAGAGAAAGCCGAGCAGCGTCGACGGGGTAAGACAGAGGGTGAAGAGCGCAGGGCGCAGCCGGGGGTTGAACACTGAGCGGCGTCGAGAAAAAGAAAACAAACCGAAGAGAGAGAGGGTAGAGAAACAGCTGGGTTCTAGACTGAGCGGCGTCGAAAAATATAAAAACAAGAACGCGCAGAGCACAGCCAGGGCTCACGGGCTGAACAGGGTCCGCGGGGCGAAGAAAGGGGAGCGCGGGAGACGCTATTGAGCCGCGGAGAAGAAAAAAGCGCGGGAGACGCCATTTTTAGAAGCCGCAGCGGAGAAGAAGGGCGAGCGCGGGAAGGAAGGAAAGCGCGGGAGACGCCATTTTGTGCCAGCGGAGAAGAAGGGGAAGCGCGGGAGGCGCAATTTTTGACAGTTAACTCACACCCAAGGATGCCGAAGAGTGGCAGTATCTCTACGTTCGACAATGAAGTCGAAGATTGGGCGACATATGTGGAACGTATTGAGGTGTACTGCAGGGCGAATGAAGTGCCAGATGCTAATAAAGCACTGGTTCTGTTAAATTCCATGGGTGCAAAAACTTATGGGTTACTGCGAAATCTAATAACCCCAGAGAAGCTGGTAAACAAGAATTTTGAAAGCATAGTAGAAATCCTACAGGACCACTTAAACCCCACACCGCTGCTGATAGCAGAACGATTTAAGTTCCATAAAAGGAACCAACACAAAGACGAAAGCAATGCTGAGTACCTAACGGAACTGCGCAAGCTATCGAAACACTGCCAGTTTGGAGCGGGACTAGCAGATACGTTAAGGGACAAGTTTGTGTGTGGGCTACAAAGTGAAGGAACCCAGAAACGGCTTCTATCAGAAAAGGACCTTACGCTGAACAAAGCTTTCAGTATGGCAGTATCACACGAAGCAGCCGCAAGGGGCGCTGCAGAGATACAACGGAGACCGCAAGAATATGGCACCAACGAAATGTCCTATGGAACAGGGAAGTGCTATCGCTGCGGCAGAACAACACATGACCAGAAAGATTGTTGGTTCAAGGACCAAGTGTGCAGACAGTGTGGGAAAGCAGGACACATAGCAAGAGTCTACAGGTCTGGGAAGAAAACCAACAGTAAGAAATCTCCACAGGAGAAGTACAAAAAGGTACACCAGGTGATGGACAGTGGTTCAGACGAACAGAAAAGTGACACAGACTCCGGAATCAAGGAGCTGGGTTGTCTGAAACTACATAAGGTAACAGAAATGGAGGATCACCAGACTATCTGGGTTATACTCAAGATAGACGGAGTCCAAGTGAAAATGGAATTGGACACAGGGTCAGCGCTAACAGTCATAAATCAAAGAGACTACAAGCGGCTATTTTCACACATACCCTTGAAAGCTACAGGGATTGTCTTGAAGACGTATACGGGGCAAAAAGTCTACCCCAAAGGAAAAATAAGGGTGAAAGTGACATATCAAGGCCAGGAAATACCTAAAATGGATATATATGTATTGCCATATGGAGGACCACCACTGCTAGAACGTGAATGGATCCGGAAGATACAATTAGATTGGCATTCCATACAGGCACTGAAGGTTGAGGCCAAAAAGGATGACGACGTCACACCTGGATGACTGTCAAAAATGCTAACTGACGCAAAAGAAGTGTTCCAGGAGGGACTAGGAACACTAAAAGGAATAACAGCAACGATTAAAATAGAGGAAAATGCAAGCCCAAAGTTTCTGAAGGCCAGACCAGTGCCTTATGTGATCAGACCAGCTGTTGAAGCAGAGCTGGAAGGGTTGGAACATTCAGGAGTACTGTCCAAAGTGGACTGGAGCGAGTGGGCTACACCCATCGTTCCTGTAATGAAGAGGTCGTTGAGTAATACGCCTGGGGAACCAAAGAAGGTCCGCATCTGTGGGGATTTTAAGGTGACAGTGAACCCAGTCCTTCACACGGTGCAATATCCGCTTCCACGAATTGAGGATATTTTCGCCTCGCTATCTGGAGGTAAACGCTTCACCAAAATTGATCTAGCCCAGGCGTACTTGCAAATGGAGGTAGAAGAAGCTTCGAAACAATACCTTACGATCAACACTCATAAAGGTCTCTATCAATACAACCGGCTGGTGTTTGGAGTAGCCTCGGCTCCGGCTATCTGGCAAAGGGCGATGGATCAGGTCCTGCAAGGGATTCCAGGGACCCAGTGTTATTTGGACGACACCTTGGTCACGGGCGAAAATGACGGTGATCACCTCGCCAACTTGGAGAAGGTGCTCACCAGATTAAAGGAGTATGGGCTACGAGCTAATCGCCACAAGTGCGAGTTTTTCCAGAAACAGATCTCGTATTGTGGCCACGTCATCGATGAAGAGGGGTTACATAAGTCCCCTGACAAGATTGAGGCAGTAGTCAAGGCTCCAGCACTGGAAAATGTGTCACAACTGAGGTCGTTCCTCGGGCTGGTAAACTACTACCACAAGTTCTTACCAAATTTGTCTACGGTATTACACCCACTGAACACCCTACTGCAAACAGGGGTGCCATGGAAGTGGGATGACGAACATAGACGAGCTTTCCAGAAGTGTAAAGAATTGATCACATCAAAAGAGGTGTTGGCCCATTTCAACCCAGCACTACCAATTCGTTTGGCATGTGATGCATCACCCTGTGGTATTGGAGCGGTGCTGTCGCACAAATTCCCTGACGGGTTGGAGAGGCCAGTAGCCTTTGCATCTCGGTCACTAACCTCAGCCGAGCGCAACTATGCCCAGATTGACAGGGAGGCCCTCAGCCTAGTATGGGGAGAAAAAAAATTCAACCACTATCTGCATGGGCAGAAGTTCACCTTGCTGACTGACCACCAACCACTTGTCTCCATCTTTAATCCTAAGAAGGGCGTTCCAGTGATGACTGCACAGTGGTTACAAAGATGGTCCCTGTTTCTAGGGGCGAATCAATATGAAATAGAATATAAAGGCACGAAACAGCATGGGAACGCTGATGGGCTATCGTGCCTGCCACTGCCTACTGTGGAGGAAGCACCAGCAGTGGACCCTATCGAGATATTTTATTCGTCAATAATTGAACGATTGCCAGTAACGAATGCGGATATAGAGGAGACCCGCAATGATCCGACGCTGTCTCGGGTATATGAATTGACGGTGAGGGGGTGGCCAACTCATGGCGACTCACTGTTGCCAGCATTCTCATCCAGAAGAGAACAGCTGTCAGTATGCCAGGGGACAGTGATGTGTGGATCCAGAGTGGTGATTCCACCCAAGTTAAGTGGTTAGCACTGTTGCCTCACAGCGCCAGGGACCCGGGTTCGAATCCAGCCTCGGGTGACTGTCTGTGTGGAGTTTGCACATTCTCCCCGTGTTTGCGTGGGTTTCCTCCGGGTGCTCCGGTTTCCTCCCACAGTCCAAAGATGTGCGGGTTAGGTTGATTGGCTATGATAAATTGATCCTTAGTGTTAGGGGGATTAAATACGTGGGGTTACGGGGATAGGGTGGGATATGTGTTGGTGTAGGGGTTACGGGGATCGGGTGGGATATGTGTCGGTGCAGGCTCGATGGGCCAAAATGGCCTCTATCTGCACTGTGGGGTTTCTGTGATTCTGTGAAGGGAGAGAGTGGTAAATGAGCTACATGAAGGTCATCTGGGGGGAGTGAAAATGAAAAGCCTTGCTAGGGCTTATGTGTGGTGGCCGGGAATCGATCAACAAATCGAAGACCTAACTAAGAGCTGTTTAGGATGCCAGAAGGTCCAAAATGCACCACCACATGCCCCTCTACACCCATGGGAGTGGCCGTCCTCTCCATGGCAACGGGTGCATATTGATTTTGCTGGTCCATTCATGGACTCAATGTTCTTAATAGCAGTGGATGCTCATTCAAAGTGGCCTGAGGTGATAAAAATGTCTTCAACCACTACAGAGAAAACGATTGCAGTCCTACGGACCATATTTGCCAGAAACGGTTTGCCAGAGCAGATTTGCTATGATAATGGACCACAGTTTGTGTCCGACGAGTTCCAAAAATTTATGAGAAGGAATGGGGTAAGGCATTACACATCCGCCCCGTATCATCCAGCCACAAATGGATTGGCTGAGAGGTTCGTACAAACCTTTAAGAAGGCGATAAAGGCCATGTGCGACGATGAAATTCCACTACAGCATAAGATGGACAATTTCTTATTAGCCTACCGAAACGCGACACATGCAGTTACCAACCAGACCCCGGCCATGATGTTCTTTAACCGAAGGTTGAGATCTCGTCTGGACTTGCTCAGACCAAATGTGCGAAGAAATGTTGAGGACAAACAATTCCAGCACATCAATGAGAAGCCGACAAGGAGCTTCAATGTAGGGCAACCGGTCTTGGCCCGTGACTATCGAACAGAGAAATGGCAACCCGGAACGATATGTACAAGGCAGGGGCCATTAATGTACACAGTGGATGTCGGGGAGAACACTGTGAGATGCCACGTCGATCAGATCTTAGCGTCACAGGAACGCGTCAACCCCATGTCTCGAGTACCTGGGGATGAATCCGACATATCGGTAGCATCTACCTCAGACCCAGCAGCAGTGGAACCCAATGAACTACCCGATGAAAAGGGGTCAGAATCGCCGCTGCACCAAGAACAAGAACCTCCGGAAAGGCGCTATCCCGAAAGGGTCAGGAAGCCGCCCCAAAGACTGAATCTATAAATGGACTTTTGTTGTTTAATGTACATGTTGAAATGTTAGTTGTTATTTGAATATTAGGGGTACTACTAATCTAAAAGGGGAGGAATTGTAGTGTATGTGCCTTTAAGTCAGAACTACTTTTACAGCTCCTGTATACTGTAGTACCGGCAGTGACCACACCTGTATATAAGCTTTGCGCATGCCTCTGTACCCCCAGTCTTGAGACTACCCTCCTCCAGTAAAGACCTGTTTATTGTTAATGTACAGCATCCGTGTGATTATTTAATAACAGCATATCCACTGAACCACGGATCCAACACAGCTGAGCCTGCTTCTGCCTTCATTTGTTATCCCCACATGCAAACCTTTCGGTCACTGGCAATCAGGAACAGGATCTCTGGCTCATTGTTTTACACCCCACCCTAGTCAAGCGATACTGGCCCCACTGTATTTCTCCTAATAATATATCCATGTTCAGCCTATCTGTGACTGTTGTCTCGCACCAAGTCCCGTTCACCAATCACCCCTGTGCTCGCTGACCTACATAGGCTCGCGGCTAAGCAACACCTCAATCTGAAAATTCTCATCCTTGTTTTTAAATCCCTCCATGGATTCGCCCCTCCCTATCTCTGTAATCTCCTCCAGCCCCACAACTCTCCAAGATATCTGTGCTCCTGTAATTCTGACCTCATGAGCATCCTCGATTATAATCGCTCCACCATTGGCAGCCGTGCCTTCAGCTGCCAAGGGCCAAAGCTCTGGAATTCCCTCCCTAAACCTCTCCGTCTCTCTACCTCTCTTTCCTCCTTTAAGACGCTCCTTAAAACACTGACCAAAGTTTTGGTCATCTGTCCTAATATCTCCTTATGTGGCTCATTGTCAAATTTTGTTTGATAACGCTCCTGTGAAGCGCCTTGAGCTGTAACTGTGCTCCATCTCACCCTCAGTAAGCTCCCCACTGGAGTGGAGCTCATTTACAGAACAAATGGGAAACTGTTCAACCTCCGTCACCTCCAGTCCAGATCCAAGGTCGTCCCATCCTCCGTCATTGAGTTACAGTATGCAGACGATGCTTGCGTCTACGCTCACTCTGACGTCGAACACCAAACCATCGTAAACACCTTCACCGAAGCATACGAGAGCATGGGCCTTACACTAAACATCCGTAAGACAAAGGTCCTCTACCAACCTGCCCCCACAACACAGCACTGCCCCCCGATTATCAAAATCCACGACAAGGCCTTGGACAATGTGGACCACTTTCCATACCTTGGGAGCCTACTGCCAACAACGGCAGACGTCGACGACGAAGTCCAACACCGCCTTCAGTGTGCCAGTGCAGCCTTCGGTCGCCTGAGGAAGAGAGTGTTTGAAGACCAGGACCTCAAACCCGGCACTAAGCTCATGGTCTACAGGGCAGCAGTGATACCTGCCCTGCTGTATGCCTCAGAGACATGGACCATGTAAAGCAGGCACCTCAAAGCACTGGAGAGGTACCACCAACGCTGCCTCCGCAAGATCCTGCAAATCCATTGGCAGGATAGGCGCACCAACGTCAGTGTTCTTGCTCAGACCAACATCCCCAGCATCGAAGCTCTGACCACGCTCAATCAGCTCCGATGGGCGGGTCACATTGTCCGCATGCCCGATACGAGACTCCCAAAAGAAGCGCTCTACTCGGAGCTCCGGCACGGCAAGAGAGCCCCAGGTGGGCAGAGGAAACGCTTCAAGGACACCCTCAAAGCCTCCTTGAAAAAGTGTAACATCCCGACCGACACCTGGGAATCCCTGGCCCAAGACCGCACAAAGTGGAGGAGAAGCATCCGGGAAGGCACCGAACACCTCGAGTCTCTTCGCCAGGAGCAAGCGGAAGCCAAGCGCAGGCAGCACAAGGAGCACACGTCAACCCAAGCACCCCACCCACCCGCCCCTTCAACCACCGTCTGCCCCACCTGTGACAGAGACTGTAGGTCCTGCATTGGACTCATCATTCACCTGAGAACTCATTTTTAGTGTGGAAGCACGTCATCCTCGGTTCCGAGGGACTGCCTGCCTGCCTAAGAAAGGTGCTATATAAATACAAGTTGTTGTTGTTGTTGCTTCAGTCAAGACTCACAAATACTGCGAACATGCTACCTCTTGAATGCTAGTGAATAGGCTAAGAAATCTGGAAAAGTTAATTTTCTCACTTTTTTTCCATGGCTAAAATTGAACAGAGATAAACAGGTGTGTGTCAAGATGGATCATGGTTTCAGAAAATGTAATATGCGGCAAAGCCCATGAATTTCAAATGAGGTGCAGCCAGTGAAAGGCCACACCAGGAGATCACTGGGAACGTCATTACCCAGGTGACAGCGTGGTGTCAGGATCCACCAAGATCTATTTGCAGATCTTCATGGAAACATCTTATGTTGGAGAATTGGCAGAACAATGTAAAAGGCGCTGAGAAATATCAACGTTTGCTGACAAATGTGACAAGCAAAAATTATTTTTACGTTTGTCTTTAATGATGCCAAGTTCATAATCAAGAGTCTGTTATGGAGAACAGATTTTGTATGAAGGTTGCACTTTTGAGACTCCAAAGGCATTTTAATTTGATATAATTGAACCCCAATGACGTCACATCTATGCTTGTTTTACAGGCTGAAGCCCTTCACCTCATACAAGTTCCGAGTGAAAGCAACTAATGACATCGGAGACAGTGAATATAGCGAGGAGACTGATTCTGTCACAACACTGCAGGCTGGTGAGTTTCAGGTTAAACCATAAAGTCTGCGGTAGGATAGGCAGTGTTTTACATTTCTGATGATCGTTTTCAGCATTTTTGACAACATATTTCAAACGAGAATCAATCAAGGGGATGTTTTTTAGCGAAATGATAGTCGAACCTCCATTGTCTAATAATGAACAAGAGCCTTCTGGTGTCTAATGGGAGTTGACAGATAGCACCGGTGTCCTGGCCAATATTTATCCCTCAATCAACATCACTAAAACAGATTATCTGGTCATTATCACATTGCTTTCTGTGGGAGCTTGCTGTGCGCAAATTGGCTGCCACGTTTCCTACATTATAACAGTGACTCCACTCCAAAAAAAAAAGTACTTCATTGGCTGTAAAGCGCTTTGAGACATCCGGTGCAACCAACTTAGCCACAGCTGACACTACATGGCTGAAGGTACAGTTGCCAATGGCTGGGGGAGGTAGGGGTTGCACAAGAGACCAGAGTTGGAGAAACGCAGAGTTCTCGAAGGGTTGGAGGAGGTTACAGACATAGGGAGGGCAAGGCTATGAAGAAATGAAAAGGAGTTGGTTGGTAGTGGAGAGAAAAGAAACTGGCGGTCATCTTTGCTTTCCAAGTGATCCTGGAACAATGAACAGTTTTGGCAGAGGAGAGCAAAGTCCAAAAGCGCTTGAAGTGGTCCAGCCAGATCTGCTAATGGATGGTTAAACCAATTAGTGCGCCAATCACTCTCAATCACCTTGGACTTGAGGGTGTAAAGATGGGGTCCATACTGAGGGAAAGGCCAGGGTGGACGTTTTACTGAGGTCAGATGATGAAAGGTAGAGGTGAAGGAGTGGTTGAGCAGATTGACCACGGCAGAAGTATTATGACGAATGGAGGGCCAAAGGCGAGACAGTTGGGAGTTGAACATGATTTGGGGGAGACTCTATTCCGGGACGGACACAGAAGTGAGGTTGGAAGGGGAATGAGCGATGTGGGTAGTGAAGGATACAAGGAAGTGGACAGAGATGGCCTTATCTGTGATCAAGACAATGGGAGTAGAGAGACCATGTGAGATGGCAAGGTTGAGGGGGTGGCCGAGAATACAGGTAGCAGTGTTTATATGGAGGAACAGGTTAAAGGAAGGACAACAGGGCAGTAAAATCAGGAGAGAATTAAAGATGAGTTAGGATGGCGGGGGAGGGAACCAATCTAATGCTAAATTTAGGGATGCCACTGGCCACAGTGCTATAATGTATAGAGGGCTATGAAGTACAATCTCTGAGGCTGGATTTTTCAATGAGGTGGGCAGGCACAGGTTACCATCAGCAGTACATCCATTTGCAGAACAGTTGGTCCATTTTCCACTTTTGATTTTCATCAACAGATTAGAATTTTTTGAATATCCAGCTGCTTAGAAAACAATGGGCCTGAATTTGCGGTCGGAGGCTTCCCATGGGCAAAGGTCTCCGAACCGCAAGAAAAGTACGAACCTACCCGGAGGTTTGTAGACTCGAGCTCCTAGGCCTCTACGCGTAGGCCTGCTTAGAGGCCCGCATATCCCAGGGGCGCAGGCGGTTAGCAAGTGCCCCTGGGATCACGTGGGCCAGGCCAACCATTGAAAAAGGGGAATCCCCATAAGGATAAATAGGAATCCCCTAAAAAACACAATTACACACCAGTTAAATAAAAACAAATCATTGCATGTTCTAAATTAATTAAAACACAATTAAATTAAGCATTTAAAACAAAAACTTAATTTTTTTGAAAAATAAATGTAAATGTTTTAAAGGGGCTAAAAATAACCTATAACTAATGTTTACGTTTTTTTATGTTTAAATAATTTTTAAAAATTATTTTAAAATTTATGTAAACTAGAAGGCCCTACGCCTGCTTTTACCAGTGTAAGAGTTTCACAGGCATTTGCTGGGCAGTAGTTGGGCAAATAGTGGAATGCGGAAACCCAGAACTTGCGGGGCACTTAGGGTGCGTAGGTGGTCATAGGCCCCGGAAAATCCAGGCCAGTGAAATCTCCTGTTGCTGCCCCACCCAAGTGTGTGTTATTTAAACACCCAATGGAGTATTCTTGGTACCAGTTTGTCAAATTTCACATTTATTTTGCTCCATCCTCAACTCTGTAAAGGAGGTACCCAACCAACAATGATCAAAAGACATCATTCCGAACCTGTTATTTTTACGGTTATTGAACAGTTAACATTCTAGCAGAAACTGAACAAAATCAGATGTTGGAAAGAAGCAAATTGTTGTTTGGCTGTGCAGCATGTTATCAGCGAAAATCTTTATTTAAAACAAAACCAACAATAATGCTTTTTCACAATATGAATTCCTGTGAATTTGTAGTATAAATAATGAGATGCAATTTTCGAAGATATTGCTATTTACTGCCCCACTTTGAATGTTGATAATCAGAGGGGTGAAAAGTTAACGGTACTTCAGACTGAAATATTCATGTGTTTTTTGGCATGTATGCGGGTAACATTGCAGAGCATGACCGTGTAAAATGTGATAAAATGTATAATCTGGCCAAAAAATGAATTTAGCAGGAATTTAAAGATGTAAGATTTGATGTAAGACTCAGATAAATGTCAGCATTAAATATTTTTAAAGCTTCCTCCACGTTTCAAATATTCAATTACCACAATTTATTTTGGACAAGTGACAAGTCTTATACAATTCTTTTGGATGAATCCTTTTTTTCTTACCAGGACACTAATAGAAAGGTTTATTTTATAATATTGTCCATTGTGTTGAAAAAGCAGAAGTTTGTTTTATTCAGCAGATATTGCTGACTGTGCCTTTCTCAGAGGTGCAATATGCTTCCACTGTGATAAGTTCCATTCTTTCATAAGAACATAAGAAATAGGAGCAGGAATAGGCCACTTGGCCCCTCGAGCCTGCTCCGCCATTCAATAAGACCATGGCTGATCTTGGGCACAAAGCCACTTCCCTGCTCGCTCCCCATAACCCTTCACTCCCTTATCTTGTAAAAATCTGTCTATCTCCACCTTAAATGTACTTAATGACCCAGCCTCCACGGCTCTCTAGGGCAGAGAATTCCACAGATTTATGACCCTCTGAGAGAAGAAATTCCTCCTCATCTCAGTTCTAAAAGGGCGACCCTTTATTCTGAAACTATGCCCCAGAGTTCTAGATTTCCCCACGAGGGGAAACATCCTCTCTGCATCTTCCTTGTCGAGCCCCCTCAGTATTTTATATGTTTCAATAAGATCACCTCTCATTCTTCTAAATTCCAATGAGTATAGGCCCAACCTGCTCAACCTATCTTCATAAGTCAACCCCCTCATCTCAGGAATCAACCATGTGAATCGTCTCTGAACTGCCTCCAATGCAAGTATATCCTTCCTTAAATAAGGAAACCAAAACTGTACGCAGTACTCAAGGTGTGGTCTCACCAATACCCTGTACAGTTGTAGCAGGACTTCCCTGCTTTTATACTCCAACCCCTTTGCAATAAAGGCCAACATTCCATTTGCCTTTTTGATTACTTGCTGCACCTGCATGCTAAATTTTTGTGTTTCATGCACAAGGACCCCCAGGTCCCTCTGAACTGTAGCATTTTGTAATCTCTCCATTTAAATAATAATTTGCTTTTTTATTTTTCCTGTCAAAGTGGATAACCTCGCACTTTCCCACATTATACTCCATCTGCCAAATGTTTGCCCACTCACTTAGCCTGTCTATATCCCTTTGCAGATTCTTTGAGTCCTCTGCACAACTTGCTTTCCCACCCATCTTTGTATCATCCGCAAACTTGGCTACATTACGCTCGGTCTCTTCATCCAAGTCATTAATGTAGATTGTAAATAGTTGAGGCCCCAGCACCGATCCCTGTGGCACCCCACTAGTTACTGTTTGCCAACCGGAAAATGACCCATTTATCATGACTTTCTGCTTTCTGTTAGTTAGCCAATTCTCTATCCATGCTAATATATTACCCCCAACTCCGTGAGCTCTTATCTTATGCAGTAACCTTTTATGTGGCACCTTATCGAATATCTTCTGGAAATCCAAATACACCACATCCACTGGCTCACCCTTATCCACCCTGCTCGTTACATCCTCAAAGAACTCCAGCAATTTTGGAGAACAGTGGTGAGTCAATTTGCTGTTGTCCTGGTACACCTCCTTGCACCCACCTTGACAGAAGCCTGAGAGCAGATTGGCTGCCTGCCCTGTCAGTAAAAGAATAGTGTATGACACAAAACAACCTAAAGAGGAACAAAAGTATGTGATGAGAAATAGGAAATATGGAACCTGAGCATGGCAAATTACTTCTGAATTCTTCACTCAAGCGTTATGCAGCTTAATGCATATTCTCTCTTTATTTCAGACATTTTTGGTATTCATTGTGTTATTGCACCAGACAAAGGGAAAGATGGTATAATGTTTTACCCACATACTGGAAGTTACTAAATGTAAGACCTGGCAAAACTTGAATAAAATAGGCTCAATTTAATACACCCTTGCAGTGAGCAAGGTATGTGGACAACTTATGCTCATATTGCTTTCTACAGCTCTGTGACCGTGGTGAGACGGTATAGGTGTGGCTTTGTACAAACTTGTTAAGAAGAAGAAAATGATGTCCATTGATGGCTCAGTTGGTAAAGCCTGAGCCATACAGACCAGAAGATCCTAGGTTCAATTCTGAGTCTGAGTTGGCTTACATCAACTGGAATGGCAGTTAAGGGGCCACAATTGGCCTCAGCACCCCCGAAATAAGAAGGAGAAATTTAGCCAGGCCAACCACTCTTAATCACAATCCAGTGATGCCTGCTGGAAAGTGCATGTGTGTGGACATCGGGTGAGGACAGGATTGTGCTCGACTGCAATGCCTTCCAACATTCCCTGTCTCACCTCACACATGAAGAGTGGTCACTTGGACCAAGTGACCAGCACCCATGGAATTGCCCCCAGCAGGCGGCAATGCCTGTAGGAGAAAAGGAGTGGAGAAAATTTCATTTTTTTTTTAAAGGAACACACAGGAATATAGGTGACATTGTTGCCGGATACTGAGGATGTGCAGTTTTATAGACCTTAATAATCTAGTACAAGTATCACCTGCAATGTCTCTGCAAAGGTCTGTCATTATTAATACAATAATCCTGTCATGAGGCTTTCAACAAAAGCTTACTTTTGTATTGTAGCACCAGATGAGGCACCTGAAATTCTCTCCGTGACACCACATACCACAACCTCGGTAATGATTCGTTGGCGGGTGAGTTAAAGATACTTCAGCAAAACTGCGCCATTCCATTTTTCTGCTCTATAGTTTCATTCCATCAGTAGCATGTGGCCAATCTAGTATTAATTCCTACGATTTATTGTGAAACAAGGCCATGGCATGCTTTTTTTGTGGAAATTATTGGAGCGTTGTATTTAAACCGTGCTGTGTTATACCACTGCAGTATACCAAAATGGCAACATGTGGAATAGAACTTATTGGCAGCTCGCCACCCCACCTTTTGAACAAAATTGCTTGCTGACGCTATTTCCTTTCCCCAAAGCCACCTGCAGAAGAGAAGATTAATGGAATCCTCTTAGGGTACCGGATTCGCTACCGAGAACTAGTTTATGACAGTTACAGAAGCTTTACCCTTCGCAGCGTGAGCAATCCCAATGCTAAATGGTCTGAACTCACGCGTAAGTCCGTTTTGTCTTTGTAGTGTTGCACCGGCACACAGGTCACCTGTCTGTGTCTCTATACAATGTACTGTTGTTTTATTAGTTTGCATGGATTTAGCCTAGCACTTTTAGTTCTAATTCTCCTGCACAAGCATGTATAGTTTGTTCCAGTTCGTAAGGTCCTTCCAAGGGAATTGGTGCTACAGCATTTTGCAATACTGTCCTTTCACTTCTGGGGCATACATCCAATTTCAACTAGGACAGAGGCGATCCTCCGCCATCATGATTGTAATAGCCCATAAATTAAGTGTATTTAAGCAATCTTTCAGTTAATGAGAATGATTTTGTGGGATGGCATGCTTTGTACAGGAAACGCAGTCCTCGTTTACATCACTGATCATCTCAAAATACCTAAATTGAGTTTTACCATAGTTGTGGTTGTTGGAGCCCAATTATCTCAGCCACAGGACTAAGAGTAGCAGAGGAAACTGAAAGAAATGGAGAGAAATGTGATTAACATAATACATGGATAAAATTAACCACTTAGATCTAATTCTTTTCAAATTATTAGCATTTTTGTTATTCTGAAAGCTCAAAAGAAGTAATTTAAGATTTGAGTTTACATTTGGAATAAACTGGCTTTTAAAATTGTCTTGTTTGAATTGAAAGTCTTATGAAACAATGTGGATAAATGCGAGGTTATCACTTTGGTGGCAAAAACAGGAAGGCAGATTATTATCTGAACGGCAATAGATTGGGAGAAGGGGAAGTGCAACGAGACCTGGGTGTCCTTGTGCACCAGTCACTGAAGGTAAGCATGCAGGTGTAACACGCGGTTAAGAAGGCAAATGGTATGTTGGCCTTCATAGCGAGAGGGTTCGAGTACAGGAACAAGGATGTCTTGCTGCAGTTGTACAGGGCCTTGGTGAGACCACACCTTGAGTATTGTGTGCAGTTTTGGTCGCCTTATCTGAGGAAGGATGTTCTTGCCATGGAGGGAGTGAAGATTCACCAGGCTGATACCTGGGATGGCAGGAATGACGTATGAGGAGAGATTGGGTCGATTGGGCTTATACTCGCTGGAGTTTAGAAGAATGAGAGGGGATCTCATTGAAACTTATAAAATTCTAACAGGACTAGACAGACTAGATGCAGGAAGGATGTTCCCGATGGCAGGGGGAGTCCAGAACCAGGGGTCACAGTCTAAGGATAAGGGGTAGGCCATTTAGGACAGAGATGAGGAGGAATTTCTTCACCCAGAGAGTGGTGACCCTGTGGAATTCTCTGCCACAGAATGCAGTTGAGGCCAATTCATTAAATATATTCAAGAAGGAGTTAGATATATTTCTTAAGGCTAAAGGGATCAAGGGTTATGGGAAGAAGGCAGGGACAGGGTACTGAGTTTGGATGATCAGCCATGATCTCATTGAATGGCGGAGTAGACTCGAGGGGCCGAATGGCCGACTCCTGCTCCTATTTTCTATGTATGTTTCTATGAAAATGAACCAAACATTAGTAAACTGAAGTCAGTGAGGATCAGGGGAAACCTCTACAGATAGTTGTAATTGTTGGAGCCCAATCATCTCATCCCAGGACAACATCCTAGGCCCAACTATCTGCAGGGGCTTCATCAATGACCTCCTGTCCATCATAAGGTCAGAAGTGGGGCTGTTCATTGATGATTGCACAGTATACAGCTCCATTCACAATTCCTCAGATAAACAAGTAACATTCACGCCACATAAGTGCCAGGCAATCACGATCTCCAACAAGAAAGTGTCTAACCACCTCCCCTTGACATTGAATACCATTACCATCACTGAGTCCCCAAACATCAACATCCTGGGGATCACCATTTACCAGAAACTCAACTGGAGCAGCCACATAAATGCTGTGACTACTAGAGCAGGTCAAAGGCTGGGTATTCTGTGACGCGTGATTCACCTCCTGACTCCACCACTTACAAGGCACCAGTTAGGAGTGTGATGCAATACTCTCTACTTGCCTGGTTGGGTGCAGTTGCAACAACACTCAAGTAGCTCAACACCATCCAGGACAAAGCAGTTCGCTTGTTCAGCACCCCATCCCCTACCTTAAGCATCCACTCCTCCCACCACCAGTGCACAGGATGCATGCAGCAACTCGCCAAGGCTTCTTCGACAGCACCTCCCAAACCCACGACCTCTATCACCTAGAATGACAAGGACAGCAGGCATATGGGAACACCATCACCTCCAAGTCACACAGCATCATGACTTGGACATATATAGCCTTTCAAATTGTCACTGGGTCAAAATCCTGGAACGTCATGGGCAATAAATGCCAGCCTTGCCAGCAACGCCACACATCCTAAGAATGAATTTTTAAAAAACTAGAGATCTACCCAGCACTAAATATTTCCTGTAGTAAAGCTTCTTTATTACTTTTACATCTGTGTCAACAGTGGCTGTATTAGCATTGGCGTGGAGACTGGGTTGAACACCATCCTTTCATCTTTCAAACCACAGTAAAGGGGTCAAACTCAACGCAGTTTTGAGCAGGAATTGAGTATGCAAAATAAAGCTGCCCGTAGTTTTTTTTTAAATCAATAAAACCTTGGTGAAAAGCCAAGACCCATAATACAGGACATTGCCGAGGATGAAAAAAATGATAGAAACCAAGGTAAAGTAGTGATTTGATGATGCCAAGCTTGGCGTTTCAAAGCTTGAAGAGTTTCGAAGGAAGGACAGAATGAGGGAAATTAGTTTTGAGATCCTAGGAAAGAATTATCGTGTGGGGCACTGTGCTCTGAGCATTGATTTCAATGCTGTGAGGATGTATGTAGTAGCACAGTGTATTTACATTTTAGGAGGAACAAGGAAGGAAACTTGAGAACAGCACTGTCAATTGTAAAATGGTTATACAGGAAACTTCGCGATATCCGGCACCGACGGGACCGAGCTGCTGCCGATCTATCAAAACTTCCGGATAGACCAGCGCTAATGTTGAAGGATACGGAGGTTTTCATCTCCGTATCTGACAACAAACACTGTTGCTTAGCAACAGCTTGTAAACACTCGGCCCGTACCTTGGAAGCGTCTCTGAAGCTGTTGCTAAGCTACAGAGACGCTTTCCAGAGCCTGACTGTTAAAAAAAAAAGTGCTAGAAGAAAAAAAACCTAACCAAAACGGCTGCTGATTTCTGCCGTTAGATCGAGGTTTCCGGACATACAACCTCCGGATAAACCAAAGTTTCCTGTACACGAATTGGCATTCTGACTCAGAGAAATAAAACAGACTCATCATATGTATGGGTGTCCTACTGATGCAGTTGGAGTGGAGACACTTTGCTGGAGAAGTGTTAAAGGAAGCATTACTCCATCTTATCCATGCTGTATTGACCCACGAGAAATTAATTGGAAAACATCTCATTCCCCAGCACTGAAAATTCTTATCTTGATGAACGCAAGCACTCCTAAAGTTTTATTTTGCAGTAGTCATACTGCAGTAGTATGTTATTTATTTACATTTGTGCACAGAGAAAGTTTTCGCACTCCATGGCTGTGACCACTCTCACAGAACACAATCTAGGTAAACATCTGTGTAATAATTACATGTATAAAATCTCCACTGTTGTAACATATAGTCAAATCAATATAGATGAATCCAAAATAAGAAAATGTTGAACATTACAATTTGTTCCCCCCTCCACCACTTTCTTGCTTCTGCTTACATTCCTGTTGTTGTTTTCAATATATTTGTCCATACAATGTGTTTTATGTAGCAAGATTTTAGTATCTTATAACATCTGCATATTACTGTATTAGTGTTCAGTTGATTTAACTGCACTGCGTGTTTTTTTGTGATCAGAGATCTTCCCATCTATTTATTGTCTCCTTTAACACACCACTTAAACTGTTACAGAACCACACAGAGGAACTGGAGCATCTTAATGGGCCTTATTGAACACACTAATGTAGCATTGTGCAGTATCCCCTCGTGAACCCCACCACACACACCATCTAATACAGGCTTTATATCCAACAAAGTAATGGCAGTAGAATAAACAAGGATATTTTACTGGTGATGTGTATTATTACTATTTTAATAACCATTGTGTGGCACATTGACACCAGTGCAGTATTCCACATGTCACATTATATTCATAGCTTTCAGTTTGTTGCCTGTGTTTTATTTTAACCGTGTCTGAGCTTTGTTTCAAAAACACTGCTTTAATTCCCAGTAACCAGCACACTGCTATTAATGTGTTATTCAATTATGTCTGTTGCTGCTTAAATGAATGTTACTTGATGTTTTTTGTTCACTAATATTCACTGTTCATTGTAACCTATCTCTTCACGCTATCACATCTCCTGTAGCAGTGTATAATGTTCGGAACCTGAGTGACTCCACACTAGCGCAATATGAGCTGGACAGTAAGTCAACTTTCTTATTCTTTTATTATATGTAGTTTCCCCACCCTCCCATTATCTCCCCTTTCTCTCCTCCTTTCCAGAAGGCAATGACCCAAGTTAGGGATACTGTTCCACGAATGCTTGCAACCTTTTAGTATCTCATGCAAATAAGTATTCTTCTAGTCTGAGCCCAGACAGGGACAGCATGTAATTTCATTATGCTCCATCCTGGTCACGCAACCACTTTGGATAATGAGGAGGGTCACAAACTCTGGCTGACACCCCCCTGCTCCCTCACCATGAGTGATATGAGGAGGATCACAAACCCTGGCTGACACCCCCCCTGCTCCCTCACTGTGAGAGATATGAGGAGGGTCACAAATCCTGGCTGACACCCCCCTGCTCCCTCACCGTGAGAGATATGAGGAGGATCACAAACCCTGGCTGAAGCCCCCCTGCTCCCTCACCGTGAGCGATATGACCAGATTAAGTTCCCCCCACCGCCCGTTGAAGTGAGCCAACTCAGCATAAACCTGGTGCAGATCTGGCACCTTCCAGATCTGTGTGTCTCAGTGTCATACTGTGCGGTGCATCTACCCACAGAACCATCAGGGCAATGCTTCATGAAGGAACTGATTGGGATTTTCCTGGTTAGTTTGGCCAGCAAACTCTTCAATGTTGTTTTTCTGTATCATATTGCCGGCCTTCTTCAATACCAGTAACTCACCTTTTGGCATTTTAGAAGGCGGCAGGCATAAGGATAGAGCATTTTGGGGCACCAATGCACAATTTAAAGTTATGTTGGGATTTGGGTTTATGCGTGGAGTCCCTCACACCACCGAATTCAGCGCTTAACATTGCAAACCACTGTGGAACAGTGATAAACAAAGTAAATAAAATGCTAAATTATATTAAACAAAAAAAGAAAGAAAATGCTGGAAGCAGGTCAGACAGCATCTGTGAAGAGAACAAACAAGTTACTCTTTCAGACGTGCACCCTTCGCGCAAAATTTAACTATATTGCTAGATCGGTTGACCATAAGTCGGACAGTGTTATTGTCAGACTGCACCTGTGTTTGTTTTTGTCGCCAAACATAAATAAGAAGAAAAAAGTTGTATCTGGACCATTCTCGTGCACCTCCCGATACCATGCACAAAGTTGAACAAAGGCAGGCCGAGGAGCTGGTGGCCTTCATGTCTTCTCAGCTACAGATGACAACGACCAGAAAAGCAAGTGGGTCACCTGCTTCTAGGAAGTGGTGGTAGGGAAGAAAGTACTTTATTAAAGAGGTGCTTGAACCTTCATACAAAAAAAATCTTGTGAGGATATTATATCTTCATGAGTAGAAACAAAGACGGGAATTTTAAGTTTCTGATCTGCCCAGAGCGGGTGGGGTGGGGGTGGGTATGGGGGTGGGGGTAGGTGGGCCCGGTAGACCGCTCCAGGTTTCCCCGCACACTATGGAATTTTAACTCCACGGCGTGCGTATGACGTCACGGATAGGTTCCCTGCCTGGAAGTCAGCCTGATTGACAGGCTGGCTTCCAGTCAGGCGGGGAACACTGGACAGGAGGCCGCAACCACAGGTAGGTGCGAGTTCCAAGCCCAGGGTGGGCGGGGGATGAGGGTCCGATCCCGGGGACGGGGGGAGGTCCAATCACCGACTCTGGAAGGGGGTGTGGTGTTTTTATGGGGTGGGCTGATGGTGGGTGAGCTTGGGGGGCGGGGAGGAAGCATTCCTGCTCCTCCTGGCCCACAAGGATTGCTCCCCAAGGCTGTCCTCGCCTCGCCTCGCTGCAGCTACCGGCCATCCTGGGCCCGGGATCCCCGGCTGGCCACAGTTAAAATTCCCCCCAAAATCACTTAAAAATAACAGCTCACATTACAGTAGCGCAATTTTTTAAATGCCTGATTCTTCAATACAGAGTGCGGGAACACCAGGATTGACTCCGAGCCTCAGCTGATGCTCATGCTTGATCTTCCGCTGTTAAACAGGTTCTCAGACGTATCTGTGAATGGAGGCAAGATGCCTCGTCAGTGGGTGGGAGGAAAATTGGTTTTGATTTCTACTTGAAATTGGTCTAGTTTCTACCTTTTATCACACTTCAGCAGCCTCTGGACATAAAGCAACATTGTTCAGAGGCCATGGCGATGCTCTTAGTGAAGTGCACTAGAATGAAATAATTAAAAAGAACATTAAGAAACTTGGCCTCATTTGAGAAATTCAAGCTGCTTGAAAGATCAGAAGAACATTA
Organism: Somniosus microcephalus; assembly: GCF_052327205.1. Classification (NCBI taxonomy): domain Eukaryota; kingdom Metazoa; phylum Chordata; class Chondrichthyes; order Squaliformes; family Somniosidae; genus Somniosus; species Somniosus microcephalus. The sequence continues at coordinate 51,946,832 of NC_141007.1, read as the reverse complement.
AATGGTTTGCAAGTCAGGTCTTAATCCCCCGCTGATCTGATCTGCTTATCCATCATCAGACATGAAAATTTGTAATGCTTTACGTGCTATCATTTATTTCCTGTATAAATCACTATTAATTGCTGCAGATTAAACCTTAACATTTGAGAAAGTTCATCTAAATGTTTCTGTCCTACTGCCTGAAGCCCTTGACTCCATGCTGATGTACTGTTCCACAGGTGCCAGTATCTTGCCCAAATGGTCATCATTCATGTGTGAGCCTTAACAGTGACTGTCAGCGCGCTGTTTAACCATGGGAGGCATCACGGCCAAGCCTGTGCTCACCTGGTGTTCATAAATGTGCACTTCCAGTAGAGGTCAGGGGTTAATATTCTGGAGTGGGAGACCTGGTTGTTTCTCCCTTCCTCTGTAATCCAGGGGTGCTGACCCCAAATGTAGCACTTCTCCTGCAGCAGCTAACCCAGCACAAATGAAAGATCAGCCCTGGATCTTTCCTGCTTTATATAATTTGGATACTTACTGGCTAAATTCGCTGAGCCATGCCATAATAATTTTAAAGTTAAATAACTCCAATACTGACATCTGCATTGATATCTGGATGCACCGAGTTTGTGCCTTTCACGAACAAGAAAGAAGATATTTTAAGCAAATAAAGGTTTTGTGTGGTACTTGTCTCCTTTTAATCCATCTTAAGCTCTACCTTACACAATGTCTTGTCCTAAAACCTGGAGAATTATGTTGTACTGTATGTTGTACTGTATGTTACCTGTTCCATGGTTGTTGTTTTTTCCTGTTTCATGAATTGCATGTGGGTAAACCATGTTTTTTTATCAGATTTATCTAACTTGTATCTAATAACCAGTACCTCACACAGTCTCAACCCTTTCCTATCCTGAGGCTTTAGGAATGTCCATATTTGATAAAACAAAACTCAATACAATCTCTCAAATGTAATTCCCCTTTGATTTTCCTTCAGCGCCATTCATCTTTGCCAGCTGATAGAGTGGGCAGGAGACCTAGTCCGTGTTCCCTGCAAGTGGCACCCTGTAACCGGAGTTGTGGCACCCTGTAACCGGAGTTGTGGGACAGTGGCCAACCATTAGCATTAGCTTGAAAACAGATGGCAGTGACAGTAAATAAGGGTGTCAGGTTTATCATCCATTGAGTTCGAGCACTTGCACATGTTTATCACCGCACCAAGTATTGTGGTTCAAAACTCCTTGCTAAGCTGGATAAGTTTGAATGGCTGAGCAGCTCTGGGGTTTTTTAATCCTTGTGGCATTCTGGTTCGAACTTGAGCACTCAGCAATTAACCAAGCTAAGAAATGTAAACGTAGCACTGTGAATTTCCAGAAAGGGCAACATCAAAGCTGAAACTAAAGCAAGGAACACAATTAACCGGCCTTTACTTGAATACTAGAAACATTTGGAATAAAATGTTGGGATTGGAAGCAGATGTCACGAAATAAAATAGGAATTCTGGAAGCGTAGATCACCACTGAAGACGGAAGTGATTTCAGTACACAGAGTCATAGGCCGTACAGGAAAGCTAGGATGGGAGGAGGGGTTGCTTTATATGTACAGAATAATCTGGATGTAAAGGAAGTTGAAGCCAATCTCGGGGGAAGGGAGAAATACAAAGCAGCTGGTTTGGAGTTCAGCACAGGCAGAGGACTAGGTTAACAAATTAGATCTGCTATAGACCCCAGAGACTGCCGACTGCCCGATTATTGCCATAAAAATGAGTGGCCAGTAGTTAAAAAAATCATGGTGGGGGGGTGGGTGGGTGGTGAGGGGAGAACCTAGGTCACCCCATTGATGTCCAACACTCAGCTGATGCACATTTCAATCGGGCCTATAAATGGATGGGCAGCCTGCCTGTCTGAAACAGGCGTAAGGCTGTTTAAGTATGCAAATCCAGGTCCTATGACCAATTGCAAAATTCAGCTACAAATGGGTGCAGCAGAAGCACCCGCCAGGGCCCACAAAGGAACGCCAGCCTGCTCCCGGCCCTTTCAAGGCCCTCAACAGGATCACCTCAATATCCCTCCTCCCCCACACCCCGCTCCCTCCCTCCCGCCGGCCCATGCTGCTGATCAATTTATTGCCCTCCCCAACCAGAGAGCTGTATCCTGGTGCCCACAGCTCACCAACTTCTAAATGAGGGCCAAACCCAAACCTGTTTCGAGCATCACGTCGAATTATCCGCTCCACCCCAACTCCCGCACCCGGCACCAATTTCAAATGAAGGAAGATGACAACACATATATGACTGGATTAGAAGGGGTAATAATGGGTGATTTCAACCACCCAACAGTAACTGGGAATGCCCAAATGGAAGTGAGACGACAAAATCTGTGCTGATAAATGTGATGCCAGAGTACAATGTGTCATGGACCCACTAGGGGGACCTCCCATCTAGATGTGGTTCATAAAAGCAGTCGGGATGGCATCAACAATTTAGAAGACGTAAAACCATAATATGATCTAATCTGAGATCATCTGCCAGTCAGTGCCAGCAAGGACCAGGAAATAAGTATATGATTTCAAGACAGCAGACTTTAATGGATTGAGGAGTGGATTCAAAGAACTGAAATTCAGGCTTCCATCAAGGAAAAACATAACATTTTTAAAGTTGTAATATTAAGTATACAAAACAAGTAGCAAGCTGAAAAATCAGTGTAAACTAAATGAGCAATCTCCAAAATGGATGAACAGGAAAATCAACACAGAGATAACAAAGAAAAACATACTGCATAAAACCTTCAGAGAAAAATGACAGGATGAATTTTGGAAGGAACATAAGAAAATATCAAAATGGTTTGCAGAAAGGCCACTGGAGAGAAATATAGCAGAGGACATTAAACACAATAATAAAACTCTTTTTTCAGCCTCATAATAGTACAAGAATGGTTCGGGAAGAGGTTATATTTTTAAAAGATTAAAAATGGGGGAATAATTGAAGATGAAGGGAAAATAGTTGAATTACTTGCTGGTTATTTTCTAGAAGTGTTCCCCAGGGATGAAAATATTGGTTTGCTATCCAACTATTGTGCTGCAATGCTTATCATAGAATATTTTGAAATGAGTAAGGAGAAGGTACTTGATAAAGAAAAGAAAGGCAGCCTTGCGTTTATATAGTGGCTTATCGTGTGCTTCAAATGTGCCAAAGCGCTTTATGAACATACAATTCATTAATTTTTGCGGTGACTGTTTTGTAAGTAATTACAGCAGTCAATTCACGCACAGCAAGATCCCACAAACAGCAGGATGAATGACTGGTTGGTTAATTCGCTTCTTTTCATGATGTTGGCTGAGGACGCAGTGTTGGTCAGGATACCTACAGAAGCCCTTGCTCCTCTCTGAATAATATCAGGGGATCTTTAACATCCGCTTAAACCACAAGAGCAGTCATCTCGGTTTCTCATCTCATCCGAAAAGTGGCACCAAGAGTGTCAGCCTACTTTGAGTGCGCTCAACCTTCTGACTTAGAGGTCAGAGTGTTACCAACTGAGGCAAGCTGTTTGCTGACAAGTCAAAAGATCAACAAATCCCCATGACGAGGTGGCAAATAATTTGGGATGCTAAAAGAGACCAGGGCGGAAATTTGCAGAGAGCTGGCAACAGAAAATGGAAGATTCACTGGGTACTGGGAAGTTTTCTGCAGGATTGAAAGTCTGCAAACATAATGGGGTAAAAAATAGGTAGCGTTTGCTACCTTCGCTGGGACGCTAATTTTAGCGCCCCAAAAAAGTTAGCACCCCCGCGGTCAATTTTCCCAGGTAGCGCCCCGAGAGGGAGGAGGGATGCTACTGGAAGGGCACTGCGAGCCATAATTGCGGCGCTACGTGCCACTGCAGCACGTCCCGCTGCAGTACTGCTGGCCTTCCGCCCCTTATTAAGGGGCGGGGCCTGACCGCAGTGCGTCCTGGTGCCCAGCTGGGCCACCAGGGATTGGGAGTGCCGGCAAACGAGCCCGGCACTCGAGGAGTGCAGGGCTCACTGAGAACAGCCGGCACCCCGCGGGCGGGCTTCACCGGGAACAGTAACGGGGGCAGGTGCTGGCAGGCGGCCAGCAACAAAAATGGTTGCCCGCCACCTCCCCTTTAACTAGCGCCGCCCCGGCCACAGGTAGGCCCCCCCTGACCCTGGTGGACACAGCGTCTAGCGGTAAGTCGTGGGGGCGCCACCCAATATTACAGCCGAAGCGCGAGTGGGGCGCTGCGCACGGCTATGACGTCAGCGGCACAGCGCCGCGTGGCACTAACGGCTAACCTCCCGCTGAATTTCGCAGGAGGTATTAGCGGCGCCACGCCCAGGCGCTAGTTGATTTGCGCCCCGTTAGAGGCGCAAATCAACCAAATTTAGCCCCCAAAGCCTTTGTTTAAAAGAGGATAAATCTGGCACAGATTACATCAACGCTCATAAGATAAAGTTATACTAAGGATTGGATTGGGGAAACATCTGGATAGCTTCAAAAACAGTCAGGTTAGATTTAGGAGGAAAAGATTTGGAAACCAAACCTCCTCAACTTCAACTTTGCTGTGATATAGTTTAATTGAATTTCCAAAGGGCCTTTTACAAAATCCCACAGGAAATACCAGTAATTAAGCTTAAATCATGAGAATCCTTGGTAGAAAATGGGACTGGATAAGAATCAGATTTCAAAAAAAGGAAATGGAATGTATTCATGAGTTGCAGAGTACTGGACTGGTGGGGGTGTGGAGGAGGGGATTGCTCAATGGAGTCCCCTACAGGTCAATGCCTAGACCTGGATGCAGAAACCGGTTGTCAGCTACACGACATGACTAGTGTATTTAATCAGCAGTGGATAGTTTAATATTTTTCTAATTTTAGTTAGGAAAAATGCAGGGTATCATTTTTGGTTAGAATGGTATTTGAGCATTAAAAATGTATTGGCAATTCCTCAGTCATGTCAGTTATAATGACCTTCTCTCTGAATCCACGCAGATCTGAGCAAGCACAGGCGCTATGAAATCAGAATGAGCGTGTACAATGCGGTGGGGGAGGGGCCGACCAGCCCACCTCAGGAAGTGTTCGTCGGTGAAGCAGGTAAACCCAATAGGATTAGTGGGGGGTGGAGATTATGGAGAGATTTTAAAAGCCAGTAAAATCTCTTTTGGAAATACAATGGTGTGCTCTACAGAGAGCTCCCATTTGTATCTGGGTATAAGCCTGGTTGTTACACATCTCATTTAGCCTAAACAGTTGACAGAACAATATCAATGTTTTAATATTTTGACTCCTGACAAATAGACACAATAATCTCTAGCTGCCAAATTTCTTATCAGGGGCAAAATCTTATTGCATTTGAAAGTACAGCACAGACTGACCCATGACTCACTTGTCTCAGAACCACTCTCAGCAGTATGTAGTGTTCCTGTTCTATGTCCTGCTAAATTGCATTTTGAAATAAATACATAAATGGCAAAATTATTAAAAGAATCAGATTTAACAATCAATTTTCACTTCAAAGGATCTATATGTTTTTGTTAAGTGTAATCACCACATTCCTCCTGATGGCACTATTATTTTATTTAATCTATTATATTTTTTATCATTGTGAAATTACTCCCCTAATCAATCTAGTCCCACCTCCCTCAACCTTGGCTCTAATTGAACAAGTGTAGCAGATTTCATAAAAATGCTAATGGCCCGGATTTTGTGGTAGGAATAATGGTGAGGCTATCAGCACTCACCGTTATTAAGGAGTGAATCGGACAGCAACTTCCAGCGTCCGTACATGCTCAGTTAAATGTGAAAATCAAGAGGTTGCTGTCCAATTTGCCCTGCTCCTCCACAAGCTTCACTACACTGGTACCTCGCCGAGAGACTCGGCATTCAAACACATGAAGGGCATGAGGTTGCAATACTTACCCACTAGATACCCACTAAATAGGCCAGAAAATGTTAGGGCTTGTCCATTCAAGTGTAAGTGAATGTTTAACACTGTGATAAGTCTTAATTACTACAAAACAACCTCTCTGGCACTGAAAATTTACTTTTACATGTGTGGAGTCTCATTCCATCAGATTTTAATTATTGTTGGAGATCTTTAAAAAATTTAATTTTTTTTTAACTTTTTCTTTCTGTCTCTTTTATCTCTCTCTCTCTTAATCCCATCTTTCCCTCTCTTTATTTTGCTTTCTATATACGATTTTACAATGAATTAAATATTCTAACTTACACTTGGTGTAGACGCTGCATATCTCAGTGAGGATTCTTCAATCTGATTGGTTGAAGAGACACGCTGCTGCTTGTCCTGTTCACACAGGTCCCAGATTCCCTGTAGAGAGCACCATGCTTAAATTTGATCTCTAATTACCATACGTTGTCGCGTAAAAGCCGACTAAACTATAAGCGTAATGAACGGCGAGCGCCATTCGTTCACCGCTGACCACAAAATCCGGGCCATTATGTCTGTTACTGTGCTGTGCATGGTCTAAGTAACAGGATAAAGTGCACACAGATGCAGTGTCTTCAATCTGTAATTATATATTTGAATTTTGCAGGTTTTTGGTAGATTTACAGTTTTACCATTTCTATCACCAACTGGAGTAAATTAATGAAGACTCCACCATCAATAATTCTTATGGAAGAATATTATAATCCCCTCCCCCTATTTTAAGTGTATTTTCTCCTATTATTAGTGATTTTGTGCCATATAGCATTCCCTAGCTAAGAGGGCAAGCAGGTGACCTGTAATCAAGTCTCAATGGGATCCCTCTCGAAATGGCCACTAGCAACTGCGTGCAAATGACCCAGGATAATTCGGTCTCCCTCATAGTGGAGAACCTTATCATTCAACATATTCCCGCGATAACTTGCCTGAGGTTGGGAGCTCGGGAGTTGCAAGTGCTAACCTGTGACTTAGCCAATGTATTGCACAACGATCAGAATCAAATATTTTCAGTTTTTTTTAACTGAGATTTATTTGTAAAATAAACAGTTAAATGGGCTGATATTCAACAAGAGTTTGGGTTTTTGTAGCATCTTCACTATGGCAAATTGTACCCAAGACACTTCACAGTTTAGAGTTGGACCCAAGCAAGAACAGGAGAGATTTGAATTTGGGGGTGTGTCTGAAGGTGCTATTAGAGGTAGGTTTCAAGAGGGCTTTTGGAGGTACAGAATAGGGAAGAAGGAACACACAGTACATCAGGGTTAGGAAGAGCAGAGGATGCAATAAAGGAGCAAGGCAATGGAGCGATTTGCGGGTGATGATGATTTTGAAGTTAAAGGAAAAGTTAGTGAAGGTTGGGGTAATGGGTGAGTGGGTCTTGGTACAGGATAGGATGTGAAGGACAGAGTTCTGAGTGAGTTGGAATTTAAGTTGGGTGTAGCTCAGGAGGCTGGCAAGGAAGCCATTGGAAAGGTTGAGATTGGAGGTGACAAAAGCATGAATGAGGATCTCAGCAGGAAGGAGCGTCAGGTTGAGACGGAGATGGGTGATAACTTGGGGCGAAAGTAGATGCTCTTGGTGATGGACCGAAGATGAGTTTTGAAGGTAATCCCAGGGTCTAGCAGGCCACGAAGGGTGTACACTGTCAGGTTGAACTTGAGTTGGCATCTCGGAACAGGGTTGGAATCAGCTCGGGTGCAGAGCTTCTGATCGGTGTTGAACAAGATAGCCACAGCCTTGCCAGTGTTGAGCTACATAATGTTCTAGTTCAATCACAGCTTGATTTTGGACAGGTAATTATGCACAGTGCTAGTCATGGAATCAAGGGTGGTGATGGCGAGGTAGAGCTAAGCGTGGATGGGACAGAAGAAATTGAATACCTTTCAAAGAGCCGGCACAGGCCCATTGGGCCGAATGGACTCTTGTGCTGTAAGATTCTACGTCAAACTAAAGTGGGAGAGGTGGTATTTAGACCTGATTATTTTCTATATTATATTTTTACCTCAATCATTGGAAGGTTATGGCATTTTAAACTATATTTACCAACTTTTTAAAAAAATTGTACCACAGCACTATAATTTTATTCTTATTCTTAACAGTTTCCACTTCTTTCATTTAGTGCCCACTGCACCAGCCCAACATGTGCAGGTGCAGAGTTCAACAGCGACACAGCTGGACCTGACCTGGGAGCCTCCCCCACCTGAAGCACAGAATGGAGACATGCAGGGATATAAGGTACAGTCAATTTATACCATGTCTTGGAAAGAGAAAGGAGCTCAAATAATTGCATAAGAACAACAGCAATACAGAGGAACTTGTATGGATGGAATCGTACGGTGCATTGAATGGAAACTATATGGGCTGAGCAAGCCATTGCCTTTGCACAGAGGCTTATACAGACAAAATAGTTCATTACCATTACACAGGATAGCTGTACAAACTGAATAGTATGTTAGTTTTCACATAGAAGTGTAAAGAAAGAAAGAACAAATTTGAATTTACACAGAGCCTCTTACATCTTCAGGATGTCCCCAGGCGCTTTGCTGTCAACAGATTACTTTTGAAGTGCATTCTTTATTGTTATTTAGGCTGAACAGTATACAGTATACAGCAAACTGAACATGATAGACTGGATGAGATTTCTCACTCATGCAAAGTCTCTGCTGGTTAAATATTTACATTTGTGATACTAGAGTACTTAAGAAAAGTTTTGTGTGTGTTGTGTTTAGTATGATAATTGCTTAGAAACAAAACAGTCCCCTAATAGCTCAGTGAGTTTAGTCATCAAGAAACTAATGGGAAGGTTATAGGTTCAATCTTCCTGTCTGTGCTGAGTTAGCTAATCTTAGTGAGGGCACTTTTCCAATTTTTCATGCTTTCATTTCTACCTCCATATCTCCCACTACCCGAGCTATTCACATATTCTCTGTCTCATAAATGTCTTTAATTTCTCTCATTATGCTTCCCAGTATCTCATGCAAAATCACTTCTGCCATTTAACCATCTCCTGTTTTCCACTCAAGCACTTTACACGTCATTGTATTTCTTTTCTTGTGTGTGTGTGTGTGTTTCTCTCCCCCTCACTTAGTTTGGTTCCTTTTTGAATGCTGTTCATCTATAATATCCTGCAGTTCTGATGACGGGTCACACCTCAAACCTCAACCTTTTGAAGAAGGGTCAAACCCGAAACGTCAACTCAAATTTCTCTCCACGGATGTTGCCTGACCTGCTGAGTTTTTCCAGCATTTTCTGTTGTTATTTCAAACCTCAACCTGTCTGTTTTCTCCACAGATGCTGCCTAACCTGCTCCGTGTTCTCAGCATTTTCTGTTTGTTGTTTCGGGGAAGTGTCGTTATTGTTTGATGTGGTTTGAGGAGAACAATTAAAGTTGAACATTACTGCAACATGTTTAGTTTTGCACTGCATACTGTTTATTTTGCTGTTCTCGATGCAGTAAGTTGTCTGTTGGTTTATAGCTTGAGTCGCAGTCTGATAGAGTATACATTCAGTTTGCCTACCAAAGACAGGAGACTTGGCGGAACGTAGTTCATTCCAGTAAGTCGGTATACAATGGTAAGGATTCTCTGAAAAAAGAATTGGATTTATAAAGAGCCTTTCATATCCTCAAGATGTCCCAAAATGCTTCACATTCAATTCATTACTTTTGAAGTGTCACTGTTGTTATGTAGACAAACACAGCAGCCAATTTGTGCAAAGCAAGATCCTACAAACAGCAGTGAGATAAATGACCAGTTAATTTGTTTTTAGTGGTGATGTTTGTGGAATAAATGTTAAGAAAGAACTTACATTTACAGTATATAGTTTCTTTCATGACCTCAGGACATCGCAAAGTGTTTTGCTGCCAGTAAAGTACTTTTGAAGTGCAGTCACTGTTGTAATGTAGGGAAATGCAGCAGCCAATTTGAACTTGGCATGGTTCCAGAAACAGCAATGAGATCAATGACCAGTTTTTTTTAGTGATGTTGATTGAAGGATATATGTTGGCCAGAACACTAATTGAACGCCCCTGCTCTTCTCCAAATAGTGCTATGGGACTTTTTACGCCCACCAGAGAGGGCAGATAGGCTCTCGATTTAACATCTCATCCGAAACAGCGCACCATCAATAGTGCAGCAATTCCTAACTACTGCACTGAAGTGTCAGTTTGAATCAGAGGTGTCACTGAGTTATTCGACCACAAAAGGCATCACAGCTGAGCGCAATCATTTTCTCACCTGATTTTCACAGAGTGGTCACTCAATAGTGACGAAGAGCTGATTTTTCCTTCATTAACCCAAGGGCACTGAGGCCAATTGCAGTGCCTCTGTCGCTAGCCTCACTGAGATAAAACTAACTCAGCACAGGTTGGTGATCAAAACTGGGACCTCATAGGTCATTACGGCTCAGCTACTCACTGGGTAAATTTACTGAATCATCTAGGTAGCCTAGAAAAAAAACTCCTTAAAATATGTACATTTAGGCAAAGTGGGTAAGAGTTCTCTATATTGAACATTAAAAAAATCAGAATACTTGTAATTCCTTCAGCTTTTCAGAAATAGAATCATGCAATCATCAAAAAGTTTTTCTCAGTCCTCAAAATGTTTTTCTCAGTCCTCATCCTTCATAATCATTGGAGGGGAAATATACAGATGGTTGAATTCATAGAATCAGTACAGGATACCAAAGATAACTCGTGAGATGGTTGAAGACACTGGTTCTTTTACAAGTGTAAAAGGTTCATGACCAGGACTTATTGAATTATGTCGGAATGATGTGTTCAGGAAAGTCGGGCATTGGTGTGTTTCGCCTCTTTTTTTCACTATGTTTGCAGTGTTCTATTAAATAGATGGTATACATGACTTATTCAGACTAGTTGACCTGGATTTTTATGTATGTGGGAAGTACAGAATTACTGGTGGTGGTGCTTCTGTTCATTCTCTTTCTCCTGCCCCATTACGCATAAATTCATGATTGGAGGATTACCATATTCAGTATACAACTTAAATGCATCGAACAACAAAAGGAGGTTTATTTTATTAAATACAAATGGATCTGCCATGTCATTGCTCATGTGTAAAATTAAAAATATAGAGGACAAATAGATAATGTGCTTTTCACTCACTTACAGGTCGGCAAGAAATTTGTGCCAGCCCTCTCCACCCATGTACTGCAGTTACAAAAATAGCAAATATGTACATGTAACATGTTCACATGAGTGACTATGTAAACATGCTACATATACATGTTTGCTATTTAAGTAACTGAGCACCTTGGCTTTGAGATGGTGCAGAGCAGATTTACCAGGAATGAAGGGCTTTGGTTATGTGGAGAGACGAGAGAAACTGGGATTGTATTCCTAAGAGCCGAGAAGGTTAAGGAGAAAATTTACAGAGGTGTTCACACATTGATGAGGGGCTTTGATAGAGTAAATAGGAGAAACTGTTTCCACTGGTGGATGGGTCGACAACCAAAGGGCAGAGATTTAAGATAATTGCCATAAGAACCAGAAGGGAGATGAGGAGAATGTTTTTTTACGCAGCAAGTTGGTATGATCTGGAACACGCTGCCTGAAAGGATGGTGGAAGCAGATTCAATTGTAACTTTCAAAAGGGAATTGGACATACACTTGAAAAAGGAAAAATTGCAGGGTTATGGGGAAAGAGCTGGGGAGTGGTGCTTTTGCTCATGCTAATTAGACAACTCTTTCAAAGAGCTGTTTCAAACTCTTTCAGATAAGCACGTTGGGCCGAATGGCGGCCTCCTGTGCTGTAAGATTTTATGATCGCATCTAATTTTGCTCTTATTATTTAATAATTTGAACAAATGAGCGTAGAAAACATACACAAAATGTTGACATTACATATAAATAGAATACACTAACTTGGGTTACTGCTCAAGGTACATTAGAGAATATACTGCTTCAGCAGGACAGGAACACAATACCAAGTAGTTCAATATGTCATTCTGCTGCTGAGGTGCAACTGGTGTGTTCCTTTAAGGCTCCAAGTTATAATTGCTGTACCTTGCTCAGATCAATTAGCAGACAGATTGGCTATTTTTTTTATTATACTTCTTTTAAGTGTGACAGAGAAATTTGCATGTGTAACAGTTAATACCTGAAGTGTAACAGACACAGATGTGTATGATGTAGATGTAAATAATAAAAATTGGAAGCACCGTGTAATTATATAAAGATATATAATATGTAACATCACCCGCTTCCACCCCTGCCTCAGCCCATCTGCTGCTGAAACTCTCATGCATGCCTTTGTCACCTCCGTTCTTGACTGAGTTTAAATATGTTCACATTAGGTCAGTGCAAATTAATTTTATAAATCCTTTCGGTGAGGTTTAGCAAAAACAATTCTATCTCTCTATTGGATTTTGAGCTTTGTCCAGATTATGATTACATTTTAGACTGAGACAATTCATCCTCAAATTGCATCAGGTGATAACTTGAGGAAAAGATGTATTGGCTTTTACCGGTCTCCTATGACCAAGCATGGTCCACAGCACCTTATGCCCAATTTTGATATAAGGCCAGTAGCTGGGAAGACCTTTTCTAAGGAAGATTCAGCACCTCACATGTCAGTCACCGCGGAGCAGCAATTATGAAAGCCAATTTTGATAATGTGGGGTAGTTTTATCTGTTTTCTCCTTTTAAATAGGGCATAATGTGTGCTTGTTAACTTTTAATTGTGGTTCACAAGATCAGAAAATAGCTATGAATGAGAAACACGATATGGCCCATCCTAGCAGCCATCCAAAAAAACCTTACAGTCCCCTCCATCATATTATTCACTTATTCCTTAAACACTTCCACGTTTGTCTTCACTATATTAACCAGAAATCCATTCCACGTATTCATTACCCTTTCTGTGAAAAAGAATGCCCTGTTATTGAAGAATTACCTTTCGTCAGTTTAAACCTGTGCTGCCTTGTCCTACTGTCATAATTTAGATTAAAGTGGCAAGGCCATGAAGTAGTGTTCCATATTTATTTTTTCTATATTATTTGCTATCTTATAGACTACTGTTAGGTCCACTCTTGTTCACTTCTTTTCAAGACTGAAAAGCCCAAAATGCTCCAGTCTTTCTTCATAAGATCACCTCATAAGACCACTAACACGACGGATCAGCCTCATGGCTCTTCTCTGCACCATCCCCAGGGTTGAATGTCTGACTTGTGACTTTACTAAAACTGGGTACAATACAATAGATGTGTTCATCACAACTTTATTATGACATGCTCTGCCATGTACTCTGCTAATTTGACTCGATAGTTTAATATCCTATTGGCTTCCATAATTGCTGCTCCGCGGTGACTGACATGTGAAGTGCCGAGTCTTCCTTAAAAAAGGTCTTCCCAGCTACTGGCCTTAGTGAATTTGTCAAAGTTGATGTTGTTGTGTGAGACACTGGGGATTCCTGGCAACCAGCCTTGGTGAATCTGGCAAACTTATCTTGGGTGTTGCCACCACCCCTGCAAGAGCCATGCATCAGGAGCCAGTGGCACTAGTACCACATAAAAACAGTTTTAGGAGCCTTTATATTTAGCTAGTTACGTCCAATTAGCCTATTGTTAATATCATTACTCACTTATATGCTAGATCATAGAGATCAACAGTGTTGCAACTCAGGCGACAGTGGGGAACTGCCATTACTAATCAATACAACTGAACGTAATTGATCACTATAAACAGTCACAGTAATATGGTATCAGTGGTTTTGGACAAAGGATTTTTTTGATCACTAAGTGAATGATCATTATAAATGGTGAGCACTGTATCTGGATTTAACGGTGCATGCCTGGTGTTGGAAATGGCAAGAAAATGGTAGCCCAGGTTGGAAGGTTAGCCATTTTTGGTTAAGCTTTTCTATTGGATATATGAATATAATTTTTTTAAGTTATGCGTAAGTGTGTGTTTTTCCTGTCAATAGTTGAAGGTAAAGTTGTCAGAGCCAGGGCTTTGCAGTATTTCAAAGAGTTCAAAGATACGGCTTTTCTTTCAGATTTACTACTGGGAGTTCCAGCGGCAGAATGAGACAGAAAAATTGAAGACTCTCTTCCTCCCTGAAACCAACGTGAAACTGAAGAACCTAACAGGATACACTACCTACCTGATCAGTGTGAACGCATTTAATGCTGCTGGTGATGGTCCGAGAAGTACGCCTATCAGGAGTCGGACCCAACAAGCAGGTGAGAGCAACAAAATAAATCTGAAGAAATACAGCCCTTGGATAGTACTGTCGTTGAGAGAAAAATATAGATTATGTTTAATCTCATATCATTTGAAAGGTTTATACACGAGTCAGCTGATGGTCACTGCTCCATGGGTGGCGGTCAATTGATGGAGACCCCAGACTGTTCAAGCTAGGCCTGCAGTACCATGCTGCAGTTTTAAGAAGGCCTGTAGGGTTTATAATTGGGCCTGTTTTTTTTCAAATTTTAAAGCTATCATTTATTTTATTTTATTTTTTATTTTTCCCTGAAGTATTTTTCACTTACAGTAGAAGTTTACTGCAGAAAGGAAGGCCATTCAGCCAATCATGTCTGTGCCACCTCTTCGTGAGAGAAATCCAAAATTAATCCCACTGCCTCGGCCTCTTCCCATATCCATGTACCTTTCTCTGCTTAAATGTTTATCCACTTTTTTCCAGTGGTCTCTGCCTCAGCAACTCCATGTGACTAAGCATTCCATGCTCCAACAACCCTCTATGTAAAGAAACTTCTCCTCACCACGCTCCTCACTCTCTCAGTGATCATTAATTTAAATTGATGACTCCTCATCACCAACCCTCCAACCAGAGGAAATAGTCTTTCCATATTCATTCTATCAAAACTTTTCATAATTTAAAATCTCTATCGGATCTCCTTTTAGCCTTCTGCGCTCAAGTGGAAACGGTCCCAGTATCTCGAGTCCCTCCTCACAACTATGGGTCCCTTTCCCTGGCATTATCATGGTGAATCTAGGCTGAATGCTCTCCGTGACTTCTTCTTAGATGTAGAAAAAAAGACTTGCATTTATATAGCACCTTTCATGACTACCGGACATTCCAAAGCGCCTTACAGCCAATGAAGTACTTTTTGAAGTCTAGTCACAGTTGTAATGTAGGAATCACGGCAGCCAATTTGCGCACAGCAAGCTCCTGTGGTGTATGTGCCTTTAAGAGCCCCTGTGTACTGTAATGCCGGTAGTGGCCACTCGGGCTATATAAGCCTGTATAGTGTCTTGTATCTGTTAGTTCACCTCCAGACTTTGTCTAGTAAACACCTGTAAACCAACTCCTGCATTCCGTGTCTTCATTAACACACGGATACAACGGTGGCGACGAATTGGAAACGGACTTACCTGCAATTCGGCAGCACTTCAAGGAGATCGATTCCTCAGACGAAGGAAGAAGAAAAAAAACAGGGAAAAAAACTGAGTTTCACCAGCTAGCCGGGCTGGTGGCAGGTACTGCAATAATCCTTCCTGGGCGGCGGGCTGGACTCGATCGGCTGGCTATACAGCGGGGCCAAGCAGTGAAGGCGCAGGCAAAAAAAGACGAAGGGTGGAGCACTCGGGAGACGGCCAGCTCTGCAAAGCAGGTCGGCTTTCAGACCACGCAGAGGGCGGGGAAAGTCCCAGAGAGTCCGGCGGGAACAAGTCTCCGACTATTAAAAATATTTGTATAAATAAAAACCGCGGAGAACAGCGTTGTCAGCAGCAACAGCGGCAGGAAAGCGCGGGAGGCGCCATTTTTTTTCAGCAAGGAAGAAAGGAAAGCGCGGGAGGCGCCATTTTTTTTTCAGGATGCCTAAGACTGGCAATATTACTGCTTTCGATAATGATGTAGAGGATTGGACCACATATGTGGAAAGAGTGGAGGTATATTGCACAGCAAATGAAATAGAGGATGATAAAAAGGCATCGATACTCCTAAATCTAATGGGCGCAAAGACATACGGGCTATTACGAAACTTAATCACTCCAGCCAAACCGATGGACAAGAATTTTAAGGAAATTGTTGATACCCTACAGGAGCACTTAAACCCAACACCGCTGCTGATAGCGGAACAGTTCAAATTCTTCAGGAGAAATCAGCACAAGAATGAAAGTAACGCTGATTACCTCACCGAATTAAGGAAGCTATCAAAGCACTGCCAATTCGGAGCAGGACTGGCAGATTCTCTTCGAGACAAATTCGTCTGCGGTCTCCTAAGTGAAGGAACACAGAAAAGGCTACTTTCTGAGAAAGATTTAACACTGGACAAGGCTTTCAGTATGGCTGTATCATACGAAGCAGCAGCGAGAGGAGCTGCAGAGATACAGCAAAAGCCACAGGATTTCAGCACCCATGAAATGACACAGGGTTTCGAGAGATGTTATCGGTGCGGCAGATCCACCCATGACCAAAGGGACTGCTGGTTCAAGGACAAAGCATGCAGTCAATGCGGAAAGATGGGACACATTGCATGTGTATGCCGATCTGGAAACAAAAAATCCACTGACAAAAAAAAAAATCAATAAAGAAAAGTACAAAAAGGTACAAATGATGACGGACAGTAGCTCCGAAGACCAGAAGAGCGATAGCGACTCCGGAAACAAGAGACTAAGCTGTCTCAAATTACATAATGTAATTGCCAAAGAAGATTACCAGACCATTTGGGTTACCCTCACGATAGCAGGGTCCCCAGTTAAAATGGAGCTAGATACAGGATCAGCTCTGACCGTCATAAGTCGACAGGATTACGAGCGGCTATTTCTGCATATACCCTTGAAAGACACATCCATTATCTTAAAAACATATACGGGGCAGAAAGTATACCCCAGAGGGAAAATAAGAGTGCCTGTTGTATACAACGGCAAGGAAATACAGAAGTTGTATTTATACGTTCTGCAAAATGGTGGTCCACCGCTGTTGGGACGCGAATGGATCAGAAAGATACGTTTAGACTGGCACTCCATTCAGGCACTGACGGTGACCAGTAAGAAAAAAAATGATGACGTCATACCTGAACGATTGAAAGACATCTTGGCCAACGCCAAAGAAGTGTTCCAACAGGAACTAGGAACCTTGAAAGGCGTCACCGCCTCAATAAAGGTGGAAGATGCGGCAATTCCCAAGTTTTTTAAAGCAAGGCCGGTGCCATACGCAATTCGTCCAGCAGTCGAGGCAGAGCTGGAGAATTTGGAAAGGACAGGCGTGTTATCCAAGATAGATTGGAGCGAGTGGGCAACACCCATCGTCCCGGTCATGTAGAAAACTTTGAATAATGATAAATCTGAAGAACAGAGAAAAATTCGCATCTGTGGGGACTTCAAGGTGACTGTAAACCCGGTCCTTCACACGGTACAGTATCCTCTTCCGAGGATAGAAGATATTTTCGCCTCACTATCCGGAGGGAAACGTTTCACAAAAATTGACTTGGCACAGGCATATCTACAGATGGAGGTTTAGGAGACCTCTAAAAGGTATCTCACAATAAACACACACAAAGGCCTGTACCGGTACAATCGACTGGTTTTTGGAGTAGCATCAGCTCCAGCTATCTGGCAAAGAGCTATGGAACAAGTCCTGCAAGGGATTCCTAGGACTCAATGCTACCTAGACGACATCCTTGTAACAGGAGAAAACGACAATGAGCACCTTGCCAATTTGGAGCAGGTGCTCACTAGGCTGAGAGAACGGGGCCTACGAGCAAACCGCCCCAAGTGTGAATTTTTCCAGAAACAAATATCATATTGTGGCCACATAATTAACGAAGAAGGGTTGCATAAGTCCACTGAAAAAATTGAAGCGGTCATAAAAGCCCCAGCACCTGAAAATGTCTCACAATTAAGGTTGTTCCTGGGATTGATAAATTACTATCATAAATTTTTACCGAACTTGTCAACTGTTCTGCACCCTCTTAACGAACTGCTACAAATGGGAGTAATTTGGGAATGGAGCGAGGACTGTAAACGTGCCTTCCATAAATGTAAAGGCTTGATCACGTCCAAGGAAGTTTTGGCTCATTACAACCCATCACTGCCAATCACACTGGCGTGCAATGCATCCCCTTACGGCGTAGGAGCGGTATTATCGCATAGATTCCCTGATGGCTCGGAGCGGCCAATAGCTTTTGCTTCACGCTCATTGAACTCAGCTGAGCGTAACTATGCCCAGATCGACAGGGAAGCACTCAGCCTGGTATGGGGAGTGAAGAAATTCAACCATTACCTACACGGACAAAAATTTACCTTGTTGACTGACCATCAACCCCTCGTCTCCATATTCAACCCTAAAAAGGGCGTTCCCATTATGACAGCACAAAGGCTACAGAGGTGGTCCCTTTTCCTAGGGGCACACCGATATGACATAGAATACAAAGGATCAAAACAGCATGGAAATGCTGACGGTTTTTCGCGCCTACCATTGCCAACGGTAGAAGAGGCACCTACAGTGGGCCCAGTGGAGATGTTCCACTCAACCATAGTGGAATGTCTACCAGTAACAAATTCTACCATTGAAAAGGCAACGAGAAATGACCCGACTCTCTCTCGAGTCTACGATTTAACGGTGAAGGGATGGCCAGCACATGGCGAACCACTATTGCTCAGACACTTTAATTGATGATTCCACCCTCTCCCCAAATAAAATATTTTTACTGGTTAAAGATATATGAATAATGGAATGAGAATAAAAAATAACAATGATCAAACCCTTTGCTCCTCAGGAGTCTTTCCCTGCTGAGAAGTTCCAAAGAGTCTCTTTATTGATTCACAGCAGGATGTTTGAGACCCTGCGAACTCTTTTGCCCCTTTGTGACTTTTATTTGCTTTCTGTAATCCGGCCTCTGCCAGGATCACGGTCTCGAAAAGATGCTGATCTTTTTGCAGCAGAATGTAGAAAGCAGTGATGTTTGTACGGCAACTTTCAGGCAGTGCTAACAATCTAACTAAACTAGAAAGTGCACAGAGCTCAGGAGTGGCATGTAGATCATCAAAGGCTGTATGTCATCAAACTTGCTGCTGGTAGTCGGAGCAGCATTTTGAAACCAATTTGGAATAATCCAGGTTGCAGTGAAATCAATGGCAGCTACATGATGTTACATGCAGCTGTCATCATCTGATCACCCAGGCAGGGACGGTGAGGTCAGTGCTCGGTAATGAAGTCCTGATGTAGGAATGCTACTTTCTCCTTTGTCAATGGGCCTTTAGGGCAACAAGGCTTTAATGAAAGCTGCAGGTCAACCAAAAGATCATGCAGTTGTAACAGGTAAACCTCTCTAATCCCTCTTTAATTGTTAGGGCCTAAAGTCATAATTCAGGCTCAGTAGTGGAAATTGGTGCCTCCTGGTCCATGGTACCACCCTGCTTATACTATGATGAGGCTACGTGAACTCTCCCTCCCACCCCCGCACAGTGCTCATGCTCCCACCAATCAGTTTCTTCCCATTATCCATTCACTGTCCTGGCCAGCAACCTCCCCCCCCCTCCCCACATGAGAAATAAAAGAAACAAGTACTCACAAACACACACGTACAGATGGGCAAATCTTTTGGCAGAAAATGATAAGGCCAATTTACATGCGACCACTTCCATCAGACGGAGATCTGCTGCCCATCGGATGGAAGCAGTCAAGAGGCCTCAACCATTTTCATGGTTGAGCCTTATTAGCATTTCTGTCGGTGATTTGCTCGTGTTTTTTTGAGCAGATTGCCAATCAGAAGGGGCAGGAAATCCGGCAGCTCCACTACAGAGCCTGTTAAGTCCGTGAATGATTGAGACACGGACAGCAGGAGAGAAAACAAACAGATCTTTACTGGTGGAAGTCCATAACGAAACTAAACAACAGAGGCTCTCTAGCGCCTTTTATACAGGGGTGGTCACTGCCGGTACTGCAGTCTGAGACCAGTTATTCTCTTAAAGGTACATACACAACAATTCCTCCCCTTTTAGATAAACAATACATAACATTCATTTAACAACTAAATGATAACGAATTACAATCACAATTACTGTTGCTAGATACATTGGTTAAGTTTAAGCAATTATAAGTTCAGTCTTTGAGGAGGCTTCCTGATTCTGTCTGGATAACGCCTCTTTGGGGTAACAGGTTCTTCTGGCAATGTTGAGTTGGAATCAATGTCGTTGTTTGGTTCATCTGCTTCCAATATTACCGGTTCTGCGGTAGCTGCAATTGGAACGTCGATTTCATTACCAGGTGTATCAGATCGTGGTATGGAGTTGACGTTTTCCAGTGACTCTAGAATCTGGTCAGCATGGCGTCTTACAATGCTCTCCCCAACGTCCACGGTATACATGAGAGGTCCTTGTCGTGTACAAATCGTTCCTGGCTGCCATTTCTCAGTGCGGTAGTCCCGGGCCAAAACTGGTTGCCCTATCTTAAAACTCCTGGTCGGCCTTTCATTCATATTCTGAAACTGCCTGTTCTCCACATCTCTTCGGACGTTTGGCTTAACCAAATCCAAGCGGCATCGTAGTCTTCGATTGAAGAACATCATGGCTGGAGTTTGGTTGGTAACCGCATGTGTCGCATTCCAGTAGGCAAACAAGAAGTTGTCCACCTTGTGGGCAGCACGGTGGCATAGTGGTTAGCACTGTTGCCTCACAGTGCCAGAGACCCGGGTTCGAATCCGGCCTCGGGCGACTGTCTGTGTGGAGTTTGCACATTCTCCCCGTGTTTGCGTGGGTTTTCTCCGGGTGCTCCGGTTTCCTCCCACAGTCCAAAGATGTGCGGGTTAGGTTGATTGGCTATGATAAATTGACCCTTAGTGTTAGGGGGATTAAATACGTGGGGTTACAGGGATAGGGTGGGATATGTGTTGGTGTAGGGGTTACGGGGATCGGGTGGGATATGTGTCGGTGCAGGCTCGATGGGCCGAAATGGCCTCTATCTGCACTGTGGGGTTTCTGTGATTCTGTGATTGTGTTGTAGGGGTATCTCTTCATTACACATTGCCTTGATAGCCTTCTTGAATGTTTGGACAAACCTCTCGGCCAATCCATTAGTGGCTGGATGATATGGGGCAGATGTGTAATGCTTAACACCATTGTTCTTTAAGAACCTCCGGAACTCTTCAGACACAAACTGTGGTCCATTGTCAGAGCAAATCTGTTCAGGCAGCCCATTCCTGGCGAATATGGTTCGTAAAACTGTGATAGTTTTTTCCGTGGTGGTTGAGGACATTTTTATTACCTCTGGCCACTTTGAATGTGCATCCACCGCAATTAAAAACATCGAGTCCATGAAGGGACCAGCAAAATCAATGTGCACCCTTTGCCATGGAGATGAGGGCCACTCCCATGGATGCAGAGGAGCTTGTGGTGGGGCGTTTTGGACCTTCTGGCATCCTGCACAGCTCTTGGTCATCTCTTCGATTTCTCTATCGATTCCCGGCCACCACACAAACGCTCTGGCTAAGCTCTTCATTTTTACCCCACCCAGATGACCCTCATGAAGCTCATTGAGCACTCTATCCGTCAACTTAGGTGGAATTACTACTCTGGATCCACACATCAAGGTTCCTCTGCACACTGACAGCTGTTCTCTTCTCTGCGAGAATGCTGGCAGCAGTGGTTCGTCATGTGCTGGCCATCCCTTCACCGTTAAATCATAGACCCGTGATAGTGTCAGGTCATTCCATGTTTCCTTTTCTATGTTTGCATTCGTCACAGGAAGACATTCGACTATGGTCGAGTGGAATAACTCCATTGGATCCACTGCAAGGTCTTCTTCTTCCACCGTCGGCAACGGTAGATGTGACAATCCATCAGCATTTCCATGCTGTTTAGTTCCTTTGTACTCGATGTCATATTGGTGTGCCCCTAGGAAAAGGGACCATCTCTGCAGCCGTTGTGCTGTCATTATCGGTACACCCTTCTGAGGATTGAAAATGGAGACAAGAGGTTGATGATCGGTTAGTAGAGTAAATTTTTGACCGTGCAGATAGTGATTGAACTTCTTCACCCCCCACACTAGGCTGAGGGCCTCTCTGTCAATCTGGGCGTAGTTACGCTCGGCAGAAGTTAACGAGCGTGACGCAAAAGCTATCAGCCTCTCCAAACCATCAAGGAATTTATGTGACAGTACCGCCCCAATGCCGTAGGGAGACGCATCACACGCCAGCCTGATTGGCAGTGCTGGGTTGTAGTGAGCCAATACTTCCTTTGAAGTGATTAAGTCCTTACTCTTCCGAAAAGCACGCTTACAATCATCGCTCCATTTCCATGCTACCCCCGTTCGTAGCAGGGCGTTCAGTGGGTGCAGAATTGTCGACAAATTCGGCAAAAACTTATGATAATAATTCACCAACCCGAGGAATGACCTCAGTTGCGACACATTTTCAGGCGCTGGGGCCTTAACAACCGCTTCAATTTTGTCAGGGGACTTATGTAACCCCTCTTCATCAATCACGTGGCCACAATACGGTATCTGTTTCTTTAAAAATTCGCACTTGGGGCGGTTGGCTCGCAGCCCATGTTCCCGTAGTCTAGTGAGCACCTGTTCTAGGTTGTTAAGGTGTTCACTGTC
Organism: Somniosus microcephalus; assembly: GCF_052327205.1. Classification (NCBI taxonomy): domain Eukaryota; kingdom Metazoa; phylum Chordata; class Chondrichthyes; order Squaliformes; family Somniosidae; genus Somniosus; species Somniosus microcephalus. Next base: position 51,924,386 of record NC_141007.1, on the reverse strand, counting down.
ATCTTCACCTGTTACAAGGATGTCGTCCAAGTAACACTGAGTCCCCGGAATCCCTTGCAGGACTTGTTCCATCGCTCTTTGCCATATCGCCGGAGCCGATGCTACTCCGAATACCAATCGATGATACTAGTAAAGACCTTTGTGAGTGTTTATCGTGAGATACTTCCTAGAGGACTCTTCAACCTCCATCTGCAAATATGCTTGTGCCAGGTCAATTTTTGTAAAACGCTTTCCTCCAGACAGCGAGGCGAAGATGTCTTCTATCCTTGGAAGAGGATATTGTACTGTGCGAAGGACAGGGTTCACCGTCACCTTGAAATCCCCACAGATGCGAATCTTCCTTGGCTCTCCGGACTTATTGCTTAACGTTTTCTTCATGACAGGAACGATGGGTGTCGCCCACTCGCTCCAGTCGACCTTAGACAACATGCCCGCCTTCTCCAGATTCTCCAGCTCTGCCTCGACAGCTGGGCGAATTGCATATGGTACCGGTCTCGCTTTGAAAAACTTGGGAACTGCATTCTCTTCTATTTTTATCGAGGCGGTTACGCCTTTAAGCGTGCCCAGTTCTTGTTGAAATACCTCTTTGGCGTTAGCTAAGATTGTTGACAATCGTCCAGGAGTGACGTCTTCACCTTTTTTACCGTCCACCGTCATTGCATGAATGGAATGCCAATCTAAGTTTATCTTCCTGATCCATTCCCGTCCCAATAACGGTGGTCCACCATTTGGCAGTATGTAGAGATACAATTTCCGTATTTTCTTGCCATTGTATTCGACAGGCACCCTTATTTTTCCTCTGGGGTATACTTTTTGCCCTGTATACGTCGTCAAGACGATGGATGTCTCTCTCAAGGGTATGTGTGAAAATAGCCGTTCATAGTCTCGTCGATTCATGACGGTTAGCGCTGATCCTGTATCCAATTCCATTTTAACTTGAGACCCTGCTATCGTGAGGGTGACCCAAATGGTTCGGTGATCCTCTTTTGCGATTACATTGTGAAGTTTGAGACAGCTTAATCTCCTGTTCTCGGATTCACTATCGCTCATCTGGTCTTTGGAACTACTGTCCGTCATCTTTTGTACTTTCTTGTACGGTTCCTTAGTAGCCTTTTTGTTGTCGCTGGTCTTCTTCCCAGACCTACAAACTCGTGCAATGTGTCCAATCTTCCCGCATTGTCTGCATATTTTGTCTTTGGACCAGCAGTCCTTCTGGTCATGGTTAGTTCTGCCGCAGCGATAACATTTTGCAAATCCCCGTGTCATTTCGTGGGTGCCGTATTCCTGTGGTTTTTGTTGAATTTCTGCAGCTCCCCTGGCTGCTGCTTCATACGATACTGCCACGCTGAAAGCCTTATCTAGCGTCAGCTCTTTTTCTGCGAGTAACTTCTTCTGTGTTCCTTCACTCAGGAGTCCACAGACAAATTTGTCCCGTAGGGTATCTGCCAGTCCTGCTCCGAACTGGCAGTGCTTTGATAGCTTGCGTAGTTCCGTAAGATACTCAGCATTGCTCTCATCTTTGTGCTGAGTTCTCCTGTGGAATTTAAATCTTTCTGCTATCAACAGCGGTGCAGGGTTTAAGTGTTCCTGGAGGACAGCAACAATTTCATTAAAACTCTTCGCCTTCGGTTTGGCTGGAGTAATCAGGTCCCGCAATAGGCCGTACATTCTAGCGCCCATTAAGTTTAGCAATATCGATGCCTGTTTCCCCTCCGCTATATCGTTTGCCTCGAAATATACCTCGACTCTTTCCACATACGTGGTCCAGTCCTCTAATGTATTATCAAAAGCAGTGATACAGCCAGTCTTCGGCATCTTGCAAATCTAAAATGGCGCCTCCCGTGCTTTGCCTTCTTCCCCGCTGTTGTTAGCGCTGCTTTCCACGTTTTCTTGCGCGTATTCTTTTTCTTTTATTATTTTCCCGTCGTGGAGCGGACCCTCTGGGACACTTCCCTCCCTCTTCTTAGGTCCGAACGCTGCCCGGCTTCGAAACACCGGCCGCGCCCTGTGTGCTCCTCCCTCTCTCTCTCTTTGCTTCCCGACTCGCTGCCCGGCCCCGTTGAAAGGCCACCCGATCGAGCTTCAGCCCGCCGCAGCCCAGGAAGGATCAGAGCACTACGTGCCACCAGCCCGATTAGCTGGGAAACCACGGACCGAGGAACCCAGCCTGGCTCTGGAAAATCGCTCCTGCAAGTTTTTAAATCGATGATTGACGGTCGACGCCCGTTTCTCGAGTTTCAATGGCCTCTTTTTTTTTCTTCTGGCTCCGACCTTCAACAACGTCGTCGGAGCTGCTGCTGAGTTGCAGGTAAGTTCGTTTCTTACTCGTCACCAGTGTGAAGTCCGTGAATGATTGAGACACGGAGTAGCAGGAGAGAAAACAAACAGATCTTTACTGGTGGAAGTCCATAACGAAACTAAACAACAGAGGCTCTCTAGCGCCTTTTATACAGGGGTGGTCACTGCCGGTACTGCAGTCTGAGACCAGTTATTCTCTTAAAGGTACATACACAACAGAGCCCAGCTGGTGCAGGTACATTTAAGGAGAAGCAGCAATTCTGGGGAGGGGGCGGCGGAAGGTTGTGCATCAGGGGCATAGGGGTGATTATTGTCAGACCAGGAGGAGCTTTAATGCTCCTCCTGACCCCACAAAAAATATTTTAAAATCTTTTTCTAAACTTTTATTGAGCAGCCTACAAAGGTACTTTTACTTAAAAAAAAATGCATCAGGGTCCCATCAGGGTCCTATTAGCGTATTAGGACCCCAATTTGCATGGGATAATGAGGCTCCCTCCTGTTTCCAGCAGGTGCCTGAGTCACCTATTTCAAGGCCCCCACCAAAATGGTGGCGCTCCAGATGTCGTTGGGACTGGGGCGGTAAGTCCTGTGCCAACCCCGTGACCACAGTTGGACTCACGTGCATCTTACTGGATGCTGATACACCTCTTCTAATTAGATGAACTAGTTTACATCTTATGCTGGGTCTAAGTGAGGTCGTGGAAGCCGGTACTACGTCCTTGCCCTCTTTGCATCCCTGGCTCTGCCCCTTACAAGGCCATCAGGGAACTCCCACCATAGGCCAGGACCCAGGGTATCCAGCTCCCAGAGTCAGGCGGAGCCACCCTGAAATAGCTGAGTAAATTCGGATCCTGTCTTTTTTTTATTGTCTTGTGTGTAGTGAGCGTTAACATGTATTTCCCAGTGTTTAGAATGTAGGTGCCTAGGTAGAGTGGAACCCACTTAATTGCAACCGCTCGGGACAGCCTCGCAAATGGTGGTAAAACAAAGAAGCAACAAAAGCAACATAATGAAGGCTGATCTAGTGTATACCAACCATTATTTGCCCAAATTTCATACAATATCTACAACAAAGGTGAACACAGTATAACAACTTAAAAATTAAAGGAAATGCTCACGTCTCAGGAGCGTTTTTCAATGCTGCGAAGAATTCTGTGATTTGTTTTTGGTGGCGATCAGAAGTCATCAGCCTCCGCACTTGCCGATCCAGTGCATAAAATTCATCAAACATTTCGTTACCTTTTGACTCGATAAATCGACACAGAACGCACAGTGTAGAATCTACCTCTCTAAATTAGGAAATTTCCTGCTCCGGCACATCTTCATTTACGTCCACTGCAACCTCTGTTGCCGTGTCTTTCAGAGATGAAACAATTTCTGTATCAGTCATCTCCCCGCAGATGTCAAGGTCATCGTCCATCAAAACAACAGGATCGAACTCCGCCTCACTCAAACCGCCAGGAATCCCTTCATCAATATCGTCAACTTCAAATGCGTCATTGTTTTCCTCGCTAGAAACTAAACCACAGTTTCTGAAGCCATTACAGATGCAGACACTGAATTTCAAGCTTTATTGGATAGGTGCATAGTATCCAGCCCGCTATCGTTTTTCATAACCTGTGAAATGCCAGTTTCCTCATTGGAATCTAAAATAGAAACCACCTTGGTATCCGTTAACTAAACACAGACCAGGGTTCGATCCTGGGACCTTTCTGGTCTGTATGGGTCAGCTATCCACAGAATAAACTCTGAGCTGTCAGAGTGGTTTGGTTCTTAAACTAATAAGTTACAATATGCAACTTTACAGTAGACCTCTCTCTCTTTTATGAGGCTACTTTTGAAAGCCATATAAAAAATACTGTTGTAAAATGTCTTTTTATGGGCTCGCTATTAGCAAGCAAACCCTAAAAAACTGGTTTTATCAGAGACTGTGGCACAGCAGCGAACCTTATAAAAAGGGTCTTTGTGTGGAAAAATTGATTGGTTCAACTTTAGCAACTGCACAGACTTTACTGTGAATGGTATTTGTTTCTTTTAGTCCTTTGATGATGAACATTAAACCCTCTTGGTGCCCTGTACACACAGTGTAAAGCCCAGTGCGAAGCAGGATACAAACACACATGAAATACATGCAGGGAATATGAAATTTGTTTCTGCAAACTATAAATACTGTGTATATTTTTTGAAATGGTCTTCAACATTGTTGTGCCATCAAGAGAGCTGGCAGGCAGGGGGAGAAATTCGATATCGCCCCATTTGGGGTGCAATTATTGGCCAGGTGCAAAGTTTAGTGCCTGACGCTAATTATTGCCTCCGACTGCAAACTTGGCTTCTATCGCTCCTGGAGGTGATTGGAGCGCTATATTAAGCCTACACACCTCTCTTAAGGCGCTAACAGCGAGGTGAGAGCCGCAACCTCAGAGCGCTGGCGAAGCTCATGTGATGTCAGTCAGCAATGGAACACAGACACACTGGCGCTGGCCAGTTCTTAAAGGGGCGGGTCGATCTTGCTCTCCATCCACACCCTGCTCATTGCAGCCTTGAATCTCGGCCTGGAGCGACCTGTACATCAAATCTGCTGGAAAGAACAACGGAGAGGCTCAGGGAAAGAGCTAAGAGTGCAGCCCCCATAGTCTCTTCTAAATCGATGCAAGGACGGTTAAATCAAAGTGAACCTGCAAAATGCTGCTGAGTACCCAAAACTCCTTCACACAGCGTTGAATATCTCCAGAAGTCTCTCTCTCTCTCTCTCTCTCTCTCAGAATGCGTGGTGCAAAAATGTCACAGACAAAAAAAGGCAGGAAGCGGTTGCCTTTAAATAGCGCTCCCCCAGTCCCTTCCCGACTGCAAAACATTCCCCTCAACCTGTCGTTGCTAGCGGCAGGTGGAAAGACAGGGGGTGCCACTCAATATCCGGTCCGGGGCATTAACGTGAGGCGCAAAGCAACCGAATTTCACCCCCCACCCCCCCAAGTCTTTCCCCACATAGAAAGAAGAAATTCAGCGGGCAATTTACCTTGGGCTGCTTTAACACAGTACATATTTCCTGCCAATAATCATTAAATGGGATAATTGGCTACAAGGTGAAATTGGAAATGAATTATTTCTGAAATCCGAGCAACACTATCTTTTCACCTTTATTAAATGTTTTGGTCATAAGAAACCCCTTAGAGTGGAAGTTGTCTGTATTTTATTGGAGAAATCTGTATGACATTACTGAAATTTTGCCTTGGAGATAGAGCATGTGTTGTATGGTTCAGATACTGCAGATCCTTTCAAGAAAAAATGCCAGCTGTGTCTTCGATATTATTTGGCATATAATAAAATTCACTTGGTATTTAATAATATAAAGTGCTGGGGAAAGCCTCAGAAAGACAATTTTTCAAAACAAATATTCTTTGTCAAATTTTTTGCCTTAAAATACTCCAGTGCAGTGCCTTGGAATGTTTTACTACGTTAAAGGCACTATATAAATACAAGTTGTTGTTGTTGTTGTCTGGCCTTCTCCGGGGACTGCAAGAAGTTGGCAGTACACACAGACCAGCTGGTGAAGGGATCCTTTCTAGTTATTGACTGGATGGAAACAGTTTAGCAAAACAGCAGAGGAATGGGGCAAAAAGTGACAAAAATAATAATGAAAGGAATCTGAAAGAAAGCTCTCAGGATGTCCCAAAGTGCTTCACAGTCACTGTTGTAGTGTAGGGAAATTCAGTAGCCAATTTGCACACAGCAAGGTCTCAAAAATAACAATGAGATCAGTGAGAAGGTAATCTATTTTTAGTGATATTGGTTGAGGGATAAATGATGGCTATGAGAACACCCCTGCTCGTCGTCGTTGAATAGTTCCATGGGGCCTGGTACATACGCCTGACCAGGCAGACAGGGCCTTGGTTTAACGTCCCATTTGAAAGGCAGCGCCTTCGTCAGTATAGCAATCACTCAGTACTGCTCTGAAGTGTCAGCTCAGATTATGTGCTCAAGTCTCTGCAGTGAGAGGAGGGGGAGGCAGGTGAATGAAGAGGGAAGGGAGACAGAGCCGAAGGAGAGGTGGCAAAGGAGTAGAAGAGGGGAGGAAGGTTTACAGGGGTTGAGGGGTAGTTCAATGGGCAAGAGGTAGGCAAGGGGAGCATTTTAATACTCTCCTCTTTCCCTCCCATCCCCACAACATCTTCCTATCAACTTTCTTCCATTCCCCTCCCCTACGATTCCTCTGCTGCTTCCCCTGTACACCCACTCTTTCCTCTTCCTCTCTCCTTTGCTTCATACTCCACCCCTCCCCAGCTTTCCTTTTCTTCTCCTCCTTCTCTCCCTCACTTGCCCCACTCCTCTGATCTCTCCTTCGCCCGCCTTTCCCTTTCCTCCCTTTCTCTTCCCCTCCCTTCCCCTCCTTCTCCCTTCATTCCCCTCTTCTTCTTTATCCTCTTCCCTCCTCTCCTCTCTCCTTCCCCTTCCTTCTCTTCCCTTCCCCTCACCTCCCCTCCTCCCTCTTCATATATTAGAAAGAAAGATGTGGATATATATCCTGTGGCAGTGCACATTAGGAGATAAGACGAAGGGGGTGATTTTGCCAATGGGGGTGCGTGGAGGCGGGACTGCTGCTTGTCGGGTTGTAGTCTTGCCTCCATCGACTTCTGGCCAACCCACGCTATTTTCCCTTGATTGACCTTGTTAAGCCCGCCCAGCGGGAAGCCTGCACCTCTGGTGGAAAAATGGGGTTAATCCTCTTCACTGCCTGTTAACAGGCAGTTAAGTGGCTGTAATCCCCTTCCCGCCTCCAGGAGACGGGACCCGGTGCGGGTCGGGTACCCGCCTCCTGGGAAGATGGCATGGAGGTGGGTTGGGGGCGGGATGGGCACCCGCCCTCAGATTCTGCCATTTTCCTGGCAGCCCCGCCTCCAAACCCGCCTCCCCAGGGCTGGAAAAATCGCCCCCTTTGTGTAGCCTTCAGGTATAATGCAGGAGATAATTGGTCCAGGATAAGCAAATGTAATCAGCCCCCCTTTTAAAATCATATATTCTGTCCTTATTTTTAGATATTTTGATTTGAAAACATTTATAGTTCTAGCAAAATCTAATAGCAATTTGGAAAGCAGAAATGTAGAGTTGGTTGAAGCATAAATGTTTCTCTGCAGTACTGGCTGAGAAGGTGGGAGGTGCAAAACTGAGATGCACTTGCTAGCGAGTGTAATTATGGCATGGCAAGTTTACACGGGCAGTTTCACTAATAAACGTGGACATAGGACTTTATAATGGGAAAAGTTGACAAAAACGTGACAACAGGAACTAAGGTTTCATAGATAGTAAACGCATACAGATACAAGATGTTTTAATAAATACATACGGATACACACATATATTCTCAATTTTGCTCCATTTTCCCCTCCTCTTCCCCCCCCCCCCGCCCCTTCTCCGCTTCTCTCCCTTGCTCATGACCTGAATACTGCACTTCGTCTTGACTCCCCATGTGCAGTGCCATGGGAGATCATGAACATGAATGGAACATGTTAAGAAATATTAAAAATATCTCCATTAACAGTACAAATCTTAAGCTGGTTAGGAAGGCATATGGAATGCTTGCCTTTTATTAGCCGTGGCATAGAATACAAGAGCAGGGGGGTTATGCTTCAACTGTATATAGTTAGGCCTCAGCTAGAGTACTGCATGCAGTTCTGGTCACCACATTACAGGAAAGATGTGATTGCACTAGAGAGGGTACAGAGGAGATTTACAAGGATGTTGCCGGGAGTAGAGAATCTTAGCTATGAGGGAAGACTGGATAGGCTGGGTCTGTTTTCCTTGGAACAGAGGAGGCTGAGGGGAGACCTTATTGAGGTGTATAAAATTATGAGGGGCCGAGATAAAGTGGATAGAAAGGACCTATTTCCCTTAGCAGAGGGGTCAAAAACCAGGAGGCACAGATTTAAAGTAATTGGGGAAAGGTTTAGAGGGGATTTGAGGGGAAATTTCTTCACCCAGAGGGTTGTGGGGGTCTGGAACTCACTGCCTGAAAGGGTGGTAGAGGCAGGAACCCTACCCACATTTAAAAAGTACTTGGATGTGCACTTGGGATGCTCTAACCTGCAGGGCTACGGACCAAGAGCTGGGAAGTGGGATTAGGCTGGATAGCTCTTTGTTGGCCGGCGCGGACACGATGGGCCGAAATGGCCTCCTTCCGTGCTGTAACTTTCTATGATTCTAGAAGGTCGCAATTATCAAACATCTGGTTTCTCCCCATTGTATGACTTGTGAATATGGATAACAATTTTATTTTTCCACGAACAGCTCCATGCGCTCCAAGCTACATCCGATTCAGTGAACTGACGACGACCTCTGTGAATGTGTCCTGGGGAGCACCAAAATATCCAAATGGAATAATTGAAGGATATCGACTAGTTTATGAGCCTTGCACACCTGTCGATGGTAAGCATATAAAGTTTGTAATTCTATTCTGAAATAAGTTATTGTACTGGTACAAAAGTACGTAGCCGGTAAAGGTATGAAAGTCTACTAATTCTTACAAGCTGCCTTTTACAGCCATTTAGTCTTCCTGTGGGTAATTACAGAGGCTAAGAACAGTGAGTTCACCAACAGTGAGTTCTGGAAAGATTACGGAAGAAACAAAATCATGGGAATAAAAGAAATAGGAGGGGAAAAGTATAAAAAGAGGAAAGGAGAATAAAAAATACGTAAATAAGAACTGAAATAATAAAATCAATAATTCGAAAGGAAAAGGGAAAATTGAAAGAAGGGAACAAATATTTTAAGGAACAAAACTTGATTTCTACCTCTGCATCATCGCACAGTCAATCATGATTGATGGCAATTTGGCAAAGATTGCAGAGGGCACTTGTGTCCATGTAACTATTCCCTGGAGGGGAGTCATTCTTCAGAGGAGATGGGGAGAAAATTAGCAACAAGAGAAAAGAATGACACATTGTGGTGCATGCCACTGTGATCAGATTGACTGTTTTATGATTTCTAAGTGATTGCTATGTGAACTTGTTCACCTTTTGCCGTAATTAATCCGAAATCTATGTCCTCGGCAGATTGTAGGCTGGCTGAGTTAGTTTCAATAATTCTCTCCCTGTACAGGAGTTAGTAAGATTGTAACTGTGGATGTGAAGGGAAACAGCCCTCGATGGATGAAAATAAAAGACCTGTCAGACGGTGTGACTTACACTTACCGAATCAAAGCGAAAACTTTCACATATGGACCAGAAATTGAGGCAAACATCACCACTGGCCCAGGAGAAGGTAACTAAATATGTGTTTTTCCCAAGTCTTATTCTTTGCCGTTTCTGTTTGTTTTGAGTTGCAAAATTTTATAATGTGCACCTAGTGATAACTTCAAGCACTGCCAGATCAGTTATAATCAGGAGCCGAGATTTCCTCAGCATCTCGAGGCCAAGTCTTAAAGCAACCTCAACCAAATTCTGCCATTTGAGAATGTAGGTTCTCAGGGATGTCTGTCCAGGGTTGGGGGACACTTCAGCCTCAATATAATACATATATTTGTTTAAATACTTAATAAAAGAAGCCCTAAATTGATGGTTTTTGTTTAGAAAAATAACGCATTTTAACAGTTCAAAAGCAGTTTACTCTGCTTGTCCTCTGAGTTCCCCTTGTGCTGCTTACAACAATAATAGCTGACACTTAAAACCACACTATCTTGTCAGATGGATTTGTGAATAAGGACAAAGATTGTGAAATATGTGCATCAGAGGATAGGGAGTCGATTAATGTCAGCAATTTTTTTTTAAAGGGGCAGTGGGACCCTGTGAGATAGGATGCAGGCAGTGGGAGTTTTGAAGGATTCTGAAGGATGCATTGGAATAATCATGTCTAGAGGTAGCAACGGCACGGATAAATGTTTCAGCAGCAGAGGGAGTGAGATGGTACAGAGTCAAGTCATGTTGTGGAGGTGAAAATAGATCGTTTTGCTGGTAGCAAGGATGTTGGATTTGAATCTCAACACATGGTTAAACAGGAAACTGAGATAGCACATAATCAGGCTCAGCCTGAGAGGGCGGCCAGGGAAAGGTATGGAATCTGGGGCTAAGATGCGGAAACAGGATGGCCTTGGTCTTAGCAATGTTGAGTCGATGAAAGTTGCTCATCCAAGAATTGATGTTGGCTAAGCACGTAGGTGGTGAGAGAGGTTCATCTGGATGTTGTCAGCATACATGTGAATAATGTCACCAACAGGAAATATTTAGCTGAGGAATAGAAGGGAGCCAAGATTGGAGCCTTGGGGCGCATCTGAGGTGCCTATGTGGGGGTGGAGGAGAAGGCTTTGATGGAAATGTGCTGATTTCATTGGAACAGGCTGAAGTGGAACCAGGCTTGGGAAGTGCTACAAAGGTGAACCAGAGTGGAGAGACAGTGGAGGAGGATGGAGTGGTCCACTATGTCAAACACTGCATAGAGACCAATCTGAATGAGGAGGAATACTCCCAGCTGGTACTTTACTCCCAGCTGGTACTTTACTCCCAGGTGGTACTTTACTCCCAGGTGGTACTTTACTCCCAGGTGGTACTTTACTCCCAGGTGGTACTTTACTCCCAGCTGGTACTTTACTCCCAGCTGGTACTTTACTCCCAGCTGGTACTTTACTCCCAGGTGGTACTTTACTCCCAGGTGGTACTTTACTCCCAGCTGGTACTTTACTCCCAGGTGGTACTTTACTCCCAGGTGGTACTGCACTCCCAGTTGGTACTTTACTCCCAGGTGGTACTTTACTCCCAGGTGGTACTGCACTCCCAGCTGGTACTTTACTCCCAGGTGGTACTTTACTCCCAGCTGGTACTTTACTCCCAGGTGGTACTTTACTCCCAGCTGGTACTGCACTCCCAGGTGGTACTTTACTCCCAGGTGGTACTTTACTCCCAGGTGGTACTTTACTCCCAGGTGGTACTGCACTCCCAGGTGGTACTTTGCTCCCAGCTGGTACTTTACTCCCAGCTGGTACTTTACTCCCAGCTGGTACTTTACTCCCAGCTGGTACTTTACTCCCAGGTGGTACTGCACTCCCAGGTGGTACTTTACTCCCAGGTGGTACTTTACTCCCAGGTGGTACTGCACTCCCAGGTGGTACTTTACTCCCAGGTGGTACTTTACTCCCAGGTGGTACTTTACTCCCAGGTGGTACTGCACTCCCAGGTGGTACTGCACTCCCAGGTGGTACTTTACTCCCAGGTGGTACTTTACTCCCAGGTGGTACTGCACTCCCAGGTGGTACTGCACTCCCAGGTGGTACTTTACTCCCAGCTGGTACTTTACTCCCAGCTGGTACTTTACTCCCAGCTGGTACTGCACTCCCAGCTGGTACTTTACTCCCAGCTGGTACTGCACTCCCAGATGGTACTTTACTCCCAGCTGGTACTTTACTCCCAGGTGGTACTTTACTCCCAGCTGGTACTTTACTCCCAGGTGGTACTGTACTCCCAGGTGGTACTTTACTCCCAGCTGGTACTTTACTCCCAGCTGGTACTTTACTCCCAGCTGGTACTTTACTCCCAGCTGGTACTTTACTCCCAGCTGGTACTTTACTCCCAGCTGGTACTTTACTCCCAGCTGGTGCTTTACTCCCAGGTGGTACTTTACTCCCAGCTGGTACTGCACTCCCAGCTGGTACTTTACTCCCAGGTGGTACTTTACTCCCAGCTGGTACTTTACTCCCAGGTGGTACTTTACTCCCAGCTGGTACTTTACTCCCAGGTGGTACTTTACTCCCAGGTGGTACTTTACTCCCAGGTGGTACTGCACTCCCAGCTGGTACTTTACTCCCAGCTGCTCCTTTACTCCCAGCTGGTACTTTACTCCCAGCTGGTACTTTACTCCCAGGTGGTACTGCACTCCCAGGTGGTACTGCACTCCCAGGTGGTACTTTACTCCCAGCTGGTACTTTACTCCCAGGTGGTACTGCACTTCCAGGGGGTACTTTACTCCCAGCTGGTACTTTACTCCCAGCTGGTACTTTACTCCCAGCTGGTACTTTACTCCCAGCTGGTACTTTACTCCCAGCTGGTACTTTACTCCCAGCTGGTACTTTACTCCCAGCTGGTACTTTACTCCCAGCTGGTACTGCACTCCCAGCTGGTACTTTACTCCCAGCTGGTACTGCACTCCCAGGTGGTACTTTACTCCCAGCTGGTACTTTACTCCCAGGTGGTACTTTACTCCCAGGTGGTACTGCACTCCCAGGTGGTACTTTACTCCCAGGTGGTACTTTACTCCCAGCTGGTACTTTACTCCCAGCTGGTACTTTACTCCCAGCTGGTACTTTACTCCCAGCTGGGACTTTACTCCCAGCTGGTACTTTACTCCCAGCTGGTACTGCACTCCCAGCTGGTACTTTACTCCCAGCTGGTACTGCACTCCCAGGTGGTACTTTACTCCCAGCTGGTACTTTACTCCCAGGTGGTACTTTACTCCCAGGTGGTACTTTACTCCCAGGTGGTACTTTACTCCCAGGTGGTACTGCACTCCCAGCTGGTACTTTACTCCCAGCTGGTACTTTACTCCCAGCTGGTACATTACTCCCAGCTGGTACTGCACTCCCAGCTGGTACTTTACTCCCAGGTGGTACTGCACTCCCAGGTGGTACTGCACTCCCAGGTGGTACTGCACTCCCAGGTGGTACTGCACTCCCAGGTGGTACTGCACTCCCAGGTGGTACTTTACTCCCAGCTGGTACTTTACTCCCAGCTGGTACTTTACTCCCAGGTGGTACTGCACTCCCAGGTGGTACTTTACTCCCAGCTGGTACTGCACTCCCAGCTGGTACTTTACTCCCAGCTGGTACTTTACTCCCAGGTGGTACTGCACTCCCAGCTGGTACTTTACTCCCAGCTGGTACTTTACTCCCAGCTGGTACTTTACTCCCAGCTGGTACTTTACTCCCAGGTGGTACTGCACTCCCAGCTGGTACTTTACTCCCAGGTGGTACTTTACTCCCAGGTGGTACTTTACTCCCAGGTGGTACTGCACTCCCAGGTGGTACTGCACTCCCAGGTGGTACTTTACTCCCAGGTGGTACTTTACTCCCAGCTGGTACTTTACTCCCAGCTGGTACCTTACTCCCAGCTGGTACTTTACTCCCAGCTGGTACTTTACTCCCAGGTGGTACTTTACTCCCAGCTGGTACTGCACTCCCAGCTGGTACTTTACTCCCAGCTGGTACTGCACTCCCAGGTGGTACTTTACTCCCAGCTGGTACTTTACTCCCAGGTGGTACTTTACTCCCAGGTGGTACTTTACTCCCAGCTGGTACTTTACTCCCAGCTGGTACTTTACTCCCAGGTGGTACTTTACTCCCAGGTGGTACTGCACTCCCAGCTGGTACTTTACTCCCAGCTGGTACTTTACTCCCAGCTGGTACTTTACTCCCAGCTGGTACTGCACTCCCAGCTGGTACTGCACTCCCAGCTGGTACTACACTCCCAGCTGGTACTGCACTCCCAGCTGGTACTGCACTCCCAGCTGGTACTGCACTCCCAGCTGGTACTGCACTCCCAGCTGGTACTGCACTCCCAGGTGGTACTTTACTCCCAGCTGGTACTGCACTCCCAGGTGGTACTTTACTCCCAGGTGGTACTTTACTCCCAGGTGGTACTTTACTCCCAGGTGGTACTTCACTCCCAGCTGGTACTGCACTCCCAGGTGGTACTTTACTCCCAGGTGGTACTTTACTCCCAGGTGGTACTTTACTCCCAGCTGGTACTGCACTCCCAGCTGGTACTTTACTCCCAGCTGGTACTGCACTCCCAGCTGGTACTTTACTCCCAGGTGGTACTTTACTCCCAGCTGGTACTGCACTCCCAGCTGGTACTTTACTCCCAGCTGGTACTGCACTCCCAGGTGGTACTTTACTCCCAGCTGGTACTGCACTCCCAGGTGGTACTGCACTCCCAGCTGGTACTTTACTCCCAGCTGGTACTGCACTCCCAGGTGGTACTTTACTCCCAGGTGGTACTTTACTCCCAGGTGGTACTTTACTCCCAGCTGGTACTGCACTCCCAGCTGGTACTTTACTCCCAGCTGGTACTGCACTCCCAGGTGGTACTTTACTCCCAGCTGGTACTGCACTCCCAGGTGGTACTGCACTCCCAGCTGGTACTGCACTCCCAGGTGGTACTGCACTCCCAGGTGGTACTTTACTCCCAGCTGGTACTTTACTCCCAGGTGGTACTTTACTCCCAGCTGGTACTTTACTCCCAGGTGGTACTTTACTCCCAGCTGTTACTGCACTCCCAGGTGGTACTTTACTCCCAGCTGGTACTGCACTCCCAGGTGGTACTTTACTCCCAGCTGGTACTGCACTCCCAGGTGGTACTTTACTCCCAGCTGGTACTTTACTCCCAGGTGGTACTTTACTCCCAGGTGGTACTTTACTCCCAGGTGGTACTTTACTCCCAGCTGGTACTGCACTCCCAGGTGTTACTTTACTCCCAGCTGGTACTGCACTCCCAGCTGGTACTGCACTCCCAGGTGGTACTGCACTCCCAGGTGGTACTTTACTCCCAGCTGGTACTGCACTCCCAGGTGGTACTTTACTCCCAGCTGGTACTGCACTCCCAGGTGGTACTTTACTCCCAGCTGGTACTTTACTCCCAGGTGGTACTTTACTCCCAGGTGGTACTTTACTCCCAGCTGGTACTGCACTCCCAGGTGTTACTTTACTCCCAGCTGGTACTGCACTCCCAGCTGGTACTGCACTCCCAGGTGGTACTGCACTCCCAGGTGGTACTTTACTCCCAGCTGGTACTGCACTCCCAGGTGGTACTGCACTCCCAGCTGGTACTGCACTCCCAGCTGGTACTTTACTCCCAGCTGGTACTGCACTCCCAGCTGGTACTGCACTCCCAGGTGGTACTGTACTCCCAGCTGGTACTGCACTCCCAGCTGGTACTGCACTCCCAGCTTGTACTGCACTCCCAGGTGGTACTGCACTCCCAGCTGCTACTGCACTCCCAGCTTGTACTGCACTCCCAGGTGGTACTTTACTCCCAGGTGGTACTGCACTCCCAGGTGGTACTGCACTCCCAGGTGGTACTTTACTCCCAGCTGGTACTGCACTCCCAGGTGGTACTTTACTCCCAGCTGGTACTTTACTCCCAGCTGGTACTGCACTCCCAGGTGGTACTTTACTCCCAGGTGGTACTGCACTCCCAGGTGGTACTTTACTCCCAGGTGGTACTTTACTCCCAGGTGGTACTTTACTCCCAGCTGGTACTTTACTCCCAGGTGGTACTGCACTCCCAGCTGGTACTTTACTCCCAGCTGGTACTTTACTCCCAGCTGGTACTTTACTCCCAGCTGGTACTTTACTCCCAGCTGGTACTTTACTCCCAGGTGGTACTGCACTCCCAGGTGGTACTTTACTCCCAGGTGGTACTTTACTCCCAGGTGGTACTGCACTCCCAGGTGGTACTGCACTCCCAGGTGGTACTGCACTCCCAGGTGGTACTGCACTCCCAGGTGGTACTTTACTCCCAGCTGGTACTTTACTCCCAGCTGGTACTTTACTCCCAGGTGGTACTGCACTCCCAGGTGGTACTGCACTCCCAGGTGGTACTGCACTCCCAGCTGGTACTTTACTCCCAGCTGGTACTTTACTCCCAGGTGGTACTGCACTCCCAGGTGGTACTGCACTCCCAGGTGGTACTTTACTCCCAGGTGGTACTGCACTCCCAGCTGGTACTGCACTCCCAGGTGGTACTTTACTCCCAGGTGGTACTTTACTCCCAGGTGGTACTTTACTCCCAGGTGGTACTGCACTCCCAGGTGGTACTGCACTCCCAGGTGGTACTTTACTCCCAGCTGGTACTGCACTCCCAGGTGGTACTGCACTCCCAGGTGGTACTGCACTCCCAGGTGGTACTGCACTCCCAGGTGGTACTGCACTCCCAGGTGGTACTGCACTCCCAGGTGGTACTTTACTCCCAGCTGGTACTTTACTCCCAGCTGGTACTTTACTCCCAGGTGGTACTGCAATCCCAGCTGGTACTTTACTCCCAGCTGGTACTGCACTCCCAGCTGGTACTTTACTCCCAGCTGGTACTTTACTCCCAGCTGGTACTTTACTCCCAGCTGGTACTTTACTCCCAGCTGGTACTTTACTCCCAGGTGGTACTGCACTCCCAGGTGGTACTGCACACCCAGGTGGTACTTTACTCCCAGGTGGTACTTTACTCCCTGCTGGTACTTTACTCCCAGCTGGTACTTTACTCCCAGCTGGTACTTTACTCCCAGGTGGTACTGCACACCCAGGTGGTACTGCACACCCAGGTGGTACTTTACTCCCAGGTGGTACTTTACTCCCTGCTGGTACTTTACTCCCAGCTGGTACTTTACTCCCAGCTGGTACTTTACTCCCAGCTGGTACTGCACTCCCAGGTGGTACTTTACTCCCAGGTGGTACTTTACTCCCAGGTGGTACTGCACTCCCAGGTGGTACTGCACTCCCAGGTGGTACTTTACTCCCAGGTGGTACTTTACTCCCAGCTGGTACTGCACTCCCAGCTGGTACTTTACTCCCAGCTGGTACTGCACTCCCAGCTGGTACTTTACTCCCAGCTGGTACTTTACTCCCAGGTGGTACTTTACTCCCAGCTGGTACTGCACTCCCAGCTGGTACTTTACTCCCAGCTGGTACTGCACTCCCAGATGGTACTTTACTCCCAGCTGGTACTTTACTCCCAGGTGGTACTTTACTCCCAGCTGGTACTTTACTCCCAGGTGGTACTGTACTCCCAGGTGGTACTTTACTCCCAGGTGGTACTGCACTCCCAGCTGGTACTTTACTCCCAGCTGGTACTTTACTCCCAGCTGGTACTTTACTCCCAGCTGGTACTTTACTCCCAGCTGGTACTTTACTCCCAGCTGGTGCTTTACTCCCAGGTGGTACTTTACTCCCAGCTGGTACTGCACTCCCAGCTGGTACTTTACTCCCAGGTGGTACTTTACTCCCAGCTGGTACTTTACTCCCAGGTGGTACTTTACTCCCAGCTGGTACTTTACTCCCAGGTGGTACTTTACTCCCAGGTGGTACTTTACTCCCAGGTGGTACTGCACTCCCAGCTGGTACTTTACTCCCAGCTGCTCCTTTACTCCCAGCTGGTACTTTACTCCCAGCTGGTACTTTACTCCCAGGTGGTACTGCACTCCCAGGTGGTACTGCACTCCCAGGTGGTACTGCACTCCCAGGTGGTACTTTACTCCCAGCTGGTACTTTACTCCCAGCTGCTACTTTACTCCCAGGGGGTACTGCACTTCCAGGGGGTACTTTATTCCCAGCTGGTACTTTACTCCCAGCTGGTACTTTACTCCCAGCTGGTACTTTACTCCCAGCTGGTACTTTACTCCCAGCTGGTACTTTACTCCCAGCTGGTACTGCACTCCCAGCTGGTACTTTACTCCCAGCTGGTACTGCACTCCCAGGTGGTACTTTACTCCCAGCTGGTACTTTACTCCCAGGTGGTACTTTACTCCCAGGTGGTACTGCACTCCCAGCTGGTACTTTACTCCCAGCTGGTACTTTACTCCCAGCTGGTACTTTACTCCCAGCTGGTACTTTACTCCCAGCTGGGACTTTACTCCCAGCTGGTACTTTACTCCCAGCTGGTACTGCACTCCCAGCTGGTACTTTACTCCCAGCTGGTACTGCACTCCCAGGTGGTACTTTACTCCCAGCTGGTACTTTACTCCCAGGTGGTACTTTACTCCCAGCTGGTACTTTACTCCCAGGTGGTACTTTACTCCCAGGTGGTACTTTACTCCCAGGTGGTACTGCACTCCCAGCTGGTACTTTACTCCCAGCTGGTACTTTACTCCCAGCTGGTACTTTACTCCCAGCTGGTACTGCACTCCCAGCTGGTACTTTACTCCCAGGTGGTACTGCACTCCCAGGTGGTACTGCACTCCCAGGTGGTACTGCACTCCCAGGTGGTACTTTACTCCCAGCTGGTACTTTACTCCCAGCTGGTACTTTACTCCCAGGTGGTACTGCACTCCCAGCTGGTACTTTACTCCCAGCTGGTACTTTACTCCCAGCTGGTACTTTACTCCCAGCTGGTACTTTACTCCCAGGTGGTACTGCACTCCCAGGTGGTACTGCACTCCCAGGTGGTACTGCACTCCCAGGTGGTACTTTACTCCCAGGTGGTACTTTACTCCCAGCTGGTACTTTACTCCCAGCTGGTACCTTACTCCCAGCTGGTACTTTACTCCCAGCTGGTACTTTACTCCCAGGTGGTACTTTACTCCCAGCTGGTACTGCACTCCCAGCTGGTACTTTACTCCCAGCTGGTACTGCACTCCCAGGTGGTACTTTACTCCCAGCTGGTACTTTACTCCCAGGTGGTACTTTACTCCCAGCTGGTACTTTACTCCCAGGTGGTACTTTACTCCCAGGTGGTACTGCACTCCCAGCTGGTACTTTACTCCCAGCTGGTACTTTACTCCCAGCTGGTACTTTACTCCCAGCTGGTACTGCACTCCCAGCTGGTACTGCACTCCCAGCTGGTACTACACTCCCAGCTGGTACTGCACTCCCAGCTGGTACTGCACTCCCAGCTGGTACTGCACTCCCAGGTGGTATTTACTCCCAGCTGGTACTGCACTCCCAGGTGGTACTTTACTCCCAGGTGGTACTTTACTCCCAGGTGGTACTTTACTCCCAGCTGGTACTTTACTCCCAGGTGGTACTTTACTCCCAGCTGGTACTGCACTCCCAGCTGGTACTTTACTCCCAGCTGGTACTGCACTCCCAGGTGGTACTTTACTCCCAGCTGGTACTGCACTCCCAGGTGGTACTGCACTCCCAGCTGGTACTTTACTCCCAGGTGGTACTGCACTCCCAGGTGGTACTTTACTCCCAGCTGGTACTGCACTCCCAGGTGGTACTTTACTCCCAGCTGGTACTGCACTCCCAGGTGGTACTTTACTCCCAGCTGGTACTTTACTCCCAGGTGGTACTTTACTCCCAGGTGGTACTTTACTCCCAGCTGGTACTGCACTCCCAGGTGGTACTTTACTCCCAGCTGGTACTGCACTCCCAGGTGGTACTTTACTCCCAGCTGGTACTGCACTCCCAGGTGGTACTTTACTCCCAGCTGGTACTTTACTCCCAGGTGGTACTTTACTCCCAGGTGGTACTTTACTCCCAGGTGGTACTGCACTCCCAGGTGGTACTTTACTCCCAGCTGGTACTGCACTCCCAGGTGGTACTTTACTCCCAGCTGGTACTTTACTCCCAGGTGGTACTTTACTCCCAGGTGTTACTTTACTCCCAGCTGGTACTGCACTCCCAGCTGGTACTTTACTCCCAGCTGGTACTGCACTCCCAGGTGGTACTTTACTCCCAGCTGGTACTGCACTCCCAGGTGGTACTGCACTCCCAGCTGGTACTTTACTCCCAGGTGGTACTGCACTCCCAGGTGGTACTTTACTCCCAGCTGGTACTGCACTCCCAGGTGGTACTTTACTCCCAGCTGGTACTGCACTCCCAGCTGGTACTGCACTCCCAGGTGGTACTGTACTCCCAGCTGGTACTGCACTCCCAGCTGGTACTGCACTCCCAGCTTGTACTGCACTCCCAGGTGGTACTGCACTCCCAGCTGGTACTGCACTCCCAGCTTGTACTGCACTCCCAGGTGGTACTGCACTCCCAGGTGGTACTGCACTCCCAGGTGGTACTTTACTCCCAGCTGGTACTGCACTCCCAGGTGGTACTTTACTCCCAGCTGGTACTTTACTCCCAGCTGGTACTGCACTCCCAGGTGGTACTTTACTCCCAGGTGGTACTGCACTCCCAGGTGGTACTTTACTCCCAGGTGGTACTGCACTCCCAGGTGGTACTTTACTCCCAGCTGGTACTGCACTCCCAGGTGGTACTTTACTCCCAGGTGGTACTGCACTCCCAGGTGGTACTTTACTCCCAGCTGGTACTTTACTCCCAGGTGGTACTGCACTCCCAGCTGGTACTTTACTCCCAGCTGGTACTTTACTCCCAGCTGGTACTTTACTCCCAGCTGGTACTTTACTCCCAGCTGGTACTTTACTCCCAGGTGGTACTGCACTCCCAGGTGGTACTGCACTCCCAGGTGGTACTTTACTCCCAGGTGGTACTTTACTCCCAGGTGGTACTTTACTCCCAGGTGGTACTGCACTCCCAGGTGGTACTGCACTCCCAGGTGGTACTTTACTCCCAGCTGGTACTTTACTCCCAGCTGGTACTTTACTCCCAGGTGGTACTGCAATCCCAGCTGGTACTTTACTCCCAGCTGGTACTGCACTCCCAGCTGGTACTTTACTCCCAGCTGGTACTTTACTCCCAGCTGGTACTTTACTCCCAGCTGGTACTTTACTCCCAGCTGGTACTTTACTCCCAGGTGGTACTGCACTCCCAGGTGGTACTGCACACCCAGGTGGTACTGCACTCCCAGGTGGTACTTTACTCCCAGGTGGTACTTTACTCCCAGGTGGTACTGCACTCCCAGGTGGTACTTTACTCCCAGGTGGTACTTTACTCCCAGCTGGTACTGCACTCCCAGGTGGTACTGCACTCCCAGGTGGTACTTTACTCCCAGCTGGTACTGCACTCCCAGGTGGTACTGCACTCCCAGGTGGTACTTTCCTCCCAGCTGGTACTTTACTCCCAGCTGGTACTTTACTCCCAGGTGGTACTTTACTCCCAGCTGGTACTGCACTCCCAGCTGGTACTTTACTCCCAGCTGGTACTGCACTCCCAGATGGTACTTTACTCCCAGCTGGTACTTTACTCCCAGGTGGTACTTTACTCCCAGCTGGTACTGCACTCCCAGCTGGTACTTTACTCCCAGCTGGTACTGCACTCCCAGATGGTACTTTACTCCCAGGTGGTACTGTACTCCCAGGTGGTACTTTACTCCCAGGTGGTACTGCACTCCCAGCTGGTACTTTACTCCCAGCTGGTACTTTACTCCCAGCTGGTACTTTACTCCCAGCTGGTACTTTACTCCCAGCTGGTACTTTACTCCCAGCTGGTGCTTTACTCCCAGGTGGTACTTTACTCCCAGCTGGTACTGCACTCCCAGCTGGTACTTTACTCCCAGGTGGTACTTTACTCCCAGCTGGTACTTTACTCCCAGGTGGTACTTTACTCCCAGCTGGTACTTTACTCCCAGGTGGTACTTTACTCCCAGGTGGTACTTTACTCCCAGGTGGTACTGCACTCCCAGCTGGTACTTTACTCCCAGCTGCTCCTTTACTCCCAGCTGGTACTTTACTCCCAGCTGGTACTTTACTCCCAGGTGGTACTGCACTCCCAGGTGGTACTGCACTCCCAGGTGGTACTGCACTCCCAGGTGGTACTTTACTCCCAGCTGGTACTTTACTCCCAGCTGGTACTTTACTCCCAGGGGGTACAGCACTTCCAGGGGGTACTTTATTCCCAGCTGGTACTTTACTCCCAGCTGGTACTTTACTCCCAGCTGGTACTTTACTCCCAGCTGGTACTTTACTCCCAGCTGGTACTTTACTCCCAGCTGGTACTGCACTCCCAGCTGGTACTTTACTCCCAGCTGGTACTGCACTCCCAGGTGGTACTTTACTCCCAGCTGGTACTTTACTCCCAGGTGGTACTTTACTCCCAGGTGGTACTGCACTCCCAGCTGGTACTTTACTCCCAGCTGGTACTTTACTCCCAGCTGGTACTTTACTCCCAGCTGGGACTTTACTCCCAGCTGGTACTTTACTCCCAGCTGGTACTGCACTCCCAGCTGGTACTTTACTCCCAGCTGGTACTGCACTCCCAGGTGGTACTTTACTCCCAGCTGGTACTTTACTCCCAGGTGGTACTTTACTCCCAGCTGGTACTTTACTCCCAGGTGGTACTTTACTCCCAGGTGGTACTTTACTCCCAGGTGGTACTGCACTCCCAGCTGGTACTTTACTCCCAGCTGGTACTTTACTCCCAGCTGGTACTTTACTCCCAGCTGGTACTGCACTCCCAGCTGGTACTTTACTCCCAGGTGGTACTGCACTCCCAGGTGGTACTGCACTCCCAGGTGGTACTTTACTCCCAGGTGGTACTTTACTCCCAGGTGGTACTGCACTCCCAGGTGGTACTGCACTCCCAGGTGGTACTTTACTCCCAGCTGGTACTTTACTCCCAGCTGGTACTTTACTCCCAGGTGGTACTGCACTCCCAGCTGGTACTTTACTCCCAGCTGGTACTTTACTCCCAGCTGGTACTTTACTCCCAGCTGGTACTTTACTCCCAGCTGGTACTTTACTCCCAGGTGGTACTGCACTCCCAGGTGGTACTGCACTCCCAGGTGGTACTTTACTCCCAGGTGGTACTTTACTCCCAGGTGGTACTGCACTCCCAGGTGGTACTGCACTCCCAGGTGGTACTTTACTCCCAGGTGGTACTTTACTCCCAGCTGGTACTTTACTCCCAGCTGGTACCTTACTCCCAGCTGGTACTTTACTCCCAGCTGGTACTTTACTCCCAGGTGGTACTTTACTCCCAGCTGGTACTGCACTCCCAGCTGGTACTTTACTCCCAGCTGGTACTGCACTCCCAGGTGGTACTTTACTCCCAGCTGGTACTTTACTCCCAGGTGGTACTTTACTCCCAGCTGGTACTTTACTCCCAGGTGGTACTTTACTCCCAGGTGGTACTGCACTCCCAGCTGGTACTTTACTCCCAGCTGGTACTTTACTCCCAGCTGGTACTTTACTCCCAGCTGGTACTGCACTCCCAGCTGGTACTGCACTCCCAGCTGGTACTACACTCCCAGCTGGTACTGCACTCCCAGCTGGTACTGCACTCCCAGCTGGTACTGCACTCCCAGGTGGTATTTACTCCCAGCTGGTACTGCACTCCCAGGTGGTACTTTACTCCCAGGTGGTACTTTACTCCCAGGTGGTACTTTACTCCCAGCTGGTACTTTACTCCCAGGTGGTACTTTACTCCCAGCTGGTACTGCACTCCCAGCTGGTACTTTACTCCCAGCTGGTACTGCACTCCCAGGTGGTACTTTACTCCCAGCTGGTACTGCACTCCCAGGTGGTACTGCACTCCCAGCTGGTACTTTACTCCCAGGTGGTACTGCACTCCCAGGTGGTACTTTACTCCCAGCTGGTACTGCACTCCCAGGTGGTACTTTACTCCCAGGTGGTACTTTACTCCCAGGTGGTACTTTACTCCCAGCTGGTACTTTACTCCCAGGTGGTACTTTACTCCCAGGTAGTACTTTACTCCCAGCTGGTACTGCACTCCCAGGTGGTACTTTACTCCCAGCTGGTACTGCGCTCCCAGGTGGTACTTTACTCCCAGCTGGTACTTTACTCCCAGGTGGTACTTTACTCCCAGGTGGTACTTTACTCCCAGGTGGTACTTTACTCCCAGCTGGTACTGCACTCCCAGGTGTTACTTTACTCCCAGCTGGTACTGCACTCCCAGCTGGTACTGCACTCCCAGCTGGTACTTTACTCCCAGCTGGTACTGCACTCCCAGGTGGTACTTTACTCCCAGCTGGTACTGCACTCCCAGGTGGTACTGCACTCCCAGCTGGTACTGCACTCCCAGGTGGTACTTTACTCCCAGCTGGTACTGCACTCCCAGGTGGTACTGCACTCCCAGGTGGTACTGCACTCCCAGGTGGTACTTTACTCCCAGCTGGTACTGCACTCCCAGGTGGTACTGCACTCCCAGCTGGTACTTTACTCCCAGGTGGTACTGCACTCCCAGGTGGTACTTTACTCCCAGCTGGTACTGCACTCCCAGGTGGTACTTTACTCCCAGCTGGTACTGCACTCCCAGGTGGTACTTTACTCCCAGCTGGTACTGCACTCCCAGGTGGTACTGCACTCCCAGGTGGTACTGCACTCCCAGGTGGTACTTTACTCCCAGCTGGTACTTTACTCCCAGGTGGTACTTTACTCCCAGGTGGTACTTTACTCCCAGCTGGTACTGCACTCCCAGGTGGTACTTTACTCCCAGCTGGTACTGCACTCCCAGGTGGTACTTTACTCCCAGCTGGTACTGCACTCCCAGGTGGTACTTTACTCCCAGGTGGTACTGCACTCCCAGGTGGTACTTTACTCCCAGCTGGTACTGCACTCCCAGGTGGTACTTTACTCCCAGGTGGTACTGCACTCCCAGGTGGTACTTTACTCCCAGCTGGTACTGCACTCCCAGGTGGTAATTTACTCCCAGCTGGTACTGCACTCCCAGGTGGTACTTTACTCCCAGCTGGTACTGCACTCCCAGGTGGTACTTTACTCCCAGGTGGTACTGCACTCCCAGGTGGTACTTTACTCCCAGCTGGTACTTTATTCCCAGGTGGTACTTTACTCCCAGGTGGTACTTTACTCCAGGTGGTACTTTACTCCCAGCTGGTACTGCACTCCCAGGTGTTACTTTACTCCCAGCTGGTACTGCACTCCCAGGTGGTACTGCACTCCCAGGTGGTACTTTACTCCCAGCTGGTACTGCACTCCCAGGTGGTACTTTACTCCCAGCTGGTACTGCACTCCCAGGTGGTACTTTACTCCCAGCTGGTACTTTACTCCCAGCTGGTACTTTACTCCCAGCTGGTACTGCACTCCCAGCTGGTACTTTACTCCCAGCTGGTACTGCACTCCCAGGTGGTACTTTACTCCCAGCTGGTACTTTACTCCCAGGTGGTACTTTACTCCCAGGTGGTACTGCACTCCCAGCTGGTACTTTACTCCCAGCTGGTACTTTACTCCCAGCTGGTACTTTACTCCCAGCTGGTACTTTACTCCCAGCTGGTACTTTACTCACAGCTGGGACTTTACTCCCAGCTGGTACTTTACTCCCAGCTGGTACTGCACTCCCAGCTGGTACTTTACTCCCAGCTGGTACTTTACTCCCAGCTGGTACTTTACTCCCAGCTGGTACTTTACTCCCAGCTGGTACTTTACTCCCAGCTGGGACTTTACTCCCAGCTGGTACTTTACTCCCAG
This sequence comes from Somniosus microcephalus, assembly GCF_052327205.1. Taxonomy (NCBI): domain Eukaryota; kingdom Metazoa; phylum Chordata; class Chondrichthyes; order Squaliformes; family Somniosidae; genus Somniosus; species Somniosus microcephalus. The sequence continues at coordinate 51,899,108 of NC_141007.1, read as the reverse complement.
CTGGTACTGCACTCCCAGCTGGTACTTTACTCCCAGCTGGTACTGCACTCCCAGGTGGTACTTTACTCCCAGCTGGTACTTTACTCCCAGGTGGTACTTTACTCCCAGCTGGTACTTTACTCCCAGGTGGTACTTTACTCCCAGGTGGTACTTTACTCCCAGGTGGTACTGCACTCCCAGCTGGTACTTTACTCCCAGCTGGTACTTTACTCCCAGCTGGTACTTTACTCCCAGCTGGTACTGCACTCCCAGCTGGTACTTTACTCCCAGGTGGTACTGCACTCCCAGGTGGTACTGCACTCCCAGGTGGTACTGCACTCCCAGGTGGTACTTTACTCCCAGGTGGTACTTTACTCCCAGGTGGTACTGCACTCCCAGGTGGTACTTTACTCCCAGGTGGTACTGCACTCCCAGGTGGTACTTTACTCCCAGCTGGTACTTTACTCCCAGCTGGTACTTTACTCCCAGGTGGTACTGCACTCCCAGCTGGTACTTTACTCCCAGCTGGTACTTTACTCCCAGCTGGTACTTTACTCCCAGCTGGTACTTTACTCCCAGCTGGTACTTTACTCCCAGGTGGTACTGCACTCCCAGGTGGTACTGCACTCCCAGGTGGTACTGCACTCCCAGGTGGTACTGCACTCCCAGGTGGTACTTTACTCCCAGGTGGTACTTTACTCCCAGGTGGTACTGCACTCCCAGGTGGTACTGCACTCCCAGGTGGTACTTTACTCCCAGGTGGTACTTTACTCCCAGCTGGTACTTTACTCCCAGCTGGTACCTTACTCCCAGCTGGTACTTTACTCCCAGCTGGTACTTTACTCCCAGGTGGTACTTTACTCCCAGCTGGTACTGCACTCCCAGCTGGTACTTTACTCCCAGCTGGTACTGCACTCCCAGGTGGTACTTTACTCCCAGCTGGTACTTTACTCCCAGGTGGTACTTTACTCCCAGCTGGTACTTTACTCCCAGGTGGTACTTTACTCCCATTGGGAACTGCACTCCCAGCTGGTACTTTACTCCCAGCTGGTACTTTACTCCCAGCTGGTACTTTACTCCCAGCTGGTACTGCACTCCCAGCTGGTACTGCACTCCCAGCTGGTACTACACTCCCAGCTGGTACTGCACTCCCAGCTGGTACTGCACTCCCAGCTGGTACTGCACTCCCAGGTGGTATTTACTCCCAGCTGGTACTGCACTCCCAGGTGGTACTTTACTCCCAGGTGGTACTTTACTCCCAGGTGGTACTTTACTCCCAGCTGGTACTTTACTCCCAGGTGGTACTTTACTCCCAGCTGGTACTGCACTCCCAGCTAGTACTTTACTCCCAGCTGGTACTGCACTCCCAGGTGGTACTTTACTCCCAGCTGGTACTTTACTCCCAGGTGGTACTGCACTCCCAGGTGGTACTTTACTCCCAGCTGGTACTGCACTCCCAGGTGGTACTTTACTCCCAGCTGGTACTGCACTCCCAGGTGGTACTTTACTCCCAGCTGGTACTGCACTCCCAGGTGGTACTTTACTCCCAGCTGGTACTTTACTCCCAGGTGGTACTTTACTCCCAGGTGGTACTTTACTCCCAGCTGGTACTGCACTCCCAGGTGGTACTTTACTCCCAGCTGGTACTGCACTCCCAGGTGGTACTTTACTCCCAGCTGGTACTGCACTCCCAGGTGGTACTTTACTCCCAGCTGGTACTTTACTCCCAGGTGGTACTTTACTCCCAGGTGGTACTTTACTCCCAGGTGGTACTTTACTCCCAGCTGGTACTGCACTCCCAGGTGTTACTTTACTCCCAGCTGGTACTGCACTCCCAGCTGGTACTGCACTCCCAGGTGGTACTGCACTCCCAGGTGGTACTTTACTCCCAGCTGGTACTGCACTCCCAGGTGGTACTTTACTCCCAGCTGGTACTGCACTCCCAGGTGGTACTTTACTCCCAGCTGGTACTTTACTCCCAGGTGGTACTTTACTCCCAGGTGGTACTTTACTCCCAGGTGGTACTTTACTCCCAGCTGGTACTGCACTCCCAGGTGGTACTTTACTCCCAGCTGGTACTGCACTCCCAGGTGTTACTTTACTCCCAGCTGGTACTGCACTCCCAGCTGGTACTGCACTCCCAGGTGGTACTGCACTCCCAGGTGGTACTTTACTCCCAGCTGGTACTGCACTCCCAGGTGGTACTGCACTCCCAGCTGGTACTGCACTCCCAGCTGGTACTTTACTCCCAGCTGGTACCGCACTCCCAGCTGGTACTGCACTCCCAGCTGGTACTGCACTCCCAGCTGGTACTGCACTCCCAGCTTGTACTGCACTCCCAGGTGGTACTGCACTCCCAGCTGGTACTGCACTCCCAGCTGGTACTGCACTCCCAGGTGGTACTGCACTCCCAGGTGGTACTGCACTCCCAGGTGGTACTTTACTCCCAGGTGGTACTGCACTCCCAGGTGGTACTGCACTCCCAGGTGGTACTTTACTCCCAGCTGGTACTGCACTCCCAGGTGGTACTGCACTACCAGGTGGTACTGCACTCCCAGGTGGTACTGCACTCCCAGGTGGTAATTTACTCCCAGGTGGTACTGCACTCCCAGCTGGTACTTTACTCCCAGCTGGTACTGCACTCCCAGCTGGTACTGCACTCCCAGCTGGTACTGCACTCCCAGGTGGTACTGCACTCCCAGGTGGTGCTGCACTCCCAGCTGGTACTTTACTCCCAGGTGGTACTGCACTCCCAGGTGGTACTGCACTCCCAGCTGGTACTTTACTCCCAGCTGGTACTGCACTCCCAGCTGGTACTGCACTCCCAGGTGGTACTTTACTCCCAGCTGGTACTGCACTCCCAGCTGGTACTGCACTCCCAGCTGGTACTTTACTCCCAGGTGGTACTGCACTCCCAGGTGGTACTGCACTCCCAGGTGGTACTTTACTCCCAGCTGGTACTGCACTCCCAGGTGGTACTGCACTCCCAGGTGGTACTGCACTCCCAGGTGGTACTGCACTCCCAGGTGGTACTTTACTCCCAGGTGGTACTGCACTCCCAGCTGGTACTTTACTCCCAGCTGGTACTGCACTCCCAGCTGGTACTGCACTCCCAGCTGGTACTGCACTCCCAGCTGGTACTTTACTCCCAGCTGGTACTTTACTCCCAGCTGGTACTTTACTCCCAGCTGGTACTTTACTCCCAGCTGGTACTTTACTCCCAGGTGGTACTTTCCTCCCAGCTGGTACTGCACTCCCAGCTGGTACTTTACTCCCAGCTGGTACTTTACTCCCAGGTGGTACTTTACTCCCAGCTGGTACTTTACTCCCAGCTGGTACTTTACTCCCAGCTGGTACTTTACTCCCAGCTGGTACTTTACTCCCAGCTGGTACTTTACTCCCAGCTGGTACTGCACTCCCAGCTGGTACTTTACTCCCAGGTGGTACTGCACTCCCAGGTGGTACTGCACTCCCAGGTGGTACTGCACTCCCAGGTGGTACTTTACTCCCAGGTGGTACTGCACTCCCAGGTGGTACTTTACTCCCAGGTGGTACTGCACTCCCAGGTGGTACTTTACTCCCAGCTGGTACTTTACTCCCAGCTGGTACTTTACTCCCAGGTGGTACTGCACTCCCAGCTGGTACTTTACTCCCAGCTGGTACTTTACTCCCAGCTGGTACTTTACTCCCAGCTGGTACTTTACTCCCAGCTGGTACTTTACTCCCAGGTGGTACTGCACTCCCAGGTGGTACTGCACTCCCAGGTGGTACTGCACTCCCAGGTGGTACTTTACTCCCAGGTGGTACTTTACTCCCAGGTGGTACTGCACTCCCAGGTGGTACTGCACTCCCAGGTGGTACTTTACTCCCAGGTGGTACTTTACTCCCAGCTGGTACTTTACTCCCAGCTGGTACCTTACTCCCAGCTGGTACTTTACTCCCAGCTGGTACTTTACTCCCAGGTGGTACTTTACTCCCAGCTGGTACTGCACTCCCAGCTGGTACTTTACTCCCAGCTGGTACTGCACTCCCAGGTGGTACTTTACTCCCAGCTGGTACTTTACTCCCAGGTGGTACTTTACTCCCAGCTGGTACTTTACTCCCAGGTGGTACTTTACTCCCATTGGGAACTGCACTCCCAGCTGGTACTTTACTCCCAGCTGGTACTTTACTCCCAGCTGGTACTTTACTCCCAGCTGGTACTGCACTCCCAGCTGGTACTGCATTCCAGCTGGTACTACACTCCCAGCTGGTACTGCACTCCCAGCTGGTACTGCACTCCCAGCTGGTACTGCACTCCCAGGTGGTATTTACTCCCAGCTGGTACTGCACTCCCAGGTGGTACTTTACTCCCAGGTGGTACTTTACTCCCAGGTGGTACTTTACTCCCAGCTGGTACTTTACTCCCAGGTGGTACTTTACTCCCAGCTGGTACTGCACTCCCAGCTAGTACTTTACTCCCAGCTGGTACTGCACTCCCAGGTGGTACTTTACTCCCAGCTGGTACTTTACTCCCAGGTGGTACTGCACTCCCAGGTGGTACTTTACTCCCAGCTGGTACTGCACTCCCAGGTGGTACTTTACTCCCAGCTGGTACTGCACTCCCAGGTGGTACTTTACTCCCAGCTGGTACTGCACTCCCAGCTGGTACTTTACTCCCAGGTGGTACTTTACTCCCAGGTGGTACTTTACTCCCAGCTGGTACTGCACTCCCAGGTGGTACTTTACTCCCAGCTGGTACTGCACTCCCAGGTGGTACTTTACTCCCAGCTGGTACTGCACTCCCAGGTGGTACTTTACTCCCAGCTGGTACTTTACTCCCAGGTGGTACTTTACTCCCAGGTGGTACTTTACTCCCAGGTGGTACTTTACTCCCAGCTGGTACTGCACTCCCAGGTGTTACTTTACTCCCAGCTGGTACTGCACTCCCAGCTGGTACTGCACTCCCAGGTGGTACTGCACTCCCAGGTGGTACTTTACTCCCAGCTGGTACTGCACTCCCAGGTGGTACTTTACTCCCAGCTGGTACTGCACTCCCAGGTGGTACTTTACTCCCAGCTGGTACTTTACTCCCAGGTGGTACTTTACTCCCAGGTGGTACTTTACTCCCAGGTGGTACTTTACTCCCAGCTGGTACTGCACTCCCAGGTGGTACTTTACTCCCAGCTGGTACTGCACTCCCAGGTGTTACTTTACTCCCAGCTGGTACTGCACTCCCAGCTGGTACTGCACTCCCAGGTGGTACTGCACTCCCAGGTGGTACTTTACTCCCAGCTGGTACTGCACTCCCAGGTGGTACTGCACTCCCAGCTGGTACTGCACTCCCAGCTGGTACTTTACTCCCAGCTGGTACTGCACTCCCAGCTGGTACTGCACTCCCAGGTGGTACTGTACTCCCAGCTGGTACTGCACTCCCAGCTGGTACTGCACTCCCAGCTTGTACTGCACTCCCAGGTGGTACTGCACTCCCAGCTGGTACTGCACTCCCAGCTGGTACTGCACTCCCAGGTGGTACTTTACTCCCAGGTGGTACTGCACTCCCAGGTGGTACTTTACTCCCAGGTGGTACTGCACTCCCAGGTGGTACTGCACTCCCAGGTGGTACTTTACTCCCAGCTGGTACTGCACTCCCAGGTGGTACTGCACTACCAGGTGGTACTGCACTCCCAGGTGGTACTGCACTCCCAGGTGGTAATTTACTCCCAGGTGGTACTGCACTCCCAGCTGGTACTTTACTCCCAGCTGGTACTGCACTCCCAGCTGGTACTGCACTCCCAGCTGGTACTGCACTCCCAGGTGGTACTGCACTCCCAGGTGGTGCTGCACTCCCAGCTGGTACTTTACTCCCAGGTGGTACTGCACTCCCAGGTGGTACTGCACTCCCAGCTGGTACTTTACTCCCAGGTGGTACTTTACTCCCAGCTGGTACTGCACTCCCAGCTGGTACTGCACTCCCAGGTGGTACTTTACTCCCAGCTGGTACTGCACTCCCAGCTGGTACTGCACTCCCAGCTGGTACTTTACTCCCAGCTGGTACCGCACTCCCAGGTGGTACTTTACTCCCAGCTGGTACTGCACTCCCAGCTGGTACTGCACTCCCAGCTGGTGCTGCACTCCCAGGTGGTACTGCACTCCCAGCTGGTACTGCACTCCCAGCTGGTACTTTACTCCCAGGTGGTACTGCACTCCCAGGTGGTACTGCACTCCCAGGTGGTACTTTACTCCCAGCTGGTACTGCACTCCCAGGTGGTACTGCACTCCCAGGTGGTACTGCACTCCCAGGTGGTACTGCACTCCCAGGTGGTACTTTACTCCCAGGTGGTACTGCACTCCCAGCTGGTACTTTACTCCCAGCTGGTACTGCACTCCCAGCTGGTACTGCACTCCCAGCTGGTACTGCACTCCCAGCTGGTACTTTACTCCCAGCTGGTACTTTACTCCCAGCTGGTACTTTACTCCCAGCTGGTACTTTACTCCCAGCTGGTACTTTACTCCCAGGTGGTACTTTCCTCCCAGCTGGTACTGCACTCCCAGCTGGTACTTTACTCCCAGCTGGTACTTTACTCCCAGCTGGTACTTTACTCACAGGTGGTACTTTACTCCCAGCTGGTACTTTACTCCCAGCTGGTACTTTACTCCCAGGTGGTACTTTACTCCCAGCTGGTACTTTACTCCCAGCTGGTACTTTACTCCCAGCTGGTACTTTACTCCCAGGTGGTACTTTACTCCCAGCTGGTACTGCACTCCCAGCTGGTACTTTACTCCCAGCTGGTACTTTACTCCCAGGTGGTACTTTACTCCCAGCTGGTACTTTACTCCCAGGTGGTACTTTACTCCCAGCTGGTACTTTACTCCCAGGTGGTACTTTACTCCCAGGTGGTACTTTACTCCCAGGTGGTACTGCACTCCCAGCTGGTACTTTACTCCCAGCTGGTACTTTACTCCCAGCTGGTACTTTACTCCCAGGTGGTACTGCACTCCCAGGTGGTACTTTACTCCCAGGTGGTACTTTACTCCCAGGTGGTACTGCACTCCCAGGTGGTACTGCACTCCCAGGTGGTACTTTACTCCCAGCTGGTACTTTACTCCCAGCTGGTACTTTACTCCCAGGTGGTACTGCACTCCCAGCTGGTACTTTACTCCCAGCTGGTACTTTACTCCCAGCTGGTACTTTACTCCCAGCTGGTACTTTACTCCCAGGTGGTATTTTACTCCCAGCTGGTACTTTACTCCCAGCTGGTACTTTACTCCCAGGTGGTACTTTACTCCCAGGTGGTACTTTACTCCCAGCTGGTACTTTACTCCCAGCTGGTACTTTACTCCCAGCTGGTACTTTACTCCCAGCTGGTACTTTACTCCCAGCTGGTACTTTACTCCCAGCTGGTACTTTACTCCCAGGTGGTACTTTACTCCCAGCTGGTACTTTACTCCCAGCTGGTACTTTACTCCCAGGTGGTACTTTACTCCCAGCTGGTACTTTACTCCCAGGTGGTACTTTACTCCCAGGTGGTACTTTACTCCCAGGTGGTACTTTACTCCCAGGTGGTACTGCACTCCCAGCTGGTACTTTACTCCCAGCTGGTACTTTACTCCCAGGTGGTACTTTACTCCCAGCTGGTACTTTACTCCCAGCTGGTACTTTACTCCCAGCTGGTACTTTACTCCCAGCTGGTACTTTACTCCCAGCTGGTACTTTACTCCCAGCTGGTACTTTACTCCCAGGTGGTACTGCACTCCCAGGTGGTACTGCACTCCCAGGTGGTACTTTACTCCCAGGTGGTACTTTACTCCCAGGTGGTACTGCACTCCCAGGTGGTACTTTACTCCCAGCTGGTACTTTACTCCCAGCTGGTACTTTACTCCCAGGTGGTACTGCACTCCCAGGTGGTACTGCACTCCCAGGTGGTACTTTACTCCCAGGTGGTACTTTACTCCCAGCTGGTACTTTACTCCCAGCTGGTACTTTACTCCCAGCTGGTACTTTACTCCCAGGTGGTACTGCACTCCCAGCTGGTACTTTACTCCCAGCTGGTACTGCACTCCCAGGTGGTACTTTACTCCCAGCTGGTACTTTACTCCCAGGTGGTACTTTACTCCCAGCTGGTACTTTACTCCCAGGTGGTACTGCACTCCCAGGTGGTACTGCACTCCCAGCTGGTACTTTACTCCCAGCTGGTACTTTACTCCCAGCTGGTACTTTACTCCCAGCTGGTACTTTACTCCCAGCTGGTACTGCACTCCCAGCTGGTACTACACTCCCAGCTGGTACTGCACTCCCAGCTGGTACTGCACTCCCAGCTGGTACTACACTCCCAGGTGGTACTTTACTCCCAGCTGGTACTGCACTCCCAGCTGGTACTTTACTCCCAGTTGGTACTGCACTCCCAGGTGGTACTTTACTCCCAGCTGGTACTTTACTCCCAGCTGGTACTTTACTCCCAGCTGGTACTTTACTCCCAGGTGGTACTTTACTCCCAGCTGGTACTTTACTCCCAGCTGGTACTTTACTCCCAGGTGGTACTTTACTCCCAGCTGGTACTTTACTCCCAGGTGGTACTTTACTCCCAGGTGGTACTTTACTCCCAGGTGGTACTTTACTCCCAGGTGGTACTGCACTCCCAGCTGGTACTTTACTCCCAGCTGGTACTTTACTCCCAGGTGGTACTTTACTCCCAGCTGGTACTTTACTCCCAGCTGGTACTTTACTCCCAGCTGGTACTTTACTCCCAGCTGGTACTTTACTCCCAGCTGGTACTTTACTCCCAGCTGGTACTTTACTCCCAGGTGGTACTGCACTCCCAGGTGGTACTGCACTCCCAGGTGGTACTTTACTCCCAGGTGGTACTTTACTCCCAGGTGGTACTGCACTCCCAGGTGGTACTTTACTCCCAGCTGGTACTTTACTCCCAGCTGGTACTTTACTCCCAGGTGGTACTGCACTCCCAGGTGGTACTGCACTCCCAGGTGGTACTTTACTCCCAGGTGGTACTTTACTCCCAGCTGGTACTTTACTCCCAGCTGGTACTTTACTCCCAGCTGGTACTTTACTCCCAGGTGGTACTGCACTCCCAGCTGGTACTTTACTCCCAGCTGGTACTGCACTCCCAGGTGGTACTTTACTCCCAGCTGGTACTTTACTCCCAGGTGGTACTTTACTCCCAGCTGGTACTTTACTCCCAGGTGGTACTGCACTCCCAGGTGGTACTGCACTCCCAGCTGGTACTTTACTCCCAGCTGGTACTTTACTCCCAGCTGGTACTTTACTCCCAGCTGGTACTTTACTCCCAGCTGGTACTGCACTCCCAGCTGGTACTACACTCCCAGCTGGTACTGCACTCCCAGCTGGTACTGCACTCCCAGCTGGTACTACACTCCCAGGTGGTACTTTACTCCCAGCTGGTACTGCACTCCCAGCTGGTACTTTACTCCCAGTTGGTACTGCACTCCCAGGTGGTACTTTACTCCCAGCTGGTACTGCACTCCCAGGTGGTACTGCACTCCCAGCTGGTACTTTACTCCCAGCTGGTACTGCACTCCCAGGTGGTACTTTACTCCCAGCTGGTACTTTACTCCCAGGTGGTACTTTACTCCCAGCTGGTACTTTACTCCCAGGTGGTACTTTACTCCCAGCTGGTACTGCACTCCCAGGTGGTACTTTACTCCCAGCTGGTACTGCACTCCCAGGTGGTACTTTACTCCCAGCTGGTACTGCACTCCCAGGTGGTACTTTACTCCCAGCTGGTACTGCACTCCCAGCTGGTACTGCACTCCCAGGTGGTACTGCACTCCCAGGTGGTACTTTACTCCCAGCTGGTACTGCACTCCCAGGTGGTACTGCACTCCCAGCTGGTACTGCACTCCCAGCTGGTACTTTACTCCCAGCTGGTACTGCACTCCCAGCTGGTACTGCACTCCCAGCTGGTACTGCACTCCCAGCTGGTACTGCACTCCCAGCTGGTACTGCACTCCCAGGTGGTACTGCACTCCCAGCTGGTACTGCACTCCCAGCTGGTACTTTACTCCCAGGTGGTACTGCACTCCCAGGTGGTACTGCACTCCCAGGTGGTACTTTACTCCCAACTGGTACTGCACTCCCAGCTGGTACTTTACTCCCAGGTGGTACTGCACTCCCAGGTGGTACTGCACTCCCAGGTGGTACTGCACTCCCAGGTGGTACTGCACTCCCAGCTGGTACTTTACTCCCAGCTGGTACTGCACTCCCAGGTGGTACTGCACTCCCAGGTGGTACTTTACTCCCTGGTGGTACTGCACTCCCAGCTGGTACTTTACTCCCAGCTGGTACTGCACTCCCAGCTGGTACTGCACTCCCAGCTGGTACTTTACTCCCAGGTGGTACTGCACTCCCTTGTGGTACTGCACTCCCAGCTCGTACTGCACTCCCAGCTGGTACTTTACTCCCAGCTGGTACTTTACTCCCAGGTGGTACTGCACTCCCAGGTGGTACTTTACTCCCAGCTGGTACTGCACTCCCAGGTGGTACTTTACTCCCAGCTGGTACTGCACTCCCAGGTGGTACTTTACTCCTCGGTGGTACTGCACTCACAGTCATAAAGAATGTATTGGTGACTTTGTTGCACATGGTCTTGGTGCAATGGGTAGAATGGAAACTGGATCGCAGGGATTCGTAGAGGGAGAGATGTGTGACATGCTGAACTTTAAGGAGGATGAGCAAGTTTGAAAAAGAGCAGTATTTACAGAGGTCAAAAAGATCAAGGGTGGGTTCTTTGATGGGGCGGGGAAGAAAAATGATGATGGTCATCTTGAACAGTAAGGGCCTGAAGAACCGGAGGAGAGGGGAGCCATTGATGAAGTTAGTGACACATTTTATGAAGGAGGGATAATTATATTACGAGTTGCCTCAGTAAGCAATTGAATGGCAGTTAAGCGAGTCTTTTGGAGGTGATGAGCTTAGTGGGGGTTGTTAGAATGATAGGGGAGGAGAAGCTGCAGAATGATGTGGGGTTGGGGCAAGGATGTGGGGCACATGGGGGACTTCAGGGCAGAGGAGGAGGTGACTGAGGCAGCTGAGCAGCTGATTTTGAGGCAAAGAAATTCATAAGCTTCCCACATTTGGTGTTGGAGATGAAGGTGGGGAGAGCAAAGGAAGGGAGGCAGCATGTCATTGAAAAGAGGAACCCGGGGGTGTCTTTTTTCTCCAAATATCGCCTTTTCTTCAATGAATATGAAAAGTAAGGTGAATATTGGTGGAAGTAAAAGATCCCATGGCACTATTTGAAGAAGAACAAGAGAGTTCTCCTGGTATCCTGGCCAACATTTATCTCTCAAACAGCACCGCTCAAAGCAGGTTATAGCTGGTCATTTATCTCATTGTTTGTGGGACCTTTTATGGGTGCAAATTGGCTGCCACATTTCCTACATTATAACAGTGACTACACTTCAAAAAAAGGTTTTATTTGGCTGTTGAAGCACTTTGGGATGTCCTAAAGTTGTGAAAGGCATTATTTCATTCAAGGTATTTCTTTCTTTCTATTGATTGCATATGTTTTCGCTTCCCTCAAGGTGCTCCTGGCCCCCCAGGTGAGCCATTGATCTACAGGTATGGATCAGCCATTACAATTCATTGGTCCAGTGGAGACTCCGGCAAGGCACCAATCAGCCGATATGTCATTGAGGCCAGACCATCAGGTGAGAAGTTCAACTCTTACCGCCATTCACCCCGAAAGCATGACTGGTACTGACCATTTGGGAAATAATGTTCGGGGTGGGGATTGAGAACAGTTATTCCATAGCTTACCATTTCATGGCATAAAGAGTTAGCACAATGGTACACTTGCAAAACATCTCACTTACTCTCTATTCCAGAGTCCCATATTTTCTCTCCTTGTGGCCAACTTAGCATCTAGCCATCACGTTGCTGCAAAAGTCATTAAACAACTGCACAGCAATAGTGCTAAAGAATATCCATGCTATACAAATCTAAATATTAATTAGTTACAGGCTCAAGATCATTTGTTTTGCTACAGAAGTCTTTAAAGGGTTAACAGAGTTGCAGAAACTAAATCAACATCTGTTTTTAAGTGCTTATGTTTGATCAGATTATCCAAGAATGTTTCCATCTTGTTTCTAAGTTGTTTTTTCAATCTTTCAGATACATAAAGTACCCCCCCCCCCCCCCACTACAACCACTTAATTTTTCAATATCTTTATTACACTGGGACTGTATTAAATACAGCAATCAAAAGCAAATGTTAAAAAGATTTTTAAAAAGCATAAAAATACAAATTAAAGTACAGATCTCTAATGCTGATAAAATAACACCATGGAAACAGTTTATATCTTGAATATCTTCAATCAGCTACATTTATAGAAAGGTTGTCAGAAATCCAAGATGTTAACTCAAATCCCTCCTCCCTCTTTTTCAAAGTCTATGCTTTAGAAATAGTAAACAGCCCGAGAAAACTCATGCAAAGTTGATTTTGCACTTTTAAATCCTTCATAGATTGGGAGAGGGACAAAATATGTTCACATCATAGTGGGAGAGGGACAAAATATGTTCACATCATAGGGGAAGAATTGCTTTGGTCACTGTATAACAAAATCATAAACACGGTCTTTTTGAATTAATTTACAATATTGTTACACATAACATTCAATAATAATAATAATTCAACTTTATTGTCATTGCACAAGTACATGAACAACGAAATGTGATCTTGCAAGCTCCCATGACTGGGCGAAGCAAAGCCGCTGCGTCGGTGCGCGCCGCCATTCCATTTCCAGCATTCCTCCTGTCTGACCATCTTCAGCCCAACGCCCGGGCCTGCTCACCAGCCGCTCCTCCTTCCGTGACCTTCTCACCAACCGCCCCTCCTCGGGGCTCCTTCCGTGACCTTCTGCACCCTGGTCTTCCCTGATGGTCACCCCTCCAGGTACTAACCAGGCCTGGCTCTGCTTAGCTTCCAAGCCTTGCCAGTGACCCTGTCCCTAGTCCAAGCAATTCTTCCCCTACACACAGTAGTAAATAAATGTTTTCCTTTCTGTAGCATTCTCTTTATATTATTCTGCTATTTTTATGGGTCTTATTTTTATTTTGGCTGTTGAAGAAAAAATACGTTGAACCTTTCTCTATTTCCCAGTGTCTTGTTTGTGCTTCCTCCCATATTCTCCCACGGTTTTTTTTTCGTGCTCCAGTTTATCTGCCATCCACACTCAGTGCCCTGACTGTGTGACCTCATACCTGCTGGAACTTCTTTTTAAGTTTCCGGATTCCACTTCATGGTCCTCAGCATCGTCACGCCGACTGACTGGGTTATACCAGATGTCCTGTCTGAGCACCTCGAGCGCAAATGATAACTTAAAATTACCTGTGGTGAAATTTTAAATAATAGTGGACAATTTAATAACAACGAAACAGTCAAATGTTTTTGCGAGTAAGATGCCTGTCACTTGAGCCTATTTGCTTTAGTTGGCTAAGTTTGGTCAGTTCTCAGCTAGGTGAAAGAAAGATGTTCAGGTGATCTCATCCTGCTCACCCCGGTCAAATTACGACAGTTCGACCAACAGTTCAGAAAAAATAAAGGCTCACCAATTTCACACTGAAGAGAGATATTTAAGAGAAAACTTCCTGGATTCTACCTGTCCAACTTTAGGTATAGCCCAATTCCTAATGAACTCTTAGAAGAGACTTGGCTGTAAGGTCAAAGGAAATGCTTTGCTAGCTGATGTTTACAATCACACATAGGCGAGATGTGAAACCCCTGACAAACAGGTAAATGGGGTCTGAATAAGAAGGACAAATGAAAGTGTATTCCTCCAATGAGCAAAAAATATTTCTAACTGAGGGCCTATTGAATCATAGGAGCTGCTATCTACATTATTCTTTTTGATGTGTCACTTTTCTTTGTGTGACTGGATGGTCTGTCTTGGTATTCTTTTCCTTTTTGTTGACAAAGGAACTCTTTTCTTTGATTAAGTCTGCTGTCCACCCATTTAATATGGCACATCACTTCTGGCTAATCTGATTGAAAATCTGGCAACCCAGACCTCTGTCCAAGTCTTGGCCGTATATGTGTACCTGCAGTTGGCTGATCACACCAGCCATGGTCTCTTGACTGGAACAGGACATGTGGTAGTAGTAGCCTTCATGAGGGAGAAAAAAAAAGTTATTGGAACAATTCTATTCAAAAAAAAATAAGGGTGAATGAACAAATTGAACTGTAAACATTTTATTTGTTTCATTGTAGTACCTGTGAATAATGAGACTGCAAAATTGTTTACTAGAAATGTGACTTGTTAAGAGACCAATGAACTATGTCCTATTGACTGTAACTGCTGTTGAAACATGTTTTAGTTGTTCATTCAAAACTGCTGAACCTTTGCAGTTTTATTGTGCATGGAAACTTAAATTGATTTATATTGTCATGCCTTCCATGGTTGGTAGATATTATGACGTGATAGCTTTCCTTAACTCTATGCTGCTCTAGCTCCCTGATGGCTTAGTGGGTAATTACACCCCTTGGTATGAACTAAACCAAGTGGATCTGAAGCTCCTAGATTTGAATCTATGCTAAGGTAGTTGACTTCAGGCTACGCAACAGTTCAGGTTTATATTTGGTCTGCGTATCTCTGGGAGAGGGCGAGGTAAGCGAACCAGAGTTCCACATCCTGATGATGGACACTGTTCATTTTTATCCCCCTGGATTTGAAATTGTGATTAGTGCTCGGTTTGCTGAATACAGCAATCAGACAGAGTAGGTAATCCTGCAGGTTTTAACCTGGCAGTTTGTCCTGGAATATTGTGTCATGTGTTAACATTTTACTTCAATGTACCTGAAAATATTATTCCATTAAACTGAAATGGAACCACATGCTCTCGCTGATGATTCAGTCAATAAATGTTCTGCTCAGTGTGGAACTGAGCCTTGAAGAGTAGAAAGGACCTAGGTTTAATATTGGTCTGTTCTGAGTTAATCTTAACCAGAGCAGCAGTAAGGGTCCCATTTTTAACCTCACTGACCTTGTCATCCAGTGTGTCTGTGTGGACATAGGTTGAGACAAGATTGGGTTTGGCTGTGATGTTCCCCACAGTTGAATAGCCTGCTAACAGTCATGGGTTAAACATTTCTGCAGTTTCTGGGGTCTGCCCGGTGTTAAATATTGATGGTATGCTCCTGGCATTCTGGTTGCCAGTCATTGAGAGCTTGCTAATTGAGGGTCGAGAACTAGTTTGTTCCTGCAGGATTTAAAGGTCTGCAGCAGCTAAAAGGGACAACCTCAGCAAGAATAGTTTTGGCAACTAAACTGAAAAGCCTAGAGCCTCTAGATTCACTGATGTAGAAGTCCTTCTGCAAGAAGTCAGGCAGAGGAGGGTGACACAGTGTGGTATGTAACAATACTGGCCCATAAGGAGAGCAGCTCTAGTAGCAGGAGGTGGCCAGGGCAGTCAGTGCCAACTAGTACATGGCAACTCAATGCAGGAAAAAGTGTAATGATCTACCAAATCAGGCCAAGCGAGGGCAGTCAGCCACACGTTCCAAGAAGGCACTGTACCAAATATGCC
This sequence comes from Somniosus microcephalus, assembly GCF_052327205.1. Lineage (NCBI taxonomy): Eukaryota > Metazoa > Chordata > Chondrichthyes > Squaliformes > Somniosidae > Somniosus > Somniosus microcephalus. The sequence goes on along the minus strand of NC_141007.1, from coordinate 51,883,588 downwards.
AGACACTTTCAGTCTTCTCCCCTCACATTGTGCTTGAATTTATAGTCTATACAGTTCTTTTTACACTCTCAGCCTTCACCTGGAAGTGTTCTTTCACTCATGGCCTTAAATGCAATCACCCCACGTGGTATGCAATTACGTTGTGCATGGACTTGTCATCAACTCCCTTCTCAAGGGCAACTCGGGATGGGCAATAAATGCTGGCCTTGCCAGCGATGCCCACATCTCATGAACGAATAATTAAAAAAAATTCCGGTCTGCTTGCTGACACCTGGGTTGTACAGGGTTTCACTGGTACCATTAGGTTTGTTGCAGCTAGCAATGTATTCTCTTCTGCATTATCTTCAGGCTGTTGCTTCTCTTGCTTGCAGTAGAGGGTTCATCTCTGGGACTTCCATGTGGAAGCCTCTTTGTAGGGTGAAATTATGTAATACTAGCTGAAGTGCCCGGCGGTGCCGAGGCTTTTTCGAGGGCATGTTGTTGTTGGAAGAGAGAGAGAGAGCGACTGGGGGTAGAGAGAGAGCGACTGGGGGGAAGAGAGAGAGCGCGGGTGGGGGGAAGAGAGGGCGGGGGGGGAAGGGAGGGCGGGGGGGGAGGGAGGGCGGGGCGGGGGGGAAAGGGAGGGCGGGGGGGAAGGGAGGGGGGAAAGGGAGGGCGGGGGGGAAGGGAGGGGGGAAGGGAGGGCGGGGGGGAAGGGAGGGAGGGGTAGGGGGGGAAGGGGGGGAGAAGGGAGAGGGGGGGAGGGGGGGAAGGGGGGAGAAGGGAGAGGGGGGAGGGGGGGAAGGGAGGGCGGGGGGGAGGGGGGGAAGGGAGGGCGGGGGGGGAGGGAGGGCGGGGGCCCCCCCGAGGGTCGCGGCCCCCCGAGGGTCGCGGCCCCCCCGAGGGTCGCGGCCCCCCCCCGAGGGTCGCGCCCCCCCCCCCCGAGGGTCGCGCCCCCCCCCCCCCGAGGTGAAGACCACCGATTGCAGCTGTGCGAGACAGCCGGCGGGCCCGGTTGCCAGGGTAACCCTTGACGCTCAGCAAGCCCCGCCCCCCGGCCGAGCCAGAGAGAGACGCCGCGTCTCAGCTCCTGCTGCGCGCACACCCTTTAGTAAAGTAGCGGCGCTGGGCTGAGGCCCGCCCCTCCAGCCTTCGAGTGGGGCCGGGAGGTGCCTAGCTCGGGCGTGGGTGCGGAGGAGAAGCCGAGGCTTTGAGGCCTACCTGGAAAAACGGGGAAAGGTAGGAAAATTAATGAGATTAGATAAGTTAATTCGTTTCTAAATCATTTTTTTTTTAAACAATATGGCCTAGAAATTCAGTTAAGGCCCGCCAGCAGGCTAACGCCCAAATGTTAGCGCTGCGCGCGGAGCCACTTGCGCCCGCCGGAAATTCAGTTTTAGCGCCCCAACTCGAAGGCGGCCACTATTCAAGGGTTTCGGCGCCCCCGCTTGCGGCGCTGAAACTGAATTTCTGCGCTGTAGGCCCCGCTGCGCCACCCGCTGCGGAGCGGCAGGCTGCGGTACTGCAGGCCTCCTCCTTCTCTTAAGGGGGAGGTGCCTGCAACAGCGAGATCGCCGCTGGATTGTGCCGGCAAATGAGCCCGGCACCACGGAGAAGTGCCGGGCTCGCGGAAAGCAGCCGGCAATGCCGCGGGGGGGGGGGGTGGAGGAGGCCGGGGAAGGAGGTGCGGGCAGGCGGCCGCCGAAAAAGCGGCCGGCCGCACCTTCCCCTTTAAAGCGCCCCAGTAGCGCAGCAGTACGGCCCCGTTTTTCCAGCGCTGTTTGCGGCCGCTGCAGAAGAGGCGGCCGCAACTAAATATGGGGTTTGGGCCGGAAGCGGGGTGGAACCGGGGCACTGCGCACACCGATGACGTCATCAGTGTCGGCGCAGCGCTACCGGCTACCGCCGCCATTAACGCAGCGCTGAATATCAGCGCACCCTCTTACACTGGCGCAGAAACCCTATTTGGGCGGTAACTGGGCGCAAAGCCCACTGAATTTCTAGGCCTATGTGTTTTAAAAGCAACGTTTTTTTTAAAGACGCAGAAAGCGGGAAAAAGGAAAAGTTTGGAATCAAGATGGCGGCGACTCACCTCGGTTCAGAACGATAAGGCCCGCCCACACACGCACCGATTGGCCCGGCCGCACGCGGCAGCAAGCCGCCGTACGATTGGTCGACCTCGAGGTCACTCTGTCGCTAATGAGCGGATAATGAGATGCTAATGAGCGGAATGTTGAAGGTTTTTGGGATACCGCGGGTGCGATTTTAGCCCGGCCGAAACGTAAATACGCTTAAAACCGTCTCGGAAGCGTAAGCTTTCTTTGGAGGTAACGCGCGCGTAGGTACGCCCTGTAACTTTCGAGCGCATAGCCCGCCAGACGCACACGCGATGACAGACAGAATGACAGAATGACAGACAGAACGACCGATTTATATATATAGATAGATACAGCACAACACCATGATTGTTGAATGCCCCCAGATTGATCCAAGCACCTGAAGCATGCCATCAAAATACCACTGGTATGCTCTATTACTGGTGGTTGAACATACGTCATTGTTATGCTGCCCAGCTGTTATCCTGGGAAAGCACACAGGTGTCATAAGCCATGACTGTAGAGGGTGACCTTGATCTCCAAGGTTACACCCAGAGGCTTGCCTTTAGCTGCTTGGGAAGCAAGCATTCATTTGCTTGCTGGTGCGCTGCAGGTTACAAACAAGATGCACATTGAGAGAATGGGATCCTTTCCTGTTGATGTAATACTGACATTAATCAAGGCGGCTTTGATCACCGCACGGGTTCAATCTCGGATTCCTTGGACTTTGGGAATCATGCCACTCAGTAAAATTGCAATGTCATGTGGCAGCTGCTTGTCAATAAGAAACTGATGAAATTACAAGCTGTGGAGAAGAATGCATCCATGACTTGCTTGATTCATCAGTGCACAATTGTTTGTGTGTATGTGTATGTATATATATGTATAGCAGAAATTTGGCATTAAAAGCACGTAGTCACTTAGCTATTACTGTTTGAATCTGGAATACGAGCACTGTTGTAACTGCATCTCATACTCTCTACTCATCCAAAATGTCTTTATGGAATAACAGCGGCAAAGCCTCCTATGCCACTTTTCAAGCTGGTGACACTGTCTCCAAGTCTTGTCACCTGGAACTCTCTGTCATTTTTGCATAAGTTCAAGTGTAGACTTGGTGAGCCAGGATTGCTGGAATTTGCGTTAGGTCACCATAAGGTTTTTGTATCCCATTTGCCACCCTGGTCCAAATTGACCAGCTCATTCCATGGTCTCAGCAGTCACCACATTCAATCCTCCTGAGATGTCTGTCCTCAGCACAGTATCTTTCAGCTGCACCTTGTTTATTACGCTGTTAACACTCACTATCTACTCTCACACATGAAGAATAACTGCTTGGGTTAGGTACTGTAAGCCTCCCAGCAAGGATCAATGACTTCGGGAAAGCAGAAGGGAAAACTGGAGGAGGCAAAGCATTTAAAAGTAGCTTTTTTTTAAAAACTGAGACCATGCTCATGTGTATGGATTTGTATCACACGAGGCAGTGCTGTTACCCATTGAGCTGTCTGGGCTCTGCAAATCACTCAATTATGGAAATTGGCTGTATCTTCCATATTTAATCTGTTGCAGGAAATTCTAGGTTGGCACTATGTATTCTCCAAGGGGCATTACGCAGCTGCACTCTGACCTGCCATCAACATCAAGCCCAGATGATGATCCTGTGAGGGTCATATCTTTGATGCAAAGGTCAAAATCTTGAGGGTTACATCAGCTGTGTAAAGCTTACTTATAGAGCTGTCAAATTACCGTCGTAGAACTGATTTTCTGCCTGCCGTATGGCCCAAAGATCACACAGCTGCTGTAAACAATGCTAAAAGCACAGCATGATAAAGCCACAGCTTCAGAAAGTGGTGCATGTTGTGGAAGTACCACTTTTGAAGAGACAGCCTCAATCTCTTTCTTTTCTGTGCTCTATTGAAGTGGTTTTATTCCTTCTGTTAGCGAGCTCTGTGTGACTCATTGTCGGACCTTGCGGGGGCGGGGCCTCTCATGGTGTGCCCCATTAGTTAGACTTTTTTCTGCACCCTTCAGCTCGAAAAACGTTTGTGCCATAACTTGCTGGAATTGCGAGCTGATAACGGCCATGGGACCTTAGTTAACGGTGTGACCAACAGTGTATCTCCTTAACTAATGAGAATAAAGGATTGGGTAAGAACTAGAGGAACAATGGAGAAGGAGGGTAGAGTCAAATCAGGCACAGAAGGAGAAGAGAGGGAAAGAAAATTTGGATTGAGAGAGAAAAAGGAGACAGAAAGGAAAAGTAAGAAAAAAATGTAAAAAATTATAAATTTAACATTTTAAAAATCAATTGACTACATGCAGGAATGAGATTGAACACTTTAAACTGTTCCCATTGTGGGCCAAGGGAGGTTGATTGGTATGGCATTAACAATTATCATGTCGTTATAAAAGGGACTTATACTCTTAATTACTAGACTTAACTTTCTGTGGCAAGTATAATGGGCAATTAATGCGCAAATCCAGCAAGTTTTTAGAAATAGCAGGGATGCTAAGGGCGAGATGCCATTTGTGTGAAGCAAATCGTCCAGCAATTTCTGGACATTCACAGCTCATGCCGTATCTCTTAATCCCCTGAACATACTGGCTGATTTTCACATTAATAATGGAGTGCATTGTTAACACCCCGTTATTTTTCCAGCAAGCTCTAGCACGATGTGTTAGTATAATTTGTTTCTAGGATCTGACTGATAATTCTACTGGCCAGTGAGGTGATGTCTTTATTCATTGCAATAAAATTAGAAATGATAGTTTACTAAATTGTACGACTCTGATCAGTGAGGTATGTCCCAGCCAAAAGAGCAATAGTGTGCTATTAATAGTACAGAAGTCAACTCGCATGTTTCTCTAACATGAGAATTACCATTGTGCTGTATTTTTTAGTCCACTCACAATATTATGCCAAAATCTTGAAATTTTTGACATGTTGACTAATGGAGTTGCCCTTTCTTTATGATTGCCATTTTGTCTCTCTGGAGTCCTGCTGTGCTGACTTAAACTATTAAGGTACCTCTCCAGAGTGCCACTGCGCCAACTCTGGCCTCTGTTGGTCCTCCCCAGTATGCCATTGCATCAACCCCAGCTGCCTCTTGCTGACCCTGAACTACATGTTGTAGTCTGGTTTCATTATAAATCTATACATTTTGTTGTTTGAATGATAAATTTGGTGCAGGTTGTGTTAAAGTATATTTAGCAATAGTCTGCTTCTGATTAATTGGTACTGTGTAGTAATTGTGCCTGAGTGTGTCTGAGACTAAACTGAAATACCTTCAAACTAAGGATAATGTTCTTCCAAACCGGAGATGACTTTGCTAAAATGATTAAATGAGAAAAGCAGTATGACATTTAGTCGGGGAACAAAAAGGTAAATAGGCCCAAATTTCTAGTGGTACCATTGTGCCACTGGAAGTAAAATAGTACAGGAGCTCAGAGGAATGGGAATAGGCCATTCAGCCTCTCAAGCCCATTCAGCCTGCCTGGTGCTGAGCCTGTTGTAAATTACAAAGTCAGCTAACTTACGTATAGGGAGGCTTGTAGGCTGTGTAAATAAAGTTTGCACCATCTCAGATATGCTGGCGGATAGAAGTGGAAAATTGAGGAAAAGGCAGGAATTGGGCCCCGAATGGCTGACTGAGGTGAGGGGAGTAGAGGGAGCAGAAAATAGCTGGAGAAGAATCAGAGACCTGCTACAGCTGTACGATAAAGAACTTGAAGGTGGCATTGGAGAAAGCAGGCAACCTGAAATGGGCCGGAGAGCTGCCAAAAATGTGGTACACACTCTGTGGAAGGAGGTGGCTGTGGCAGTAAATGGCATCTCCTTGAACCCCAGAATTCTTTTGCAATGCAGGAATAAGTTTAATGACCTCACCTGCTTCCCCTGGCCCTTCCTTGCAGTCTGTTTATGAGTGTGTCACTCTTTCATTCATTACCCTGACAGTATCAGAGAAGTCCAAGGTGGAGCAAGTGGTGGCACCACAAACATCTGAATATGTTCCCTCCCCCGTGGCCCATGCCCCCCAACCCCCCACCCAACCTCCAGACCAATCAACGCAAACCAAAGTGGATGCTTTGACCACTGGGCTTAAAGCTTTGAGGGATCATTTAGAGAATGATGAAAACCTGCTTCTAACAGCTTAGGCTGCCACCTCTTGGGGTCGAAAGGATTTAACTGATACCATCAAGTCTTCTCTCCCACTCAAATCTAGGACCTGGCACAAGTGGCATAGCTAGAATATGCCCTCATGTTGCCATTCTATCTCCTGATAAAAGTGCATGTGACTTGTCCAGCCAACTCCCTCAGATGCCTTCTCATGTTGGTGGCAGGTGGCAGGATCGAGGACAAGATTATTCACCCACCTACAGTGGCAATGCACCTTGCTGAAGAAGCCCTAAAATGAAGGCCACCTCAGTCCCAACGATCTCATGCTGCCACAGTGCAGCCAAGCACCACAGACATCCCTGGTGCTCAGATAACACCTCAGCACAGCAGCAGGATTGGTTTAAGAACAACACTGAGAGTCACCGGGGTAGACATGGTGGTAAAAAGAAGCATCTATTTGGTTTTGTGTTTTGAGAAGATGCTTGGAGGTCAGTTTGCAACAGGACATACAATAGAAACCCTAACTGATTTTACCCCATCCTAGCCCAAGGGCGGTGAGGCTAATTATAGCACCCTACTGCTGTCTGGGCTGAGATCAGCTATCTCAGCATGGACAAATGACTGAACATTGGGATCTTCCCAAGTCTGTGTGTCCCAGTACTACACTGGGTAGTGCATTTACCACTGAGCTATGGAGGGAGGTAGCTTGCAGATTTCCATTGGCTCTGACCATAACTGACTGCAAAACTATTGTTGAAATTCACCATCAGAGTGATATCCTGTGTATCTCAGGATGTGGTTGCATTCAAGCCCAGAAAGACAAAAGGGTAACCCACCTGGCCAGAAACTGACCGAGTCGGATCACACAACCATTTAAAGTCAATGGAAAGTAAAATCGGGTGGAGTGTAACGGATGCCCAATCCATCAGTTTCCCACCAGGCGGGATAGTTAAAATGATCCCCGGGTACAGAACTCCTTTGTGCAATAGCTGTTGAGATGAAATACATCACTTTCCAGATCCTAGGGGTTGAAGTTCACACCACAATACCCTCCTATATCTGTCGCTGACTGCTAGTGGAAAGAAACATTTCATTGGGATAGCTTGAATCATCTATTCTGCCCCCTCCAAAAAAAAAAGCCTTTGACTCTGTGATCCGAGTGCCTGAGGCATCAACATTGCACAGAATGTTTTTTGCATGCCCTACCAAACCCATCAAATAAAATGTTCTGTAAATGTCAGAACAAATTCTGTTTTGAACAGTTTTTAAAAAATCTGAACTTTGTTTGATAAAATGTATTTGCACAAAAGAATGTTCATTTCTTCCTCTGACATTTTGGGCAAACATTGCCAAGGGGCAGATTGCTCTTTTTCTCAATGCTTTCTTCCACATCAGTTGACACAAAAGCAAGATGGCTGATTTGAGATATTTCCATGCATTAAAATGGGTTTCTGTTTGGTTTCTCATGTCTACCCATGAAAATGCAATGGGCTAAATGTCTGCAAGCACCTGTCTCCCTCTCGTACCATTCCCAAATGGTCTTTACTTATTTACAAATCTAGACAGGCCCAAAAAACAGCGATTCCCCCTCTGCCAGCATAACAGTGGTGTAGCAGGATCTAGATGCACCTAAGGTTAAAGTTCCTGACCAGATTGGAATTGCCAGAGTTGGGCAATTAGCATATTGTTAGTGAGTGCCTGCACCAGTATCACATGAGCTGAAGCACCCACTATTTGGGAGGAGAGTCAGCAAGATATGGTTGTGGCCAGCCTCTTGCCGGTAAAGCGGTAAGTTTGTCTGATGATTGAGTAGAAATTGAATTGGCCCCTTTCTGGAAAGGTTGCTTTCACATAGGCAAAATCTGATTTTCTTCAGTGTACCAGCCTGAAAGGCTCCTGTGGGCCCCATTTCTTCCACTGAGAAGTACTGTGCGCTTGCCTCTTGTAGGCCAGCAATACACATAGGGCACCAAAGGTGGAACTAGAGCAATTCCAGCAGGTGATGTCTTCCCGCCAATCCTGCTTCCATTCCAGACTTCAGCTGCAAGAGTAAACCCACACCAGGCCCCATAGGAAACCCCAGGGCATTACAAAACAGGGCAGAGACACCACGTAATTGGGTCCCATGGATATTGTTCTGGAGTGTGATTCCTGGTGTATTCGTTCCTTTCCCAGCCTAGGTGCAGTGAGGTCAATTGTAGTAATGCTACCAATGCCATAATTGAGATCAGAGACCTCATTACAGACCGGGGATCAATACTGGCTCAATACCACTCAGCAACAGTTTTAAAGTACTGATTTTGCATCATATTTATCATATTCTGCCCTGCAGATGAAGGTGTGATAAAGTTCATGGAAAAATAACAAACCTTTGTTCTCTGTTCCTTCCTTAAAAGTTAGGGCCATTTGTTCCTGTGGGACTGTGCTTCATAAATGTTTTACTGCCACAGTTTTCTAGCGATTTTTACCATGTGCAGCTGATTAGTCCCCATTATTAATGCATCAATTGACTGCTACTGGTGGTTTTAAGTGCTCAGCAGGAGTGTAGAATGATCTTACAGCCATATGGTGACCATTCTTTGTTTCCATTTTACAGCTAGCATGGACCACTAATGAAACAAAACAACAACTTACATTTATATAGCGCCTTTAATGTGGTAAAACATCCCAAGGCGCTTCACAGGAGTATTATAAGACAAAAGAATTTGACACCGAGCCACCTAAGGAGAAATTAGGGCAGGTGACCAAAAGCTTGGTCAAAGAGGTAGGTTTCAAGGAGCGTCTTAAAGGAGGAAAGAGAGGCGGAGAGGTTTAGGCAGGGAATTCCAGAGCTTAGGGTCAAGGCAACAGAAGGCACGGCCACCAATGGTTGAGCGATTATAATCAGGGATGCTCAAAAGGGTACAATCTACTGTTGGTGATGTTGTTGTATGAATGTTTAACATGCCCATACTAAATTTCTCTCTCCACTATTTTAATGGAGGCGTTAATCTATTTAAAATAGGTTGTTTACCTCCTCTCTTAAGAAAGTGGAAAGAAGAATTTGGTACAAAGAAGAATTTGGTACAATCAAGTTAAGTATCCCTGTGATAACATCATGAACTGTAATTTCTACCCTAAAGAATCCCTGATGCCACAGCTTTTTTTCCTCTCTTGCTCCTGAATCTGCTTACTCATGCTAAGGTACAATTCCACTGGCAATGAGAGCCCTCAGCAATTTTGTGGTTCATTTGTGACATTACCTGAAACCTGAAATCTTCTTTCTCTGATTAGCTTAATATTTAGGGCTGGATTTTCATTCAGAAGTCGGGACTACAACTTTCGGGTTTTAGTCCCGCCTCCATCGAGATGCGGCCAATCCACACAATTTTCCCTTGATTGACCTTGTTGAGCCTGCCCAGCGGGCTCAGCAGGCCAATTAAGGGCCACCCGGCAACAGGTGACGTCACAGAGTGAAATTTCATCTGTCAAGACGTGTTGACAGATGAAAGATCAGCGTTTCACAGCTGTTTGAAGCTGTCAAACACTGACAATCTTACTTCTAACATGAGTCCTTCTACACAGACTCAGTTAGAAATCTCACCGGCACTGAAAGCTACAGGATGTCACTTTTGACAGATCGCAGCCATTCTGCTTTCTGTGCCGGCTGAATGATGGACTCCCGAAACCTAGAGGAAGGAAGGCTGTAAAGGTAAGTACAGGTAATTTAAACTTCGTTACACACTTTAGACACACTTACCTTTGCACTCATGCACACATCACTCACCTGAACACCGACATCTCGACCTCTCCAAGTCCTTCAACCCGACAGCCCGACGACTCTAACTTGGCGTGGTTTGGAGCCGTCAGGAATCCCACACGACAACCTTTAAAATAGGGATTAGGCTAAAAACTGCCTGTTAACAGGCAGTTAATTGGCACTAATCCCTTCCCGCCTCGGGTCGGTGGGTCCCAGTGCGGGGCGGGCACCCGCCTCCTTTGAAACTTACGTGGAGGCGGGTTTTGGGCGGGATGGTGTCGGGACCCCCGAATTCGGGATTTTTGCCGCCCGCACGCCTAAAAGCCCGCCTCACAGCACACTGAAAATCAACCCCTTAGTTACTGATTTTCCTGTTTTTTCAAAACAAAATAATTGGAATATGTTTCTCCAGCCACTAATGTGGAAGAAAAAACCAAGGGGAGTATAAAATGGGGAAACCTGTTTACTGAACAGAGGGAAGTGTACCCACACATTCCCCAAAGTGCAATATTGATTCTCTCTCCGAAGTAGGTGCTGGGAGTGCGATGAAATAAATAGATAATTTGTGAATATTTGTGACAGCACTACTTTTGTATTTTCCAGATGAAGGATTGTGGGATATTCTAATTAAGGATGTTCCTAAGGAAGTGACATCATACACCTTCAGCATGGACATCTTGAAGCAAGGTGTGAGCTATGATTTCCGAGTGATAGCAGTGAATGATTATGGATATGGAACACCTAGCTCCCCTTCGCCATCTGTTTCAGGTACAGAATTTGTCTCTTAAAATTGTGTTAATATTTTTGTGTAGAGCTTATTTGAATCTGAGCCCTCAAATGTTAGTCGCTTCCTAGGCGGAGTTTCTGTTTATTCAGCAGAGTTAAAGGTAAATTGAATCCACAAATTTGATATAAGTTGTGATGGAAGCTGCAATGCACTCACAATGTTAGTGGTAATATTTTTAAATTATCTAATGTTTCTTTTTGGTTCTCTCTGCATACAAATTCCTCTTTTGAAAATTATGACTCAGATTTTGTGCAATTCATGGGAGCTGTTACAAATTTGGGGTCTGCTGTAGATACCTTGTCACGTTCAATGGCAACAGTTACTCCCTTGCAATCGTGTAAGTAGATATTGTGTGAGTCAACTCCAGAAAGAGGTGGATCCTGTGGACAACAACAACAACTTGTATTTAGATAGCACCTTTAACGTAGTAAAACGTCCCGAGGCGCTTCACAGGAGCATTACCAAATTAAATTTGACACCGAACTACATAAGGAGATATTAGGGCTGATGACCAAAAGCTTGGACAAAGAGAGAGGTTTCAAGGAACATCTTGAAGGAGGAACGAGAGGCGGAGAGGTGTACCCTTATATTTCAGAGTTGATTCAGACTGCCAATATCTAATACAAAGGCAAAATACTGCGGATGCTGGAAATCTGAAATAAAACAGAAAATGCTGGAAATACTCAGCAGGTCAGGCAGCATCAGTGGAGAGAGAAACAGAGTTAACGTTTCAGGTCGGTGACCTTTCATCAGAACATTTCTGCCAATGTCTACTTACACATTAGCATATCTTAGGGGATGTAACAATGCATCCCCCAATAGGCCATATTCCTAATCGCAAAATGTGATATATATATCTCTCTCTCCCGGGATAGGAACCTTATGTGTGAGCCTGACAGCTTGCTCATGAAGACCATGCACCCAAACTAGGTGTACCACCACGACTACAGATCATCCCAGACCCCAGGAGTCCATGTTTGGAAACCTGCCTGAGAAACATGCAACCCCTGTGCTTGGCACCTCTGACCTCCTGCATCAAGTGCAGTTCCACATATTGTATACTAGGGTACAACGGCGCCATCTAGAAGGCCCCTAAATTTCAGTATGGTCCCTGTGGCCAGATCATCACTCGCCCCTAGCTTCAACCCTGGATGGTAGCTGGGTGTTGTCTTTGGGTTCCTCCGTAGGCTACCTCCATCTTTATATCTGTCACCAAGCTGAGACAGCGGCATCCTAGGAACGGTGCTTGCCCTGCCCCCAGCTAGGCCGTGCATCACATGACTTCCTACATTTCCCCCCTTGAGCAGGTAATACACACAAGGCTAACTCCTCCTGCACGAGGTGTGGTGCAGACTTGTTTCACAAGTACCTTGTGTCGCCCCCACACCCCACCACACCACATGTGACTGAACATTCTTTCTCGGGATATGGTGCCCTTTTAAGTTCAGTCTGTGAGGTGAAGGGTGAGCTTTCTGTCTGCCTTTCCCAAAGTCCTTGGTTGTGGTTGGCCAGCTGCACCTCCACCACTCTCCTTCCTTTGTACTGTTCAGGCCTCCCTGGACTGTGACACCCCTAACAATATTTGATGCACATCTTGCCGCCACGCTGCTCATCCCCACAGTGCTTGAAGTCAATACGCCCTCCCCCTGAAATTACCTTATACCCTGAGTTTCTTCAGGTGTGGGAGCTCCAGACTTCATGGAAGCCAGACAATTACTTCTGTATCTGTCTGTGCTGGACCAATGAAGTGCTGTGTTGCCCTTATCTCCTCTTCCCTGAGCTGTCTATTTATAACTCCCTCGGTATCTACGTCATTATCTATTAAAGAATGAACAGCATAGTTACTTTTGTAACCCCTGCTTAACCAAAATATTCCAGCCAAACTCTGGCACTTCTGTGGTTATCCACAGTCTCTGAATGTAGGCCACTTTGTCCTTTACATAATGGTAGTCTTTCACCAGGCTGCCTTGTCCCATCATGAAAGATGCCCATTCGTCGTGACCGGGCGAAGATAAGGAGTCGACCTATTTACATCGGGGGTCACCGCATATCTTAGGAGCTCGTACAGCCTCCCAGGTTTGAGTCACAGGATCTCTAAGAGACAAGCAGTGGGATTAGTTTTGGATTGCTCTGGCAAAGAGCCAGCACAGACATCCTGGACCTAAGAGCCTCCTTCTGTGCTGTAACTGTCTCTGCTTCTATCTTCTACGCTTGCCTTGTGGCCTGCTTTGTCACATTTAAAACATCTGACTTCATTGTCTTCGCACTTTTTACTTCTACTTGGTTGCTCCCCTCTGTTCTCGCCCGGGGCAGGCTGAGCAACTGGCTTGCCGAGCAATTTGTCTGTGGCACAGCATGAGGCATTAGGTCTCCCTTCTGTGCAACAGCTGGCCTCTGCTCATAAGGCCAAGAAATGATCAGCACATGCCCGTCGCTGCTTGAGAGATTTACATCCCTGATCAAGTAACCAGATTCTTAAATTGTCTCAACTATTTCCAGAAATATATCTCTTAGCATTAGATGGCTATCATAATCCGTTACACCTTTGCTTATCGGTCTCATTGGTCGAACGTCTTCGAGCTGGATAACCTTTTCTCTAGAAGTACTGTCCAAGTCCTTTCTTAGTTTCTTAAATGTCTGCCTGTGCACTTCACATGTTTTACAATAATCTAGTCCATACTATTACCCAGCTCCACATTGAAACACATAAGTTTCTGAGGGTGATTGACAGGGTAGAGGTTGCGGAGAGGTTGTTTCTTATCAAAGTCACAAATGACATCCTATGTGACAGTAACAAAGTAAACTATCCCTCCTCGTCCTTCTCGACCTTTCTGCAGTCTTTGACATGGTTGACCACACCATCCTTCTCAAACGCCTCTCCACCGTTGTCCAGCTGGGTGGGACTGCACTCACCTGGTTTCATTCTTCTCTATCCCGTCGTAGCCAGAGAATCACCTGCAATGACTTCTCTTCCCGCTCCCGCTGCCAGTGCTGGATGAGCAGAAATTTCCTCCAACTAAACATTGGGAAGACCCAAGCCACTGTCTTCGGTCCCCACCACAAACTCCGTTCTCTAGCCACCGACTCCATTTTTCTCCTTAGCAACTGTCTGAGGCTGAATCAGACTGTTCGTAACCTTGGTGTCGTATTTGACCCGAGATGATGAGCTTCTGACTACATATTCATGCCATCACTAAGACCGCCTATTTCCACCTCTGTAACATCGCCCGATTCCGCCCCTGCCTCAGCTCATCTGCTGCTGAAACCCTCGTCCATGCCTTTGTTACCTCTAGACTTGACTATGCCAACGCACTCCTGGCTGGCCTCCCACCTTCCACCCGCAATAAACTTAAGGTCACCCAAAACGCTGCTGCCCATATCCTAACTCGCACCAAGTCCCATTCACCCATCGCCCCTGTGCTCACTGACCTACTTTGGCTCCCGGTTAAGCAATGCCTCAATTTTAAAATTCTCCTCCTTGTTTTCAAATCCCTCCATGGCCTCGCCCCTCCCTATCTCTGTAAGCTCCTCCAGATCTACAACCCTCCGAGATATCTGTGCTCCTCCAATTCTGGCCTCTTGCACATCCCTGATTTTAATCACTCCACCATTGGTGGCCGTGCCTTCAACTGCCGAGATCCTAAACTCTGGAATTCCCTCCCTAAACCTCTCCGCCTCTCTACCTCTCTTTCCTCCTTTAAGGCGCTCCTTAAAACCTACCTCTTTGACCAAGCTTTCTGCCCTAATATCTCCTTATGTGGCTCAGTGTCAAATTTTGTTTGGTAACACTCCTGTGAAGCGCCTTGGGACATTTTACTATGTTAAAGGCACTATATAAATACAAGTTGTTGTTGTAGTAGAGCACAGGACCATAGGTGAAATTCTCCAATTTTAAACTGAGTTTCTGATCTCAACTGTACTGTATTTTAACCTTTCCACTTGAGATCAAGATTTTATACTCCATTTGCAGATCTGTTCAATTTTAGTATATTAATTTTTGAGACCTTATTTTAAACATGCTAACTTTGCAAGATAATTAAGTGTCATGCATCAGTTTGTTGTGAAATGGTAATGTCTTTTAACAGATGTACTTCAGAACAAATCCTGCAATATAATAAGGTATTCAATGAATAGAACAAGTAATTCAGCGATATCTCTCAACAAATTCCCAGAATTTCTATATTCACTATGTGCAGTACAACTTGCTGTCTGAGTACCACAATTTTCAAAAGTCCCAGAGACAGAGGATTTCTGAGACTATGGGCTGGATTTTCTCAGCCCCATGGAGGCGGGACTGCCGGTAAAGTAGCAGAAAGTGGGGCCGGATGGCAAACCCACCCCCATCCCGCCGCCGTGCCCTTTTACCAGGAGGCGGGAAGATGTGCTGCTTCGGGTCCCGTCTCCTGGAGGCAGGAAAGGCATTAAATCCTTTTAACTGCCTGTTAACAGGTAGTTAACAGGCAGAAAAAAGGATTAGTGCCTTTTACCTTCACAGGTGAAGGCTTCCTGACCTCGGAGAACCCCGTCGGGTTGGAGGAGACGTGAAGGAGGTCTGTGGGGGTTGGAAGTACCTGGAAGTAAGATGTAGAGGTGAGTGATGGATGCAAGTGTGGAGTGGTAAGTATGTGAGGTAAGAGATAAGTGTTAAAAAATGTTAACTTACCTTGATTTCTTCCTACAGCCTTCACCCACCCTGGATCAGGAAACCCGACATCCTCCTTGTCGATTTCACAGACTGGCTGTTGGATCCTCCGAACCAACAGCCATCTGAAATTGACAAAGTTGAAAGGTTTGATGAGTCCTGAACACAAGGACTCATCAAACTACAGAGAATGTCAGTGTTTGACAGCTTCACAGAGCTGTCAAATGCTGACATTTCTTCTTTCAAGAAGTCTTGACAGATAGCACGTCAGACATTGACATGCTCTGTCAGTGACTTCCTCCCTAATTGGCCTGCTGAGCCGGCTGGGTGGGCTTAACAAGGTCAATCAGGGGAAAATCCCTCTGGTTGGTCAGACAATGATGGAGGCGGGACATTGACACGACAAGCAGTAGTCCCGCCTCCAACTCGTCGCCATTGAGAAAATCCAGCCCAGTGTAACAAAACACTTCAACAATAACAACATGGAAGTACATCACGGAGCACTTTGCAAGAGAGCAAGGAGGATACTGAGTAGTGGACTGGAAGGGTTAAGGGAGCAGTGAACTAAAAGTGCAGTGAAACAGATATATTTTAGGAGGCTTTTGAAAGAAGGGAGAGAGATTGCAAGGCAAAGTGGTTTTGGAAAGGACTTCCAAAGCCACTTGACTTCATTGGTAGGGCAAGTTAGTTACATTTTCAGTTCCTACCAACACTTAAATGTTTTGAGTCCCATCCATATTAACCTCCTTTAAGACCTGCTCAGACTGAAGCTAATAAGCGACTACAAGCTATCTCACACCTGGATCAGCCATCAAGACTGCATTTTCTTCAGCTCTGTGCCCATACCTCTCTTCACCTGCCACCAAAACCCTTATTTGCAGATTGTTCACCATTTCTGTGGAATTTCTGATTAGTGCATCAGGAATAGCAAAGAGTTCATTTCTCATAGGGGTCAAAAGGTTCAAAATCTGATTGGTTAAAGTGCTAAACTGTGATAATGACTGGTCTGCTGTGGTTTGTTCTTTAAAGTTTGCTAAATTTCACAAGCAGTGAGTGATATAGGACTACTGGAGACAACTGCATCATTTGTGTGTGTTCATGCATTTGTGCTCCAAACAGACCACACCCTGTAACCTACTCCTGTAGTTAAAACCAGTCAAGAGCAGATTTGGAATTTGGAATACAAAAATAAACACAAACCCAAGCAATGAGTGACTGGACAGAGCCATGGGTGTTTTATTTGCTTTAATCGGCCTAAACTGATCAATTGGGCTCGATTTTCCAAGCCCTGAGGAGGCGGGACAGCACATAAAATCACCCGCCCCCATCCCGCCTCCATGCCCTTTTGCCAGGAGGTGGGAGGATGTGCAGCTTCGGGTCCCGTCTCCTGGAGGCGGGAAAGGCTTTTAATCCTTTTATCTGCCGGTTAACAGGTAGTTAACGGGCAGAAAAAGGGATTAGTGCCATTTTACCTTCACAGGTGAAGGCTTCCCGACCATGGAGAACCCCGCCGGGTTGGAGGAGACGTGGAGGAGGTCTGCGGCAGTCGGAGGCACCTGGAAGTAAGGTGTAGAGGTGAGTGATGGGTGCAAGTGTGGAGTGGTAAGTATGCAAGGTAAGTGATAAGTTTAAAAAAGTGTTCACTTACCTTTTTTTACTTCTGTAGCCTTTAGCCATGCTGGATCAGGAGAGCGGACATCCACCTTGTCAATTTCAGGTAACGGCTGATGGACCCTCTGATCCATCAGACATCTGAAATTTACTTTTTTACAATGTTTTTTCAGTCCTCACCACAAAAGCGAATCAAACTCAAGAGAATGTCAGTGTTTGACAGCTTCACAGAGCTGTCAAACGCTGTCATTTCTTCTTTCAAGAAGTCTTGACAGATAGCACGTCTGACGTTGACGTGATCTGTCAGTGACTTCTTCCCTAATTGGCCTGCTGAGACCATCAGGCGGGCTTAACAAGCTCAATCAGGGGAAAATCCCTCTGAATGGTCAGGCGAGGATGAAGGCGGGGCATTGACACGACAAGCAGCAGTCCCGCCTCCAAGTCGCCTCCATTGACAAAATCCAGCCCATGATATTCATATTGACATCTAGAAAGTGAACTTTACTGGTGATGAGAGACAACGCTCAAATACAGGAACAGCAGTATAATGACACTGCCAGTATCAAAATTGGCCTCAAACTGAGAGGCTGCATTATTTCTCTGTGAACTCACAGGGTACAGGTCACCTAAACTTGCACAACTGTTTTACACATTATTTATTGTGATCTTGGGCTTGCTTAGATTTCTTTCTACTTTTTGAATCTTTCAGCCCAGAATGCAGCCCCGTTTTATGAGGAGTGGTGGTTCTTGGTGGTTATTGCCTTGGTTGGACTCATCTTTATCCTTCTGTTGGTGTTTGTGCTGATAATCCGTGGACAAAGCAAAAAATACACAAAAAAAGCAGATTCGGGTGAGTACACGAGTACACATCGGTAGTGGGGAAAATGCTAGAGTCTATTATTAAAAGATGTAATAGCAGAGCACTTGGAAAGCAGTGACCGGATCGGACAAAGTCAACATGGATTTACAAAAGGTAAATCATGCTTGAATAATCTACTGGAATTTTTTGACGATGTAACTGGTAAAATAGATAAGGGAGAACCAGTGGATGTGGTGTATTTGGACTTTCAGAAGGCTTTCCATAAGATCCCACATAAGAGATTAGCGTGCAAAATTAAGGCACATGGGATTGGGGGCAAGGTATTGACTTGGATAGAGAACTGGTTGGCGGACAGAAAGCAAAGAGTTGGAATAAACGGGTTGTTTTCCAAGTGGCAGGCAGTGACTAGTGGGGTACTGCAAGGAACGGTCCTAGGACCCCAGCTGTTCACAATATATATTAATGATCTGGACGAGGGAATTGGATGTAATATCTCCAAATTTGCAGACGACACAAAGCTGGGTGGGAGGGTAAGCTGTGAGGAGGATGTCGTGAAACTCCAGTACGATTTGGACAGGTTGGGTGATTGGGCAGAAACATGGCAAATGCACTATAATGTGGATAAATGTGAGGTTATCCACTTTGGTGGCAAAAACAGGAAGGCAGATTATTATTTGAATGGCAATAGATTGGGAGAAGGGGAAGTGCAAAGAGACCTGGCTGTTCTTGTGCACCAGTCGCTGAAGGTAAGCATGCAGGTGCAGCAGGCGGTTAAGAAGGCAAATGGTATGTTGGCCTTCGTAGCAAGAGGGTTCGAGTACAGGAACAAGGATGTCTTGCTACAGTTGTACAGGGCCTTGGTGAGACCGCACCTTGAGTATTGTGTGCAGTTTTGGTCGCCTTACCTGAGGAAGGACGTTCTTGCCATGGAAGGAGTGCAGCGAAGATTCACCAGGCTGATACCTGGGATGGCAGGAATGACGTATGAGGAGAAATTGTGTCGATTGGGCTTATACTCACTGGAGTTTAGAAGATTGAGAGGGGATCTCATCGAAACCTATAAAATTCTGTCAGGCCTGGACAGACTAGATGCAGGAAGGATGTTTCTGATGGCCGGGGAGTCCAGAACCAGGGGTCGTAGTCTAAGGATAAGGGGTAAGCCATTTAGGACTGAAATGAGGAGGAATTTCTTCACCCAGAGAGTGGTGAACCTGTGGAATTCTCTGCCACAGAGGGCGGTGGAGGCCAGTTCATTAAATATATTCAAGAAAGAGTTGGATATATTTCTTAAGGCTAAAGGGATCAAGGGATATGGGGAGAAGGCAGGGACAGGGTACTGAATTTGGATGATCAGCCATGATCTCATTGAATGGCGGAGCAGGCTCGAATGGCCGACTCCTGCTCCTATCTTCCATGTTTCTATGTTTCTATGCTGTGTCAGTTCACTAGGTCCTTGTGAAACTGGGATTAAAATTGAAGTTACTAAAGATCCCTAAACTGATTCTTCTTATTTAGAGTAGTAAAACAATTTTATTGAACCCTATCTCTGCAACACACACAAATGTATAAAACATAAAAATATCCCAACACTGACATGATTTTGCAATGGATTCTGTTAATGGAAGTAGCAGACTGTATAAATAGATCACTGTTTGGAAAATAACTTAAAAATAAAGAACTACAAAGGCATTGTCAAAGATGTCCTGACAGCTGATGGTGTAAAGTTCTAATTGCAATCTGTTTCAGCACAAATGTTTCCTGAGTAGTATTCACACCAGTACATTAAAGAGACACTGTTGCTCCTGTAAATTTATCGGGAAAGCTTTTTCCCCCATAAACATGCAAAGTGACACCACTTGCATCAGAAAACATATTGTGCAAAACGTCATGACATTGTTTGCATGAAAGAAATGATACCATTTTCTTCAGAACTCTCTCTTCACCTAAATGGTTATGACCCTGTGGCGTACCGATCACAGAAAGGACACAATCCGCTTTTCGGTCCGTAGACTATAAATCAGGCGTCATGCCTTTAAGAAGGATCACACCTTTAAGAAACTCGATCTGCAACATAGTTAATCCCAGAGCGGGGGAGGAGCAGTCGAAGCTGTGGACTGATGAAAAGCAGTCAGACTTGGGGTAGTCTCTGACGCCATTTTGTGTTCAACATGTAGTCTCAACAATTAAACCTTTTCTGTTGAACCTCTCCGAGTTCAGTATTTTTTGCTAGGAGTACGTAGACTCCTACATTGGTGACCCCGACGCTCAGGACGACTCCTAAGCGTAACCATGGCTGACACAAACGCAGTTTCTGTGAAGCTGCCGGAGTTCTGGGAGAACCTAGCCACCGCCTGGTTCCTTCAAGCCGAATCGCAATTCCGACTCCGCGGCATCACCGCTGACGCAACGATGTACGACTACCTCCTCGCCTCCCTGGGCAGCTCCACAATCATGAAAGTCTGGACAACACTACAAGACCCTCCGGAGGAAGACAAGTACGCACATCTCAAGGCCGCGCTCCTTAAAAAATTCACAGCCTCCCAATTTTTGCGCAACTGCCACCTCCTCGACCTCCCGGGCCTCGGTGACTCCACGCCGTCAGACTTGCTCTCACAGATGCTTGCTCTGACCGACGAGAAACCACCCGGCTCCCTCTTCCGCACGCTCTTTATCCGCCAACTACCTCCCAGCATCCGCCCGGCGATCGTGGCGTCCAGCCTCACGGACCTCGAGGTCCTGGCCGACGAAGCCGATAAGCTCCTGTCTGCCGGCTCCAACCACGCCGTCACCCCCGACCTGGCCTCCGCAGCGTCGGCGCGCGCTCCACCCTCTATCGCGCGGCCACACAGCTCGGCCACGAGGGCCCCCAGGCCCCCACGTCCCCCAAGCTCTCCGACCCAGGGCTACTGCTACTTCCATACCCGGTTCGGCGCACGGGCACGCCGCTGCAGCCATCCCTGCACGTTTCCAACCACCCCCACACCGGCCTACACGATGGCTGTGGGGCAAGCAGGCGCGCTGCTGTACGTTACGGACAGCGCCTCCGGACGCCGTTTCCTATGCGACACAGGCGCGCAGCGCAGCATCATCCCCGCGTCCGCACTCGAGATCCAGCGAGGCGGCCGCGGCCCTGCGCTGGCTGCCGCCAACGGCACCGACATCCGGACGTACGGCACCCGCACCGTCACCATCGACCTCACAGGCCGCCGCTACCACTGGGAGTTTATCACCGCCAAGGTGCTCTCCCCGCTCCTCGGTGCGGATTTCCTGTGCGCCCATGGCCTGTTGGTCGACATGCCTCGGCGCCGCCTCGTGGACATGAACACCATGTCACCTATCCCGGGCGCCATGGCCCCCCCAACCCGCCGAAATGGCGTGGCAGTGCCGCGCCCGCTCAACGGATGACTACTCAGCACTCCTGGCTGAGTTCCCAGCCCTCACCAACCCGACCTTCTCCGCGAAAGTTGCTAAGCACGAGGTAGAACACAGGCCCACCGGTGTATGCCCACGCCCGCAGGCTGGACCCGGCCAAGCTGGAGATCGCGCGGGCCAAGTTCGCCACAATGGAACAGCTCGGCATCATCCGCCGCTCCAACAGCCCCTGGGCCTCCCCACTCCACATCGTCACCAAACCCGACGGGGGATGGTGCCCCTGCAGAGACTACCGGCGCCTAAACGACGCCACCACGCCGGATCGGTACCCCATACCGCACATTCAAGACTTCTCGGCTAGACTGGCCGGCCGCTCAGTCTTCTCCAAAGTCGACCTGGTGCGCGGTTACCATCAGGTGCCAGTCCACCCCACGGACGTTCCCAAGACGGCCATAATCACCCCTTTTGGACTATTCGAGTTCCTCCGAATGCCCTTCGGCCTCAAAAACGCGACCCAGGCCTTCCAGCGGCTCATGGACTCGGTCCTCCGGGACCTGAAGTTCCTCTTTGTCTACCTGGATGACATCCTGGTAGCTAGTTCCTCCAAGCAGGAACACATCGAGCACCTCCGCACCCTGTTCCAGCGGCTCAGTGAGCACGGGCTCATCATCAGCCCAGCCAAGTGCCAATTCGGCCTCAGCAGGATCGAATTCCTCGGCCACCACATCACGCAGGACGGAGCCATTCCCCTGCCCGCCAAGGTGCAAGCCGTCCAGCAGTTCCCCCGGCCTACCACCATCAAAGGCCTCCAGGAGTTCTTGGGGATGATCAACTTTTACAACCGCTTCATTCCCGGAACGGCCTCCCTCATGCGGCCCCTATACGAAGCCCTCCGGGGTAAGAAAGACAGAATGGCGATCGAGTGGTCGGCGGACATGTTGACCGCTTTCGACTCGACCAAAAAGGCGCTCGCCGACGCCACCATGCTCGCTCACCCACAGCCCAACGCCAGGGTGGCCCTCACCACGGACGCCACCGACCACGCGGTCGGCGCCATGTACGAACAGTGGGTCGACGGGGCCTGGCAACCGCTGGCCTTTTTCAGCCGCCAACTGCGCCCCCCGGAGGCCAAATACAGCGCCTTTGACCGCGAGCTCCTCGCACTGTACCTGGCAGTCCGCCATTTTAGATTTCTTCTGGAAGGCCGCCCCTTCACCGCGTTTGTTGACCACAAACCCCTGACATTCGCGATGGCGAAATCTGCGGACCCATGGTCAGCCAGGCAACAACGCCAGCTCGCCGCGGTGTCCGAATTCACCACGGACATCCGGCACGTCTCCGGTCGAGACAACGTGGTGGCCGACTGCCTATCCCGCCCCGCCGTCCACGGCACCCACCTGGCAGTGGACTATGCTCAACTGGCAGCGGAGCAACGCACCGACCCCGATCTGCTCTCCGTGCCCACAACCCTCCCAGGGCTGCGACTGACCGACGTCGCCTGCGGCCCGTCCGCCGTCACAGTCAAATGCGACACCTCCTTGGCGCAACCCCACCCCGTAGTCCCGGCGTCCTGACGAAAACGGGTGTTCGACATCGTCCACGGCCTCTCACACCCCGGCACCCGCGCGTCCATTAGACTGGTGGCCAACCGATTTGTCTGGCGCGGCCTGCGCAAAGATGTGCGCGTCTGGTCCAGATCCTGCATAGCTTGCCAGCGTGCCAAAATCCACCAGCACGTCAAAGCCCCACTCGAGGAGTTCACCGTGCCAGAAAGAAGGTTTGACCACATCCACATCGACCTCGTCGGCCCCCTGCCGCCATCACAAGGTCACACTCACCTGCTGACAATCGTGGACCGTACCACCCGCTGGCCCGAGGCCATTCCACTGACGTCCAGCACCACCGCCGACATCGTGAGGGCGTTCATCGGTACCTGGATCGCTCGGTTTAGTGTCCCCTCCGACATGACGTCGGATAGAGGCCCGCAGTTCACCTCTGATCTGTGGGCCGCCATCGCCCGAAACCTCGGGGTGGCCGTTCACCACACCACGGCTTACCACCCCCAAGCCAACGGACTGTGCGAGTGATTCCACAGGTCCATGAAGGCGTCCCTCCACGCCAGCCTCGAGGACGAGGCTTAGATCGACCGCCTCCCGTGGGTGCTACTTGGCCTACGCTCCGCGGTCAAGGAAGACCTGCAAGCCTCGGTGGCGGAACTCGTGTACAGCCAGCCGCTGCGCGTACCCGGAGAGTTCCTGCCCACCGCCACGACCCCCTGGTCGGCTGACCAGCAACGCCGCGCTTTCGCCAACCGAGCACAACAGTTCGCTCTGGGGCCGGCACGGCGAACCAGCAACCCGCGTACCACCTAGCCTGCACATGGCCAAATTTGTTTTCGTGCGCCATGACGCCCACCGAGGACCTCTACGGCCCCCATACGATGGACCCTACAAGGTACTCCAGACGGGGAACAAGTTCTTCCTCCTCGAAGTGGGCGGCAGAACTGACAAGGTGTCGGTCGACCGGCTCAAGCTGGCGCACCTAGAGCCCGACGAACCCGTTCAAGTGGGCCAACCCCCACCGCGGGGCAGACCGCCTAAGAGCCCGACGCGTCCAACCGCCCCGCTCCCGACACCAACCGCCAAGAGCCGTTCCGGCCGTGCCATCAAGCCGCCACACCGGTTCGTATATTCCCGACTAGCGGATTCTGGGGGGAGCTGTGTGGCGTACCGATCACAGAAAGGACACAATCCGCTTTTCGGTCCGTAGACTATAAATCAGGCGTCATGCCTTTAAGAAGGATCACACCTTTAAGAAACTCGATCTGCAACACAGTTAAGCCCAGAGTGGGGGAGGAGCAGTCGAAGCTGTGGACTGATGAAAAGCAGTCAGACTTGGGGTAGTGTGGTGATTATTCTTTATGTTTAGTAAGAAGTATTGTGATTGGTTGTTTGTTTCCTGCCTTGGGATATATGTTGTAATCTCATTGGTAGTTGATGTCATGTGATTTGTGGTGGCCATCTTAAATTCAGTTCTTTCCAGCCTTTAGTTGGGACTGGGTGTTGAAGATGTGCTACAGGATTTTTAAGTTAATAAAGCCTAGATTAGAAAGGCAAATCTATTCTTTATTTCAATTTATTAACTTTATGTCAGAATGGAGTCTCTAAATAAGCTGAATATGCTGATCAACTACATTGCTCCGGATGTGTATAAGTATATTTTGGACTGTAAAACTTACGAAGTGGCTATTTCTACATTGGAAAAGATTTTTGTTAAACCAAAGAATGAGGTATTTGCACGTCACCTTCTATCTGCCCGTAGGCAGCAGGTGGGAGAATCTTTGGATACTTATTTACAAGCACTTCGGTGCCTTAGTGTTAACTGTAATTATAAGGCCGTGACGGCTGAAGAATATAAGGAAGAATCGGTACGGGATGCTTTTATTAATGGATTACTGTCTAGATCAATTCGTCAGCGGTTGTTAGAAAATAAGACTTTGGATCTTAAGAGTGCTTTTGAGCAAGCTTCTACATTGGATGTGGCTCAGAGAAGTTCGGATTCTTATGCTCTTTTTAATCGGCCTGTGACTCTGGTTTCGGCAGTTCCGGATGAAAAGGAATTATGTGGACTTAATAGGAATGGTTTACTAGATTCTGAAACAGTTTCTACTTCAGCGGCTGTTGCCTCTAGGATTCAGAAGTGTTATTTTTGTGGGAACGTCCGGCACCCTCGTCTGAAGTGTCCTGCTCGGGAGGCTGTGTGTAGTAAATGCGGCAAGAGAGGTCATTACGCACGTGTGTGTAAATCATCAGGTTCAATTACCTCCTCTGTAACTATTCAGCCTTTAGATAGGGCGTTTATTGCATCAATTTCTGCTGCATTTGCTCACGGCCTAAACAAAGCTTTAGTTACGACCCAAGTTAATGGGTTGGAAGTGAAGGCCCTTAATAGATACGGGCAGTACCGAGAGTTTTATAAGTCTTCAGTTTGCAAAGGAGAAGCATTTGAAAATTTCGCCTGTTTCCTATCAGGTGTGTATGGCTCAGACGACTCTCACTTCACAAGTAGCTGGTTGTTGCCTTGTGAAATTGATTCTTCTAGGTAATACATATACTGATATACGCCTATCTGTTTTGCCTAATCTCTGTGCGGATATTTTGATTGGTCATGATGTGCTTCAGTTACACGAGTCTCTCAGTCTTTCATTTGGAGGGACTAAGCCACCTTTATCTATTTGTGGATTAACCTCTTTATCCATTTCTCCATTATCACTTTTTTCCAATTTGATGCCGGATTGTAAGCCAATTGCTACCAAGTCAAGAAGGTATAGCAGTCAGGATAGAGAATTTATTAATTCTGAAGTTCAACGTCTCTTATTGGAAGGAATCATTGAACCTAGTTGTTCGCCTTGGCGGGCACAGGTAGTTGTCACGACTAACGAGAGACATAAGAAATGAATGGTGATAGACTATTCCCAAACTATTAATAGGTATACTCAATTAGATGCGTACCCTTTGCCTAAGATTGATGAGCTTATCAATAAAGTATCTCAGTATAAGGTTTTTAGCACTATTGACCTAAAGAGTGCTTATCATCAGATTCCTATTGTTAAGAAGGATCAACCATATACAGCCTTTGAGGCTGGTGGAAAGCTGTATCAGTTTTGCCGAATACCATTTGGTGTTACTAATGGTGTTGCTTGTTTTCAACGGGCAATGGATGCTTTTATAAGTGATAACTCTCTCTCTGACACCTTTTCATACTTAGATGACATCACGGTGTGTGGCAAATCAAGGGTGGAGCATGATTCTAATTTAGAAAGATTCCTTCAAGCTGCGGAAAAAGTTGGTTTAACTTTCAATAAAGAGAAGTGTACCTTTTCGACTACTGGGGTACATTATCTTGGGAAACAAGATTAAACCAGACCCAGAACGTCTGCGACCATTGATTGATTTACCTTGTCCTACTAATTCTAAGGCTTTGCAACGAGTTGTTGGACTGTTTTCTTACTATTCTAATTGGATTGCAAATTTTTCACAGAAGATCCGGCCTCTTATTCGGGTTACGACATATCCTCTATCATGGGAGGCCAGGACGTGTTTTGATAATTTTAAAAAGGATATCCTTGGAGCAGTTGTGCATTCTATTGATGAGCAGGTTCCTTTTGTGATTGAGACGGACGCTTCTGATTTTGCAATTGGGGCTACTCTGAACCAAAATGGAAGACCTGTGGCCTTTTTCTCACGTACCTTGAACAATAGTGAAAAAAGGCATTCTTCAATAGAGAAAGAGGCGTATGCAATAGTAGAAGCACTGCGTAAATGGAGACATTATTTATCGGGGCGACATTTTACGTTGGTAACTGATCAAAAGTCTGTGTCCTTTATGTTTGATGTCAAACATTTTGGAAAGATTAAGAATGATAAAATAATGAGGTGGAGGATTGAGTTGGCATGTTACCATTTTGATATAGTTTATCGTCCGGGGAAGAATAATGTTGCTGATAATGCGCTGTCGAGGGCTTATTGTTCTGTGATTCACGGAGATACGCTTATTAATCTTCACAATGCCTTATGCCATCCTGGGGTTACGAGGATGATACACTTCGTACGCAGTAAGAATTTGCCCTTTTCAGTTGAAGACGTCAAGCGGATGACTTCATCATGTTCTATCTGTGCTCAGTGTAAACCGAATTTCTTTAAGCCTCAACGAGCTCATCTTATAAAGGCTACTTCTCCTTTTGAACGTTTGAGCGTCGATTTCAAGGGGCCTCTTCCTTCAACCAGTCAAAACCGATATATATTTACTGTTGTGGATGAGTTTTCAAGGTTCCCTTTTGCTTTTCCTTCCGCAGATGTATCAGCTGCTACAGTTATCAAATGTCTGACTCAACTTTTTGTCATCTTTGGGATGCCTGCGTATATCCATTCGGATCAGGGAAGTTCTTTTATGTCTTCCCAGTTGAAGGAATACCTTCAGAGTTGGGGAATTTCTACGAGCAGAACTACTCCGTATAATCCCCAGGGTAATGGACAGTGCGAACGATACAATGGGGTGATCTGGAAGGCAGTTATGTTGGCTTTGACATCCCGGAACCTTAAGAATACACAGTGGGAAATGGTATTGCCTGATGCCCTGCATTCCATTAGATCATTGCTTTCAACGGCTACTAATGTGACCCCCCATGAAAGGCTCTTTAACTATCCGCGGAGATCTACTACGGGATATTCGGTACCTTCATGGCTTACTATGCAGGGACCTGTGCTGCTTCGACGCCATGTTAGATTGTCAAAATATGATCCTTTAGTGGAGAAGGTGGAGCTGTTGGAGGCAAATTCCCAATATGCTCATATTCGATTCCAAGATGGGAAAGAAAGTATCGTTTCAATTAAAGACTTGGGCCTAGAAATTCATTGACGCCACTTTTGGGGCGCTAAAGTGGGGCATCCGCTAAAGTTTGCGGCCGCCGCCAAATCTATGCCACTTCTCCGATATTCATTAGCTTCACCCTACTAGTTCGGGCGAGCGCTAAAACTGCTGCTGGACGCCTCTCTTTGGGCGCTAAGCCGGAGGTGGTGATCGATAGCGCCGAGGCCAGGCGCAGCGCAGGTGCAGCCATCTCGTGATTGACAGCAGACACCCTGGCGCCGGCCAGCTCTTAAGGGGGAAGGGTCGACTGTGTCTGCTGCCACGCCCTGGATAGTGGAGCCCTCCAGCTAGGCCTGAACACTGCTGCTGGACCCAAATAGCGCCTGAAGGCATGGAGAAGGCCCGTGAACGTGCGCAGCGCTTCTCAGAGCGTGATCTGAGTGTGCTGCTTGCTGCTGTGGAGAAGAGGCGCCATGTTTTGTACCCGGACAATGGAAAGAAGGCGACGGTCCGCGTCTACAGGAGAGCCTGGAGACATGTCGCCAGCAAGCTGTCAGCCAACAGCGACGTCCCCAGGACCGGTGCCCAATGCCGCAAAAAGTTAAATGACCTCACACGCATTGTCAGGGTGAGTACCCTTTCCAATGACCTCCTCATCCTTGCATGTGCACCTCACATTATGGGCAAAGGGACCTGAAAGCTCTAATGGCCAGCCTTCATCCAGCAGCTATGGCACAGGCATGAGCATCAATTGCACATTCTGCACTTAACATACTGGCCAGGCTATTCCACCATGGGAGGCAGTGCACACCAGATCATGGCGACACACTGGCCAGGCTATTCCACCATGGGAGGCAGTGCACACCAGATCATGGCGACACACTGGCTAGGCTATTCCACCATGGGAGGCAGTGCACACCAGATCATGGCGACACACTGGCCAGGCTATTCCACCATGGGAGGCAGTGCACACAAGATCACGGCGACACACTGTACTTAGAGGCCGTCCTTTCTCTTGCAGGCCAAGCTGGTGAATAATCGCAAGAGCCGGACTGCGACCGGGGGAGGCCGACCCCATATCCAGCCACTCACCGAACTGCAACATCGCGTGGAGCGCCTCATGGGTGGAGCGCCTCATGGGTGGCCGGGTGATTGGGCCCGTTGCATGTGGAGATGCCGACCCTGTTCTGGGCAGCAATGGTAAGGACATCACCTTTTGCACCTCTCTCGTCCCACTTGCGCATCAGATCTACATCCTTTGCCACTGTCCAACCAATGCGCTGAATGCCACCACTCATGCATCCCGCACTGACGCCCTCTCCTCACTCTAAAGCTACTCTTGTGCCTTCCTGCTTTCAGATGGTCAAGAGGAGGTCCCTCAACTTGCCAGTGACAGACCCTCCGAGGAGGAGCAGCAGGAGGAGCAAGAGGAAGGCGGCCCATCAGGGGAACCCTCAGCCGCGGCCACCCAGACCAATGTAGGGGACACGTCTTCCCTGGAGGGCAGCGTGGCGGAAGTGTCGAAGGGGAGGGGAGCTCCTGGGACCTGCGTGCTGCAGAAAGGCGGGAGGGGGGTGGAAGCTCGGCGGCCTTCTCCCCAGAGGGGGGATGCGTCGGAGGGGAGTCCAATTGCTGGGCCCAGCGGCCTCCAGCAACGCAGGAAGGGTCAGCCAGCTCGGCGGCCTTCTCCCCAGAGGGAGAGTCCGGCCTCCAGTCAGGAGATGCTCTTCGCCGAGGAGATGGAACGCCTCGAAGACTTGTCCGCGGACTCGGAGCGCCGGCACACGGAGCTCATGGCGGCAGTGGCACGGTTGCCTGAGTCCATCGATTCCCTCTCTCGGAGTGTGGCCGAGTTCGGGCCCTTAGAGGCCACCAGTCGGGCAGAATACCGGGCAGATCTGTCAGCGACTGGCCAGGTGATCAGTGGTGCCGTCCAGTCACTGGCTGCTCTGCTGCGGTCAGTGAACAGGTCAACACGGGCACTCACTGCTGCCACACTCGCTGTGTCAGCCAGGCATCGCCAGGGCACCCGGCGCGCTGTAGCAGCACAGCGGTCTGTCCCTCGGCAGATTGGTGCGCATGCTGCAGTGCTGGCCCGGGCGAGTGCCAGTGTCTCAGGCGACCAGCGAGCGCCTGCCATCCGCCAGCTTGCTGCCATTCCTCCAGCCGCCACTGCCACTCCCCCAGTGGAGCTGCCAGGAGCTGCTGCAGCGACTGATGCTGGCCAGCCACAGCTGCAGCAATCAACAGCCGCCCGCTCGACGGCCAGACCTCGACTAGGCCGACCCCCAAGGGCATCTGCCGTCACGACATGTGCCCCTCAGGAGCCTGCCCCCAGCCTTGCAGCAGCCAATGGCCTTACTTTGAGGCGGAGCAGCAGGGCGGGCAGGGGCCACCCAAAGATGGCCAAGGCATCGCCCTAGCGGGCCAAATAGTCGAATGTGTGGCCATTTGTGTTTGTTTCTTGAGGCTGAGAATTGGATGTTTGTTTTTTGAAGGCCGATGATGTGATGTTTGTTTTGGACGAAGGCCGAGAATGACGGCCATTTTAGTTGCCCTATTTTGTTAATCCTCTCCAGGCTGTGGGAGCGAGTAATGTGTTTGAGTGTTTTTTGGGGGTTTCGTCTGTTTTTGGTTTTCATGTGGGAAGGGCACAGAGTTTGTGCAATAAAACATTGTCCATGTTTGATCTTTGAAGTGTTTGTTGCCTTAACCAGCTGAGGGCTTGCGGAGCGGCTGCAATCATGTTCTATCATTGGCACAAGCCATTCCCTGACAGGGGGCCTAGAAGTGACGTTCAATAAGCCGCCGACGGGCGGCCCTTGGACCTTGTGCGTCCCTCCTGGGCTGGTACTCCTCGTCCTCGTCGTCCTCATGCTCCTCCTGCTCCTCCTCCTGAGGTGTTGGTCCAACGTGAGGTGGCAGTGCCTGAGTCCTGCGGATAGCCAGGTTGTGCAGCATGCAGCAAACGACGACGAATTGGGAGACTCGATCCTGCGAATACTGGAGGGCTCCCCCGGAGCGATCGAGACAGCGGAACCGTTGCTTGAGCACGCCGATTGTTTGTTCTATGAGGTTCCTCGTCGCTTGATGGCTCTCGTTGTATGCCTCTTCAGCAGGGGTCGTGGGCGCGCGGAGCGGGGTCATGAGCCAGGTACACAAAGGATAGCCTTTGTCCCCGATAAGCCATCCTCTTGGGGGAGGCTGTGCCTGGAACATGTCAGCCACAGTTGTCTGTCGCAGGATAAAGGCATCGTGGCTGCTGCCTGGAAAGCGGGCATTGACAGCTAGGATGCGCTGCCTGTGGTCACACACCAGCTGTACATTGAGGGAATGGTAGCCCTTCCGGTTGCGGTACTCCTCGGCATGCTCAAGAGGTGCCCGCAAAGCCACATGCGTGCAGTCAATGGCGCCCTGCACCATGGGGAAGCCCGCTATTCTTGCAAACCCCACTGCACGCTGCTTGTCCAGGGTCATGGGGAAGGAGATGAATTGATGTCTCCTTCTGAAAAGGGCTTCGGTCACCTGGCGGATGCAGCAATGCACGGCGAACTGGGAGATGTTAGCGATGTCCCCAGCAGTGGATTGGAAGGAGCCGGAGGCATAGAAGTTGAGAGCCACCTTCACTGCCACCGACAGAGACGTCCTGCGCATCAGCTGTGGCTGCAGATCTCTCTGAAGCAGCCGGCAGATGTCTGCAACCACCTCCCTTCGGAATCGCAGCCTCCTAACACACATCGCGGCAGACATGGTCAGATAGGAGGTCTGCTGGCGGTATACCCTGCGTGGGTAAGGCCTCAGTTGGCGACGCCTGTTGCCCCCTCTGCGTCTAGCCAGGGCTGCCACTCTCTCACGGCGTCTGTAAGCCCTTCTGGCATAAGGCTGAAATTCAGCGTTGCCACCCAATGCAGCCCCCATTATATGCTGGCAAACACTGAGCTCTGAATGAAGGCAAAGATAATTGGTAAGCTCTGGCCTGAGCCAAAAATACCTGTCCAAGTGTTGGTCCAAACCAGTAAACTCTCCTCCTTGGTCTCTGTCCAAAAAACCGTTGCACAAGAGTGAATGCTGCAAAATGGCTGGCCTTTATACTGCTGGGTAAGTGCCCTTTAATTTGCGCTCCCCGCGGCCCGGCTGGCCTGTGTACCGTTCCACTTCACAGTCGCTCGGGCCGCCCGGCGCACAATGGGCCGGCGCGAGTGAAGTTCCGGTTTGGGGCGCACAAAGGGCGTTGCACTATTAAATGACGTCATGATCTGCGCACGCAGCAGGGCGCGCGCTAAGACTTTGCGCCGGCGCTAAATGTGTCCTGAAGTTGGGGAGAGGCGCAGATCGTGCTGCGCCCGGGCGATCAGCGCCTAGCGCTCGAGATCTACTCCTAAGGCGCTAACGGCTGGCGCGCCCAACTGAATTTCTAGGCCTTGGCTCCTTGTGGTGGCCAGCCCTCTTCTGAGGATATTAACAATAGTCATGATTCAGATAATGTGGATGCTGTTACAGATACTACGAATATTTCCAATCCGACTGCAGATAATTATACTTCTATTAGTCAGCCCTCGATGGATGTTCATGACCGTCCCAGTTTACCTCCTGATGGGATTTCTAATCCGGAAACCGTTGAAAATCGGGATATGGATAGCCTTCCTGCAGAAGATACTTCTGTGTCTCCTGGTGTGGGAGGGCAAGGAATTTCACCAAGGTTAAGAAGGTCGACACGAACAAGATATCCGGTCGACCGATTGAAAATGAACTTTCAAATTGATAATGTTTTAAAATTGTTGAAATATTATATTATATTGTTTTAGTTGAGAGATACTTAATACTTATGTGCAATGTTACTATTTGTTGTTGCTCACTTAGTATTGTGTCATGTTGAATAGTTTTATTTTGTCTGTGCATAGTTTTAGTTGTAAATAATTAATTATAAATTGTAAAGGTTATTTAGGTTGGAGTATATTTTAAAAGGAGGGGTGAATGTGGTGATTATTCTTTATGTTTAGTAAGAAGTATTGTGAATGGTTGTTTGTTTCCTGCCTTGGGATATATGTTGTAATCTCATTGGTAGTTGATGTCATGTGATTTGTGGTGGCCATCTTAAATTCAGTTCTTTCCAGCCTTTAGTTGGGACTGGGTGTTGAAGATGTGCTGCAGGATTTTTAAGTTAATAAAGCCTAGATTAGAAAGGCAAATCTATTCTTTATTTCAGGTAGTCTCTGACGCCATTTTGTGTTCAACATGTAGTCTCAACAATTAAACCTTTTCTGTTGAACCTCTCCGAGTTCAGTATTTTTTGCTAGGAGTACGTAGACTCCTACAACCCACCCATAACTTCACTTTAAATACTCAGAATTTGCATGGTGGATACAAGCACATGTTATCATGGTATGATCAGTGTTGGAAGATACTTCACTTACTTACAAAGAGAACTGCCACTTTGTAACATCTTGAATTTTTTTTCACATTTGTGCACAAATTATGCAAGGACAGTTTCCATCGCCAGTCACACGTCCTCCTGGATACCTTTTCTCTCTTAATGTAAAACTATAAGTGTACATGAGCTTGCCTGATATCTGGGCAGGTTAATCCATTGAGTACTTGTGCAGTATGGACCAGGAATGCCCAGGTTTTGTGCTGAGTTAACTGTTTTCAACTAGGATGCCAGTTGAACCTCTACAATTAGCCCAAGTATTCCAGGTTAGACCTTGGAAAATTAACCAGGGTATTTTTGTTGCTCATGATCATTATCCAGTGACACTTGGAAGTGCGGATAGTGGGTAACAACAGGATCAGATTTAGCTGTGTTGGTCCCTGTAGTCAAATAGCCTGTCAACATTCACTATCAAGGTTGCAAAATTAAAGAAGCATAAATTAGAAATCTACAGTGCACGTCAGAAGTTACTCAGCAACAACCAAAGTGCCTTGTAAAACACAAACTTGAAGCCAAGATGATGCAATTTGGCTGGACTCTGCATTGCAGCTGTTCCAGGCACTCAGCCAACCTGAAAACAACCCAGAGCGCTGACAACATCCCTATAAACAACAATGCTACTTTAGAATGTAAAACTTTTTCACATATAATTAACAAGCACAAGTGGGCTTTGATATTGTTCTGTAATCTAATTTATTCTCAATATGCCAAGGCTGTCCACGGGACATCAAAAATCTTTCAGTGCCCTGTAATTAATACTTAAGTTGTGACTCTCCAATGGCAAAGTGGGTTTACATCGTGAGTAGCTGAGCCATCCCGACCAGCAAGGTCTCTGGATTGATTCGGTCTGTACTGATTTCAGTGACCTTGACTGAGGCAATTGGTGTGCTACAATTGACCTTGGTGCCCTGGGTTAAGGATCGGAAATTTGGTCAGGGTTCTCACTCCTGATTGCTCTTCCTGTTGGAAGTGTGTGCATTGATAGTGGGTGAGGACTGGATCAAGTTCAACTGAGGTCCCACCCACCCACTCTCATGACTTCTGACACTGCCAAGGCTCACACATGAATAATACCTCCAGTATTAAGTGGAGAAACCGTACTCCCAGTAAAGACTCAACACTCAGGTGATATGGGACATGGATACATTTTGTAGCAGTACAATATATACAGCACAAAATTCGTTTATTAACTATTACAGACAGACAATCAGAAATCTCAAAGAAGGAATGAATTCTGTTGTGCTTTTTCTGGATGAAAATCAGATTATACATGTATCTGACCATGCATTCCATCGGCGAGACACAATTTATCTTGCATAATAATTGAGCGTACTTTGCAGTTTCCCAGCTACAGTTCTGCAGATGAACTTTAACTAGGCAATGGACAGCTGATACAGTAGGTAAATCCACTCTAAATGGAGTCAGTTACACTTGAAGGAACTGTGTCCTTGTGTTCCAAGAATACATCGTCACAACAGCAATGGTGCTGTAACTATATTTGTATTCCCTGCAGAACCAGTCAACAAATTAACCGTGAGTGTATTTTCAGCCAGCTGCCCTGTAACTGGTGTGAAATTGAGACATATCCCATTACCTCTGAAATTTGATTTGTCAGTCAAAACTAGAAAACATCACATGATTAAATGTGGTTCTGTATATTAATAATTTGTTGATTTAAACACAAATCATATATGGTATCTGGACATATGCTGACAGCAGTACAAGTAGAAATATAAGGTAGTCATTCCACTGATGTTATACTGAGGATTAAAAGCCATGCATGAATTCTTTGCTTTAAGGATTTTGAAAAAAGTTACTTGGGCATATCCACAACCCAAATAATTCTCCTTGTCAGGTAAAATAATCAACACAATGGGGTGGGTGACTGACCTTATTTTCAATATTTTTTTCCTTGCTAATTTCTTCCATTCTCTGTCTCCTGAAGGCTATGATGCCTTGCAGGGATATAGTTCAATAGGTACTGGGTATCCTGCAGTAACTTTCCTTAATAGCTGTTATTTATGCGTGAGCCTTGCCAGTGAGTGTAAACAGGCTATTCAACTGCAGTCAGGCATCACAGCTGAGTCACATCCTGTCACTAATTGCTGTTCATATACACACTTCCCACAGGAATCTGCGGAAAGCGATCAGGAGCAGGAGACTTGATTAATTTCTTTATCTTAACTCAAAGGGATAGGTGACAATGCTGTCAACTCTAATACTACATTGGCTGAGATCAGCAAACTCACCACAGTCCACGGGTTGCAGCAGTAACTATTGTTCAGATAATTACTAGATAAATTCAGTGAATCATTGGAGACGCCATTTTGTGTCAGTCTTGATGGTGGTTGTAATGATCAGTAACATGTCATTCTAGAATGGTACACTAGGTGGAGCTGTATGTCTAGCTGTATGTTTAAGAGTGGGACTACCCATGATGCACTAGGCTACCCACAAGGCAGTAGTCAAGATGGATGATGTACAATAGAGAACATGGCTGAATAAATGACTAAGCTCTAAGCTAGCTGTTCATAATGAAAACAACTAGTTATTAATGAACATAACAATGGTGATCTGCCAGTTTAGAATGCCTATGCTTACGATACCCTGTTGCTCTGCCGTGGTACACTTGTAATGCTCTGGCAATCTGGGCAAGGCATATTTCTGATTCCCCAGTGATTTGGTATGATTATAATTCTGTTTCCCTACAGGCTGGTCTGCTTGCAATTCCCTGGCAGTGTAGCCTGGGTACTCTTCCAGTTCGCTTGTGGAGATGTGCATCTGATAGTGTTGTACAGTTATCTATTTAGTTTCCCTGCCATTTTTGTCAGGGGATTTGTCCGACTCCCTAGTATCTAATAGTCTTGATAATGAATCCAATATACAGTTTCCAAAGGTATGTTGTCATCAGCCATCAAGAGGCACAGTCCAAGCTTCCTTAAGTCCCCAAAAGTGGATCATTTTATTTCTGTGTAGCAAATCTGTCTGACGGTTTATCTGCAACTCAGTTCTAATTTATTGCAATTTCACATCTTCTCTAAATTTGGTGATGGCAACATTTTACCAATAATTGTAAATAAGAAATGTGCTGCCTGGAAGGTATTTTGTTCTTGGTGAATTGTAGCTTTCTGTTGATGAGCTCTGTCATCTGTTAAGTGTGAGGGTCGTGCAGGGTGAGCATTGCAAGACAGTCTTTGAGTGACTGAGGAAGCACTTGTCATTCACAGCAAAGGACAGTGGATTAAGTTCAATTTGTGGAACTGTTGCTTGTGCCACCTGCAACAAAGGCTTATTCATGCATTCCATTACCACCTGAGAGGAGGAAATAGCCTTTAGGCACAGGCTGGTGTTTGTAGCAAGGAAGCTACAGCAGAAAAGAACACAAGCCACAAATCTGGGGCAGCTGTTAAGAACTATATTTCTGCCCAACTATAACTAACAATATTCGAATTGTTTATTCCAAGACTGCTGATTGAGAAATATTCTGGCCATTTTCCTGGCTCTATATTTGCAAATCATCTAGTTTTGAATTTGTTGTTTGAAAGAAAAGACAATTTCACATGGTTTGAATTTGTTGTTTGAAAGAAAAGACAATTTCACGTACAGAGTTCATGTAGCAGCTCAAAATCTCTGATTTCGCTTTTTGTGAGTATGCGCTTAGTCTCTGCTTGCCCGAACAGCATAGCTGAACTTACATTGTGGTAGAAAGCTGCATCCCAACCTGTTATGGCACAGCTCATTCTGTGTTCCTGTCAGTTTTTTGCTAATTTCACTTCCATTGATCGATATTGCAGTCTGGTTAAAAAATTAACTGTAGTGCATCCCATTGAAGTAAATGGAACCAGGAGATGGGAAGTGAGATAGAGCCAATCTTCGGGTGTTTACTGATGACTGCTGAAACTCTTTCTAATTCTTCCGTTTTTATTTTACAGTGAGGTTTTAATTTTTAGTGTGATTTTGACTTAACTTTTATAATTTAGCATAAGATCCTTTAGATAATCCATTTAAAAATAAAACATTTTTCCCCACCTTTCTCCAAGGAGCTGACGCTTGCTGAAGTACAGCTCTTGTGGCACTGGCAGCACTCTGGTACCTCATCCAAGTGGCCTTTCTTCCTGTGGGAGCCTTGACAGTGAGTGTCAGTAGGCTGTTTGACCATTGGAAGTATCATACTGTCCTGTCCACTTGCACTGCCCAACAAGAGTCACTGGAAAGTGATCAGAAGTGGGAACTCTGGCTGATTATTCCCTTCCCCAATCTGGGAGCAACTGTAGTGCCACTGGCTGAGATCAGCTATTCCACCTAAGACATGGAACCAAATTTGGGAACTTTCTGATACGTATGGCCCAGTATCACACCAGGTGGTTCACCTCCCAAACAGCCAGTGAGGAAGTTCAGTACGTATATGAATGTATTAAAAATAAGCAAATATGTCCCTCCCTACCTTTTCCATTAAAAACAACTCCAAATGCAAATAATTTTGTTATTCTAATTAAGAGTCTGTACTAAGTTAAGTGAGAATGCTGTTTGTGGAATCTCATTAAGTGCAAAATGGCTGCCACATTTGCCATCTTAACAGACATTCCATCTCAAAGCAACTCAGCATATGTGAAGAGATAACATGCTTTCTAAATGTGTCTTTTTTCCACCTGATTTTTCAGTTTTCAGCATTTTCTTTTCAGTGAATTGGTAAAAATGACAGTGATGCAAGCCATCTCAGCATGTGTATAACTGCATGGGACACTGATAACAACTGTACAGGCCCCATAATAAATATAATCAAAAAACAAATTAAAAATTCCCATTAAGAAACCGCTCAAATAAAGAGATTTTGATAAATGGTTGCGTAACATTTCAAAGGTATCAGGGCTATTGTTAGAGAAATTTTGTAGCATAATTAACCTTGCAATGCAAAAGAACTGGAAGGTACACTTTTTAATTTATTTCACTGCTTCCTATTGTGAGTATTTGATTCTGTGGTAATCTACTGGTTATTTGTTTCCCTTGGGGGGAGTTAGCTGTCTGTCTAATGTGTCCATTTCCTCGATGGGAAGGCTTTCTCCACCGACCAGTCGCTCATTATCAGAGATTCTTTCTCCCAGACTTCTGATTTTGATTTGGACCATTCATCCCCCATTTCAGGTCCGTCACCGGTTATAACAGAAATAGTGCAGTCTCACGATAGATTGGTGATGGACCAATGTGAGTTTTTTTCCTGATATCAAGCTTGTGTTTAGTGCCAATCTGGTTAAGTGAAATTATTTTTGTAATTCACAGGTTTTAAGCATAGCATTTCTTTCTGGAATGATGTGTACCTTTTCATGTTGCTTTGAATCAGTATTCTATGTTAAGGGTTCCATTGCAATTTAGTGAGTAGCACAATGAAATTAATATTATCACATGAAATAAACAAGAAAATATTATTCCATGAAATTAAAATGCAACCGCATGGGTAGGAAAGACTGTTGTTAGTATCAGTTACAGACTCGATAATCAAATGGCCACACAAGATGTTGTAATTGTATTCTCATGGGCTTCAGTTAATGGGCTAAAAAGCTTATTTTGGCCTGAAAGATGATTTACTGCCAAGGTGAGCAGGTCATGCAAGCCTGACCCTTGGAACTTGATAAGCCCAAGCTCAATTTGTAAGTGTCATTGACATTGTTGCTAGCAAACACTTCACTTACTGAGGGCATGTTAGAGAGTTGCAGGAATAGATGATGCAAAGCACAGTTGTCACATGCTATACTTAAGCAAAAATACAGTAGATGCCATGTATTCAACATAGGCACTCTTT
The DNA here is from genome assembly GCF_052327205.1 of Somniosus microcephalus. Lineage (NCBI taxonomy): Eukaryota > Metazoa > Chordata > Chondrichthyes > Squaliformes > Somniosidae > Somniosus > Somniosus microcephalus. The sequence goes on along the minus strand of NC_141007.1, from coordinate 51,844,834 downwards.
TAATAGAGCCCTTTAGTTGAAAGATATATTTGTAATATTGTACTGCCTCAGTTGGGTGCATTATCAGTATATTTTTACTCCAAAAATAGTCACAATGCAACAGCACCCCCACAGAATATGTTCATTAACATTTGCTGAATTAAATAATCTCGCAATGCTGCATTTCAGAAGGAAACATTGCAGGGCCACAAAAGACTCTGATTCATTAATAGTAATCCTTTTTGTATGGTTAAGGTTTATTAACTCTGAGGTCAAATCTTTTTGGAAGATGCATCTTAAAGCTGTCTAAGCACTTTCAAACATTGTGTATTCAATAAATATTAATGAACCACAAAGTGCAGGTGAATTTTTTTTTGGTCAGCAGTGAAGTCACATTTTCCATTATCTCTCAATGGCGGGTCACGCGTCGGTCTCCCCAACCTGCTGGAATATAACAGTAGCTTTAAATCTATTCAGCTGCCCTCATGTTTTTCTCTTTCTTAGGAAATCTAATTGAACTGAGGCCAGGTCATCTATCCTCACAAATTAATTTTCTTCTTTCAAATTTTTTCTCTCCCTTCCTCTCACCCTGAAGTACTATTCCATGAGCACCAACAAGGGACCTTGCCCAACTGACCATTTTCATATTTTAGGCTAGATCGTGAGTGTTTGTAGGCTATTCAACTGCAGGGGCATGACAGCCAAGCACTATTCTGTCCTCTGCCAATCGCTTGTACATTTTCCAGCAGGGGTCACTAGACAATGATCAGCAGCAGAAATATTAGAGAGAATTTTAACCCACCCCAGCTGCCCAGCAGGAATGAGGCCGGGGGTCCTTTAAAATGGAGCATCCAGTCATGTTCTCACTGGCCACCATTTCAACTGCTCACTGTAGTTAGGTGGCTGAGGTGCCCACTGGAAGCAAGTGGGAGCATCATGGATTTATGCAAATTGGGGTCCCGTTATGTCATTGGGATTCCAAATGCATATTAACCTGGGCCTGAGCGGAGAAGCCGCCGTGGCCAGGTGGAGGCAGGTCGGCAGCTATCCCGGAGAATGAAGAGACCCTCCAAGGTAAGTGGAAAAATTCCCTTTTGTGAGGTCAGGAGGAGCAGGAGAACTCCTCTGGGCCCCACAAGGAAGGTCGCAGCCTCCCCTGGGCTGAAATCCCCCTTCCCTCCAGAAACCCTATCCCCACGACTTACCTGTTTCCCAATGAGCCTTCCTTTGATGTCGGCCAACGGCCTCCAAATTCCTAAAGTGCCGCTCCTGTTTGCCGGCCTGCTGTCGCTTTCCTCCATTTTGAGTGAGTAGCTAGACCAGTGGCGTGCAGATGAGGCCCGGCCATTAAAATATGGCAGGCCTCAAATTTATCTCTGTAAATGCGTATTCTACTCGCCCCGCCCAACTGAATCCCACTGCAGGTTAAAAAAAATTCTCCCCCATCCCACCCCCTGCCCCGCCACCGCCTTCTTGGAGGTCTTTGAACTTCATCCCTGCTGACATGAGCTATCTGACTCAACACAGACCAGGGATCCTACCAGTTTATATGCCTCAGTATCATAGGGGCTAGTACATTTATTCACTGAACCATCAGGCGAATTAGAATTTATATTCTGTTTACAGAAAATGATCTCCACAATGTATATTCACTGAGTTTATAAATGTTTCAGACTGAATGCACATCAAGCATTTAGGGCTGGATTTTCATTCAGAAGTCGGAAAGGAGGCGGGACTACAACTTTCGGGGTTGTAGTCCCGCCTCCATCGAGATGCGGCCAATCCACGTGATTTTAACTTGATTGACCTTGTTGAGCCTGCCCAGCGGGCTCAGCAGGCCAATTAAGGGCCACCCGGCAACAGGTGACGTCACAGAGTGAAATTTCATCTGTCAAGACGTGTTGACAGATTAAATATCAGCGTTTCACAGCTGTTTGAAGCTGTCAAACACTGACAGTCTTACTTCTAACATGAGTCCTTCTACGCAGACTCAGTTAGAAATCTCACCGGCACTGAAAGCTGCAGGCTGTCACTTTTGACAGATCGCAGCCATTCTGCTTTCTGTGCCGGCTGAATGATGGACTCCCAAAACCTAGAGGAAGGAAGGCTGTAAAGGTAAGTACAGGTAATTTAAACTTCTTTACACACTTTAGACACACCAAATACACTTACCTTTGCACTCATGCACACATCACTCACCTGAACACCGACATCTCGACCCCTCCAAGTCCTTCAACCCGACGGCCCGACTCCTAACTTGCCGTGGTTTGGAGCCGTCGGGAATCTCACACGACAACCTTCAAAATAGGGATTAGGCTAAAAACTGCCTGTTAACTACCTGTTAACAGGCAGTTAATTGGCACTAATCCCTTCCTGCCTCAGGTCGGCGGGTCCCAGTGCGGGGCGGGCACCCGCCTCCTTTGAAACTTACATGGAGGCGGGTTTTGGGCGGGATGGTGTCAGGACCCCCGAATTCGGGAATTTAACCCCCCCCCGCACGCCTCCAATCCCGACTCCACGGCACACTGAAAATCGACCCCTTAAAGTCATGAACTGCAGGTTACCAATTTTTGAATGAATTATTCAACCAGTCAGATTAAGCAAAAGTATTGTCATGTATTTAGGTCATTTTGGAACTGAAATAGTTACTTAATTCAAGGTCTGCATTACTTGAGCTAATTTATTCTCTACTCGGTCATTTGCAGATAAGAGTAAGATTTACAAAGCTGAAGAATATTTTTTTGATTCAATTAGTTCTACTCATTGCAATGTAAGATCTAATTAAGATCAGACCACTGAAGAACAAATGTTTTACTCAATCATTTGAGTATCTGTTAATTTACAGCTTTTTGTACCATTGTGTGAATCTGAACCTAATAGCTACAGATCAGTTGTTTAACTGATCAGCTAAGATTAGCGGGAAAAGAACAATAATTACAAAATGCTGTTTAGCTAATGTCTTAGGTTAATTGAATTCTTTATTGGGTATAATATTCCTGCTGGAAGCAACAAGATGACTAGCATTGGCGATGTGATCTTACTTTGGCACAGTATCAATGAAAACAGGAATTCCCCTCTTAGTAGAAAACTACCACTGGGGCTCAAGGTAGGGGAGAATGATCACAGTCACAAGCCATCTAGTTTTCCCTTTTAATTAGAAGCTGGGAGTTTAGCAAGATCACAAGATATCTTATGGCTGAGAAAAATCATTCGGTCCATCTTAATTCATTTGTCCAGAACAACCCTACACTTCTGCCATTGCTGTATCTGGTTGTTTCTTAAATGATTCCAGGGTTTTCATCTCCGTCAATCACTCTGTTCAGAAGTCCATTCCAAGTGATGATCCCTATCTGTATTAAGAAGAACCTCCTGATATCAGTCTGAAAGTTACATTTTACTCATTGGACCTGTGTTCCCTTTTCCTGTTCCACAATTTAAATTAAAGTAGTATTCTAGTTTAACCTTTTCCAATCCATTTATTATCTTATATATGCCTCCTTTACAGGCTGAAAAGCCCAAGTCACAAAGTATAATGGATTCTGATCAGTCCATGGGGGATGAGATGTCAGTACATAGATCTAGCAAACATATACTTGCCTACAGAAGAGCTAGTCACCGTGATCTACACCAGAAAATGTGGTGGGCTGGCCGTAGCCTATCATAGAATGGTTACAGCACAGAAGGAGGCCATTCGGCCCGTCAAGCCCGTGCCGGCTCACTGCAAGAGCACTTCAGCTAGTCCCACTCCCCTGCCCTTTCCCCGTAGCCCTGCAATTTCTTTTTTCTTCAGGTACTTATCCAATTCCCTTTTGAAAGCCATGATTGAATCTGCCTCCACCACCCTTTCAGGCAGTGCATTCCAGATCCTAACCACTTGCTGCGTAAAAAAGTTTTTCCTCATGTTGCCTTTGGTTCTTCAGCCAATCACCTTAAATCTGTGTCCTCTGGTTCTCAACCCTTCCGCCAATGGGAACAGTTTCTCTCTATCTACTCTGTCTAGACCCCTCATGATTTTGAACTCCTCTATCAAATCTCCTCTCAACCTTCTCTGCTCTAAGGAGAACAGCCCCAGCTTCTCCAGTCTATCCATGTAACTGAAATCCCTCATCCCTGGAACCATTCTTGTAAATCTTTTCTGCACCCTCTCTAAGGCCTTCACATCCTTTCTAAAGTGCGGTGCCCAGAATTGGACACACTACTCCAGTTGAGACCAAACCAGTGTTTTATAAAGGTTCATCATAACTTCCTTGCTTTTGTACTCTAATTACCCACTATTTTCCCACATTACAACAGTGACTTCACTTCAAAAAGTACTTCATTGGCTGTAAAGCGCTTTGAGACGTCCAGTGGTCATGAAAGGCACTATATAAATGCAAGTCTTTCTTTCTTTCTTCTTCCTTTCTATGCCTCTATTTATGAAGCCCAGGATCCCGTATGCTTTTTTAACCGCTTTCTCAACCTGTCCTGCCACCTTCAACAATTTGTGCACATATACCCCCAGGTCTCTCTCTTGCACCCCCTTTAGAATTGTACCCTTTAGTTTGTATTGCCTCTCCTCGGTCTTCCTACTGAAATGTATCACTTCACACTTTTCTGCGTTAAACTTCATCTGCCACGTGTCTGCCCATTCCACCAGCCTGTCTATGTCCTCTTGAAGTCTATCAATATCCTTCTCACTGTTCACTATACTTCCAAGTTTTGGGTCATCTGTAAATTTTGAAATTGTGCCCTGTACACCCAAGTCAGTCATTAATATATATCAAGAAAAACAGTGGTCCTAGTACCGACCCCTGGCGAACACCACTGTATACCTTCCTCCAGTCCGAAAAATAACCGTTCACCACTGCTCCCTGTTTCCTGTCACTTAACCAATTCCGTATCCATGCTGCTACTGCCCCTTTTATTCCATTGGCTTCAACTTTGCCGGCAAGCCTATGATGTGGCATCTTATCAAATGCCTTTTGGAAGTCCATGTACACCACATCAACTGCATTGCCCTCATCAACCCTCTCTGTTACCTCATCAAAAAGTCAATCAAGTTAGTTAAACACGATTTGCCATTAACAAATCAGTGCTGGCTTTCCTTAATTTTAAATTTTGTCCCTGATTATCGTTTCTAAAAGCTTCCCCACTACCGAGGTTAAACTGACTGGCCTGTAGTTGCTGTGTTTATTCTTGCACCCTTTTTTGAACAAGGGTGTAACATTTGCAATTCTCCAGTCCTCTGGCACCACCCCCATATCCAAGGAGGATTGGAAGATTATGGCCAGTATCTCTGCAAATTCCACCTTAACTTCCCTCAGCATCCTAGGATGCATCCCATCCGGTTCTGGTGACTTACCTACTTTAAGAACAGCCAGCCTTTCTAGTACCTTGTTTTTTTCCATTTTTATCTCATCCAGTATCTCAACTACCTCCTCTTTCACTATGACTTTGGCAGCGTCTTCTTCCTTGGTAAAGACAGATGCAAAGTACTCATTTATTACCTCAGCCATGCCCTCTGCCTCCATGTGTAGGTCTCCTTTTTGGTCCCTAATCAGCCACACCCCTCCTCTTACTACCCGTTTACTATTTATATGCCTTTAGAAGACTTTTGGATTCCCCTTTATATAAGCTTCCAATCTATTCTCATACTCTCTCTTTGCCCCTCTTATTTTCTTTCTCACTTTCCCTCTGAACTTTCTATATTCAGCCTGGTTCTCACTTGTATTCTCAACCTGACATCTGTCATACAACCCCTTTTTCTGCTTCATCTTACTCTCTATCTCTTTCGTCATCTAGGGAGCCCTGACTTTGGTTGCCCTACCTTTTCTCCTCATGGGAATGTACCTGAACCATCTCTTCTTTAAGGGCAGCCCATTGTTCAATTACAGTTTTGCCTGCCAATCTTTGATTCCAATTTACCCAGGCCAGATCTGTTCTAACCCATTGAAATTGGCCTTCCTCCAATTCAGTATTTTTACTCTAGTTTGCTCCCTGTCCTTTTCCATAGCTAATCTAAACCTTATGATACTATGATCACTGTTCCCTAAATGTTCCCCTACTGACACTTGCTCCACTTGACCCACCTCATTCCCCAGAACCAGATCCAACAATGCCTCCTTCCTCATTGGACTGGAAATGTACTGATCAAGAAAGTTCTCCTGAACACACTTCAGAAATTCTTCCCCCTCTATGCTCTTTACACTATTACTATCCAAGTCTATATCAGGATAGTTGAAGTCCCCCATTATCACTACTCTATAGTTCTTGCAAATTTCCCTGCAAATTTGCTCCTCCATATCCTTCCCACTAGTTGGTGGAAAATAGAATACATCTACTTTTTTTTAACTCTAACCAAATAGATTCTGTCCTTGATGCCTCCAGGACATCCTCCCTCTCCAGCACTGTACTATTCTCCTTAACCAATACTGCCATCCCACCTCCTCTCTTTCCTTCCCTATCTTTCCTATAAAGTCCAATAGTTTTGCATTTATGCAATTAATTTATTGACCATCATTTCAAAAGGAAAAAGCAAGAACTGCATCGTGGTGAAAAATTTTGATAGAGTGGATACAGAGAGAATGTTTCCACTTGTGGGGAAGAGCATAACTAGAGGCCATCAATATAAGATAGTTACCAAGAAATCCAATAGGGAATTCAGAAGAAACTTCTTTACCCAAAGAGTGGTGAGAATGTGGAACTCGCTATCACAGGGAGTGGTTGAAGCAAATAGTATAGATGCATTTAAGGGGAGGCTAGACAAGCATATGAGGGAAAAGAGAATAGAGGGTTATACTGATAGATTTAGATGAGGAAAGACGGGAGGAGGCTCGTGTGGAGCATAACCGCCGGTATGGACTGGTTGAGCCGAAAGGCCTGTTTCTGTGCTGTATATCCTATGTAATCCTATGTAGCAGATTTGAAGAAGTCCAATTCCCTGATGTCCAGTTGTCAGTACTCTATTTACCCAGGAAGAGTTAAGATTTTGTTACATGTAGTGTACAGATGAAATCTTTCCCTCCCTCCGTGCATTATGTGTAACTAGAAATCACAAGATAGGTTGGGATGAAGAAGCTTTGCAATCCAGTTAGTTTATTATTTTCAGAAAAACAACCCCAGCATCTTCCCATTACAGTATCTAGTTTTTTCTTGAACGGGTCCATTATTTCTGGCAACCCTTTCTAGCTATTGCTTATCTTCCGTATAAAGAAATCATTCTAGATATTTGTTCTCCACCATCCTGAACCTGTGCCCTCTTGATCTGCTGTCCTGGCATTTCTGAAAGTACTGTTCCAGGTTTGTGTTGCAGAAACCATGTGGTGTAAAAACCATTTTCTCCATACCTTTAAAATGCTTCACAATATATAATTTACTAAGCAGCTTTTATCCTTAGAAATAAGCTTGTGAAGGCAATATTTTTCTTAATTTTTCAAAAACCTAGGAGAGTTACTGAAATCAGATTGAACGTTTGATCAGTCTTCCCCGAGTAATGAGATTTGTTCCTCAGAAGCTGCCTTCTGATGGTCAGCACACTGTTTGATGTTAACTGCACTGAGAATAAGACCAAAATATATTAAGTGTTAACTTTAGTGAGATTGATTTTCATCTTTATTTTCTATTTCAGGGAATAACACAAAGCCTGGCACACTGGCTCATGAGGAAATCATGAGCCTAGACAATGGACGGTTCCCAGCACTGGAACTCAACAATAGACGACTTTCAGTGAAGAATTCCTTCTGTAGAAAGAATGGCATCTACAACAGGTAGCCACCATAGCTCGCGATTATAAAAAAAAAATAAGTTATTAAACGTCACCTGCTGAGTATAACTTTTTGATGGTTGTCTGAAGTAAGATTCAGGGACTGGTTTAAAACTAGGGTTGCCATCATTTGCCAAGTCCAAACTAAACAGAGAATGAGGCTGGTGGGAAGTGGAGGGGGCAGGCACTGCTACAGATTTTTTTTTTAAATTGCATGTATTAAGGAAAATTACTTCAATCATTATGTGGGCTCAATACTTAACAGTAGCTGGTACACTTATTTATTTGCAGTTTCTCTCTTCTTTGTGTTGCGAGATTTCCAGACTCCTGCATGTTTGCCTGCTTTTGGATTAGATGTAGTGCTTATGCCTCCTTATTATTGCTCTTTATTTGTATTATATTTTGTATCCCGTTTTTGTATTAGTTTATTTAGAGCCACTGCCATGCTTCCCAGTTATAGTGTAAAATTATTTTTTGACTCTTTGTTTATATTGTTTTGCTGGACTGTCTTGCTATTTATGACTGATTAATAGTTGTATTGTATTATATTTTGTATTTATTATTAGTTTTGACTCTATTTCTTATATTTATTTGAAGGTAATGTCTATTATGTTTTATATTTACCTGGGAGCTGCCTCGCCTCCTGTCCCAGATCTAATGATATCTGACTGTTAGACGAATTCCCTCTGCCTCCAAGGCTAGATCCCAGCAGTAGACCAGCACTAGCTGCATGTTCTAGACCTTGCACAAATGAGCCTGTTCTGAGTTGTGGCTGGTCTGTGCCTTGCATTACCTTTCTCTCTGAGGTGGTACTACAGCTGCTCAAGCATCGCCCATGAGTTGCACTCCACTTCATCAAAACCCACTGGCTGTGCAACCCCCAAATTTCACAATTGACTTCTGGGACCGCTGCTCCTCGCCTTGCTGGTGGCTCTGGATTTAATTTCAGGCTTGGACCATTCTGCAGACATGAGAACTTTTCAAATCAGTCCAGTTTTGACATTTTACTGTAAATCCTGGAACACCAATGGAAGAAAATCTGTTAAAATCTGGACAAACTAACAGAAGTGCAGATTTTTGTCCATGGTTTACATTAAACTAATTTAAAACTGGGCTGTTGGATCAAAAACTAGACAGATGGCAACCCTAGTTAAATAAATGTAATAATAAAAATCTGCATTCCAGTTCCTTCTGGTGCTGGTTCTATCTACAAGACACAGGAATCTGAATCAACAAGAAAAAACACTGTGAGAAGTTGAAATAAAATCTGCTTGCTGGTGGATTATGTTGTGCAAAATATTCTAGTTATACTTCCCACAATTATAAAGTCTGGTAGTCTTCAAGTGTGAATTTGCAGTGATGAATTAACATGTCCACCAAAAGATCACCTGGCTCCTGCCCCCATTTTCCATTCCATCTGTCCTTCAAATGGTTTTCATGAAATCTACTTAAGACTTGGCTCTCTTTCTGTGGCTCCAAAATGGAGTATATATTCTTGAAGTGTTATGTATGTGCATACAGAATGCACAGCCTGTTTGGTGCATGGACTTGACATTTTTTTAATGCAGTTTTGCATTAGGCCATATAGATTAGGAAGGTTCCTGGCTCAATTTCCATCCCAGTTAGCTGATCTCAGCTTAAGCAGTATTGGGATCCAACAATTGGCCTGAGTGCCCCTGGGTTAAGGAAAGAAAAATCAGTTAGATTTTACAACTCCAGATTGCCATTCAGTAACTCCTGGTGGATAGGATATTTATATTGAGGCCATGTGAGACAGGATTGGAGTCAGTTGTTATGGCCTTCGCTGTTGAATAGCCTGCTGATGAGCACTGTTCAGGTTCACACAGAAACTTGGGAAGACGCTGGAGTGGAGTCATATCTCAACAAGAGTTCATACCTTCAGGAGAGGAGGAAGAAAACTGGTAGAAAATAACTTTCTTGGTGCTCCCTTTTAAACTCATGACAAGGGGACCAAACCTCAAATGTGTGCCATGAAAACGACTTGAAAGGCACCTGGCATGAGAGCAGGAGTACAGGCCATGGTGTTTTGTTGATACCACCATCTTTTCCTCAGCTCTGTTGGTGAAGCAAGCCTGCTGTAGAAATAGTGATTCAAGTAGCAGGCGGGAGATGCTTCGAATCCCATTGCTGCTTTTAAACGCACCTGTGTAGCACAAACCTGGTACAAGTTCACTTAAAATAAATGAAAGCCTGTACACTGCTCAAACTTTCTTGGTGAATAAAAGGTCCAGAATAAACAAAATGGGAGACTGTGATTCATTTTATTCATAAATAGATTAGGAAACATTCCTGTCACTTCTGGTATCCTGATTTAAATCCAATCCAGGGAGCTCTACCTTAAAAAAATATATATCTTTTTGACTCATAAGCAGTTGAGATGAAATTGGTGATATTACAATCTCATTTTTTCAGGTTGATTTCCAAATGTTAATTAAATTAAATATCATTACAACAGCTTGCATTTATATAGTGCCTTTAACATGAAACAAATATCTCAAAGTGCTTCACAGAGGCATAAGAATAAAATGAATTTTGAGCCAAAGAAGATGATATTGGGAAGGGTAGCCAAAAGTTTGGTTGATGAAGTGGGTTTTAAACAGGGTCTTAAAAGAGATGTAGGTGACGAGGTTTAGGGAGGAAATTCCAAAGCCTCAGGCCCAGGTGACTGAAGGCATGGCTGCCAGTGGTGGGGTGAAAGGAGGAGAAGTTTTACAAAAGGCCAGAGCTCGAGGAATGGAGAGTTCGTGGGTGGGGGTGGGTGGGTTGTAAGGGTGCAGGAGGTTACAGAAATGGGGTGAAAGGCAAGGCTACGAATGGATTTCAACATAGATGAGAATTTTAAATTTGAGACGTTGGGGGACCAGGAGCCAATATAGGTCGCTGAGGACAGGGGTGATGGGTGAGCAGGACTTGGTCTGTGATAGGACACAGGCAGAACATTTTGGATGATCTAATGTTTAGAGGGTGGAGGCTGTCCAAGGGAACATTGGAATAGTCAACTCTGGAGGTAACAAAGCCATGGATGAGTGTTTCAGTAGCAGATGGGGTAAGGCAGTAGCAGAATTGGATAGTTACGGAGGTGGAGGTTAGTGGTCTTTATGATGAAAATATATTGGTTCAGAAACGCAGTTCAGAGTCGAACAGGGCACCAAGGTTGCCAAATATCTTGATCAGTCTGTGTCAGTGGCCAGGGAGGTGGAATGGAATCAGTGGCAGGGGCGAAAGACAACTGCTTTGGTCTTCCTAATGTTAGATCGACCTGTGGGCTTTTCTGGACTTGAGATTTTCTGTGTTTCTGTGAGAAAAATCCAATTGGTCCATCAGAGCCAGTGTATGATTATTAGTTCTTTCCTGTTGCATCCTGTTGCTATGGCCCCTCATACACCTATATACTCATGAATCTCTTGTGCCACTGCTCATAGTAAGTCAAAGTTGTTAGATCCGTGGTTCAGTGGATAAATAATTACACGGATGCTGTACATAAACAAACAACAGGTCTTTACTGGAGGAGGGTCATCTCCAGACTGGGGTACAGAGGCATGCGCACAGCTTATATACCGGTGTGGTTACTGCCGGTACTACAGTATACAGGAGCTGTAAAAAGTAGTTCTGACTTAAAGCACATACACTACAATTCCTCCCTTTTTAGATTAATAATACCCCCTTAATATTCAAATAACAATTACATTTTTACATGTACATTTAATAACAAAAGTCCATTTATAGATTCAGTCTTTGGGGCGGCTTCCTGACCCTTTCGGGATAGCGCCTTTCTGGAGGTTCTTGTTCTTGGTGCAGAGGCGATTCTGACCCCTTTTCATCGGGTAGTTCATCGGGTTCCACTGCTACTGGGTCTGAAGTAGATGCTACCGGTATGTCGGGTTCATCCCCAGGTACTCGAGACATGGGGTTGACGCCTTCCTGTGACGCTAAGATCTGATCGACGTGGTGTCTCACAATGTTCTCCCCGACATCCACTGTGTACATTAATGGCCCCTGCCTTGTACATATCGTTCCGGGTTGCCACTTCTCTGTTCGATAGTCACGGGCCAAGACTGGTTGCCCTACATTGAAGCTCCTTGTCGGCTTCTCGTTGATGTGCTGGAATTGTTTGTCCTCAACATTTCTTCACACATTTGGTCTGAGCAAGTCCAGACGAGATCTCAACCTTCGGTTAAAGAACATCATGGCCGGGGTCTGGTTGGTAACTGCATGTGTCGCGTTTCGGTAGGCTAATAAGAAATTGTCCATCTTATGCTGTAGTGGAATTTCCTCGTCGCACATGGCCTTTATCGCCTTCTTAAAGGTTTGTACGAACCTCTCAGCCAGTCCATTGGTGGCTGGATGATACGGGGCGAATGTGTAATGCCTTACCCCATTCCTTTTCATGAATTTTTGGAACTCGTCGGACACAAACTGTGGTCCATTATCAGAGCAGATCTGCTCTGGCAAACCGTTTCTGGCAAATATGGTCCGTAGGACTGCAATCGTTTTCTCTGTAGTGGTTAAAGACATCTTTATCACCTCAGGCCACTTTGAATGAGCATCCACTGCTATTAAGAACATTGAGTCCATGAATGGACCGGCGAAATCAATGTGCACCCGTTGCCACGGAGAGGAGGGCCACTCCCATGGGTGTAGAGGGGCATGTGGTGGTGCATTTTGGACCTTCTGGCATCCTAAGCAGCTCTTAGTTAGGTCTTCGATTTGTTGATCGATTCCTGGCCACCACACATAAGCCCTAGCAAGGCTTTTCATTTTCACTCCCCCCAGATGACCTTCATGTAGCTCCTTTAGCACTCTCTCCCTTAACTTGGGTGGAATCACCACTCTGGATCCACACATCACTGTCCCCTGGCATACTGACAGCTGTTCTCTTCTGGATGAGAATGCTGGCAACAGTGAGTCGCCATGTGTTGGCCATCCCCTCACCGTCAATTCATATACCCGTGACAGCGTCGGACCATTGCGGGTCTCCTTCTCTGTATCCGCGTTTGTTACCGGCAATCGTTCAATTATCGACGAATAAAATATCTCGATAGGGTCCACTGCTGGTGCTTCCTCCACCGTAGGCAGTGGCAGGCGCGATAGCCCATCAGCGTTCCCATGCTGTTTCGTGCCTTTATATTCTATTTCATATTGATTCACCCCTAGAAACAGGGACCATCTTTGTAACCGCTGTGCAGTCATTACTGGCACGCCCTTCTTAGGATTAAAGATGGAGACAAGTGGTTGGTGGTCAGTCAGCAAGGTGAACTTCTGCCCATGCAGATAATGGTTGAATTTTTTTTACTCCCCATACTAGGCTGAGGGCCTCCCTGTCAATCTGGGCGTAGTTGCGCTCGGCTGAGGTTAGTGACCGAGACGCAAAGGCTACTGGCCTCTCCAACCCGTCTGGGAATTTGTGCGACAGCACCGCTCCAATGCCGTAGGGTGATGCATCACATGCCAAACGAATTGGTAGTGCTGGGTTGAAATGGGCCAACACCTCTTTTGATGTGATCAATTCTTTACACTTCTGGAAAGCTCGTCTACGTTCGTCATCCCACTTCCATGGTACCCCTGTTTGCAGTAGGGTGTTCAGCGGGTGTAGTACCGTAGACAAATTTGGTAAGAACTTGTGGTAATATTTTACCAGCCCGAGGAACGACCTCAGTTGTGACACATTTTCCGGTGCTGGAGCCTTGACTACTGCCTCAATCTTGTCAGGGGACTTATGTAACCCCTCTTCATCGATGACGTGGCCGCAATACGAGATCTGTTTCTGGAAAAACTCACACTTGTGGCGATTAGCTCGTAGCCCATATTCCTTTAATCTGGCGAGCACCTTCTCCAAGTTAGCAAGGTGATCACCGTCATTTTCGCCCGTGACCAAGATGTCGTCCAAATAACACTGGGTCCCTGGAATCCCTTGCAGGACCTGATCCATCGCCCTTTGCCAGATAGCCGGAGCCGAGGCTACTCCAAACACCAGCCGGTTGTATTGATAGAGACCTTTATGGGTGTTGATCGTAAGGTAATGTTTCGAAGCTTCTTCTACCTCCATTTGCAAGTACGCCTGGGCTAGATCAATTTTGGTGAAGCATTTACCACCAGATAGCGAGGCGAAAATATCCTCAATTCGTGGAAGCGGATATTGCATTGTGTGAAGGACTGGGTTCACTGTCACCTTAAAATCCCCACAGATGCGGACCTTCTTTGGTTCCCCAGGCGTATTACTCAATGACCTCTTCATTACAGGGACGATGGGTGTAGCCCACTCGCTCCAGTCCACTTTGGACAGTACTCCTGAATGTTCCAACCCTTCCAGCTCGGCTTCAACCGCTGGTCTGATCGCATAAGGCACTGGTCTGGCCTTCAGAAACTTCGGGCTTGCATTATCCTCTATTTTAATTGTTGCTGTTATTCCTTTTAGTGTTCCTAGTCCCTCCTGGAACACTTCTTTTGCGTTAGTTAGCATTTTTGACAGTCGTCCAGGTGTGACGTCGTCATCCTTTTTGGCCTCAACCTTCAGTGCCTGTATGGAATGCCAATCTAAATGTATCTTCCGGATCCATTCACGTCCTAGCAGTGGTGGTCCTCCATCTGGCAATACATATATATCCATTTTAGGTATTTCCTGGCCTTGATATGTCACTTTCACCCTTATTTTTCCTTTGGGGTAGACTTTTTGCCCCGTATATGTCTTCAAGACAATCTCTGTAGCTTTCAAGGGTATGTGTGAAAATAGCCGCTTGTAGTCTCTTTGATTTATGACTGTTAGAGCTGACCCTGTGTCCAATTCCATTTCCACTTGGACGCCGTCTATCTTGAGTGTAACCCAGATAGTCTGGTGATCCTCTAATTCGGTTACATTATGTAGTTTCAGACAACCCAGCTCCTTGCTTCTGGAGTCTGTGTCACTTTTCTGTTCATCTGAACCACTGTCCATCACCTGGTATACCTTTTTGTACTTCTCCTGTGGAGATTTCTTACTGTTGGTTTTCTTCCCAGACCTGTAGACTCTTGCTATGTGTCCTGCTTTCCCACACTGTCTGCACACTTGGTCCTTGAACCAACAATCTTTCTGGTCATGTGTTGTTCTGCCGCAGCGATAGCACTTCCCTGTTCCATAGGTCATTTCATTGGTGCCGTATTCTTGCGGTCTCCGTTGTATCTCTGCAGCGCTCCTTGCGGCTGCTTCGTGTGATACTGCCATATTGAAAGCTTTGTCCAGCGTAAAGTCCTTTTCTGATAGAAGCCGTTTCTGGGTTCCTTCACTTTGTAGCCCACACACAAACTTGTCCCTTAACGTGCCTACTGGTCCCGCTCCAAACTGGCAGTATTTCGATAGCTTGCGCAGTTCTGTTAGGTACTCAGCATTGCTTTCGTCTTTGTGTTGGTTCCTTTTATGGAACTTAAATCGTTCTGCTATCAGCAGCGGTGTGGGGCTTAAGTGGTCCTGTAGGATTTCTACTATGCTTCCAAAATCCTTGTTTACCGGCTTCTCTGGGGTTATTAGATTTCGCAGTAAACCATAAGATTTTGTACCCATGGAATTTAACAGAACCAGTGCTTTATTAGCATCTGGCACTTCATTCGCCCTGCAGTACACCTCAATACATTCCACATATGTCGCCCAATCTTCGACTTCATTGTCGAACGTAGAGATACTGCCACTCTTCGGCATCCTTGGTTGTGCGTTAACTATCCCCAATGGCGCCTCCTGTGCTTCCCCTTCTTCTCCGCTGGCACAAAATGGCATCTCCCGCGGTTTCCTTCCTTCCCGCGCTCGCCCATCTTCTCCGCTGCGGCTTCGCAAAATGGTGTCTCCCGCGCTCTTCCTTCTTCTCCGCGGCTCAATGGCGCCTCCCGCGCTCTCCCTGCTTCTCCGCGGCTCAATGGCGCCTCCCGCGCTCTCCCTGCTTCTCCGCGGCTCAATGGCGCCTCCCGCGCTCTCCCTGCTTCTCCGCGGCTCAATGGCGTCTCCCCTTGCTTCGCCCCGCGGACCCTGATCAGCCCGTGATCCCTGGCTGTGCTCTGCGCGTTCTTCTCTTGATATTTGTCGACGCCGCTCAGTCTGGAACCCGGCTGTTTCTTACCCTCTCTCTCTCCGGTTTGCAGTATTTTTCCTCGACGCCGCTCGGTGATCAATCCCCGGCTGCGCCCTGCTCTCTTCACCCTCTTTCTTACCCCATCGACGCTGCCTGGCTCTCTCTCTCTGCCGTCGGTCGGCTCCAGCCGCCGCTGCTCGGGAAGGGTCTGCTCTGGACCTGTCGTCGGTCTCTTACTGCTCGTTGTGGCTGGGGAACCAAGCCCGGCACTCCAAAGCCTCCCCAGCGAAGTTGGATCTCTGCCTGACTGCTGGGCGGTTGCTCGCGGTCGACGCCCGTGTTCCTGGACTCGACTTTTTTTTTATGTTGCAGGTAGATTCGCATCAACACTCATCGCCACTGTTAGATCCGTGGTTCAGTGGATAAATAATTACACGGATGCTGTACATAAACAAACAACAGGTCTTTACTGGAGGAGGGTCATCTCTAGACTGGGGTACAGAGGCATGCGCACAGCTTATATACCGGTGTGGTTACTGCCGGTACTATAGTATACAGGAGCTGTAAAAAGTAGTTCTGACTTAAAGCACATACACTACAGAAGTAATGGAGCATAATACCTTGTAACAATCATTGTGTATTCTGTTACAAAAATGCAAGTGTGCGTCTCTTTAACGCTATAAGGTGTAATTGCTCTTCATTCTTGAAATCAATTAAAAGCTGGTCTCAGTTAAAGGATAGGTCTTGTGGAGGTCAGACTGACTTGCACACTCTTTAAAGTGTAATTGGTAATATCAGTCATAGATTACAGACCTATTGGGCTGAATTTTGACAGAGGCAGGCTACGTAGGCGGTGGGGGGGGGCGGTGGGGGGGGGGGGCGGGGCACGGAGTTTCTGTTGGGAAATCTGGAAGGTGGACTTTCTTTCAGAAAATTGGGAAATTTTCCAAGTGCCCCAAGAGTGGTTCCCTACCACCCTGGGAGGAGCTCTCTCTAATCTCCCTCTGCCCTGACAGTTGGACTATCAAATTCCGCCCCCCCCCCCCCCCCGCCCCGCCGAGAGTTGAGCTCTCTGATCTCCCTGCCACTCCCCGAGAGCTGCCCTCTCCGGTCACCCACCGCCTCAAGAAATCGAAGGTTGTCAATTATTTATAATCTCAAACAAAAGTAGAAGGTGCTTAAAACGCGCTGCAAGTCAGGCAGCATCTGTAATCCGGGAAGGTTGGCAACCCTGCCACACACACAGGCACTGGGAGCTGCAGGGTGGGAAATTAGATGCTATTTCACTTTCCACTTCAATGAAAATGACAGGGGGAAAAATGTCCAGCAGTGGTTTCCAACCACTTTAGTCCTAAAATGATCTGATAATTCCCTCACAGGTAGCTACAGACTTAGGAAAAGTTGCAGCAAAAGTGTGGGGAGGCAAATGGGAAAAGGAACTGATTGGAATAACAAAGTTACAACAAGTAGCTGCAGTGAAAATACAAACAGCTGTTGCTGCCTACAGTGCTCACAAACTCCAGTGCAGCTGAACCGGCTAATGGATACCCACCCCTGCTCCGTGCCTATTGGCCTCCATGCCTGTCCATCAAAGCTCTGTCTCATTGGTGCACTGGCGCTCCGCATCAACTCTACATCCTATTTTCCCCCACATTGTTGGCAGCATTATATTCAATTCCGGGAGCTATATCTTCAATTCTGGGAAACTCCTGGACACTCTGGGAAACTCCAGGACAAACTGGAAGGGTTGGCAACCTTAGAACTGACTAAAAAAAAGTCCTTCCTTCGAATCCTCAACTTCGCATTTAGAATGGTTCATCCTGATCCAACAAATCTAAAATGTACAGGGTTGTGATGACAAAATCTAAATACACCTTACTCACATGGTGAGACAGTTAGTAAGTGCACAGTATGGAACTGTGTCATACAGTCCAGGAAGGTCACAGGTTTGTTCCTTGATGTGTGCTGAGTTAGTCAATCTCACCAGGGGTGTCAATAGGGGTTTACAGTTGACCTTGGCTCCCCTGGGTTACAGAGGGAAAATCAGCCAATGTTCCTGCCCTTAATAAAGTGACCCCTGGTACAAAGTGTCAGATATGGTTTAGCTATGATACCACTCCCCACCCCCCTCCTCCACCACAGTCAGATAGCCTGACAACACTCCCTGCCTAGTGCAGAAAGAGTTGCGACTTGGGCAAGGTTTCTGGAGGTTGGCCGATGTCCATGGAATCAGAGCCTTGTATGCATCAATGCCTTTGGTGGGAGCAGAGAGAAATGGTTTATAAAAAAAAGCTTGTGAGCGAAGATTCATTCTACAGCACAGACATCCTTTGCCTTGATTAATACAGACATTCACTCATTTTTGAGCCTAAATCTGGAATTAATGAGCATTTCTAACATCTTTCAAATCAGCTTGAGCACAAAACATTATTTGTCTTTGAGTGAAGAGACAGCATGAATGCTGTAAAGTTAAACTTTGACAATGTGATAAGAATTGTTTATGCTGCCACGGAAGGCTTTAACATTTAAATATGAAGCAACAGTGAAGGTCATGTAAAGTAGCAGGGAATGAAACCAGTAAATGCTGGAAACCCTCAGCAGCTTCGGCAGCAGCCGTGGCGAGATAAACAGAGCTAACGTTTCAGTTCTGAGAACAGGTCATCGACCTGAAACATTAACTCTGTTTCTCTCTCCACAGATGCTGCCTGACCTGCTGAGCGTTTCCAGCATTGTCTGTTTTTATTTCAGATTTCCAGCATCCGCAGTATTTAGCATTTGTTTTAGAGTAGCAGGGAGCCTGATGTGAATATAGACTGAAAGAGACTGCAGCAAATCAATAAGTGTGCAATTCTGTTTATTTCCAAAATGTTCAGAGTTAAGCAATGTCCTATTGCTATAATTCATATATATCTTTGGGAAATCCTTTGTGAAGATGTTAGATGACTAAATGTGTATATATTTAAAATTCTGGAGTCAAGTATGAAACAAATCATTTAAGAACTTTTTTATTCTCTTTCCAACTTTCTCCCTTCACTTTCCCCCCACCCCCTTCTAAAAACATTGACACCCATGCTGGGGTACAGTGCCAAGGTAATTGGGCACCCTCCAATACTCTCTCAAAATGGCTATTACATAGTATTTACAGCACAGAAACAGGCCATTCGGCCCAATAGATCCATGGCAGTGTTTATGCTCCACACGAGCCTCCACCCACGCTTCTTCATCTAACCCCATCAACATATCCTTCTGTTCCTTTGTCCCTCATGTGTTTATCTAGCTTCCCCTTAAATGCATCTATGCTAGTTGCCACAGCTTCTCTTTGTGGTAGCGAGTTACACATTCTAACCACTCCCTGGGTAAAGTTTCTCCTGAATTCCTGATTGGATTTATTAGTGACTATCTTATACTTATGACCCCTAGTTCTGATCTCGCCCACAAGTGGAAATATCTTCTCTCCGTCTACCCTATTAAACCCATTCATAATAAAGACCTCTATCAGGTCACCCCTCAGTCTTCTCTTTTCTAGCAAATAACCTCTCAGTTCTGGTATCATTCTAGTAAATATTTTTTTGCACCTTCACCAATGCCTCTGTCCTTTTTATAATATGGAGACCAGAACTGTTCACAGTACTCCAAGTGTGGACTAACCAAGGTTCTATACTCACGTAAATCTAGACCGTCAGTGTTGGCAAGCTATTTGACCATCACAACTGAGCCTGATTATGTCCTGCTCAATGACCATAGGTGTACACTTCCAGTAGAGAGTCACTGGATAGATCAGGCAGATTTTCTCTTCTCTAATAGTGATGCCCTCAACGCCAATCCGACTGAAATCTGCTACCAGCACAGACCAGGAATTAATCCTAGAACACTATAAGCGTGTTTTCACCTAAGTGAAAGTTTAAAAATACCAGGATTATTTGATTGCCACTTAAACATTTTTTTAAATGAATTTCCTACATTCTTCTGAAACCTACCCAAGTAGACAATTTTCTAAAATAAGCCTAGACAGTGAATATCGGCAAGATGTTCAAGAAGAGGGATAACATGCAAGTCTGATCCTGTCCTCCCCGATGTTCACGCATACGTTTTTCCCCTTGTAAGCGTACGGGTGCTTAGGCTAACTTTGGTTCTAACTGCTATCCCAGCTAAGATCAGCACTGACCAGGACTGAGTCTGGAACCATTTTTTAAATTCATTTATGGGATGTGGGCATCGCTGGCAAGGCCAGCATTTATTACCCATCCCTAATTGCCCTTGAGGTGCTGGTGAGCCGCCTTCTTGAATCGCTGCAGTCCGTGTGGTGAAGGTACTCCTACAGTGCAGTTAGGTAGGGAGTTCCAGGATTTTGACCCAGCGACGATGAAGGATCGGTGATATACTTCTAAGTCAGGATGGTGTGTGACTTGGAGGGGAACTTGGAGGTGGTGGTGTTCCCATGCGCCTGCTGCCCTTGTCCTTCCAGGTGGAAGAGGTCACGGGTTTGGGAGGTGCTGCCAAAGAAGCCTTGGCGAGTTGCTGCAGTGCATCTTGTAGATGGTACACACTGCAGCCACGGTACGCCGGTGGTGTAGGGAGTGAATGTTTAAGGTGGTGGATGGGGTACCAATCAAGCGGGCTGCTTTGTCCTGGAAGGTGTCGAGCTTCTTGAGTGTTGTTGGAGCTGCACTCATCCAGGCAAGTGGAGATTATTCCATCACACTCCTTACTTGTGCCTTGTAGATGGTGGAAAGGCTTTGGGTAGTCAGGAGGTGAGACACTCACCGCAGAATACCTAGCCTCTGACCTGCTCTTGTTATGACAGTATTTATGTAGCTGAGCCAGTTAAGATTTTTGTCAATGGTGACCCCCAGGATGTTGATGGTGGGGGATTTGGCGATGGTAATACCGTTGAATGTCAAGGGATGGTGGTTAGACTCTCGCATGTTGGAGATAGTCATTGCCTGGCACTTCTGTGGCGCGAATGTTACCTGCCACTTATCAGCCCAAGCCTGAACATCGTCCAGGCCTTGTTGCATGCGGGCATGGACTACTTCATTATCTGAGGAGATGTGAATGGTACTGAACACTGTGCAGTCATCAGCGAACATCCCCATTTCTGACCTTATGTTGGAGGAAAGGTCATTGATGAAGCAGCTGAAGATGGTTGAGCCTAGGACACTGCCCTGAGGAACCCCTGCAGCGATGTCCTGGGGCTGTGATGATTGACCTTCAACCACCACAACCATCTTCCTTTGTGCTAGGTATGACTCCAGCCAGTGGAGAGTTTCCCCCTCGATTCCCATTGACTTCAATTTTACTAGGACTCCTTGATGCCACACTCAGTCAAATGCTGCCTTGATGTTAAGGGCAGTCACTCTCACCTCACCTCTGGAATTCAGCTCCTTTTTCCATGTTTGAACCAAGGCTGTAATGAAGTCGAGAGCCAAGTGGTCTTGGCGGAACCCAAACTGGGCATCAGTGAGCAGGTTATTGGTGAGTAAGTGTCGCTTGATTGCACTGTCGATGTCATCCTCCATCACTTTACTGATGATTGAGAGTAGACTGATGGGGCGGTGATTGGCCGGGTTGGATTTGTCCTGCTTTTTGTGGCCAGGACACACCTGGACAGTTTTCCGCATTGTCAGATAGATGCCAGTGTTGTAGCTGTACTGGAACAGCTTGGCTAGAGGCGTGGCTAGCTCTGGAGCACAAGTCTTCAGCACGATAGCCGGAATGTTGTTGGGGCCGATAGCCTTTGCTGTATCCAGTGCGCTCAGCCGTTTCTTGATATCACGTGGAGTGAATCGAATTGGCTGAAGACTGGCTTCTGTGATGGTGGGGACCTCAGGGGGAGGCTGATATGGATCATCCACTCGGCACTTCTGGCTGAAGATGGTTGCAAATGCTTCAGCCTTGTCTTTTGCACTCACGTGCTGGGCTCCACCATCATTGAGGATGGGGATATTCATGGACCTCCTCCTCCCGTTAGTTGTTTAATGGTCCACCATCATTCACGACTGGATGTGGAAAGACTGCAGAGCTTTGATCTGATCTGTTGATTGTGGGATCGCTTATCGCTGTCTATAGCATGCTGCTTCCACTTTTTAGCATGCATGTAGTCCTGTATTGCAGCTTCCCCAGGTTGGCACCTCATTTTTAGGTACACCTGGTGCTGCTCCTGGCATGCTCTTCTACACTCCTTATTGAACCAGGGTTGGTCCCCTGGCTTGATGGTAATGGTAGAGTGAGGGATATGCCGGGCCATGAGGTTACAGATTATGGTGGAATACAATTCTGCTGCTGCTGATGGCCCACAGCGCCTCATGGGTGCCCAGTTCTGAGCTGCTGGATCTGTTCTGAATCTATCCCATTTAGCATGGTGGTAGTGCCAAACAACACGATGGAGGGTGTCCTCAGTGTGAAGACGGGACTTTGTCTCCACAAAGACTGTGCGGTGGTCACTGCTACCAATACTGTCATGGACAGATGCATCTGCGACAGGTAGATTGGTGAGGACAAGTAGGTTTTTCCCTCATGTTGGTTCTCTCACCACCTGTCGCAGGCCCAGACTGGCAGTTATGTCCTTCAGAGCTCGGCCAACAGTGGTGCTACCGAGCCACTCTTGGTGATGGACATTGAAGTCCCCCACCCAGAGTACATTCTGTACCCTTGCTACTCTCAGTGCTTCTTCCAAGTGGTGTTCAACATGGAGGATTACTGATTCATCAGCTGAGGGAGGGCGGTAGGTGGTAATCAGCAGGAGGTTTCCTTGCCCATGCTTGACCTGAAGCCATGAGATTTCATGGGGTCTGGAGTCAATGTTGAGCACTCCCAGGGCCACTCCTTCCTGACTGTATACCACTGTGCCGCCACCCCTGGTGGGTCTGTCCTGCCGGCGGGACAGGACATACCCAGGGATGGTGATGGAGGATTTCTAGTCTGCACGGCTCAGTACCACACCGTGTAGAGCACTGAGCCTCTAGGCCATATTGTGGGGGGTGGGGCCTAAAATAAAAAACAAAATAGTGGAGATACACAGATCCATCACCATCTTAAAAGAGAAAAGATAATTCCATGTTTCAGATACAGATAATTTGCAGGGACTGGTGGAGCTACAATACTTAGTTTTAAACATGTTCAGGGGCTTTGTATATTGGCAAAATATATACAGTCTTTGAACACTTTAATCCTCGTTATTATCTGAATATTCAACAATATTTTGGGAAGAATAGTCAAATTGTACAAAATTGCTACATAGTAAAAATGGATTTTATTTTAAAAAATGCAAAAGACATTCAGTACCCAACTCCAGCTGTTGTTTCTCTTTACAGATAAGTCTAGTATTCAAATAAGGATTTCTCTGCAGGGCATAGACAAACTATTTTTGTTATATTTATTGTTTGGTTTAATGTTTCCTTGATTATTTTACCCTTATCAACTTCCTTCCACAGTAGGATAGCCATCTGTCAGATTTTGAACCGGACAGTCTGGTTTCAGGGCTGGCTGCCCAGTAATTTTTATGGCTGAAAATCAGATGGGAAAAGTCTGCTTGTTGAACGCTTGAATGTTCTTGGCTCCCCAGATGTTGTTGAGTTTATCCAAGAGCAACTGAGCCATACAGACCAGGAAAGTACCAGATTCAATCCCGATCTGCTGGTCTGAGCTGAAGCAGCAGGTGGAGCATCACAATTGTCCTCCAGACCCTGGATTAAGAGGAGAAAATCAATCCAAGTACCTGGTCCTAATCACTATCCAGCAACCCATAATGGAGTGCAAGTTCAGCTTTGGTGCCTCCTATGACTGAAAAGCCTCCCAGCAGTCACTGTTGAGGCTTGCACATGCACTGGGAAAGGCATTGAAGAGCAATATTCCCCATGAAACTGTGCCCCATTAAGGAATCAATACTTTCAGGAGACCGAGAGAGATAAATTGTCATGGTAAAAAAATGCTTCAAGCACTTAAAGCAACTTAGAGCTGTACATTTTACATTGTCTCCCAATAAATACACATTCAATAACAAGTTGGATTAAACTGGAAGCCCCATGTGTCTCTCAGTTGCTGAAGTTAATCTTGAAACAACAAAAATATGCATGTATATAGTACTTTTAGCATTATAAAACTTCCCAAGGTGCTTCACATAGAGGAGAACAGATGCCAAGCAATAAGAGACACGATCAAAGGCATGGTTTTGAGGAGACTTAAAAGTGAGGAAAGTAGCAGCAAGGAAAATAGGCTTAGGGAGGAGTTCTAGAGTGTGGGCCTGAAGTTGAAGGCTTTGTCACCATTGGAGGCATAGTGGGAAGAGGGGATCACACTGGAGGCTAAAATTGGGCAGTTGAAGAGCTGTTGGAGGTTTCAGGCAGGGTAAGGCAAAAACATGAAGGTATTTATAGACAGAGATTTTAAATTCATTGTATTGGAGGAAGGCAGCGACTGGAGGTCAGCAGGACCGAGGTGGTAAGTTAATGGAAGGATGCAAGTGATGGAATTTTGGGGGCATTTGGTTGTTTGTGGTGAAGGCCAGCATGGAGAGCATTGAAGAAATCAAGTCTTGAACACATGGATAAGGGTTGCAGTGGCAGTGGCAGTGGGAGTGAAGTAAGTAGATGTGGGCAATGTTGTGGGGGTGGAAGTAACCAGTCTTAATGATGTATGGTGTTTGAAGCTTTGCTCAGGATTGTACAGGTTACCAAGATTATGTACAGTCTGGTTCAGCCTGAGTGAACTGCTGAGAAGGGAATGTAGTTGGGGGTTGGGATGCAGAGTCTTTGGCAGGAAACAAATAAGTTGGATTCTGTTTCCCAATGTCCAGTCCTGACTTGTACATAACTGATACCAACTCGACAGAGATCTTCATAGAACCAACCATGGTGATGTGAAGGTAAATCTAGTGTCTTCAGTATACATATGGAAATTGGTCCCTTGTCTGTGGATAAAGTCTCTGAGGGTCTGCAGTAAATGAGGAAACAGAGGGAGCCAAGGATGAAACCCTGGAATGCTCCAGAGGACACCATAGAGGGCTGGAGATGAATTTGTTGCTCGAAATGTGCTGGCAATACTGGGATAGGAACAAAAGTCACAGCAGCCCTCTTGAGGTGGAGAAAGATAGAATGGTTAACTTTGTAATACAACCCAGAGGGTTGAGTAGGATAAGGACAGATAACATGCCATGGTCATGTTCACAGAGGATGACATTGGTGACTTTGTGGTCCTATAATTTGGTTGATTGGGTGAAGAAGGAGTATGGGATTTAAATAGTTGCCTACACTTAGTTGAATCTCTAATTTATTTGTAGAAAAGTAATACAACCTCTTAACAGTTCCAAAAACCATCAGAAAACTTCTGAATCATAAAAAGCAACAACTTACATTATACAGCTGCTTTGACATAACCTAAGACCTTCCTGGTCCGTGCGGCTGAGTAAAAAGGCACTTTAAAGAGGGAGAGTGGTGTACACCGAACAGGGAGTAGGGTCGAAATTAGGGATTACTAAAGGCTTAGTCAAAGAGGTGAATTTTGAAGAAGCTTTTGAAAGTGGGGAGAGAGGTAACTTGGTGAAGACATTTAAGTAGAAAATTCGAGAATCAGGGACATGGTAGCTAATAATCCTAGAGTAGAGGGAGGGGAGAAGAGATGCACAAGGCATCAGAAGATTGCAATGGTAGGGTGCAGCAAGGCCATGTATTGATTTTGAGATTAGGATGAGGATTTTGAAGTCTGTGCTGGGAGGCATGGTTAGGGGCGTGGTGTTGGCAATTACAGAGATTGTGTGTGTCAGATACAGTGCAGGCTGCAGAATTTTGCATGAGTTAGAATTTGTGTAGGGTACAGTTGGGGATGCTGGTGAGGGAAGCGTTAAAGACAAGCTTGTTGTCCATATGGTCCAATTTACGTGCATGCCTTGCAGGCCACCCATAAACTGTAAATCCATTTTCCCATTAGATTGCATATCTTAAGTTGATACTAATCTAATATAGACCCTGTAGGTATTCTTTAGTGTCTGTAACTTGCGTTGCTTCTACCGCTGTCATTTCCCCCCCTCTGTCTGATCCGATAGTTTTTGTTTGGTTTCTGCAGCCTTTATATTGTAATTGAAAGACAATTCCTCCATGGTTATGGATTTGGTTTTAAAAAAAATCTTATTTTATATGCCTATTTAGACAGGCAACCTAGGTGGCTCAGCCCCTCCTATAGGCTTAACCTTATTTCTGCTGACAAAATGAACAGCTCAGAACCTCCTTCGGCTGTTAAACTCTATTTCACAGCCATTATTTGGGATTTACTCTTTCGCCACTCCTAGTCTTGAAGTATTGCAGACATTTCTTCTCCTGTAATCTCTTTCAGCTTTCTGTTCCCCAGCAATTAACATTTATCTTCAAAAAGCAAAATACTGTGGCAAAACCACTAAGAGACTCTCACAGTGACTTACATAATTGTCTGTAACCAATGTTATTACCTTTCAAGTTGGCTCTGGTTAAACAGAGCTAGATCGACAACATCGCGATCTGACGCGATGACGTCATCACGCGGGTCACGTGACATCCCCTTCGGCGGGAAACGTCATGACGTCAGAGGTAGAGGGCGGGGCCAGCCAGTCCTCGTGTGGATTGAAAGAGAAAAGACCTGTTTTGAGCTTCTCCTGTAGTTTCTTGTTTTGTAAAGTTCTTAGACAATAAATTCAGTTTGTTAACTTCCAGTAAGTTATAGATTCTTTGTTAGGAGTGCAGAGACTCCTACAATACTGCAGATGCTAGAAATCTGAAACAAAAACAGAAAATGCTGGAAACTCACTGCAGGTCAGTCAGTATCTGTGGTGAGAGAAACGAGTTAACATTTCAGGTCGATGACCTTTCGTCAGAACTGGAAAAAGTTAGAGATGTAACAGATTTTAAGCAAGTGCAGGGGCAGGGAAAGGGGGGAGGGGGGAAAGAACAAAAGGGAAGGTCTGTGATAGGGTGGAAGGCAGGAGAGATTAAATGACAAAAGGTATGATTGCACAAAGCAAAAGGTGATGGTAACGGGACAAGTGAAGAAACAAAAGATGAGTCTAGAAGAGGTGTGAACAGGAATAACAGAAGCATCAACAGCTGACATCTGAAAAAATAGGGGCATAGGTTATGGTCTGCAATTAGGAACATAGGAACAGGAATAGGCTATTCAGTCCCTCGAGCCTGTTCTGCCATTCAATGAGATCATGGCTGATCTGCGACCTAACCCGCCTTTGGCCCATATCCCTTAATATCTTTGGTTAAGAAAAAGCCATCAATCTCAGATTTAAAATGAACAATTGATCTAGCATCAATTGCCATTTGCGGAAGCGAGTTCGAAACTTCTACCATTTTTTGTGTGTAGAAGTGTTTCCTAATTTCACTCCTGAAAGGTCTGGCTCTAATTTTTAGACTATGCCCCCTAGTCCTAGAATCCCCAACCAGCGGAAATAGTTTCTCTCTATCTACCCTATCTGTGCCCCTTAATATTTTGAAAAGTTCGATCAGATCACCCTTTAACCTTCTAAATTCTAGGGAATACAACCCTAATTTGTGTAATCTCTCCTCGTAACTTAACCCTTGAAGTCCGGGTATCATTCTGGTAAACCTACACTGCACTCCCTTCAAGGCCAATATATCCTTCCTAAGGTGCGGTGCCCAGAACTGCTCATAGTGCTCCAGGTGTGGTCTAACCAGGGTTTTGTACAGCTGCAGCATAACTTCTACCCTGGCAAAGGGTTCACACCTGAAATGTTAATGGCCCAGAAATTCGGGTTGGGGGCTTCCCGCGGGTGCAAGCCCCCGACCTGCACTTACCTTGCGCGCTGGCAGTTGAGCTGTAGGGCCCCGTGGAATTCCGATCCGGGGCCTGGCCCAGCTGCTGGCGCGCAGTGCTTGCGTGTCCCAGGGGCGCAGTTAGTTCGATGCATCCCCTGGGATCACGTGGGCCATGGGCAGCCAATCGGAGCAGGGAATGCTCCATTCATAAGTCTTGACAGGAAGACCTGTCAAGACTTATAAATACTACGGCCCCAAAATAGCAGTAAACCTTCAAATAATTTTTTTTTTTTAAATCACATTTTTTAAATAAACTATAAATTACATTAAATAACTATTTTAAACAATAATTTAGATTTTTGAAAAAAATAATTTTATATTCTAACGGGGCTAAAAATAAACTTACCTTGCTTTAAAGTATTTAAAAATAATAAACCTGTGGAAAAAATGTTTTAATTTTAATTAATTGACCACTTACCTTGTAAAAAGCAGGCCTTACGCCTGCTTTTTACATTTCTAAATTCTAAAAACTTACCCTCCCGGAGAAACCTGTAAAAAAAACGTAAGTTCAAAGCGCAAGCGCAGACTCCCCTGCGCACGCGTTCGACCTCTGAACCCCTGCTTTCAGAGGAACGAAAGTGCCGGTTTCCCGCACATGCGCAGTGCATGCAGGAAACCGGCACTTCCATCGGGCACACAGGTGAGTACCCCGTGCGTACTCACCCGTGGAGACCCGAATTTCTGGGCCATTAATGTGTATTCTCTCTAAAGATGCTGACTGACTTGTTCGGAGTTTGCAGCATTTTCTGTTTTTGTTTTAATATTTATCCAGCAAGGTTGCACTCCAGTGTCTCAGTGCCCCTTTGTTTGGTCTTCAATTTGTTATCCTAGTTTTTAGTCTTTCTTTGTTTAATCTCGAGGTTATGTTGTCTGTTTGACGACATTCCTTGTTGTCTCCATGTTTTGAGGTCACATACAATCCAGCTGGTTATTCCAACTGCAGAATTACTTCCTGCAGAACTGTAGATGAACTGATTGTGTGCAAAAAAAAGTCCATGGATTGCAAACAGATCTCAAACTGTTGTGCAAATTAGGAATGTGAAGTAGAAATTTTACTGTCAGTTGTCTGCATTCAAATTTGTAAACTGAACACAGAGTTGTTTTTTTAGTGTAGTGGTGTTTCTGTCTGTGTCTGACGTAATTGCTGGAGGAAAGCTCGGGGGAGCTTGTGATCCGAGGTGCTGATCCGCATGGGATGCCTGGAGTGTGTCTGTCTCAGTGACTGCTACCATAAGCAATTTAACATTCAATCACACACTGCTCCTGGGAGATCGGTCACTACACATTTTCATGGTTGACCTGGTTTATTTTTCTTTCCTTTTTATGCAGCCACAGAGCCCTTAATTTTTATAAAAACTTATTCTTCTCCTGTGGGCCATGATTGAAGATTTTTTTCCCTCCCATTGCCAGCAGGCTTGAAATCATAATGACTTTTTCACTAGACATTCAAAGGTAATGGGAGCCAGAGTATGGGGAGAGACAGAGTGAAATGTGGAAGATGAGTTAAGACTGAGATGCCTTGAGTGGAGACGGCAAGTACAAAATGGTCAGTGTGAAGGGGGAAAGAAGGGTGTGAGATTGTGGAACAATCAGAAGAGAGTTGCAAATCTTCTTCTTAGGCAGTCCCTCGGAACCGAGTATGACTTACTTCCACGTTAAAAATGAGTTCACAGGTGACTGAGTCCAATGCGGGACCTACAGTCTCTGTCACAGGTGGGGCAGACGGTGGTTGAAGGGGCAGGTGGGTGAGGTGCTTGGGTTGACGTGCGCTCCTTGCGCTGTCTGCGCTTGGCTTCCGGCGAAGAGACTCGAGGTGTTCGGCGCCATCTCGGATGCTTCTCCTCCACTTTGTGCGGTCTTGGGCCAGGGATTCCAGGTGTCCATGGGGTTGTTACACTTTTTCAAGGAGGCTTTGAGGGTGTCCTTGAAGCGTTTCCTCTGCCCACCTGGGGTTCTCTTGCCGTGCCGGAGCTCTGAGTAGAGCCCTTGTTTTGGGAGTCTCGTATTGGGCATGCGGACAATGTGACTCGCCCATCGGAGTTGATTGAGCGTGGTCAAAGCTTCGATGCTGGGGATGTTGGCCTGAGCAAGAACACTGACGTTGGTGCGCCTATCCTGCCAATGGATTTGCAGGATCTTGCGGAGGCAGCGTTGGTGGAACCTCACCAGTGCTTTGAGGTGCCTGCTGTACATAGTCCATGTCTCTGAGGCATACAGCAGGGCGGGTATCACTGCTGCTCTGTAGACCATGAGCTTAGTGCCGGGTTTGAGGTTCTGGTCTTCAAACACTCTCTTCCTCAGGTGACCGAAGGCTGCACTGGCACACTGAAGGCGGTGTTGGACTTCGTCGTCGACGTCTGCCCTTGTTGACAGTAGGCTCCCGAGGTATGGAAAGTGGTCCATGTTGTCCAAGGCCTTGTCGTGGATTTTGATAATCGGGGGGCAGTACTGTGTGGCGGGGGCAGGTTGGTAGAGGACCTTTGTCTTACGGATGTTTAGTGTAAGGCCCATGCTCTCGGATGCTTCGGTGAAGGTGTTGACGATGGTTTGGAGTTCGATCTCCGAGTGAGCGCAAACGCAAGCGTCATCTGCATACTGTAATTTGACGACAGAGGATGGAACGACCTCGGATCTGGACTGGAGGCGATGGAGGTTGAACAGTTTCCCATTTGTTCTGTAAATTAGCTCCGCTCCAGTGGGGAACTTACTGAGGGTGAGATGGAGCATTGCAGCAAGGAAGATCGAGAAGAGCGTTGGTGCGATGACACAGCCTTGTTTGACCCCGGTTCGTACGTGAATTGGCTCTGTGGTGGAACCGCTGGTCAGGATCACGGCTTGCATGTCATCGTGAAGCAGGCGGAGGATGGTGACAAACTTTTGAGGGCAGCCGAATTTGAGGAGGATACTCCATAATCCCTCACGGGTGACAGTGTTGAAGGCCTTTGTGAGATCAAAGAAGGCCATGTACAGCGGTTGGTGCTGTTCCCTGCATTTCTCTTGTAATTGTCATGCGGTGAAGGTCATGTCCATTGTGCCCCTTTGTGGGCGGAATCCGCATTGCGACTCTGGGAGGAGCTCTTCAGCCACTGGGAGAAGACGATTGAGGAGGATTCTTGCGATGACTTTCCCTGTGGCAGACAGCAGGGAAACTCTTCTGTAATTACCGCAATCGGACTTGTCACCTTTCTTGAAGATGGCCACAATTACGGCATCTCTGAGATCCCCTGGCATGTTCTCCTCTTTCCAGATAAGAGAAATGAGTTCATGAAATAGGTAGAAACTGAAAGTGAACAAGTCATGAAGTCACCATTTTAATCCACCAAAATGTATTTTTATTTTTTTAATGATTTCTCCTGAAGGCATTCACTCATGCCAATGTACAGTGCTTTGGTGCTTGCAGCCCACCAAGTGGCTGTTCTTAATGATTGAGCTTAGATTGTCAATGTTGGTGGGCATAATTACCATGAGGGGCATCAGTGTCAAGCCTAATCACATCCTCACCCAACATCAAGCATTTTCAGCAGCAGTCAGCATATCTACCAGCACGTCTGCATTTAGAAGGAGTGTTGCACATGAGATCACAATCCACCCCCCCCCCCCCGCCCCAGCCTCCTATTTCTGAATTAGGATCTTCCACGAGCATGTGGACTACGCCAGTAATTCCCAGCATTTGTGTGAGAGAAAATCTTTGCATGTCTCACAGCCAGGCAAGCTTTGAAGAGGGAAAAAATCTGTAGAAAATGTAAAGAAAAGAAAGAGTTGAGTAAAGATTAGAGAGAAACGCAGTATTGCTAGTTCACAGTCCCTTGTGGTCATTGTAACAGACACCACTTGTTCATATTCATGTTTATGTTGGTTGAAGTGGATGCCGCAGGTATGTAGCTCATAACTGAAAACGTTGACAGATTTGGGGGTCACTAGACAGTCAGTAGGAATAGGAAACCTAACTTCCACCCTCCCCCCTTTTCTTGCCCATAAAATTGTAGCACCTTAACTGCACAGATGGGACCAGTTAACTCAGCACAGGCCACAAATGTAAATGTGACTTGCTGAGCTGAATCACGCTTGCTGGCTCTGTGACCATCCAGACAAAAATGCTTTTCCCCCCACAAAATAAGACAATGCTTTACTACATCAAAATCATGCATGTAGTGCGCAGGATCCAGACCAACCCAGTTCATGGAAATTCAGCCATTAGCTCCATTTACAGGCAAGCACCCGGATGTAAACCCACGGTCTGTGCGTTTTTACTAAGGAAACACACTTTTGTGTGGTTGACCCTTGCTTAACCTAGCCTAATGAACTGAGAGTCAGTTCTGAACCACTGAAATTCTAAAAAATCTCAGTTGAGAATTAACACATTCAGTATCAGTTAGAATAAAAACCTCCATCTCCCAGGCCTTTAGAATTGAATGATTTTCAAATAGGCTGGTAAACAGCCTTAGCTGAATTAATCTTTGTTTCCTTACCCTTGACAGGACTCACATGATCAGAGATTTGTGATGTGATATAGTCTGATGCATGCACTGGTGTGGTCAAAATTCAGAACTGTATGCTGGATAAGTTCATATCAATCCAATCCCTAGTTCAAATGAGGTATCAGAGCAAAGGATTCAATGGACTATGTAAAGCGTAATTAAAGTGCCCCCGGGTAGAAGCGTATTCGTGCTCTCTCTGACTGTGTGTGACAAAGCCTGCTCTGTCTGTGCATGATGGCTGAGTGAGATGGGGCCCTGCTGTGTCGCAGGCTGGTAGAAAAAGATTTGCGGTTAACAGCAAAGACTGTAGCCAAATGAAACTGGACAGCAGCCAGAATGGGGGAGGTGCAGGGATCCACACGATTGGTCAGAGAGCAGTGAAACTGGAGCCTCTTTTGAAAGCTTTCACATCTAACTTTTTCCATCTGAAAGGACCTTTGTGTTTAAAACGAGGAGCTTTCTCTCAGAAATTCTTTCTCCAACCACAAGAACATTTTTTTCTTTGGCGATCGTGGCATTTTAACACTGTACTTGAAAACAAGACAATCTTACAATAATTCAGTTTGTTTCGGGATACTTGCAGCCCCTTTGTCACCCTTCAAAGAAAATGTTTGGGAAAAAAATTGCAACTGAAACAAGGCATGTACTAGTACTTCAGTTAACTTGTTGCTCACTAGACGTGATTTAGGGGTAAAAAGGATTGAAATTGCATAGTGTGATACGAGAAAGAACACACTCATGAATTTTCTCATCTGATAACTGCTGGTTTTGTTCTAAAATAGTCATTAAAATGGTTGTTCAATATTTAGGGCAAGTCTCACAGTCCATCCAAAGTGTTAGAAACAGTTTAATGTGACCCTGAGCAGGAGCGAAGGAGCTGTGAACACAGGCCAGCAAGCATCCTCTGTGTTTTACTTCTGTGGATGTTTGAGAGCCTGAATCAATTATGCATCATACATCATTTAATAGAGTATAAGAGTAAAGAAGTCTTACTACAATTATACAGGGCATTGGTGAGGCCACACCTGGAGTACTGTGTACAGTTCTGGTCTTCTTACCTATGGAAAGACATACTTGCCTTAGAGGGAGTGCAACGAAGGTTCACTAGACTGGTTCCTGGGACGGGGGGATTGTCCTATGAGGAGAGACTGAGTAGACTCGGCCTATATTCCCTAGAGTTTAGAAGAATGAGAGGTATTGTAGCAAAGACATTAAGGGGGAAAAATTCGGTATCGCCCCATTTGGGACGCCGTTATCGGCCGTGCGCAAAGTTCAGCGCCTGGCGCTAACTATCGCCTTCGACAGCAAACTTGGCTTTTATCGCCCCTGGAGGTGATTGGAGCGCTAAATCAGGTGCTTCACACCTGTCTTAAGGCGCAAACGCCGAGGAGTGAGGCGCTACCTCAGAGTGCTGGCGAAGCAAGGAAGGGCAAATCAAAATAAACCTGCAAAGTGCTGCTCAGTACTCAAAACTCCTTCACACAGTGTTGAATCTCTCCAGAAGTCAGTCTCTCTCTCTCTCTCTCTCTCAGACTGCGTGGTGCAAAAATGTCACTGACAAAAAAAGGCAGAAAGCGGTCGCCTTTAAATAGCACTCCCCTAGTCCCTTTCTGACAGCATAACGCTACCCTCAACCTGTCGTTGCTAGCGACAGGCGGTAAGGCAGGGGGCGGCACTCAGTATCCGGTCCGGGGCGCTAACGGGGCATTGCGCACTCGAATGACGTCACAATCTGCCAGTGCAGGAGATCGTGGCGGTAGTGTTCAGCGCCGCCGCAAAATGTCTAGTTAATTTCGCGAGCGGCACAAACATCACCGCGCCCGGCCTCTAGTTGCTTTGCGCCCCAATTGGCGCCCTCTTAAGACGCTAACGGGAGGCGCAAACAACTGAATTTTCCCCCCTAAGCCTTTTAAAATATGCGGACTAACACTTTTATCAAGAGTATACAAAAAAGTTTCATATTAGCGCATGTTTATTACTATCATAGGTCAGTGCAATTTCAACCCTAAGTCTTCAGACTTGCAACTAATTTCATTTGGGCTCACGCCATCCACCATATAAAACCCGAGAAAATGGAAAACGATACTATCCATATTTTTAAGATTTCAAAGAGATCTCTATTTTTGGTAATGTAATGCTCCTTTTTGGTCCAAAACCATGGCTACTCATTCTCATACCATCTGAACTGATAGAACAGACATAAGCTCGGTTACAATTTTGTTTTGTTTTATATCCCAGGTTCAATATGTGACCCTTCAGGACCTACAAACTGCAGTGCACCTTTATGCACTCAATATCTAGTAATGATCACACAGAAACCATTGTCATTCACTTTAGCTTATTGGATATGTCACAAGCCCTCTCATGAACTCCTAGACTTCAGAAAGTGGTAGAATAAACAATCTATCAGACTGTAGCTTAAACTATGAACTACGGAGGTTTATTAAAAATGAAATAAGTAGTGGCAAAAACGCTATTTTTACAGAACATTTTAGTTCGCTTTCCCTCCTCACATACAAAATAACATGATATAATAACATAATAACATAACTTTGCTAACTCTATTCATACTAAACCTGGATCTTAATTATAACTTGGATGTAGGGTTTCAGCAGACCCCTCCAGCCGTTATCTCAATGGCGCGCAAGAGCTAATGAACTGGGAATGTTGAACATAACATAAGAAATAGGAGCTGGAGTAGGCCATTTGGCCCTTCAAGCCTGCTCCTCTATTCAACAAGATCATGGCTGATCTTCTACCTCAACTCCACCTTCCTGCACTATCCCCATATCCCTTAATTCCCCTAGTTCCCAAAAATTTATCGACCTCTGTCTTGAATATACTCAACGACTGAGCATCCACAGCTCTCTGGGGTAGAGAATTCCAAAGATTCACAACCCTTTGAGTGAAGAAATTTCGCCTCATCTCAGCCATAAATGGCCGACCCCTTATTCTGAGACCCTGACCCCGTGTTCTAGATTCCCCAGCCAGGGGAAACATTTTCCCAGCATTAACCCTGTCAAGCCCCTTCAGAACGTTATATGTTTCAATTAGATCACCTCTCATTCTTCTAAACTCTAGGGAATAGAGGCCGAGTCTACTCAATCTCTCCTCATAGGACAATCCCCCCGTCCCAGGAACCAGTCTAGTGAACCTTCGTTGCACTCCCTCTAAGGCAAGTATGTCTTTCCACAGGTAAGAAGACCAGAACTGTACACAGTACTCCAGGTGTGGCCTCACCAATGCCCTGTATAATTGTAGTAAGACTTCTTTACTCTTATACTCTATTAAATGATGTATGATGCATAATTGCATCAGGCTCTCAAACATCCACAGAAGTAAAACACAGAGGATGCTTGCTGGCCTGTGTTCACAGCTCCTTCGCTCCTGCTCAGGGTCACATTAAACTGTTTCTAACACTTTGGATGGACTGTGAGACTTGCCCTAAATATTGAACAAGCAT
Organism: Somniosus microcephalus; assembly: GCF_052327205.1. NCBI lineage: Eukaryota > Metazoa > Chordata > Chondrichthyes > Squaliformes > Somniosidae > Somniosus > Somniosus microcephalus. The sequence continues at coordinate 51,809,312 of NC_141007.1, read as the reverse complement.
TTTAATGACAATTTTTAGAACAAAACCAGCAGTTATCAGGTGATACCAATCCAAATGGTTTAGTCATTAACACATTAAAGCTATCTTCCTCATTGCAGCAACTTGTAGACATGATGTCTGTCGAATACAATCTCACTTTAAGTAAATGGATTCTTCTCCCAATCAACTTCAGGCTTGCAGTAACCAAATGTTCAAGTGACTACCATTTTCCTATACATAATTAGCAAAATATATAGGCTTAAAAAAAATTAGAAATGTAACTGAAACTCCCAATTGGTCAGAAGCTTTGGGAGTCACTTGGCAGCCAGTGCTATTAGCATTACCGGTCTGACACCAGTGGATCAAATATGACACTTCCACTGCACTGGTGGCTCAGCAAGTTTATCCAGTAAGTACAAAAGCAAAAAACTGCGGATGCTGGAAATCTGAAATAAAAACAGCAAATGCTGGAAATACTCAGCAGGTCAGGCAGCATCTGTGGAGAGAGAAACAGAGTTAACGTTTCAGATCGATGACCCTTCATCAGAACTGGAAAAAGCTGGAGATCGAACAGGTTTTTAAGCAAGTGCAGCGGCAGGGAAAGAGGGGAGGGGAGGAAAGAGCAAAAGGGAAGGTCTGTGATAGGATGGAAGGCAGGAGAGGTTAAGAGACAAAAGGGACGATGGTGCGAGGCAAAAGGAGATGGTAATGAGACAAGTTAAGAAACAAAAGATGACCTAGATGGAAGGCAGGGGAGATTAAGAGACATTAAGAGATGGTGCAAGGTTATCCAGTAAGTAACTAAGTCAAAACAGATCAGGAAGCCGAGGGTCAATCGCTGATTTGTGCTAAATTAGCTGATCACAGCAAGGCAGTGGTAAGAATGTTACAATAGGCCTCAGCACCATTGGGATAGTGGTGAGAAAATGGACAGAGTTCCAGCTTCTGATCACTATCTTGCAATCCTTGCTGGAATTACGTGTGTAGACATCAGCATTATCACATTGCTGTTTGTGGGAGCTTCCTGTGCGCAAATTGGCTGCCACGTTTCCTACATTACAATAGTGACTACACTTCAAAAGTAGTTCATTGGCTGTAAAGCGCTTTGGGACGTCCTGTGGTCATGAAAGGCGCTATATAAATGCAAGTCTTTCTTTTGGTGAGGACACGATCAAATGTGATACTGCCTGCTGCTGCTCATTGTTGAGGTTCCCACATGAACAACAGCCACATAGGTGAGTTACTGAAGGGTGACCAGTCCACCCAGCACCCAACCTTACCCCAAGAAGACAGGAGGAGAGAAAGCTGGTGAGAGAAAAAAGTATGCCTTTTCCTCCCTCTCTATGAGAAGGCACCCAACCTTTCCTGACTGCTCCCCAGACCAGCATAACTAAGAATGATAGATGAATATTGGCTGCAGGGGTGGTCACAGCAGTGAACCTGCAATCCAGCATGGAATTGAATTTCCAATACACTGTGCCATTGCATTAGAAAAAGGATTACCACCAACTCGGGGTCCACTGTTAAAAGGGACAGTGACATATTCCTGATGTGCAGCCAATAGATGACACTATTGAACCTTTCTACGAAGCATATTTGAGAAAACTGGTGTTACTAAAAAGATACTGCATCCTCTAGCGTGGGTTAAAGCGTGATTTTGTTTAAAATCGAGGTTCCTAATGCTCTACAAACCTGCATAAATCGATGACAAGTGGATGAGTTTTGGGTTAACATCTTTCCTTTCCTCAGAATCAAATGATTCGAGCCTGATATTCAGCATTATTGACTTGAGATGAGCTTTTAAGCATTTGTATACTTGAAGATGACATCTAAGGTGTCAGGGATGAAACAGCACAAGGGGAACATCCTCTCTGCATCTACCTTGTCGAGCCCCCTCAGTATCTTATATGTTTCAATAAGATCACCTCTCATTCTTCTAAATTCCAATGAATATAGGCCCAACCTTTCTTCATAAGCCAACCCACTCATCTCAGGAATCAACCGAATGAATCGTCTCTGAACTGCCTGCAATGCAAGTATATCCTTCCTTAAATAAGGAGACCAAAAAACTGTACACAGTACTCAAGGTGTGGTCTCACCAATACCCTGTATAGTTGTAGCAGGACTTCCCTGCTTTTATACTCCAACCCCCTTGCAATAAAGGCCAACATTCCATTTGCCGTTTTGATTACTTGCTGTACCTGCATGCTAACCTTTTGTGTTTCATGCACAAGGACCCCCAGGTCCCTCTGAACTGTAGCATTTTGTAATCTCTCTCCATTTAAATAATAATTTGCTTTCTTATTTTTCCTGCCAAAGTGGATAACCTCGCACTTTCCCACATTATACTCTATCTGCTAAATGTTTGCCCACTCACTTAGCCTGTCTATATCCTTTTGCAGTTTCTTTGAGTCCTCTGCACAACTTGCTTTCCCACCCATCTTTGTATCATCCGCAAACTTGGCTACATTATGCTCGGTCACTTCATCCAAGTCATTAATGTAGATTGTAAATAGTTGAGGCTGTAGATTGTAAATAGTTAAAATTATACCAACCTCTGCCAACCTGCCCCCACCACACAGTACTGCCCCCCGATTATCAAAATCCACGACAAAGCCTTGGACAACGTGGACCACTTTCCGCGAGCCTACTGTCAACAAGGGCAGACGTCGATGACGAAGTCCAACACTGCCTTCAGTGTGCTAGTGCAGCATTCGGTTGCCTGAGGAAGAGAGTGTTTGAAGACCAGGACCTCAAACCTGGCACTAAGCTCATGGTCTACAGAGCAGCAGTGATACCCGCCCTGCTGTATGCCTCAGAGACATGGACCATGTACAGCAGGCACCTCAAAGCACTGGAGAGGTACCACCAACACTGCCTCTGCAAGATCCTGCAAATCCATTGGCAGGATAGGCGCACCAACATCAGTGTTCTCACTCAGGCCAACATTCCCAGCATCGAAGCTTTGACCACGCTCGATCAGCTCTGATGGACGGGTCACATCGTCCGCATGCCCGATACGAGACTCCCAAAAGAAGCGCTCGACTCAGAGTTCCGGCACGGCAAGAGAGCCCCAGGTGGGCAGAGGAAATGCTTCAAGGACACCCTCAAAGCCTCCTTGAAAAAGTGCAACATCCCCACTGACACCTGGGAATCCCTGGCCCAAGACCACACAAATGGGGAGGAGAAGCATCCGGGAAGGCGCCAAACACCTCGAGTCTCTTCACCGGGAGTAAGCAGAAGCCAAGAGCAAACAGCGCAAGGAGCGCACGTCAACCCAAGCACCCCACCCACCCGCCCCTTCAACCACTGTCTGCCCCACCTGTGACAGAGACTGTAGGTCCCACATTGGACTCATCAGTCACCTGAGGACTCATTTTTAATGTGGAAGCAAGTCATCCTCAGTTCCAAGGGACTGCCTAAGAAGAGAAGAGATTGTAAATAGTTAAAATTATATAATTTTTTATTCATTCATGGAATGTGGGCGTCACTGGCAAGGCCAGCATTTAATGCTATTCTAGTAGCAGGCTGGGACATTACTATGATGTGCAGAATAGCTTTAAGCTTCATGGCATACCCTGCCTCTCAGACATGTGCATGATAGTGAAAGACTTCAGGCTCAAGAGAGATAGAGGAAAAATAAAAGTGGTATTACTATTTTTTTTAATTTAACATGTGAGGCTTTACCTTGAGCTTTCTGTTCTGTACACTTTCCTTATCAGTTGAATAAGCCCCAGATATCTGCACAACTTCAAACTCAGTGTCACTGCATGATCAGCCAATAGGAAGGAAAGCACCTTTCACATCCTCAGGATGCCCCAAAGCACTTCACAGCTAATTAATTACTTCTCAAGTGCAGTCACTGTTGTAAAGTAGGCAAATGCGGCAGCCAATTTGCACACAACAAAGTCCCACAAACTGCAATGAGATAAATGACCAGATAATGGGGGAAAAATTCGGTTGGTTTGTGCCTCCTGTTAGCACCTTAAGAGGGCGCTAATGTGGCACAAAGCAACTAGCGGCTGTGCGCAGCAATGTTTGCGGTGCTCATGAAATTTACTAGACATTTTGCGGCGGCTCTAAACACTACCGCCACGATCTCCTGCGCCCGCGGATTATGACGTCAGTCGAGCGTGCAACGCCCCGGTAGCACCCCGGGCTGGGTATTGAATGGCGCCCCCTGTTGTACCACCTGCCGCTAGCAACGACAGGTTGAGGGAGGCGTTTTGCAGTAGGGAAGGGACTGGGGAACGCTATTTAAAGGCGACCGCATCCTGCCTTTTTTTGTCGGCGAAATTTTTTCACCATGCATTCTGAATGAGAGAGAGAGAATGCAGGAGATATTCAAAGCTGTGTTGAGGAGTTTTGGGTACTGAGCAGCACTTTGCAGGTTCTTTTTTATTTGATCTTCCTTGCATCGATTTAGAAGAGACTCTAAGCTCTTTCCTGGGCCTCTCCATTGTTCTTTCCAACAGATTTGATGTACAGGTCTCTCCAGGCCTAGATTCAAGTCTGCAATGAGCAGGGTGTGGATGGAGAGCAAAATCGACCCTCCCCTTTAAGAACTGGCCGGCGACAGTGTGTCTGTGTTCCATCGCAGACTGACATCACATGAGCTTCACCAGCGCTCTGAGTTAGCGCATCGCTCCTCGGCCTTTGCACCTTAAGACAGGTCTGCAGCGCCTGATTTAGTGTTCCAATCACCTCCAAGGGCGATAAAAGCCAAGTTTGTAGTCGGAGGCGATAATTAGCGCCAGACACTAAACTTTGCGCCCAGACGATAATCGCGCCCCAAACGGGGTGATACTGAATTTCTCCCCCAATCTGTTTTGGTGGTTGGTTGAGGAATAACTATAGTGCAGCACTCCCTCAGTACTACACCGAAATTGCTGCCTAGATTATTATATGCTTAAATCTTTGGAATGGATGAGCCATTTGCAGCAGATGAGATGTATTTTGTTTCTCCTGTATTCAGGTAACTGTCTATTTGTTACTAGAACACACATGCTCCAATAGAGGTTATGAAAGGAAATAATTCCCATCTTCCTGCTGCATGTCATAATTCACTACGCCACTTCTTTCAGAAACACCATTTGCTCTCAACATCTCTCAACTTGTTGCTTTGCTGCTCCTTTGCTCTGCAAATCAGAACTGGGTAGATATCCCATGGGAATGTCATCTAACTACATCTTCCCCAGGAAATCAACCTGGGTGAATAATACATCGAATACTTATAATTATCTCAGTGTAGCAAAATGTGTTACAGAATAATATTTACTGCAGCTGGGAAATTATTATTAGCTGCTATATATTTATTAGTTATAAAAACAGAAAATGCTGGAAATACTCAGCAGGTCAGGCAGCATCTGTGGAGAGAGAAACAGAGTTAACACAAAACGTAAACTCTGTTTCTCTCTCTACAGATGCTGCCTGACCTGCTGAGTATTTCTAGCATTTTGTGTTTTTATTTCCAATTTCCAGCATCTGCAGTATTTTGCTTTTATATATTTATTAGTAACTTTCTTGAATTATAGATGGTTATCGGGGACAAAATAAACTTTCATTTGGAAAGGCATGGGTTAATTAAGGAGAGCCAGCATGGATTTGTTAAAGGCAAATTGTGTCTGACTAACTTGATTGAATTCTTTGACAAAGTAACAGAGAAGTGTGATCAAGGTAGTGCAGTAGATGATGTATATATGGACTTTCGGAAGGCATTCGACAAAGTGCCACACAGGAGGCATATTAAAAAGATGGAAGCTAATGGAATTCCGGGGAAAGTGGCGGTATGCATACAAAATTGGCTCAGTGACAGGAAGCAAACAGTGGTGGTGGATGGATGTTTTTCAGACTAGCAGGTGGTTTGCAGTGGTGTTCCCCAAGGGTCAGTTTTGGTTCCACTAATCTTATCAATTTGAGGCCCAACCAAGTTTGCAGGTGATACAAAACTTGGCAAAGTAGTGGATACTGTTGAGGATAATTATAGGCTTCAGGATGACATAGACAGGATGGTGAAATGGACAGAAGCATGCAGATGGAGTTCAATTCAGAGAAGTGTGAAGTGATGCACTTTGGGAGGACTAATATGGAAAAACAGTATACTATAAATGGCACGTTTTCAAAATGTGTAGATGAGCAGAGAGACCTTGGTGTCCATATACACAAATATGGTGGTTAAAAAAGCATATGGGTTACTTGGGTTTATAAATAGAGGAATAGAATATAAAAGCAAAGAGATCATGCTAGAACTTTATAAATCATTGGTTAGGCCTCAGCTGGAGTATTGTGGACAATTCTGGGCACCACACTTCAGGAAAGATGTAAAGGCCTTAGAAAGGGTACAGAGGATGTTACTAGGGTGTTACCAGGGATGAGGGACTTCAGTTCTGAGGAGAGGTTGGAAAAGTTAGGACTGTTTTCCTTGGAACAGAGAAGGTTAAGAGGTGAGCTAATAGAGGTTTTCAAGATGATGAGAGGTTTTGATAAGAGTAGATAGAGAAAAATTATTCCACAAAATTCAGCGGGAGGTTAGCGGCAGCGCTAACCGTTAACGGTGTGCGGCACTGCGCTGCCGTCATCGCCATGCGCAGCGCTCTGCTCGCGCCCCAACTCTAATATTGGGTGGCGCCCCCCGACTTAGCACCAGACGCTATGTCCGCCGGGGTCAGGGGGCCTACCTGCGGCCGGAGCGGCGCTAGTTAAAGGGGAGGTGGCGGGCGGCCATTTTTGTTGCTGGCCACCTGCCAGCACCTGCCCCCATTGCTGTCCCAGGCCCCCGTGAAGTCCCCCCCACCTCTTGAGTGCCGGGCTCGTTTGCCAGCATTCCAGATCCCTGGTGGCCCAGCTGGGCGCCGGGATGCGCTGCACCAGGCCCCTCCCCTTTAATAAGGGGAGGAAGGCCTGCAGTACCGCGGCGCGACGTGGCGCTGCGGCATGTAGTGCTGCGATATTGGCTCGCAGCGCCCCAAGAGGGATGCTTCCAGTAGCGCCCCTCCTCCCTCTCAGGGCACTATCTGAGAAAATCGGCCGCGGGGGCGTTAACTTTTTCAGGGCGCTAAAGGGGGCACTACTCAATTTTTCCCCCCATAGATTCAAAATCGTTGGCAAAGAGGGGAGATGAGGAGAATTTTTTTCACTGAGTTGTCAGGATTTGGAATGCTCCACCTGAAAAGGTGGTGGAAACTGATTCCATAAATAATGTTAAAAGGGAGTTGGACAAGTACTTTTGAATGAGGAACTTGCAGGGTTAGTGACAAAAAGCGGGGATGTGGGTCTAAGCCCAAACTGCTCTTTCAAAGAGTCAGCACAGGCACGACAAGCCGAATGGCCAGCTTCTGTGCTGTAAGTTTCTATGATTCTATGATAGCAGAGGGTTCTGATAGTTGAGGTCAACAATTAAGGGCCTTCTGGGTGTAACTTTGTGATCCATCTGTTTTAACACGAAAGTCCATACTTAGGTGATAAAGTGGACAGTGGTTTGGAATAACAACAAGCTGAGGGACGTAGGAGATGTAACACCTGCCCCTATACCTCCCCCCTTCCCACTGTCCAGGGCCCCAAACACCCCTTCCAGGTGAAACAGCGATTTACTTGTACTTCTCGCAATCTAGTATACTGTATTCGCTGCTGACGATGCGGTCTCCTCTACATTGGGGAGACCAAACGCAGATTGGGTGACCGCTTTGCAGAACACCTCCGTTCCGTCCGTAAGGGTGACCCCGAGCTTCCGGTCACCTGTCATTTTAATTCACCGCTCCATTCCCACTCGGACCTCACCGTCCTTGGCCTCTTGTATTGTTCCACGGAAGCTCAACGTAAACTCGAGGAACAGCAAATCATCTTCCGATTAGGCACTCTGCAGCCTTCCGGACTCAATATCGAGTTCAACAATTTCAGATCATAACCTCAGCCCCTATTACACATTTTTTCTTGTAATTTTTCCACTCCTTTCCCCCCTGCCCCCCCTTTCCTTTTGTTTCTCTCTCACACCTGGCAGCTATCTCTTGCCCTGCCAGTACACTTCACACCTAATCTCAGCTATTACTATCTCGTCTAGCTCTTTTACTTCTTTTGTTTCTTTCACTTCTTTTGTCCGATCGCAGCCCTGCCTTCTATCTATTTTCTTTTCTTTCCAGTTTTGAGGAAGGGTTTGACCCGAAACGTCAACTCAAATTTCTCTCCACGGATGTTGCCTGACCTGCTGAGTTTTTCCAGCATTTTCTGTTGTTATTTCGGGTTTCCAACATCTGCAGTATTTTGCTATCGTAGGTTTGATCTTGTTCTCTGCTGAGCTCAGGAGCTCAGTAGCTCTGCTGTGGGCGGGTGCTATGCAAAGGCCAGTAATTGTGTACAGAGAGGAGGGAGAATCAGAGCTAACGTTTCCCATTATCTATTTATTTATTTTCCTTCTCCCCACCTTGCCTCCATAAAGCAACTTCAATGTTTTCTATGTTAAAGGTGCTATATAAAGGCAACTTATTGTTATTTAGTCAACTAGCAGAGTCACACCACGAACCTAGAGGTTGAACTGGCAATTATACGGCAAGCTCATTCAAACTTGTTTTTCCCTCCTTTTTATGCCACTTTATTCCCCTACCTTCCTTCTGTTCCTCTTGTGAGGGCATTGGCTCTTTCTGGGGTCAGATTTCAAGGACTAAAGGGCCCTTACCAAAGTAGTAAATATTCACCTGAGTCTGGACAGGAGGTGTTGGCAGGCTATTTGATCACTGGTGGTATCACAACAGAGCCTGATCTTTTCCTCATCTGATGCCCACTAGCACACAGTTCCAGCATGGGGCGCTGAATAGCACTGAGGAGTGGGAACATTGTCTGATTTTCTGCTTCTTAACCCAGGAATAAGGACAATTGGTGCCCTACCACCTTCCCAGGAGGTCAAATCTGGGACCTTCCTCGTCTATATGGCTCAGCTACTCATCATTTGTTAATCTGGGAACTTATAGTATAGACCTGGGGCTAGATTTTCAGTATAGACAGTTTTGGGGCGCTAACCTTAGCGCCCGCCCGAAGTTAGCGCCCGCCCCAAAGTAGCGCACCGTTGCCGGAAATTCAGTGGCTTCGCCCTAAGAGGTTGGTGGAGTGCTAAAAGAGGCGTTCCACTACTATCTTTAGGCGCTAAGCCGGCGGTGCAGAGCGCAGCGCCCGAGCTCGGGCGCAGCGCACGGCAGACACTCTGGTGCCAGTGAGCTCTTAAAGGGGAAGGGGAGGAGGAGGAGGAGGAGGAGGAGGACATAAATACACCGTTCACAACAACACACTGGATCCTTCCACACAACACATGCAGACTGCCGTTTATAGTGCAGGAGGAGTGCCCTTTAATTTGCGCTCCCCAGGGTGTGTTGCGTTCCATTTTACAAACGCTCTGGACGCCAGCCGCAGAATGGGGCGGTCCGACTGAAGTTTGGATTCGGGGCGGCCAAAGGGCGTTGCACGAGGATGTGACGTCATTTTCTGCGCGCGCATCCGGGCGGCCGCTAAACTTTGCGCCGGCGCTAACGGGCAACTTAATTTGGGGCGGGGCGCAAACTGCGCTGTGCCCGGGCGCTACACGAATAGCGCCCGAAAATCACTTCTCTTAAGGCGCTAACTGCTGGCGCAAGCAACTGAAAATCTAGCCCTTTGTCTTTAATTATTAACAACAGAGGAAAGGTATAAAAAGAATGCCTAATGACCTTAAAATTGATCATCTCTCTAACAAATGACACCTCATTCATAATTGCAAATGGCTGAGTAATCAGCCACACATTGGATGATATGTTTCTCCATTGCTGCCATAAACATTGAAAATTTAGTCCATCTGTAATACGTGCTTGGTACTACAGGGTCTAGTGGGCTCTAACACCTAAGTAGCAGTGGCAAGAACATGAGCATTGGCAGCCTGCCTGTCCCTGCCACTGACCTCTTTTAACTGTTTAGCAGTTTTAACTGTAAGTCTTCCTTTGAGCTTCTCTTTTCACAACAGAATTTTATTGTAATAACTCAGCCCCCATTACATTTTTACTTATTTTTTATCCACACCTTTGTTTTGGCCCTTTTCCCCCCCCACCACCTTTTTTTCTCTCCCACATGGCAGCTGTCTCTCATTCTGCCAGCGCATTTCACACCTAATCTAGAGCCGTCTTTTGTCTCCACTAGTCCTATCACCATCTCGTCTCGTTTTGAATACTTCCTTAATGTCTCTTCACTTCTCTTTTGTTCTCTCCCAGCCTGGCCTCTTAATCTATTTCATTTCCTGTGCTTTTCCAGTCTTGACAAAGGGTTTGACCCGAAACGTTGACTCTGTTTTCTCTCCACGGATGTTGCCTGGCCTGCTGAGTTTTTCCAGCATTTTCTGTTGTTATTTTGGATTTCCAGCATCTGTAGTATTTTGCTATCGTTTTATTGTAATACGTTCTGTTCTCTCAGAAAAATCAAGAATGTTCTCCATAGACGTCAGTAAAAACTCCTGACACATATATATGTACATACAGTGGTCACTCGAAACATATTGGTGCTTTGTATCATTTAAAAGGTTAATTAATAAAATTCTACTTTTTCCTATGATTTTACTTTGCTGAAAGAGGTAGAGGTAGAGTGAAGAGGAAGGGTGGAATAGTTGTGCGCGATTGGAAATCAGACATGGTGATGATAGCCACGTTTAACAATGTGGACAGGCTTCTACTGCTGTTTATGAAAATGTAGAAAGATCGGAACAGGAGTGTTGTGTCTCCTTGTGTTCTTATACTATATATATTACAGACACTTTTAGTTCATTTTAGTTAGTGCTTTTACTTAGCTGTATTCATGCTTTTGTTACAGTGCTGCCGCATGGTGCGGAGTGATACAAGATGTCCGACGCTGCACTGTGCACTGCCCGTGCACAGTGTGCCACATAGCAATATAACTACACCATACCAAAGTAGTTCCATACCAAAGTAGTTCCATTTAACGATGTGATACTATAACAATGTAACAAGGAGTAGGCCATTCAGCCCTCGAGCCTGTTCTACCATTTAATTAGATCATGGCTGATTTGTATCTTAATTCCATCTACCTGCCTTGGTTCCGTAACCCTTAATACCTTTGCCTAACAAAAATGTGAGAGGTATAAACAGGGCAGTTTCACAAAGAGGGGCATGTGCCTCTAAAGGCTTCGACCCTCATCCTGTCTCTGAGTTTGGAGATAAACAAGATATCAGTTCTTCCTCTCTTTTCAAAGTATATTAATTATTCTGCTGAAGACTATTGAGTATCTTCTAGATTTTTCTGAGAGAACAGAATGTAACAGCGTAAAATCTTGTTTTTGCCACTCAATGCTTTGTCCACGCTTGGAGCAGAAGATCGCAAGTAACAGTAACAGAAATCCATTGTACTAACAGCACCATGTGGAAGCAAAGCACAATTCTATTCATGTTGAAGAGGTAAAGATATCTGTGGACATGAACACGTTTACATTTTAAATGCAGTCTTCCCAACAGCTGTGTCAATAGAAAGGCTGCCAATCACAAACCAGTAAATCAGTTCTAGATTTGTCCTTTCTTTCTGCCTCTTCATATTCGTGCTTTGAAAACTGTGCCCAATCTCAAAAGAATTCATTTGGATTAATATTCTAACAGAGCTTTGTTATTATCAATGCTCTGTTAGTAACCAGCAACAAGCCAACATCAAATGCCGCTGAGCAGTGCACGAGTTCAAGGGCATGAATTTAGCAGGACAAGCTGGAACTTTATGAACCCACTCAGAACAGCAGCGATTTCTCCACAGACTACGTCACTACACATTTTGGCAATATATGTGATGGTTGAATGGAACATTCAGGCATCAAAAGAAGTGAAAGCCACTGCATCAGAATTATATGAAGCACAACATCTAAATAAAGTTACATTTATACTACAACTGCAGTGTTGGTGAGAAGCCACTTTGGTTTGCACTGACGTTATGATTAATGTGCAGCCTACATCCAGAACCAAGGCTGAATCTTACTTCGAGGTGAGACTCCCTGAAGAAAAGATTTTCACTCTTTATTTTTGCTCTGGAGTCTGGGTCACTCAGCATTTACACTGCATATGTTTAGCATCAGTCCAAAGCAAAGATTTCTTCACACTGCCACTAAACTTACACGGAAGTACACCTTAAGTTTCAGTATCACTCGCGTAAAGAGAATGAGTCAGTAAGCTTACCTGAATAGCTGAGCCATACAGATCAGAAAATTTCAGTTTCCAAAGCCCTCCAATATTCATTGTCGAGGCTCATGCATCAACAGTGGCCACTTGGGCGAGATACTGGCGAGCAGCTGATAGAGTCATGGAGGCAACACTTTCAGAAAAAGAGGGGAGAAAATTGACAAGAAAAATAAATAAAAACCATTAGACATTCCCGTCTTAGTCTAGTTTGCAGTGAGATGAACAGCTTCACATCTGACCAAAAATGAGCTAGCGTTCTCACTACTGATCGCAGTACAGTGACCCCGCCACCACACTAGCAAAAGAAAAATAATCACATTTATGTAACATCTGATCACATACCTCAGAAACATGTCAAAGTACTTCACGTGCAGTGAATTACTTCTAAGTGAAAGAATAATTTCATAAACAAATAGTGCATCTGTTTATGTAGACAGAAAGATCCCACAAAGAGCAATAAGATTAACAATCTGTTCATCTGCTTTGTATTGGTGGTAGTCAAGGAAAGAATGTTATCTTGCAGCTCCAGAGAACTCCCTGCTCTTTAAATAGTGCCATGGGATCTTTAACATCCACCTGAACCAATGAAACAGGCAAGCAGATCTTCAGTTTAATGTCTCATCCAAGGGGCAGTGCATCTGACAATGCAGCACTCCCTCAATGTTGCACTGAAATTTCAGCCCAATTATTATGTGCTGAAGTTCTGGAGTGGGTTCAACCTGCAATTTTTGACTCTGAGGCAAAACTGATACCAAGTGAGCCAAGCTGACACCTGAAAGTGCATGTATTCTCATTCAATGTCCAGAAAAAAATTGTATTTATATAGTGCTTTTCACATCCCCAGGACATCCTAAAGTGCTTCACAGCCATTGAAGAACTTTTGAACTATCGTCACTGTTGTAATATTGGCAAATGCAGCAGTCAATTTGCACACAGCCAGGTCCCACAAACAGCAGTGAGATAAATGATCAGATAATCTGTTTCAGTGGTGTTGTTTGAGGGATAAATGATGGTCAGGACACTGGAAGAATTCTCCTCCTCTTCTTCAAATAATACCATTGGATCTTTTACATCCACTTAAGACAGCAGGCTAGGCCTTGGTTTAATGTCTCATTGGAAAGATGGCACCTCTGAAAATGCAGCACTTCCTCAGTACTGCCCTGGAGCGTCTGCCTAGATTATGTGCTAAAGTCTCTGAAGTGGGCCTTGAACGCACAACCTTCTGACTCAGAGGAGAGAGTGCTACCACTGAGACAAGGCTGACAACAATAGAAAATTAACTATCCAACATGATGGTGAATTTCCAGCCCATTGTGATCTCATCAATTACAGTACTTCTGAGAAGTTTCAGCAGTGCCAATTTAATGTAGCAACTTCCACATGAAAACCATACTTATTAGTTATTTTAAAAATGAACTTAATGAAAAAAGTTGCAATGATTTTAGTATTCTCTATCATGGTGGGCCAATTCATTTCCATCATGAATTTCTGGCTTGTAATGCTCATAATGCATAAAGACAAAGTCCCTTCAAAATTATATATAGACAGCAAGTGCACAGCTGATAAAAAAATCTTTACTATAATCAGAATGAACACCAACACCAAAAACTGGAATTAATATTTACAGGCCGAAGTGAGGGAGCTTTTACTATGTAAAATCCTCTCTACAATGAGTCAAATTCCACATGTCAGTGTAAGACAAGTTTTCTCATCACAGCTAAATGGTGCCATTAGGGATGTAATGAGGTAAATTTTCCAAAATCGAAATATAGCTTTTTTATTAAGGTTTTTAATAATATAATATAATGTAGTGGTGGAATATATAATGCCATAATACTTGACCTTGCACTGATGACGAATATAACAAAAGTTGTTCATGCCTGCATTCAAAAATCTGGTGAATTGAAGTCTTTTTTTATATAAAGAAAAAGCACATCATTAATATTCTGTCACAGTTCATGAGACTGACAACCTCACAAAGTAAATTAAAACAGATACCATGCCAAACCACTGCTGTAGAAATGTATTCATGCCATTTGTCCAAGATCTGTTTTACCATGATTCATCTGCATGGTGTCAAGAAAAAGTTACGGGTAGGTGAAAATTGTTTGTAAATATATGGACTTCATAAAAGTACTATTTATTGGAAGGAGCGTAGTAGCCAGTACATGAGGGACTGAATGCACAAAATGAAAAATGTTGCAGGTGCTTTGAGAGGGACTTCAATTTTCCTGTACTGAATTTTTAAAATGTTTTTCACTGTTCTCCTGTTGTCGCTTAGCCTCTCTCTCCACATAAACTATCTTCCCCATATTCATGGACACCCCCTTCAACCTTGCCATCTAACGTGCCCTCTCTACACCCATGGTCTTGATCATATACAAGGCCATCTCTGACCACTTCCTTATGTCCCTCACCACCCATATTACCCAAACCCCTACCATTCCCACTTCCTTCTGCGCCACCCCTGAAAAGAACATCTCCAAGTCACTTAGAATTGCACTTTCAAGATGCCAACTGCCTAGCCATTGGCCCTCCGTTCACCACAATACCGCTGCACCTGTCGATCTGCTCAACTATTTCCTCTTATCCACCATTAATGCCCTTGTCCCCAGTAAAATCGTTACTTGCTTCCATCCTGGTCATTCCTCCCGGTATGGCCCCCACCTTCACTCCCTCAAGTCCAAGGGGAATTGACTTGAGCATATCTGGTTTAGACATTCATCACCAGATCTGGCTGGACCACGTCAAGTGCTATCAGGCCTCAACATTCTTTGTTCACAACTCCAGGAACATCATGGAGAGCAAAGATAACCCATGGCTTCTTTTCTACATTACCAACCATCTCCTTAAGCCCCTCTCCACGCCTCCTCCACTCTCACCTCCAACAATGTGCGAGGAGCTCAATCACTAAGATTGAGACCATCCATTCAACTGCATCTGCTGCTTTCCCCTTCCTCTTTTGCGCCATGCCAAACCTCCCTGAAGACTCACCCGTGTCTTTCTCTTCTTTCTCTCCTGTCTTCTCTGAGATTATCCCGTCCATGAGACCCACCTCTTACTCCCGTGACCACATTCCCACTAAACTGCTGACCACCCGACTCTCATTCTTGGCCCCCATGCTAGCTGAAATTGTAAATGGTTCCCTCTCCTCAGGTAATGTCCCATCCCTTTCAAAATTGCCTTCACCCCTTGATTCCTCTGTCCTTGAAAATTACTGCCCCATCTCCAACCTCCTTTTCCTCTCCAAATTATTTGAACGTGTTGTTGCCTCCCAAATCTGTGTCCAACTTTCCCATGACTCCTTGTTTGAATTTCTCCAATGAGGTTTCCGCCCCTGCCACAGCACTGAAAAGGCCCTCATCAAAGTCACAAATGACATCCTCTATATTGTGACCAGTATTCCTGCTAAGGTGTGCGCGTGCAGCCGCACAATAATCTGAAAGGTCCCGTGCAGGCCACTCACTGGCTTTTACATTGTAAATACCGCACATGCGCAGAAATTTAAAGGAACCACGCGTTAAAAGAAACAGGCCACACAGAACAAAAAGTGGCTTGCAGGGAACTTTGGTTGTGACCATGATACACCATCTCTGCTCATCCTCGTTAATCTCCCTGCAGCCTTTCAGGTGGTCGATCACACCATCCTCCTCCAATGCCTCTCCGCCGTTATTCAGCTCACTGGGACTGCCCTCGGTTGGTTCCACTCTTACCTAACTGATCATAGCCAGAACATTTCTAGCAATGGCTTCTCTTCCCACTTCCACAACATTACCTCCAGAATTCCCCATGGATCTATCCTTTGCCCCCACCTGTTCCCCATCTATGTGGTGCCCTATGGCAACATCATCCACAGACATGGGGTCAGCTACCACATGTATGCTGACAACACTCAGCTCTACCTCTCCACCAGCTCCCTCCACCCCCTCCACTGCTTCTGCTGTTAGACTGCTTGCCCAACATCCAGTCTTGGATGACCCACCATTCCTTCTAGTTAAATGTTGGAAAGACCAAAATCATCATTTTAGCCCCCCACCACAAACTCTGTATCCGTGGCACTGATTCAATCCACCTCCCCAGCCATTGTCTCTGGCTGAACTAGGCTATTTGTAATGTTGCCGCCCTATTGGACAATAAACTAAGCTTTGACCCCACATCTTCTCCATCACACAAACCACCTTCTGTAACATCACCTGTCTCCGCCTCTACCTCAGTCCATCTGCTGCTGAAACTCTCATCCAAACCTTTATCACCTCTAGACTTGACTATTCCAATGCTCTCTTGGCCAGCCTCCAATCATCCATCCTCCATAAACTTCAGCTCCAAAACTCTGCTGCCCGTATCCTCTCCCGCACCAAGTCCTGCTCCCCCATCACCACTGAACTTATTGACCTACACGAGCTCTCAGTCCCCCAAAGCATCCAATTTAAAATTCTCATTCTTGTATTTAAATCTTTTCATGGTCTCACCTATCCCTATCTATGTAGCCTCTTCCAGCCCTACAATTTCCCCTGAACACCTTTCCTCTGACTCTGGTCTCTTGTCTATCCCCTTTCCCTTCAGCTGCCTAGAAATTCCTAATTTCCTCCCTAAACCCCACTGACTCTCTACCTTCCTCTCCTCCTTTAAGACTATCTTTAAAACCCACCTCTTTGACCAAGTTTTTGGTGACTCCTAATATCTCCTTTGCCCCTGCGCCCATTTTTTTCCAGATTACATCTCTGTGAAGTGCCTTGGGATGTTTTTCTACATCATAGGCGCTAACTAAATAAAATTGGTATTGTACAGGCTACTGCAGAGTAATCAGGATCGTATACCCAGGCTAATTATTTTCTCTTCTCTACTCCAGGGGTGTTGAGGTTAATTATAGCAGTCAATTGCTGTATGGCTGAAATCAGCTAACTCTGCACAAGCTGAGGATTGAACTTGGTCAGTATGGCTAAATATCACACCATAAAGGAAGTTTACCCACTAAGCCATCAGGGGGCTAATCCGTAATACACGTAATTGATTTTTTTTCTTTTTTATCTCTCCCCTTCCTTTCCCATGTGCATACCATGCATTTTCCCCATTATTATGCTTCTAAGCCTCAAACAATGCTGCTTTCAAGCTGACCAGTAAGGTGACCAGCGACCTGTCTGAATGACTCTTTGATATTCTCTCCCTCCACCTGAGCTGCACATGCCAGGACTGGAACTCATCATGTGCGTTACTGCAGGCACAGGCCTGAATCCTTTCATTCTATAGGACCATGGAGCTCCAGTACGCTGTGGTGCTACTTTGTCGTTTGAAATCAGATTACTTTTTCTAGTTGCTAGTACCATAGACAAACAAATTCACATTTTAACTCTGCTGTAATGCATTGCTCCTGCTTTAATTTGACATGCGGTACTTGTATATTGCACGAAGACCTGTGCTACTGGTTCCCAAGGCCCAGGTCACGTGTGGCTGCCTACAACCTGAAAGTAATGTTGCCGGGACTTGTTAAGACCAGTGTCAGGACCGAGATCTTAGTGAATTCCAACAAGTTTCCTTTTGGGTTACAGCTGGCTGCGTGAAACTGGGAAGTCAGAAACCAGTGGCACTGGCACAGGTCTTTGCATAATATAAAAGTAGCTTTCAATGCCCTCAAAAGGTGTATATGCTTTATTAGGATTTTCTCATGTTCCCACCCCCCACCAAAAGTCATTACATGTCTAGCTTTGTATTGTTTCATTTGCAGGCCCAAGTCGCTCCCATTTTGTTTTCAAATTATAACCTATTTGATGTTTCTCATTCTAGTGTCCTGACCAATATTTATCCCTCAAACAACATCCTTAACAGATTATCTGGTCATTATCATATTGCTGTGCACAAAATTGGCTGCCACATTTTCCACATTACTACAACAACAACTTGTATTTAGATAGCGCCTTTAACATAGTAAAACATCCCAAGGCGCTTCACAGGAGTATTACATTGAGCCATATAAGGAGAAATTAAGGCAGATGACCAAAAGCTTGGTCAAAAAGGTAGGTTTTAAGTAGCATCTTCAAGGAGGAAAGAGAGGCAGAGAGGTTTAGGCAGGGAATTCCAGAGCTTAGGGCCTAGGCAACAGAAGGCACGGCCACCAATGGTTGAGCGATTATAATCAGGATGCTCAAGAGGGCAGAATTAGAGGAGCGCAGATATTTCTGGGGGTTGTGGGGCTGGAGGAGATTGCAGAGGTAGAGAGGGGGCGAGGCCATGGAGGGATTTGAAAACAAGGATGAGAATTTTGAAATCAAGGCGTTGCTTAACCAGGAGCCAATGTAGGTCGGTGAGCACAGGGGTGATGGGTGAACAGGACTTGGTGTGCGTTAGGTCACGGGCAGCCGAGTTTTGGATGACCTCAAGTTTACGTAGGGTAGAACGTGGGAGGCCAACCAGCAGTGCATTAGAATAGTCAAGTCTAGAGGTAACAAAGGCATGGATGAGGGTTTCAGCAGTGGATGAGCTGAGGCAAGGGCGGAGATTGGTGATGTTACGGAGGTAGAAATAGGCGATCTTAGTTATGCCGTGGATATGTGGTCAGAAGATCATTTCAGCGTCAAATATGACACCAAGGTGAATACACTGCAAAAATACATCATTGGTTGTAAAGTGCTTTGAAATCCTGAGGTTGTGAACGGCACTCTATAAATGCAAGTCTTTCTTTAAAACAATCACACAGTTGCACGTGCTTAAATAGGTTTGCAATCTGTTTCACTCTTTCAACCATTAATCTCATTCCAAACATTTTTGCTGATCGCCCTGTTCATAGCTCTGTACAAATTAAGTAATGACTTTAATCTTGGTGTCAGGGACCATAAATTGTGGAAAGGGTGGGAAGAAAGACAGAACAGTTGGGATAAGATGGAAGCAAAAAGAGGATGGCAAGGGGGGCAGTAAAAGACATGAAGAAATTCAATCAACCAACAGCCCTGTTAAAATGATTCATGGCCTCCGTGACATCCTAAATTTGTGGGTCCAGATTTGCCGATATAATGTAAATATGCCATTGGTAGACTAGCTGCAATTGTTTACTTCAAATCTACAAATGGATTTTTAGGGCTTCTGGATACTAACTTGTCCAAAAGCACTGGTGTAGGATCAAGTTAATGTTATATCTTAGACAGAAAATGTTATTTGCCAACTCAAAATATTGCTGTATTTTTAACAACTGAGCCCTGTTTGGACATGGTGTGTCCAGCTACCTTTCAGTACCTTTCCAAAGTGACCATTCTTAACATGTGAGCCTAGATAGTGAGTTTCAACAGGCTAGTTGCCCATGGAAGGCATCACAGTTGAGGTTGTATCTATTAACACAGGTGTGCTTTGCATCAGGGATCATTTATAGTGATGAGGAATGGGAACCTAGGTTAATTTTCACTTTCCTAGCCCACTTGCAGTTAGATCAATCATCATCACAGCTGAGATTAGCTAACTCAGCACAAACCAAGGATTAAGGCAGGGGCCTTAAATGGTCTATATGGCTCAGTTCATGTGCACTATAAATGTTTGAAAACCCATAAATGCCAGACCAATTTAATGGCCTAGCGCTTCCAGTACTGATTTCAAAACCAGTCAGTCATGTATTGGGTTCCAAACAATGACCATTGCACAAATCGTACACAGGCAAAATGTTTAATCAGTTGGGGGCAGTTTGTTATGAGCTATTGAAATGCTTTGTCAAAGAATTGGTGTTGCTGCTGTTCCAACAGCCTGACGTGCCATGCCTGGACTTTCAAATGCTTTATTGAGTTACAATAGTGTCTGCAAGCACTGAAAGTTGGAGCTCTATGATGTTATTGAATATCAGCCTTTCAGTCATCACTGTGCTAGGATTGACAGCACTACTGAGAACACATTCAGGGTTTTGTTTGCAGTACAAATAATGATCCACACCGCCAGCGAGCTGTTGTGACCATGTCATGTGCTGCTTAGGTTTATGTAAATAAATTGCCTACAGTGTAGTCCAGAATGAATCAAACTTCCTGATTGTTTCAAATGGAAACATGAGGCCTTTCATAATTAATTTGGTTTTTGGGCCAAACATTGGAGAATATTAGAGTTTCAAGTTGTGTTGTATTATTAAAAGTTTTTATGGTGTCAGCAATGTTATTATTGCTGATGTCGTAAAAGAATTTGCTGCAAGGTCGTAGTAAAAATGTTCCGCTAGTTTCATTATCCTTCCTGTAGTAAAAAGCAAAAGGAAAAGTGGATATGATGTTTGTTTTATGAATAAATAAAACCAACAAGTAATGAGGTCACAGGTGATGGTGAAAGCCTTAAAATCAATATTGGGATAAACTTAACGTCTTATTGTTCCCCATTTTGTATTTTCTTTCTCTCACAAATATTATCTACTCCCCTGAAGGTATTGATACCTTGCTTGGATATGGTTCCACAGATCCTCCTAGTCACCCTTGGCACCTCGCCCAAGTGACCATTCTTCACATGTGAGTCAAGGCAGAAACTGAGAGTAGGCTATTCATCATGGTAGGCATCACAGTGAAGCACGACTGTCTCACATGATGTCCACACACAGGCACTTCTAGCTGAGGTTAGTCGATAGAAGTCAGGAGCAGGGCCCCTGCTCTATTGTTCCCTCCTTAATACAGGGGCACTGGGAGCAATTGTAGCACCCCTACACCTGTCCGAGCTGAAATCAGCTAATTTGGTTCAAACCGGAGACCTTTCTGGCCTATATCGCTCAGTATCACATGAGGCAATGTATTTATTAAATAAGTACTGTATTGCTCTTTTTTAATATATTGATTTTGCAATGTATTAATCATTTATTTTCCTGCAGTTTAAGATATAGCAAGATGGCCATTCTTCATGTGCTATCCTAGACAGCGACTGTCAGCTGGCTATTCTAGCATAGGTGGGGGTTGGGGTGGGGGACACACTTTACAGCAACAATCATTGGATAGCAATCAGGAATATGAACTGGCTATTTTCTCTCCTCCCTAACAAGAGGACCTGAGCCCAACTGCAAAGCCCTTGCAACTGCTTTGGTTGATATTCACAAACTCAGGACAGACCATGGATTTAATTTGGGATCTTTCTCTTCTGAATGCTTCACTGACAATGGCTTTACCTCTCAGTCACTGGGGGAGCCCTCACTCTGCTTATTTAACTACAAGAATGAAGTAAACTACAAACAGATGGTCATGGGAACACTGTGAATATGTGACACAGCAGTACATAGTAACTGTGTAACTATGCTCTATCAATACAAAGCTGGCAGCATTACAGAGGTGTTCTAAAGAAGAAAAAATACACAGAAGTTCTGAAGAAGTGTTTTTGTTGTGTCTGTATTGCCAAGTATGGGCTAAATGGTGCTCAGGTTCGATGAAGTACACACGACTTTCATGTTCAACAGGGACTATCAATTGTGAAGAGGTGAAAGCCTGGTATTCAATATAATACAATATTCATGCAGCTCAATGGTGAAGTTGCAAATTACTTATCTGATATCTTTTTAATCACACCTCAAGCTAGTCACAAACTGTGCCAGTACATTTACCCCTGAATTTGGTGTTAGTGCAGACCTGGTATTATTTGTACTTCCTACAGTGTAAACCCGAAAGAACAGAATTCCAAATTTTATTGAAGTCTTAATCAAACAGATATAACATTAAGAAATTAATATGTAGAATCCTTCTGAAATTTGCTTGGTACTCTTCCAAAACCCAGTGCTATCAATGTGGTTTTACGTGGGGTGTGTCTTGCTGTTATGAGCATAGAAATGAAAGGAAATGCTCGAACAGGCTGACTGATACTGAATAAAAATGTCATGCACTTCGTTATCAAGGATTATTACAGGCTCTCACAGGTATCTCATTTCCACAGATCACCCCCACGGCCAAGTCCCGGTAGCCTCCACTACTCAGATGAGGATGTCAGCACAAAATACAATGACCTAATCCCAGCAGAGAGCAGCAGCCTGACCGAGAAACCCTCTGAAATATCAGACTCTCAGGTAAGCATCAATCTTTACCCAAGATTGCTGGCGTATTCTTGGAAGTGTATAACACTGATTCATACTGCACCCAATGTTACAGTCAGGCTTTCTCCCAATACCTTAACTTGTGTTCACATCAGTAAGGCAGTTTCCATAAGCAGAACAAGTGTTCTATGGATCAAAACCTATGTGGCATGAATGACAGTGTATGTACTAAGACAGCCAATTACCCCTTGACTGTAGAATGTCAGAGATCACATAGGAGGCTCATAATGTTCTCCTGTTTGCTCAAAAAAATATATAGTGCTATCCGATGAATAGGCTAGAACTAACAGTTAAATTTACTTTTAAGAATCCGTTACACACACAGAGATACAATACTAGAGAAACTGTTTCAAAATTCTTGTAGTATTTTCAGTAGCTTCTGACTGAGTCTTTGTTGGACATTACCTTAGAGATGACCTCATCATCTGGTTGAGACAGTGTGAAACATGTAAGTGGGAATCACATAGCTCTTCAATTGTATTACTTTCTTTAATTTGATGTTGCAGTAGGTTCAATTAGTGGTCAAACAATTTCTTCTCAATGGTCAGACTCTTAAGATATAACCAATTTAAACTCTCAAGTAAATACGGTATGAACTGTCCTCCCTTGACCACTCAATGGTCTGCTTGTTTTTCGCACCTGACTGTAAATGAAACCATGACTTTATGATTGTCATGACCTGGAGGTAATATATAAAATTCCTATTGTCCATCAAATGATCAGTAACTTGATTAGCTTTAATTCAACGGGTACTATGACCACCTATTTCCACCTCCGTAATATCGCCTGACTCCGCCCTTACCTCAGCTCATCCGCTGCTGAAACCCTCATCCATGCCTTTGTTACCTCTAGACTTGACTATCCCAACACACTCCTGGCTGGCCTCCCACAGTCTACCCTATGTAAACTTGAGGTCATCCAAAACTCGGCTGCCCGAGTCTTAACTCGCACCAAGTCCCATTGGCCCATCACCCCTGTGCTCACTGACCTACATTGGCTCCTGGTTAAGCAACACCTTGATTTCAAAATTCTCATCCTTGTTTTCAAATCCCCCCAAGGCCTCACCCCTCCCTATCTCTGTAATCTCCTTCAGCCCCACAACCCCCCGAGATATCTGCACTCCTCTAATTCTGCCCTCTTTGAGCATCTCTGATTATAATTGCTCAACCATTGGTGGCCGTGCCTTCTGTTGCCTAGGCCCTAAGCTCTGGAATTCCCTGCCTAAACCTCTCCGCCTCGGTACCTCTCTTTCCTCCTTTAAAACACTCCTTAAAACCTACCTCTTTCACCAAGCTTTTAGTCACCTGCCCTAATTTATCCTTATGTGGCACTGTGTCAAATTTTTTGTCTTATAATACTCCTGTGCAGCACTTTGGGACATTCTACTATGTTAAAGATGCTATATAAATACAAGTTGTTGTTGTTGATGATTTGGCCCAGACAACCCATCTGTGATTCTCTTGCACAAATACAATGAGCCTCCTTTAGAGATATTGCTGGCTAAAGCCAATTTTTAGAAACACATTTGCCCTGTCTATCCAAAGTCATACAAGAATATAATGCAGAAACCTCTCAAATTCCTACACCCAAACCATTAAAAATATTGGCCCAGAAATTAGGTTCGGGGGCTTGCCGCGCGTGCAAGCCCCCGATGTGCACTTACACTGCACGCTGGCCATTCTGCTCCCGGGACGCTTGGAATTCCTTTTTTCAGTTGATTACTCCCGGGCAGTGTCTGACGTCACGCCGCCCAGGAGTGCAGCCAGCGCGAAGCCTCGAGCACGGAGTCTAAGTTAGACACGCCCCTTGAGGTCTCCTTACTATAGGCCACGCCCCCAATTTTTAACACAAGCTGAAAAGCAATTTCACATGCAGAGCAGCATTTTAAATAATTTTTTTGTATTTTTATTAATCTTTAGCTAACTTTTATAAAGTTTTAAATACTTTTACATTATTTTGAAGAATGTAAAGTAGTTTTAAACAGAATTAAAGCGTAGTTATTTTGATGAGCCGGCTGGGATCACGTGGGCACTGGGCAACCAATGGGAGGTTGCAAAAGTTCATTCATGAGTTTGATAGTAAGAACTGTCAAACTCATGAAAACTCAGGGCGCCCAAAACAGCACTTAAACTACAAATAAAAGTTTTAAAAAATCCCAATAAATAAATGAACTATGAATAACTGTAAAAAAACTATTTTAAACAATTAATCAAATTTTTGAAAAATATAATTTTTTAACAAATCGGGTCAAAAAATACACTTACCTTACTGTAAATTCTTTAAAAATAATAAACCTGTTGAAAAAAAATTCTAAATTGTATTAATAGACCACTTACCTGTAAAACTAAGTACTTACGTCTGGTTTTTTCAAGCGTAAAAACCGGAGGCCTTTACGCACGGGCAACTCTTTACAAAAAATGGAATTTCAGCGCACACGCGCTGCCTGATACGTCGCACGCGTTCCGCCTCTTAACCCCTTGGTTCAGAGGACAGGAAATGCCGGTTTTCAGCGCATGCGCTGTACATCCTGAAAACCGGCACTTCCATCGGGCCCACGCGTGAGTACCCCTTCTGTACTCATGCGTTGGGACCCGAATTACTGGGCCAATGTTTAGTATTGTTGAATCAAATAGTCTTGAATACAGGTTTCCCCAACAACCTCCTCCCAGCTTTATGATTGATTGTCAATATGTTTCTGAGGTACCAGCTCATTGGTAAATGGTATGGAATGGGAACACAGTGTATGGAATGGGAACACAGTGTATGGAATGGGAACACACCAAACCAGGAAGGTCCCAGGCTTGGCTCTTGGTACGAGTTGAATTAGGCAGCCTCCGCCAGATTAGCAGCAGGAATGCTACAAAAGGCCTTAGCATTGACAGGGTTATAAGAGACAGAATCTACCAAATGTTTTGCTTCTAACCCCTGCTGGAAATTTATGGACATTGGGTAAGAACAAGAACAAGATTCATCTGTGTTGGCCCCATAGCTGAATCATCTCTGACAGTCAATGTCCAAAATCACACTGGAAAAAAATGGCAACGTTTCAGAGGATTGCCACCAGCTGTAGAACAGCACTTCAACATGAGTTGCTGATTTTAAGGAAGGAATGGTAAAGGAACAAAATTGAAGGTGTGATATAATCAGATTTTATTTGCATTTTTCCCCTAGAAATGGAGCTGTCCTCTGTACATTATTTTTCATTCCAGTAAATAGCCCAAGTCTATAAGTACTCTGAAGTCATGAATTTCAACCTGCTCAATTTGAGTGTCAATTCTGGTCAGTCTGCAGTTAGGATAAATATACAAAAGGTGAGCAACCAGATCTTCTGTGGCTCTCCGATTGCCTCACTGAGTGAATTTATCCAGTGAGTAGCTCGGCCTGAAAGACCAGAAAAGTGTCAAGTTTGATCTCTGCTCTGCATTGAGTTAGTTGATCTTAGCTCAGCAGTGGTAGGGACACTATAATAGACCTCAGTGCCCCTGGGTAGAATTATTATTTCAATCAGTGTTCCTGTTCTTGATTGCTGTCCAGTACTTTTGCTGGAAGTCAAATAGCCTATCAAGGCTCACACATGAATAATAGATGCTGGGTGAGGTACCATGGGAGCCTGTGAATGCATAACCCAGAAAGGAGTCGACACTTTCAAGAGAGGAGGCAAGGGCACAAAATTAGGAAGAAAAATAAAATGACAGATTTTCCAAATCTTTCTAATGAGCCTAAATGTTAAATTATGGCTAAAGAATAAAGGTAATAAATCACATTGTAGAATTGGCACAACTTTCTATTAAGAAGGTATTAAGTAGATTTTCCACTGATTTAAAGTCAATGGGAAGAAAACCTGTGGCTTGTAGAAAAAATTTCAATTTAGTATTCTGATGAAGATGTAAATTTGCATCCTTCAGTAGAGTCTAATTTGTGAGAAACTGTACCTAGTTCCATTAGAATTCATCTAACATCCACCACTGCTTTTGATGTTCCTGTTGATTACCATTTCAAACACACAGCACCCTTTCAAATCAGGATTTATGAAATGAGAAGAAAAGATCTTATATTTCTGGTCCACGCATAATCTAAATCTTGTGCTAACATTAACTTACATACCACCGTTTGAACCATCGAAATGTGTAATGAAATTACTTACACTGAAAATTACCATTTGCTTTAATTTCAGCATAAAGATACCTGTACTGATTCTGATCAGACTTATGTTACTCTCTCTACCTGTCTCAGTCTATCTATCTGCTGCCTGAAGCAATTGTCATATCTAGACACCATAAGTAGTTTAAAATTGTTATTCGGCTATCAACTGGGCTCACTTATGGAAAAAAGGAGGGTCAGGTAATATATGTATTCTGCAAAAATGCCTGAAAGAAACTTACGCCCATTGATGATGAGCTATTCATTGATAAGTGGAAGATAAAATCATTTAAAGAATGAGGAAGAACAACTAAATCCTGTCCTTCAGCAGGATGGATGGAAACTAATTCAATTTACTCAACAAGCATACATGAGTTTCAGTATCTACCAAGGCTGGAATTCAGGTAAACCAGCCTCTGGGTTGAAAGTCCAGGCATTTTTTTTCCTATAAACCTTGAAGGCAGGCTGCATAACTTTCATTAACTACTAACTGACATTCAGTTGGTGTTAGAATGTATTGTGATGTTATGCTGGACTTAACAACAAGCAGCATGAGAGTATGAGTGTATAAGTATGGCCTTGGTTAATAATTATGAAGAAAAGGATAAAGAATAAAAATTGTTCAATAGAGATAATGGTCTCGCAGCTGTACAGTAGATTGTAGCTGAGAAACAGCTGCAGTTTTATCCTTCAATTCAATTAACTCATCCTCATTGCTAATTACTGGGTCCCACTTGTCCATTGGGGTTTTAGTTTGTCCCAATGGCCTCGGTTCCGAGGGACTGCCTAAGCAGGAGGAAGAAGATTAAAAATGATTAATGGATATCTTGGAGTGAATTACAAAGCTGTAATTTAATTATGGAAAGATTCATATTATGCCAAAGATTTTCAGAAGTAAAGTTCAAGTGGTTTATAACCATTAACTGAATACCAGGATAACATGACAGCCTTGAACATGTCCTTGTGTTTGCTATTCTTAATTAAATGCATGGTTTATTTTTTGTTCTCCTCTAATTTTTCTTCTGATTTTACTGAGATACTGTCCTACAGACACCATTGGTATGTCATTCAAGTGGTCATTCTTCACATAAGACCTTTGATAGTGCATTTCTGTAGGCTGTTTGACTGCAGGGGATACATGACACACTTCAGTGGGATTACTGGGTCCCACGAAGGAGTGGAAGTTAGTTATCCCTGTGAGATTACTACTGCAGGTTTCTTGGGAACGAATATCCATTATTTATCAATTCTGTGTTCAGTAAATATTACAGAGAAGATAAATCCCAGGGGTGCAGCACAGACCAGAGATAGAACCTGCTACTAGTGTGATCTGTATGGCCAAATGCCACAACACATGATACCTTTACCAACTAAGCCACAAGGGACTCCCATGTTTTTCAATGTAAGATTTTTATCGTCTTTTTCACACATTTTCATAGCAGCAGCTGCAGTCTGTATGCTCCATGCTGTTGATATGTGCCGACGCTTTCAAAGGATATTTATACCTGTGAGATTATGACTGCAGGTTTCCTGAGAACTAATTTCCATCATTTGGAAATTCTGTGTTCAGTTTATATTACAGAGAGGATAACTGCCTACAATTGTTCAACACAGCAGTTCTTTCAAATTTCTGAAAGATCCATAACTGTGAGTGATTAATATACATCTTTCAACAGAATGTTCGTTGATCTCAAGATAGATATTCTGTATATTTCTTGAACTTGTTTATGCCTTAATTTGTTAAAGCATTTAAAAATTCTAAATATGTGTCAGCATAATTTTTAAACAGGTACCAATATATATAGTTCTGTTTCATGAGGTGATTGCAACAGTACATCATATTCTACATTTGTTAACCATTAACCATTTGGGTGGTGAAATTATCAACAATGCTGATAGTCTAAGAATTAGCATTTAACAAGCCTTTCAGTGAAGATAAATAATACGGTCCAGTTTTTAAATTTGGATGCAGTGCTGGATGAAGTTCAGATGAGTGAAGACAAATATTTTAGGTTATTAATGATTTGAACTTGAGCTTCAGACAGCTGAACCTCCTGTGAGATTAAAAGCTGCCAGCTTTTTAGAAGAAAAAATCTGAAGGGGCGGCTAGAAATTACAAGGAAGAATCAATAATGGAAGCTTAAGCTGTTCCCCTATTGGGTGAATTCTCTAATCACATGGGAATGTATCAACTATAGAACCAGTGAAAAACTTGAAAGGACAAGCCAAACTGATCAATTATTTAAAGTTACATTTCATTCAATTTAAATTTTGGGATATAATACCATAATGAGAACTTCCTAGTAAGAACATCAAATCAATGAATGAGTTCACCTTGACTGAATCTCTTTGCATCCAGATGTTCATAGTTTCTATCAAATAAGAGCTGGAAAAGGAACTACCACTAAGATATTATGAAGATGTACTGACCTGACACATGCAGTTCAACATTTTTTCAAAATAAACTTTTGAAAATCTTTTTGTCATATTACATTCAAGCCCGCTTTTAGTATTAAAACAGCTATAATAAACAGTGTACAAATTCCCAATGATTTTCTATGTCAATCGATATGGCATAAATGATTTTAGGTCATAGACTTGCATGATTTTTAGCACTGCTGGGAAAGCTGGCCCTATGCCACAGTTATCCAACACTAACGAGCATTCACTACATCCCACATCCAAGAAAACTTTTTTTAAACAGAAAACATATTGAGCAATGAATAAAGAAAAGCATCTGAAGCATTCATTACTAAAATGAAACCAACCATTTTCTGGATATGAATTCTGAGCTTTGCAAAGAGACACAAGTATATTTGTGTAACAGGCAAGAACAATATTGTTGCTTTCTTCTAAGCAGTTCCTGCTTTAAAAATAGTTATCCTTTATTTTGCTGATTGCACCCAATGGTAGCACCAAGTTGTCCCAGGGTAGCAGCAGTACAGTAGTTCTCTCTGCCAAAAAATGTACCTCATATCTAGCCTTAGAAGGGTTCCTCCAACTACACAAGTGTGTATGTTTTTCATTTCCCACACCAGTCATCCTTGCGGCCTCGCCGAGTGCCATTGTCAATTTGTGCCAAGTTATGGGCAGTTTGTACAGTGAACTCACATCCACCGGCTTGAGACTATGCAACATAGAAACATAGAAGATAGGAGCAGGAGTAGGCCATTCGGCCCTTCGAGCCTGCTCCGCCATTCAATGAGATCATGGCTGATCATCCAAATTCAGTACCCTGTCCCTGCCTTCTCCCCATATCCCTTGATCCCTTTAACCTTAAGAAATATATCCAACTCTTTTTTGAATATATTTAATGAACTGGCCTCCACCGCCCTCTGTGGCAGAGAATTCCACAGGTTCACCACTCTCTGGGTGAAGAAATTCCTCCTCATTTCAGTCCTGAATGGCTTACCCCTTATCCTTAGACTATGACCCTGGTTCTGGACTCCCCGGCCATCATAAACATCCTTCCTGCATCTAGTCTGTCCAGGCCTGACAGAATTTTATAAGTTTCGATGAGATCCCCTCTCAATCTTCTAAACTCCAGTGAGTATAAGCCCAATCGACACAATCTCTCCTCATACGTCATTTCTGCCATCCCAGGTATCAGCCTGGTGAATCTTCGCTGCACTCCTTCCATGGCAAGAACATCCTTCCTCAGGTAAGGCAACCAAAACTGCACACAATACTCAAGGTGCGGTCTCACCAAGGCCCTGTACAACTGTAGCAAGACATCCTTGTTCCTGTACTCGAACCCTCTTGCTACAAAGGCCAACATACCATTTGCCTTCTTAACCGCCTGCTGCACCTGCATGCTTACCTTCAGCGACTGGTGCACAAGAACACCCAGGTCTCTTTGTACTTCCCCTTCTCCCAATCTATTGCCATTCAAATAATAATCTGCCTTCCTGTTTTTGCCACCAAAGTGGATAACCTCACATTTATCCACATTATAGTGCATTTGCCATGTTTCTGCCCAATCACCCAATCTGTCCAAATCGTACTGGAGTTTCACGACATCCTCCTCACAGCTTACCCTCCCACCCAGCTTTGTGTCGTCTGCTGTTACAGTAGATAGTCCTTGAACTCCTCCAACTCAAGCAAAAAAGGCCCAATAAATTGTCGCAGGCCTTTAAGGCCTGTAGTATTACATGATCGCCCATTGACTAATGAGTGAGCTGCCAATCCCAAACATGACTTGTGCTAGCAGCTCACCTACAATATGAACATTAGGCTGAGCCCAGAAACTCAGCTAGGCTCAGTAATCATGAACTCAAGCAGGTGGCTGCCTCCCATCAATTGCAATACCTTAAATGAAAATTGGCCTTAGTGATGTGCTAAAAATAGCCAATAGTGTTGCAATCAAAATTAAAATTTGCAGACAACACCAAATTGGGTGGGGTTTAATACAGGGCACTGCAACAAAATACAGGAAAACATTAGTAAACTTGCAGAATGGGCATGTAATTGGCAAATGAACTTCAACATAGATAAGTGTGAGGTAGTACATTTTGGTAGGAAGAATAAGGAGGCCACATACTCCTGGGAAAATAAGGCCTAGAAATTCAGTATAGCCACGTTTGGGGCGCTACAGCATGGCGTTCGCTAACTTTTGCGCCTGGCGCAACTTAGCGCCATCTTTGCTGATATTCAGTTGCATCGCCCCAAGAGGTTGCTGCTGCGCTAAAGCAGGCGATGCACGACTATCATTAGGCGCTAAGCCGGCGATCCGGGACGCAAACACCGAAGGTG
Organism: Somniosus microcephalus; assembly: GCF_052327205.1. Taxonomy (NCBI): domain Eukaryota; kingdom Metazoa; phylum Chordata; class Chondrichthyes; order Squaliformes; family Somniosidae; genus Somniosus; species Somniosus microcephalus. The sequence goes on along the minus strand of NC_141007.1, from coordinate 51,778,247 downwards.
GGCGCAGCGCAGGTGCGGCGAGTTGCTCATTGAGGCCAGACAGTCAGGCGCCGGTCAGCACTTAAAGGGGGAGGGTGGAATTGCTTGGCTGCCACGCCCTGCACACTGCAGCCCTAAGGGAAGGCCTGAACACTGCTTCTGGAACAGCTCCATGCCCAGGAGAATGGAGAAGGCCAGGGAGAGAGCGTAGCACTTCGGCGAGGGTGACCTGAGGCTGCTGGTTGGCGCAGTGGACCGCAGGCGCCATATCCTCTTCCCTGAGGGTGGCAGGAGGCCGCTGCCCGCCGAATATCGGAAAGCATGGAGGAATGTGGCAAACAGGGTCATGTCCAACAGCGTGGTTGGCAGGAAACCAACCCAGTGCCGGAAAAAATTCAACGACCTCACTCGGGTTGTCAGGGTGAGTACCCTTTCCAGTATCCTCCTCATCCCTGCATGTGCACCTCACTTTATGGCCAAACAGGTCTGAAAGCCCTAATGGCCAGCCCTCATCCAGCAGCTATGGGACTGTCATGAAAAGCACTTGCGCAATCAGGACTTTAGACACTGTCAGGGCTATTCTACCATGGGAGGCAGTGCGGGCAAGATCAGGGCTTGACACTGTCAGGGCTAATCGAACATGGGAGGCAGTGTGGGCAAGATCAGGGCTTGACACTGTACTTAGAGGCGGTCCTTTCTCTTGCAGGCCAAGCTGGCGCATAACAGAAGACAGCAGCGACAGACCGGGGGAGGCCGGCCTGACCTGAAACAGCTGAGCGACCTCGAGCAGCGAGTGGAGCGGATCATGGCAGGCCGGCTGAGTGGCCCCGTCGCCACTGGAGATGCTGACCCTGTTCTGGGCACCAATGGTAAGGTCATCACCTTTTTGACCTCTCCCTTTCCACTTGCGCCTCACACCAGCATCCTTTGCCATTATCGAATCAATGCAGTGCACAGCAGCACTCATGCCTCCCTCGCTGCCGCCCTGTCCTCACTCTAAAGCAACTCTTGTGCCTCCCTGCTTTCAGATGGTGACTTGCCAGGTGAGGAGGCGGCCCCTCAAGCTGGCACTGTGTCCGAGTCAGACATAGAGGAGGAGGAAGAGGAAGCCAGCCCATCAGGGACAACCTCAGCCGAGGCAGCCCATGGCCATGATGGTGACACGTCTTCCCTGGAGGGGAGCAGGGGGGAAGGGTCGGAGGATAGTGAAGCTCCGGGGACCAGCGGGCTGCAGCAACGCGGGAGGGGTGTGGAAGCTCGGCAGCCTTCTCCCCGGAGGGTGAGAGCGGCCTCCAGTCCTGCTATGGTGAGCGCAGAGGAGGTGCGGCTCCTAGCGGAAATGGGCGCCCAGGCTGAGCGCAGGCACACTGAGCTCATGGCTGCAGTGGCAAGGATGCCTGACTCCATAGAGTCACTGGCAAGGAGTGTGCAGGAACTCGGGGCAACACAGGCCAGGAGTCTGCAGGACGTCGCGGCAGCACAGGCCAGGAGTCTGCAACAATTCAGTGCAGCACAGGCCAGGAGTCTGCAACAATTCAGTGCAGCACAGGCCAGGAGTCTGCAGGACATCGCGGCAGCACAGGCTAGGAGTCAGCAGGACTTCACTGCTTCACAGGCGGCTTCTAGCCAAGTGCTCAGTCGTGCCGTGCATTCACTGGCTGCTGTCATGCAGACACAGACCAGGGCCACACGGGCACTAACTGCTGCCACACTCACTAGATCGGCCAGGCATCGCCGGGGCACTCGCTGTGCTGCAGCAGCCCAGCAGTCTGTGCCTCAGCAGATTGCTGCGCATGCTGAAGTGCTGGCCCGTGCGCGTGCCAATGTCTCAGCCAACCAGGGAGTGCCTATGATCTGTCAGGTTGGCAGCATTCCTGCAGCCAACACTGTCACTCCTCCATTGCAGCTGCCACCAGCTGTTGGACAGACTGCTGCCGCCCAAGCAGAGTTGGAGCAGTCAGCAGCCGGCCCCTCCAGGCCCAGAGCTGGTCCAGGCCGACCCCCAAGAGCATCTGCCGTCTCACCATCTGACCCTCAGCAGCCTTCCCCCAGCCTTGCTGCAGCCACTGGGGTCCCATTGAGGAGGAGCTGCAGGGCGGGTAGGGGCCAGTCACGGAAGCGAAACGGATCACCCTCGCAGGGGAAAAAGTAGAAGATGTGGCCAAATGTTTTGTTTTACTTATAAAAGCCGAGACTGGTGTATTTGTTTCATATTTAAAGGCCGAGACTGGTGTATTTGTTTCATATTTAAAGGCCGAGACTGGTGTATTTGTGTTTTTGCGGGGGGTTTCTCTCCATTAGTTTGTCATGTGGGAAGGGCACAGAGGTATCATAGTAAAAAAATTTCTTAAATCGCACTGTCAATGCTTTCATTTGGAAGTCCTGGTTGCCCTGCTTGGCTGAGGGATTGTGGAGCGGCTACATTCATCTGCCATTGGCACAAGCCATTCCCTGAGAGGGGGCCTAGAACCGACTTGCAATAAGCCGCCGACGGGCGGCCCTTGCACTTTCTGCCTCCCTCCTGTGCTGGTCCTCCTCCTCCTCCTCTGGTGGTCCTCCAATGTCTGCTGGCAGTGGCTGAGTCCTGCAGATAGCCAGGTTGTGCAGCATGCAGCACACGACAACGAAATGGGAGACTCGCTCAGGCGAGTACTGTAGGGCTCCCCCGGAACGATCCAGACAGCGGAACCGTTGCTTCAGCACGCCGATTGTTTGCTCAATGATGTTCCTGGTTGCTTGATGGCTCTCATTGTATCCCTCTTCAGCAGCGGTGCTGGGCGCACGGAGCGGGGTCATCAGCCAGGTGCACAAAGGATAGCCTTTGTCCCCGAGAAGCCATCCTTGTGGGTGAGGCTGGGCCTCGAACGTGTCTGCCACAGAAGTCTGGCGCAGGATGAAGGCATCATGGCTGCTGCCTGGAAAGCGGGCATTGACAGCTAGGATGAGCTGCCTGTGGTCACACACCAACTGCACGTTGAGCGAATGGTAGCCCTTCCGGTTGCGGTAATCCTCGGCATTCTCTAGAGGTGCCCGCAAAGCCACATGCGTGCAGTCAATGGCGCCCTGCACCATGGGGAAGCCCGCTAATGCTGCAAAGCCCATTGCACGCTGTTGCTGCTTGTCAACGGTCATGGGGAAGGAGATGAACTGACGTCTCCTTCTGAAAAGGGCATTGGTCACCTGGCGGATGCAGCAATGTACCGCAAACTGGGAGATGTTGGAAATGTCCCCAGTAGCGGATTGGAAGGAGCCGGTGGCATAGAAGTTGAGAGCCACCGTCGCCTTCACTGCCACCGACAGAGACGTCCTGCTCCTCAGCTGTGGCTACAGATCTCCGCGAAGCAGGTGGCAGATCTCAGTGACCACCGCCCTTCTGAATCGCAGCCTCCGAACACACTGCTTCTCAGACATGTTCCGATATGAGAACTGCTGGCGGTATACCCTGGGTGGGTAAGGCCTCCTTTGCTGACGCCTGTTGCCCCTTCTCCGTCTGGCCATGACTGGCACTCTCTCACGGCGTCTCTGAGCCCTTTGAATGCAATGGAGAAGCCCAACGTTTCCACCCATTGCAGCCCCCATTATATGCTTCCAATCAATGCTATGACTCTGAAGTTCAAGACAAGTGCAAAGCTGTGGCCTGAAGCCACAAGTACCTGTGCGAGTGTTGAGCCAAACCAGAAAGCTCTCTACCTTTGTCTCTCTCCAAAGATCCGTCTCTCACAAAGAAGGAGTGGTGCAAAATGCTGCCATTTATACTGCAGGAGGAGTCCCCTTTAATTAGCGCCCCCCGCGCCCCGCAGCGACTGGGAACCGTTCCCCTCTACCAGTCGCTAGGGGCACCAGGCGCACAATAGGCCGGCGCCACTGAATTTCCGGTTTGGGGCGCACAAAGGGTGTTGCACCATGAAATGACGTCAGGATCTGAGCACAAAGGTTTTGCGCCGCCGCTAAATCTTAACTGAAGTTCGCGAGAGGCGCAGATCGCGCTGCGCCCGGGCGCTAGCCGCTTAGCACCCCACTTCTCCTCCTCCTAAGGCGCTAGCGGCTGGCGCAAACAACTGAATTTCTAGGCCTAAGTGCTTAAATGGGATAGGGGAGCAGAGGGATCTGGGTGTTACATGAATCACATGGGAATGCATCAGATATAGAACCAGTGAAAAACAAAGCTCTGGGGTTCATTTCTAGAGGGATAGAATTGAAAAGCAGAGAAGTTATGTTAAACCTGTATAGGTCCTTGGTTAGACCACACTTGGAGTATTGTGAACTGTTCTGGTCTCCATATTATAAAAAGGATATAGAGGCACTGGAGAAGGTGTAAAAAAGATTTACTAGAATGATACCAGAACTGAGAGGTTATACCTATCAGGAATGATTGAACAGGCTGGGGCTCTTTTCTCTAGAAAAGAGAAGACTGAGGAGTGACCTGATAGAGGTCTTTAAGATTATGAAAGGGTTTGATAGGGTAGACATAGGGAAGATGTTTCCACTTGCGGAGGAGACCAGAACTAAGGTCCATAAATATAAGATAGTCACTAATAAATCCAATAGGGAATTCAGGAGAAACTTCTTTACCCAGAGAGTGATTAGAATGTGGAACGTGCTACCACAAGGAGTAGTTGAGGCGACTTGCATAGATGCATTTAAGGGGAATCTAGATAAACACATGAAGGAGAAAGGAATAAAATGATATGTTGATTGGATTAGATGAAGAAGGGCAGGCGGAGGCTCGTGTGGAACATAAACACCGGCATGGACCTGTTGGGCCGAATGGCCTGTTTCTGTGCTATAAATACTATGTAATACTACGTAAATCTGGTTGACTTCATTGGGAGTAGGTGATTATCTGTAACCACGGAACAGCCTGATTAATCACTCATCCTCATTTCTAATTAAACATTCGTTGCATTTTAACTCATTTCCTAAGACATCATTTGGCATTGTTCCATTATAGACTCTGGTGTAAAGGAAATGTTGAAAGGTAGTGCTGTTGCAGTTGCTTAGCTTTGGCACAGGCTGTAGCAAGTCAGGATATTGTGGTGTCAAGGCAGCTGTTCTTGCAAGGTTTGTCATTAAGTCTGTTGTGAACAAGAGAAATACCTGCTCATGTGACTCACACTGATGTTCTTATTAAACTATGTTGGCCATTATTTTAAGTATGTGTTGCAATGGAAGGGGGGGGAACATGACAGTCTGTTTCGTTTCAACTTGTTTATTGATTTGACAAACAAACTAAAACAGAACACTGGTCAAAATGATCCTTCCTCTCAGCAAATTTTTGTCAGTTCTCCACTGCTGCTGGAATCTGTCCATATTCACTCCCATTTTGTCACTCAATCTCACATGTCCAGTGCAAGAGCAATATCCAAAAACCTATCCACACGGCCTTCTTACAAAAGCAAAATACTGCGAATGCTGGAAATCTGAAATAAAAACAGAACATGCTGGAAATACTCAGCAGGTCAGGCAGCATCTGTGGAGAGAGAAACAGAGTTAACGTTTCAGGTCAATGACCCTTCGTCAGAAGGGCCTTCTTGTTTCCTTTTTACAATGGCCCAGAAATTCGGGTCGGGGGCTTCCCACGGGTGTAAGCCCCCGACCTGCACTTACCTTGTGCGCCGGCAGTTGAGCTGTAGGGCCCCGTGGAATTCCGCTCCGGGGCCTGCTCCAACTGTGCTTGCGTGTCCCAGGGGCGTAGTTAGTGTGATGCATCCCCTGGGATCACGTGAGCCATGGGCAGCCAATCAGAGGAGGGAAAAGCCCATTCATAAGATTGACAGGAAGACCTGTCTAAACGTATGAATATACAGGCCCCAAAATAACAGTAAACCTTTAAATAATTTTTTTTTTAAATCACACTTTTTAAATAAACTATAAATTACATTAAATAACTATTTTAAACAATAATTTAAATTTTTGAAAAAATAATTTTATAAATAAACGGGGCTAAAAATAAACTTACCTTGCTTTAAAGTATTTAAAAATAATAAGCCTGTGGAAAAAATGTTTTAATTTTAATTAATTGACCACTTACCTTTTAAAATGCAGGCCTTACGCCTGGTTTTTACATTTCTAAAATCTAAAGACTTACATTTTTTTTACAGGTTTTTCCGTGAGGGTAAGTTCAAAGCGCACGTGCAGACTCCCGCGCGCACGCGTTCGACCTCTGAACCCCTTCGTTCAGAGGAACGGAAGTGCCGGTTTCCCGCGCATGCGCAGTGCATGCAAGAAACCGGCACTTCCATTGGGTCCACGCGTGAGTACCCCGTGCGTACTCACGCGTTGGGACCCGAATTTCTGGGCCATTATCTATAGTTCACATAGTAGTGCAATATAAGCCCTCTCTGGGGAGCTCACCAGTGCAGACTTCTGAAAATCACATGGAGCCACATGTTTGCACTCGTGAAGTTCACTTCAGTTAACCCTTTCCACATCTCTCTAGCTTGAGGGTGTATTATTTTATAGAATAAAACTTTGGCAAAATAATGTGATGTATTACTCTGAAGATATCTTGACATGAAGTAGTTTGATCAGTGTAGTCCAACTAAAAAAACAAATGTCATTTACAGTGAACAATCCCAAACAACACAGGCCTCAAGTGTGTTAGTTTAAACATCAAGGATGAGGGCTGTGTTTTTAAAGGGTTTCTGAGTGTTTGGAATCTGTGTTCAGATCCTGCATTCAATTACTCAGCAATACATTTAAAGCAGAGTCTGTAAACTGTGGAGTAGGCTCGAGTCAGTGGTTTGGAGAGAAACAGACATTGCATTCAAAGCTCACAATGACTTGTGTCATTATGCCTAGAGTACTGAATATCTATTGTAGCATTATAGCATACTGTAGAGACATTTTGTGCTGTAAATAATTTGATTTATTCTTCAACCACCGAATCTTTCTTTTAAGTTTACGATACATCAACATGTTGGATTAGATTTAAAATGACAAAACCATTTTAAGTAAATCTTTTAATTTCCAGCCCTTAGTTTGATACCCTTCTGTCTTGAAGGCAGGTGTAGAGTTCCCTGGTTGACAGCCGTATTCTATTACCTCACCCAAGGCTTGCTTCTAGACAGTAAATGTTGCTCGGCAATTTGACTATTCAAATAACAACCAATCCTGATCCTGTCCTCATTTGACTTCAACACACATGCAGTGTTCAGTATAGATCACAGGATAATGATCACGAGCAGGAACCTTGGGTGATTTTTTTTCTTCTTGCTCTCTAACTTGATGCACCAGGATACATTTTCTGGAGCTCAACAGAGCTTCACTAACTGCATGGGTCAGCTGATGTCCTGCACCCAATTTTCCAATGATCATTTACTGTGCCAGAAAATAGGATAACAATGCAGTTGTAGCATCTCTACTGCCATCCGAAATGAGAGTAGTTCATAGTTCATTTAGCACAGACAACATATCAAACCTGAAGCTCAGTTGGTAACACCCTCGCCTCTGAGTCAGAAGGTTGTGGGTTCAATCCCCACCCCACAGACTTGAGCACAAAATCTAGGTTGACAGTCAGTTCAATACTGAGGGCTCGCCGCACTGTCGGATGTGTCGTCTTTCGGATGAGACTGCCTTCTCAGGTGGACGTAAAAGATTCCATGGCACTATTCGAAGAAGAGCAGGGGACTTCTCCCCGGCGTCCTGGCCAATGTTTATCCCTCAAGCAACATCACTAAAAAAGCAGTTTATCTGGTCATTATCACATTGCTGTTTGAGGGACCTTGGCTGCCGCGTTTCCTACATTACAACAGTGACTAGGCTTCATTGAGTCAGCCTGAGGTCATGAAAGGTGCTATATAAATGCAAGACTCTCTATCGCTCCTTTTAAATTTAGTTTAATATCATATTAAAAACACCCATACATATTTGAAAGCGACAATGTTTCAAATAAGTGGAAATGGTGTGAACATTGTTAAAAGTTTATTTCTGTGCCCTATTGTATTATTTTCTCCCTCATTTAGATTTTCCACAAAAGTTACAACATCATGCCCCATTTCCTGCTTGAGAAGGCAAGCAACATGTTCACAAGTCAGTGTCAGCCCTGGGGCTCACTGGCATTAGGAGGTTTCCTCCCTCCCTTTGGGCAAGTACTCAATTGGCCCAAATGAAGTCACAATTCACCATGTATTGGTGAACGGGGGCAACCTCGGTGGTGCAGAGGTTACCTCCTGCGACTGAGGTTTGCCTCCAGCTCAGACTGATGGGATCAAAGTCTCTCTCTCTCGCTCTGCTGGCTGTGAAGGTTCTAATAAGTACAGTACAACAGCATAAAATTGCCCACAATTTACTACAAGTTAGCATAAAAAGTGGCATTCTTGCTGAGTAACGTTACAAATATAGCTGGAACGCTTGTTGGGGCAGGTTTAAGTCAAATTTGTTCTGTAACTGGTTGTAATATATCTGACATCACAATTTTCAATGGGTTTCCAAAGAGTAAACATGTTCCATACCTTTTAGACAAGCACAATAACTTGTTTGGCACAGTGCTTATATTTTGTACTTATACAAGCTACATTTGGGGATATCTGCTTTGAACAACCCATTTATTGAAGTCCACAGGTGCTTACACATTCTGGTCTTAAACTTGAAAACAATATCCATCTTAAATATGAGCTGTGCCACACCAAAGTTATCTGAAAATGGCAATGAATGATGATATGGTAATTTTCAGTTTTAACTGTCCTAAAAGAGAAATGGAAATCTAATACAAAAGCAAAATACTGTGGATACTGGAAATCTGAAATAAAAACAGAAAATGCTGGAAATGCTCAGCAGGTCAGGCAGCATCTGTGGAGAGAGAAACCAGAGTTAACATTTCAGGTCGATGACCTTTCATCAGTTCTGGAAAAAGATAGAGATATAACAGATTTTAAGCAAGTGCAGAGACAGGAAAAGGGGGAGGGGAGGAAAGATCAAAAGGGAAGGTCTGTGATAGGGTGAAAGGCAGGAACATAAGAACATAAGAAATAGGAGCAGGAGTAGGCCATTTGGCCCCTCGAGCCTGCTCAGCCATTTAATGAGATCATGGCTGGTCTGATCTTGGGCTCAGCTCCATTTCCCTGCCCGCTCCCCATAACCCTTCACTCCCTTATTGTTCAAAAATCTGTCTATCTCCACCTTAAATATATTAAATGACCCAGCCTCCACAGCTCTCTGGGGCAGAGAATTCCACAGATTTACAACCCTCTGAGAGAAACAAGAGAGATTAAATGACAAAAGGTATGATTGTACAAGACAAAAGGAGATGGTAATGGGACAAGTAAAGAAACAAAGGATGGGCCTAGAAGAGGTGTAAATGGAAATAGCAGAATCATCAACAGTTGCGATCTGGAAAAAATGGGGCCAGAGGTTATAATCTGAAATTGTTGAACTCCCATGTTGAGTCCAGAAGGCTGTAAAGTGCCTAATCAAAAGATGAGGTTCCTCGAGCTTATGTTGAGCTTCGTTGGAACAGCGTAGGAGGCCGAGGACAGAGAGGTTAAAGTTGGAGTGGAGCGGAGAACTAAAATGACAGGCGACCATCCACTTTTGTTCTTTCCACCCCTCCCCCTTTTCCTGTCGCTGCATTTGCTTAAAATCTGTTATATCTCTAACTTTTTCCAGTTCTGATGAAAGGTCATCGACCTGAAACGTTAACTCTGTTTCTCTCTCCACAGATGCTGCCTGACCTGCTGAGTATTTCCAGCATTTTCTGGAAATCTAATAGATCCTTTTCTGATCCAGGATTTTATAACAGATATTATGGTATTTGTCACCTTAGCATAAAAAATGGAACCAAACTTGTGTAAGTAACTTTATTGTAATATCGACCCTCGGAACAATAATTCCCAGGTTGACTTCACAGTTTCTACTTCTAACTCCAGGCTGTCCTTTTCTTGCAAAGTCCAGAGCCTCAACCTAGCAGTTCTTAATTCTACTGATCTACATAGTCAACCAACAGCAAAAAGGCACTTCTGGGCATTTGCAATAAATTGTTCATCGCTCTTCCCACTAACTTATTTTTTGTTGCTGAATGTATTGTTTTATCTTAACTCACTAGGAATATTTTTTCCGAGCTTTAAAAAATTGAGAAAAATCTTTTAATAACTCAGTCATGTTAAAACTAATCCCATGATTTACAGAAACTAAAAAACTAAAATCTCTGTGCAACTGTAGCCACTAAAAGCCTGTGTCTAAAGTTAAAATACTTAAGCAGTCACCTATGTGGCTGAAAGTTTCCATCTTTGTATATTTAAAATTTAACTGAAGGACCCAATATAAAACAAATATTAATTGCAATTTTAAAGACTTAAATATTGAAAATTGCTCCTGAAGTTGCATAAGTAATATTGCATGTAGAATGATTCTTTCTGAATTTGGGGATTATGCCAATGCTCTTTGCAGTTCACTGCAGTGATAGGTAGAATCTGGGGCCAAGAAACTGTAATCCTACTCCGTGCCCTACAGCAGGTGTTAAACAGTTTACATGCAAGTGATTTGCATAAAAGAGCTTAATGACCTTGTGCAGAGGTTAAATGCTTGGGGGCTGGCCTTTCATCTTTGATCTGCTGACAGTTAATCAGAAGCTTCAGTTTTCCTTACAGGGTCAAAGATCTACAAGTCCTGCACCATTTATCATGTCAGAAAGCTATTGGATATCTTACTGTTGGAGATATGCATGCAGGCAATGTCAGTAAAGGGCTGGGAAGGGGGAAAACAACAGGATAAGTAAAAGATCTAAATGATCTGGGCATTTCTGAGTAGTGCATATTTAAAATCCTCCTGTCTACTTCGGGCATTTAATTGATCTCCTCAAACAGTCTATAAGGGTTGGCACTATTCTTTGAATAAAACATTAAACAACAGGACATTCTTTATTTCTGCTCAGGTTCAAGGAAAGCAGTGCTGTAGTGCCATTCTTCCCTTGTGCACCAGTCCCCGTGGAGGGTCAATAGAAAGAGACCTGTGTTTTCTGTGCTTTCGGCCACTGTTTTCTGGACCTCTGAAAAGTTTGCGTTCTTTACATTATAATTTCCTACTTGTGATATTTAACAGCATGTCATTAATATAAAAATGCTTCAAAACATGTCTTTTTCCAATAGCAACAGCACTGCAAAAGTGAGCACAGAGCCAGAGACGGTCAACATTTTGTAATATCAATGATGGCTGCCACATGCACTGTTAATCCACTTTCTGTAAAATGAATGGCACCTTTAAATTATGTGTTGTTAATATTGTTCAAGCACTGACTCAAACAGTTAGCTATGCAATTTACATTTTTGTTACATTCCAATACTGTGGCCAACAATAAGTAAAACACATACAGCATGCTGATACCATATGTGATTTTCTTTCAGACTGTGCATTATTATTAGCAGATATTTAACTGCATGTAGCCTGGCAATATTGCATTTCACATTTATAATGTGGTCCTATTAGAAACAAAGTGATAAGAAGATTAACATTGGGTGAATATTGGCCAAAACACTTGGTTTACACTGTAATTTTTCAAATGGTACTGTGAGGCCTTCACTGTCCGGAAAAGCACGTGGCCAATAAGACCTTAATTTATTATTTCATTAAAAGAATCCACAACAATGCATTTCCTGAGTGTTGAGTATGAGATGAGTGTAGAATGCTTGAATCCATAACTTGCTGCTACAAAAGCAAAATGTTACAAACAACTAACGGCTTGCATTTATATAGCGCCTTTAACACAATAAACCATCCCAAGGCTCTTCCCAGGAGCATTATCAAACAACATTTGATACTGAGCCACATAGGGGGGATATTAGGACAGATGACCCAAAGCGTGGTCAAAAAGGTAGGTTTTAAGGAGTGCCTGAAAGGAGGAGAGAGAGATAGTGAGGTGGAGAGGTTTAAGGAGGGCATTGCAAAGCTTAGGGCCTAGGCAGCTGAAGGCACGGCTGCCAATGGTGGATTGATGAAAATCAGGGATGCGCAAGAGACCAGAATTGGAGGAGTGCAGAGATCTCGGGGCGGGAGGGGGGTGGTGGTTGTAGGGCTGGAGGAGATTACAGAGATAGGGAGGGGTGAGGCCATGGAGGGATTTGAAAACATGGATGAGAATGTTCAAATTGAGGTGTTGCCAGACTGGGAGTCCATGTAGGTCAGCGAGCACAGGGGTGATGGGTGAACGGGACTTGGTGTGAGTTAGGATACGGACAGCAGTTTTTTGACGAGCTCAAGTTTTCAGAGGGTGCAAGATGAGAGGCCAGCCAGGATACCGTTAGAATAGTCGAGTCCAGAGGTAACAAGAGCGTGGCTGAGGGTTTCAGCAGCAGATGAGCTGAAACAGGGGTGGAGATGGGCAATATTACAGAGGTTGAAGTGGGCGGTCTTGATGATGAAGAGGATATGGGGTTGGAAGCTCAGCTCAGGGTTAGATAGGATGCCAAGCTGAATTATTTTTGCCCCACTTATATTTGAAGGTAGTTTCTTTGCAAAAATAACTGTGGAAGAACTCATTGGGAACACAATGGCTAATATGTTCACGGATTTATCGTACTACATTGTTAAAATGCTATACAAACAATATTACAGCATTCCCAAGAACACATCGGGTAGTTAAGTTCAAATACTACCAAGCAGCCAGTACGATTAAAACAAAACATACTCTCTGGTAGGTGAAGGTATTGTCAAAAGATGTCTAAGTGTTGCTGTTATTTTCCAGCCACTTAACTACTTGGGTTACATAGATTATTCAAAGATTATTCAGTCAATTCATTTTGGAGCATGGTGAGAATAGGTAATTAGATGGGAGGAGGCTCGAGTGGAGTATAAACACCAGCATAGACAAGTAGTGCTGTGTTGTGTTTCTGTGTAGTAGATTCTCTGTAATTCTGTGTAAACCTTTGAGGACTGTAGCAGTTTTTCAAGATTTATTATTTTTAATTCAATGAATTTTAGAAATTAAAAAACACACATCCACAGATGAGGGGCTAGATTTAGATGCCCTTGCAGTGCCTCCATTTACTGCAGCATCAACATGATGTTGTGCCTTATGAAGGATGAATCTTCATTTCCTCCGCTGTCAGTAGCAGCAGTAGGTTATGTTTACAGGCATCAATATCAAACAGGAAGGGCAGTATTTAATTATTACATCCCATAGGACAGCATCATTTTTTTTCACACGGCATAAAGGCTGTGGTCCTGTCACTGTCCACTCCACCACTGTGGTTCTGTCTCATTTTGATAGAAACTTTTTTTTGTTCTTAGTACCCCAAGTCTTTGTGTTATTTTTGTATCTTTTCTCTACAAACGTGAAAGAAATGGTCTTTTAACCTCTCTGAATGTGAGCTAATTTTTCACACCAACATTCTAACTTAATTTCAGAAATACATTTAACATTGGTGAAAAGAACTGCACTGGTGCATAGCTAGAGGGCTGCAAAGGACACTCAATATCCAACAAGTTGAGAGCACAGGGTCAGGAAAGGGAGGGTGTGACTGTTAGGGAGATGGGTAGCAGGGATTTAGGAGAGGTTGAGAAGGAGGTCCCGCAGACACTGGTCCTGTCCAGTAGGTACGATGTACTTGCTACCTGTGAGGACAAAGGAGAAAGACTGCAGGGAGGACAGCCACAATGCAGACCAAGGCATCGTGGCTCAGGAGGCTGTCCAAGGTGGGGAAGAGCAGAATAGAAATGTGGTAGTGATAGGGGACTCTATAATTAGGGGGCTAGATAGCGTCCTCTGCAGCCAAGAACAAGAATCCCGAAGGGTGTGTTGCCTACCCAGTGCCAGGGTAAGGGATATCTCACGGTGGCTGGAGAGGAACTTGGAAAGGGAGGGTGGAAATCCAATTGTCGTGGTCCATGTTGGAACAAACGACATAGGTAGGAACAAGGAGGAGGTCCTGCTGAAAGAGTATCAGCAGTTAGGATCTAAATTAAAAAGCAGGACCTCGAGTGTAATAATCTCTGGATTATTGCCCGAGCCACATGCAAATTGGCATGGAAGCAGACAGATCAGGAGAATTAATACGTGGCGAAAGGGCTGGTGTGGGAAAGAAGGGTTCCTTTTCATGGGACACTGGCACCAGTTCTGGGACAGGAAGGAGCTGTACCGATGGGACGGGCTCCACCTAAACCGGGATGGAACCCGTGTCCTAGCGGAAAGGGTAAATAGGGAGGTGGCAAAGGTTTTAAACTAGTAAGATTGGGGGAGGGATCTACAAGAAACGTAACCAGCCTAATTATAAAGAAAACAGGAAAAGAGAGCATAGGAAAGAATAAAGTAAGGGAGGACATTGATGGCAAGGGAATAAATAGAGTTATAGAACAGGAGTCTATAAAAATGGTTAAGCATAAAGTGAGAGGAAATCCAACAAAAAATGAGTTAAACTGTCTGTACAGCCATGCACACAGTGTCCATAATAAAACAGGGGAGCTGGAGGCAATCATGCATTGCAAGGAACCAAACATAGTAGGGATTACTGAGACATGGCTACAGAAAAATCAGGATTGGTAATTAAACATTGCAGGGTGTAACATATTTAGAAAAGATAGGGAGGGAAAAGGGGAGGTGGAGTAGCTGTACTTATTAGGGATAACATAATGGCAGTAGAAAAAAATGACGTAGATATCAGCAAGACAAAAATAGAATCCATATAGATAGAGATAAAAGATAATAAAGGATCAATCACACTAATAGGCGTAGTCTACAGACCACCTAATAGTGGAAGGGAGGTGGAGGAAGAAATATGCAGACAAATTAGGGAAATGGGTAAAAAACATAGAATAATAATCATGGGGGATTTCAACTACCTCGATATTAATTGGACAGAAGAGGTAGGTAAAGAGGATAAGGGAATGGAGTTCCTACAATGTGTACAGGACTCCTTTCTAACCCAATATGTAAAAACCCAACAAGGGAGGATTCACTATTGGATCTAGTAGTGGGGAATGAACCAGAGCAGATAAGAGAAGTAAAAGTGGGGGAACATCTAGGCAATAGTGACCATTATATAATATGCTTTAAGATGATAACTGAGAAGGACATAAGTATGATGAAAACCAGGTTAACAGATTGGAGAAAAGCTGATTTTATGGGGCTGAGAATAGAAATTGCGGGAAAAAATGGGCAACAATATTGGCAAACACCAATGTAGAACAGCAATGGGAAACATTTAAAACGGTGTTCAACAGAGTGCAGGAAAAATATATTCTGCTGAAAGGAAAGAACAAACTAAACAACAATGAAACTCCATGGATGAATAAAGCCATAAGGGAACAATTGAGAGTAAGGAAAGAGGCATACATTAAGTACATAGACAGCAGGGGAGTGCATGATAAGGGAGAATAGGTAAAGATTAGGAGAGAAATCAAAAAAATAATTAGGGAGGCAAAGAGGAACTATGAAATTAAATTATCAAGGAACATAAAACAAAATAGTAAAATATTTTATAGGCACATCAATAAAAAAAGGAAGGTTGGGATCGGAATACAGCCATTAAGGGATAGACAGGATAATACCACAGGTAACGATAGAGAGATGGCAGAAATATTAAATAATTATTTTGCTTCAGTATTTACCAGGGAGATAGAACAGGTGGACATGACATTGGATGATGAGATTAGTAATGAGATAAGTGCATTTAAAATAAAAAAGGGGATATATTAACTAAACTAATCAAACTCAAAAGAGAATAAAACCCCTGGTCCGGATAGATTGCATCCACGCATTTTAAAATAATCTAGGGATGAGATAGCAGAGGCATTACTATGCATGTTTAATAATTCATTAGAAAAAGGTGTAGTGCCAGAGGACTGGTGGATAGCTAACATAATACCAATATTTAAGACGGGGGATAGAACATTTCCAGGGAATTATAGACCAGTCAGCTTAACATCAGTGGCAGGAAAAATAATGGAATCCTTACTAAAGGAGAAAATCGAGAACTCTAAAAACCAAAAACATAGTAATAAATAGTCAGCATGGATTTCAAAAGGGAAAGTCTTGCTTGACCAACCTTATTACATTTTTGGAAGAGGTAACAGAGAGAGTAGACAATGGTAATGCAGTAGATATAATGGCCCCGATTTTTGGCTTGTGTGGGGAATGGTCGGATTTCCCCGAATGTGGGGTTTCTGACACACATAAAAAAGTGTCAGCCAGCCCCACGCAATTTTCCCTCAATTGGCCAATTAATTCCCAGCATGTGGGAAGCCTTGCTAATTGTCTAAATCGAGTCAGAAATCCCCACAGTATGATGTCATCATTCGTGGTGCTTTCAAGGTCCATGGCAAGCACTGCATCCTCTGAAGGCTTCCAAATGAACCATACAGGATGGCAGAGGAACCTGCAGCAGCTGTGGACAGTGCCAGACCCCGAGCTGCCTTCAAATTCGACGAGGCTTCACTGCAGGCATTATTGGATGGGGTTAGGGCCCACAGGGAGGTCCTCTTCCCTAGGTCAGGGAGGAAGAGGCCTCCCACTGAGACCAATGCTGCATGGATGCAGGTGTCAGCAGATGCCAACTCGCTGGGAGTCACCAGAGGAACCTTGGCATTACATCTGTAACTCCTTCCTTTACTCCCCCACAGTACCATCCAGAGCCCCCGTCCTCACTGTGGAGGAGGAAGAGGCTGTGCAGCCAGACTCCTCAGAGGAAGCTCCAACCTCTGAGGGTGCAGCGTCAGCAGAAGTAAGCGCACCCAGCACCAGCGCAGACACTCACACCTCGGGGGGACCTTCGGGACATAGAGTAGTGTTGTCACCTGGTGTTTCACAGCTCACAAGTGAGCCTCAGCAGATTCTGGAGACAGGGACAGCAGTGGAGAGTCCTCGTCGGAGGGCGCAGGGCTCTGCC
The DNA here is from genome assembly GCF_052327205.1 of Somniosus microcephalus. Lineage (NCBI taxonomy): Eukaryota > Metazoa > Chordata > Chondrichthyes > Squaliformes > Somniosidae > Somniosus > Somniosus microcephalus. The sequence continues at coordinate 51,761,454 of NC_141007.1, read as the reverse complement.
AGCTCAGCTCAGCTGCGCTGCATCTCAACCCTCTGCCTCTGGGTCCATCCGCAAGAGAAGAGGTGATGGATCTCCATGCACAGATGCAGGAGTCTCTGGCAGTTTTTGTCTCCAGGGTCGCTGCGAGTGTGGAGCAAATGGAGGAGTCCATAGCGACCATGAGCAGAGCCTTTGTGGAGTCATTGGTGCATGAACGCAGCACCATGGAAAGGTTGGCAACCTCCATGGAGGAGATAACTCGCCAGCATACGGAAAACATGGTGAGTGCTCATAAGAGAATGACATCTCTTGAGGAGCGTTGGCCATCTGTTGAACAGAGAAACCAGATCTTCATGGAAGTCCTTCTGAGTAGGACTGCCAGTGCAGAAACGGGTCCCACTGGCCCCCTAAAGCGCAGCAAGGTGCTCTCAAGCCACTTCCAAGCGCTGGCCACTTCTGGCGTGAGCAGCAGCCTGGTGCTCCTGGTAATCATCCTGCTGTTCCTGGTTCTGCTGCTGCCGCCTCTGCTGTTGGAGATCCTCTAATGCCAGGAAGGGAAGGTGCCAAAGGCCTCCCATGCTTCTAGCAGATGCCTCGGTTGAGGAGGTCCTGAGTTAGGGTGGTGAGAGGGGCTTCCCAGGAGCTCACACTGAAGAAGTGTGTGAGGCTCCAACTTTCTGCAGCTGCTCCTAAGGCTTCAAATAGTTCTCCCAAGCCTTGATCAACAAGGTCCTGCAGCCTGCAAATGCTGCCTCTTTAAATCTCTTCAGCCCTCAGCGACCTGCTGCTGCAAGCAAGCAAACCAGCTGTTTTCACGCCAGCTCTCATCGGCGGGGTTCCCCGCAGGCGGGTTTCAGGTGGGGAAAGCCCCAAAGTCGCAACGGCACGGGAAAATCGTCCTTAACAAGGTGATCATTGGTGATTAGTGCTCCGACGAGCAGTCCCGCCAGTGGCGGGCGGGACTGAAGCGGGGCGTGTGGAAATGGCGGTCCGAAAGTCGGACGGGGCGGGGAATCAGGCAGGGGGGGTCCCGACCCGCTTTTTCCGCGATTTTCGGACCACGGCCGCATGAAAAGCCGCCCGACAGCTGCCCGAAAATCGGGGCCAATGTATCTGGATTTTCAAAAGGTCTTTGATAAGGTACCCCATAATAGACTGATGAACAAGGTCAGAGAGAATGCAGAGACAGGGGACAAACAGCAGAATTGATTGCTGGCTGGCATCAGGACAGAAAGCAGAGAGTAGGAGTAAAGGGTAGCTACTAACAGTGGCAGAAGGTGGGTCGTGGTGTTCCACAAGGATCAATGCTGGGACCACTGCTGTTCACAATTTACATCAATGATTTAGACTTTGGAATCAAAAACACAATTTCTAAATTTGCGGCTGACACCAAATTGGGGGAGATAGTCAATACTGAGGAGGACTGCAATAAATTACAGGAGGACATTAATAAACTTGCAGAATGGGCATATAATTGGCAAATGAAGTTCAACACAGATAAATGGGAGGTATTACATTTTGGTAGGAAGAATAGGGAGGTCACTTATCACTTGGAGGGCGCGAGTCTAGGTGGGGTAGAGGAACAAAGGGATCTCTGAGCACAAATCACTAAGGTTGTGACACAGGTGAGCAAGGCCATAAAAAAGCAAACCAAGCACTAGGGTTTATTTCTAGAGGTATAGAATTGAAAAGTAGGGGAGTTATGCTAAACCTGTATCGAACCTTGGTTAGGCCACACTTGGAGTACTGCGTACAGTTCTGGATGTAGAGGCACTAGAGAGAGTGCAGAGAAGATTTACAAGGATAATACCAGAAATGCAAGAGTATCAGGAAAGGGTGAATAGACTGGGTCTCTTTTCTCTTGAAAAAAGGCTGAGGGGTGACGTAATAGAGGTCTTTAAAATTATGAGATGTTTTGATAGAGTGAATACAGAGAGAAAGTTTCTAATTGTGGTAAGAGCATAACTAGAGGCCATCAGTATAAGATAGTCACCAAGAAATCCAATAGGGAATTCAGAAGAAACTTCTTTACCCAAAGAGTGGTGAGAATGTGGGACTCGCTACCACAGGGAGTGGTTGAAGCGAATAGTATCGATGCATTTAAGGGGAGGCTAGACAAGCATATGAGGGAAAAGGGAGTAGAGGGTTATGCTGATAGATTTAGATGAGGAAAGATGGGAGGAGGCTCGTGTGGAGCATAAACGTTGGCATGGATTGGTTGGGCTGAATGGCCTGTTTCTGTGCCGTATATCCTATGTAATGTAATCCTATGTAGTTTGTTGGTAGTAGCAGCTACTTTTATATGGTTTGATATGCAGTCACATGGCACTCACCCATTAATACTATCATGAAAAGAAGATTAACCCTTTGAGTACAAGAATGCCCTACCAGCTGTCAAAATGCACATCTATGTTCTTAAAACAGCTACAGAAACTGTTTTTCTTGTATAGATGAAATTATAATATACAATTACTTCTGGGGAATGAATAGTCACATTGGGGCCAAAATCTGATGGGCCCACTCCAAGTGAGGTTACGAGGAATCTATAGCCATCCAAATTGAAGGACACGGACCCCATCCCAAATTGTATTAGCATGTTTGGGGCAGGTAGCCCATGTCTGTAAGGCACATCAGAGACACCTGCCCTGATCTTCCCTCTGGAAGACAGAGCGGCACCCAGCCACTCCACTGGGTTTACCTCAAAGACCATTCCGGGCTGAAGAAAAAAGCTAAGGTAAATAATCTTTGACTTCAATGGGAGTAGGACATCCACACCTAAGAGGGTCATTAAAGAAATAAATATTGATCTTTTTATTTCTTCTGAGTATAGACTGTGTTTGTTGGGTAGGATGTGCAACGGTAAAAGTGCTGAGTGAGAGGTGGTTAAAAGATGTCAGTTTGGCTTCAGTAAAGGAAACCCAGCAACTGGAAGGAGCCAGGAGCAGCCAGATCCAGCAGGTAAGTATTTTTCTTGCACTGCTTGTGGGCCAGGAGGAACAAGAGTACTTCTCCTGGCCCCTCAAGCAAATCTTCTGCCGTGATCTCTCCCTCCCTGCGATCGGGCGACCCCCACCGTGCAATCATCAGATTCCCCCGCGATCTTAAAAACCCCCACCCCCACCCCTGCGATTGGCCGACTGCCCGCCTGCGATGTCTCTCCTCACAATCTAACCCCGATCTCTCCCCCGCAATCTCTCATTCCCCGTGGTCTGGTCTCTCTACCCCTCCCCACGGTCTCTCTCCCCCTCCCTGCGGTGTCTCCCTGCTCGTGATCTTCCTGCTCCCACCCTCCTCACTGCTGTGCAAAGAGGCTCCCACCACCCCACATCAACTCCCGATCTTCTCCGATTGCCTTCTACCGCAGGCTTTCCCACCAGGCAGCTAGCCAGTCTTCAATCTGGCCGGCTGCTGGGTAAGGAACGGAGTAAAAAAAATTCTAATGAGGTCCTGCCGTTAAATTCGGCAAGGACCTCCACCTTCCCGGTATTTCCGAGTTTCCCGGTCGATTAGTGATACTTTTGAGCTGGAACTCTTTTGAGGTGTGACACTTTTGAAAAGTGTGCTGCTTTGGACATGATCTAGATGGAAGACTTTTAATGATAGAGATAGGAATGGCAGCCCCAGTGTTCTTTATTACAAACACACTAATTTAATTATGAAAGGATTTTTAATTTTAGCTTAATGCTTATGAAGCATCAGAGATTAAATAATTGAAAAAAATGAGTCATCTGAAAGGCGGAATTCACTTCCACTCTTGGTTAGCCCTGGACATGCATTCGCTGAACTGGTAGCAATATGGAATATTTGCAGCAAATTGATTCCAATCAAGTTATTTTGGAGCCAGTTTTAAAGTTGTTTGATTGTCAGAGTTCTTGAACAAAGGAATCTGAATTAACAAGTAAATCAGCAGAGATCCCAATCTGTTTTAATCTTGATTTTTTTTCCACTAACTCTTGTTTTCAGAGCTTCACATATGTTACAATAAACATGTGTATATATAAAGAATTGAGGGTGAGACTCCCCATTGGTAGGGACATCGTTGCTTGAAAGTGTTGAAGTTTTTCAGTGGTGTTGGTATGCATGATTATTAACTAGATTACTGATCATAAAATTCTATAAAATTAAGAAACCTGCATTTATATAACAACTTATTATGTTAACATAATGAACTACTTTTGGAGACCAAATGCAGATTGGGTGACCGCTTTGCGGAACACCTCCGTTCAGTCCGCAAGCGTGACCCCGAGCTTCCAGTCGCCTGTCACTTTAATTCTCCCCTCCACTCGCACTCTGATCTCTCCATCCTCGGCCTCTTACACTGTTCCAACAAAGCTCAACGTAAGTGCGAGAAACAGCACCTCCTCTTTCTATTAGGCACTTTATAGCCTTCTGGACTTAACATCGAGTTCAACAATTTCACACTATAACCTCGGCCCCTGTATTTCTTTATTTTTTTTATTCTCTTGTTTTCTCACATGATAACTGTTAATGATGCTGCCATCATCATTCACACCTCATCTAGAGTCATATTTTGTTTCCTAACTTGTCTCCTTACCTCTCCCTTTGTTCTTTCCTCCCCTCCTCCCTGCCCTTGCTTAAAAATCTTCCTTCTCTAACTTTTTCCAGTTCTGACGAAGGGTTCCCGACTCAAAATGTTGACTCTGTTTCTCTCGCTTCGATGCTGCCTGACCTGCTGAATGTTTCCAGCATTTTCTGTTGTTATTTCAGATTTCCAGCATCTGCAGTATTTTGCTATTGTAATATGTGTAGTTGTTCTACATAAGGGTCTATACTGATACTCCAGTGCAGTACTGAGGGAGTTGCTGCACCGTCGGAGGTGCCGCCTTTCAGATGAGACGTTAAACCGAGGCCCTGTCTGCTCTTTCAGGTGGACGTAAAAGATCCCATGGCACTATTTCAAATAAGAGCAGTTATCCCCCGGTGTCCTGGCTAATATTTATCCCTCAATCAACAGCACTAAAACAGATTATCTGGTCATTATCACATTGCTGCTTGTGGGAGCTTGCTGTGCGCAAATTGGCTGCCGCGTTTCCTACATTAAAACAGTGATTATACTTCAAAAGTACTTAATTGGCCATAAAGTGCTTTGGGATGTCCTGAGGTCATGAAAGGCGCTATATAAATGTTAGTCTTTTTCTTTTAGTTTGGCAGGAAATGTAGGTGTAATCAGTAATCAGATTATCTTTGTGCAACTGCAGTATTGTTTAGAGTAAAAAACTACAAGCGCTTCAGTTATTCACTTCAAAAAGACTTGGCCATTTTAAACCAAACATGCAGACCAGTGAAAGTCCCTGGCGAGTGCAGAGAGATCTGATTTCAGTAGAAAGCTTGTGTAATCTGATAGCTGTGCATTGTGCTGGACTATGTCCTTGTGGCAATGCAATCCTTCTCCAAAGGACATTGGCAACATGCCCAAAAAGTCAGGAAATGAGGAGCAATTAGTCTGTGTGTTGAATTTCAGCATAACAGTAAAGTAACTTAATTGGTGGAAGTTCTTTTTGTTTGTTCGTTTTACACTGTATAAAAGACTGAAGATGCATATTTAAGAGAGGCAACTTACCATAAATATATACCAAATTATTTTAAACTAAACTTAAACTATTGAGTCAGGGACGGGGACTTACCAAAATTAACGTAAGCAAATGAACAGTAATGAAGAAACTAATGGCACTAAAGAATGACAAGTCCTCGGGACCAGATGGTTTTCATCCCAGGGATTTAAAGGAAATAGGTGAGAATATTGTAGTTGCCCTAACTATGATCTTCCAGAGTTCTCTCGACTCAGGAACCATTCCTTTGGGTTGAAAAACTGCACATGTCACTCCGCTATTAAAAAAAGGTGAGATAAGGAAACCAGGGAATTATAAATGGGTTAGCCTAACGTCTGTGTCATGAAATTACGAGAATTTATAATTAAGAATGGAGTAACTGAACACCTTGAACATTTTCAGCTGATCAGAGAGAGCCAGCATAGATTTTTAAAGGGTAGGTCATACCTGACGAACCTGATTGAATTTTTTGAAGAGGTGACTAAAGTAGTGGACAGGGGAATGTCCATATGGCCTTCCAGAAGGCATTCAATAAAGGCCCTCATAAGAGACAATTAGTTAAAGTTGAAGCTCATGGAATTGAGGCCAAATTATTGAGCTGGTTAGGAGATTGACTGAGCGGCAGAAGACAGGAAGTAGGGATAATGGGCAGGTACTCTAATTGGCAGGATGTGACTAGTGGCATTCCACATGGATCTGTGTTGGGACCTCAACTATTTACTGTATTTATTAATGACTTAGACGATGGGATAGAGAGCCACATATCCAAGTTTGCCAATGACACAAAGATAGGTGGCATTGTAAACATAATGATGGAAACATAAAATTACAGATATTAATAGATTAAATGATTGGATAAAACTGTGGCAAATGGACTTCAATATGGACAGGTATGAGGTCATCCACTTTGGACCTATAAAGGATAGATCAGTGTACTTTCTAAATGGTGAAAAGCTAGAAACAATAGAGGTCCAAAGAGACTTTGGGGTCCATGTACACAGATCATTAAAATGTCATGGACAGGTACAAAGAAAATCAAAAAGGCTAATAGGATGCTTGCCTTTATATCTAGAGGATTAGAATACAATGGGTTAGAAGCCATACTGTAGCTATACAAAACCCTTGCTAGACCACACCTGGAACACTGTCTTCAGTTCTGGGCACCACACCTTAGGAAGGATATATTGGCCTTGGAGGGAGTGCAGTGTAGATTGATACCTGGACTCCAGGGGTTAAATTACAAGGAGAGATTACACAAACTAGGAAATAACAATAGAAAATGCTGGAAAAACTCAGCAGGCCAGGCAACATCCGTGGAGAGAGAAATAGAGTCAACGGGGTAGATTTTCCTGGAGCCGTCAGGCGGGGTTTCAGGCGTGTGGCGGGGGGGGGGGATATCCCGAAATCGGGGGTCCCAACACCATCCCACCCAAAACCCGCCTCCACGTAAGTTTCACAGGAGGCGGGTACCCGCCGACCCGAGGCGGGAAGGGATTAGTGCCAATTAACTGCCTGTTAACAGGTAGTTAACAGGCAGTTTTTAGCCTAATCCCTATTTTGAGGGGTGTTGTGTGGGATTCCCGACGGCTCCAAACCACGCCAGGTTCCGGTCGCCTGTCATTTTAATTCACCGCCCCATTCCCACTCAGACCTCACCATACTCGGGCTCTTGCATTGTTCCACGGAAACCCAACGCAAGTTCGAGGAACAGCACCTCATCTTCCGATTAGGCACTTTACAGCCTTCCGGGCTCAATATCGAGTACAACAATTTCAGATCATAACCATGGCCCCCATTACATTTTTACATATTTTTTTTTTTCCACACCTTTATTTTGTGCCCTTCCCCCTTTTTTTCTCTCCCACTTGGCAGCTGTCTCTCATTCTGCCAGCGCATTTCACACCTAATCTAGAGCCGTCTTTTGCTAGTTCCATCACCATCTCATCTTGTTTTGAATACCTCTTAATGGGGGACAAATTCAGTATAGCTCCGTTTGGGGTAGCGCCCCGGAAATATTAGCGCCCCTGCGCCGGAAATTGGTCGGTTGCGCCCCAAAGGGAAGCGGGGGGCTACTGGAGGCAGCCCGCCTCCCTCTTGGGGTGCTGCGAGTGAATATCGTGGCGCTACGTGCCGCAGCGCCACACATTGTGGCATGTTGCGCTTCAGTATTGCAGGCCTTCCTCCCCTTCTTAAAGGGGAGGGGCCTTGTGCAGCGCGATCTGGGGCCCAGCTGGGCCCCCGGGGATCGGGAGTGCAGGCAAAAGAGCCCGGCACCCAAGAGAAGTGCCGGGCTCTTGGAGCGCAGCCGGCACTCCGCGGGGGGTGGGGGTTCCGGAGGCCGGGGACGGGAGCGCAGGCAGGTGCTGGCAGGCGGCCAACAACAAAAATGGCCGCCCTGCACCTCGCCTTTAATTTGCGCATCCCCGGCCGCAGGTACGCCACTCTGACCCTGTCGGACATAGCGTCCGGCGATAAATCAGGGGGCGCTCCCGAAGATCGCGGCCGGGGCGTGAGCGGGGTGCTGTGCACACCAATGACGTCATCACCAGCGGCGCAGCGCTACTGGTTAGCGCCACCACTAACCTCCCGCTAAATTTGGCAGGAGGTGTGGGCAGTGCCGCCCCCAGGCGCTAGTTGGTTTGCGCCCCACTTAGCGCCCTCTTAAGATGCTGACGGGTGGCGCAACCAACTGAATTTTTCACCCAATGTCACTTCACTTCTCTTTTGTTCTTTCATCCCCATTTCCCAGCCCCCAAACTGGCCTTTTAATCTGTTTCATTTCCTGTGTTTTTTCAGTCCTGACAAAGGGTTTCGACCTGAAACGTTGACTCTATTTCTCTCTCCACGGATGTTGCCTGGCCTGCTGAGTTTTTCTAGCATTTTCTGTTGTTATTTCGGATTTCCAGCATCTGCAGTATTTTGCTATCTTACACAAACTAGGGTTGTATTCCCTAGAAGTTAGAAGATTATGGGGTGATTTGATCAAAGTATTCAAGATATTAAGGGGAACTGATAGGGTAGATAGAGAGAAACTATTTCAGCTGGTTGGGAAATCTAGGACTAGGGGACATACCCTAAAAATTAGAGTGAAGTTAGGAAACACTTCTACACACAAAGGGTGGTAGAAGTTTGGAACTCACTTCCATAAATGGCAGTTAATGCTGGGTCAATTGTTAATTTTAAATCTGAGGTTGATAGATTTCTGTTAACCAAAGGTATTAAGGGATATGGGGCAAAGGCGAGTATATGGAGTCAGCTCACATTGAATGGCGGAACAGGCTCGAGGGGCTAAATGGCCAACTCTTGTTCCTATGTTCCTAAATAATCTAGACGTGTTGCATTGTTCTTGAGCTTTACTTATAGAAACATAGAGACATGGAAGACAGGAGCAGGAGTAGGCCATTCGGCCCCTCGAGCCTTTTCCGCAATTTAATGAGATCATGGCGGATCATCCAAATTCAGTACCCTGTCCCTGCTTTCTCCCCATATCCCTTGATCCCTTTAGCCTTATGAAATATATCTAACTCCTTCTTGAATATATTTAATGAATTGGCTTCAACTGCCTTCTGTGGTAGAGAATCCCACAGGTTCACCACTCTCTGGGTGAAGAAATTCCTCCTCATCTCAGTCCTAAATGGCTTACCCCTTATCCTTAGACTGTGACCCTTGGTTCTGGACTCCCCCGCCATCGGGAACATCCTTCCTGCATCTAGTCTGTCTAGTCCTGTTAGAATTTTATAAGTTTCAATGAGATCCCCTCTCATTCTTCTAAACTCTAGCGAATATAAGCCTAATCAACCCAATCTCTCTTTATACGTCATTCCTGCCATCCCAGGTATCAGTCTGGTGAATCTTCGCTGCACTCCCTCCATGGCAAGAACATCCTTCCTCAGATAAGGCGACCAAAACTGCACACAATACTCAAGGTGTGGTCTCACCAAGGCCCTGTACAACTGCAGCAAGACCCCCTTGCTCCTGTACTCAAATCCTCTTGCTATGAAGGCCAACATACCATTTGCCTTCTTAACCACCTGCCGCACCTGCATACTTACCTTCAGCGACTGGTGCAGAAGGACACCCAGGTCTCGTTGCACTTCCCCTTTTCCCAATCTATTGCCGTTCAGATAATAATCTGTCTTCCTGTTTTTGCCACCGAAGTGGATAACCTCGCATTTATCCACATTATACTGCATCTGCCATGCATCTACCCAATCACCCAACCTGTCCAAATCATACTGGAGTTTCTCTGCATCCTCCTCACAGCACACCTGCCCACCCAGCTTTGTGTCGTCTGCAAACTTGGAGATATTACATCTAGTTCCCTCGTCTAGATCATTAATATATATTGTGAATAGCTGGGGTCCTTGCACCGATCCCTGCGGTACCCCACTAGTCACTGCCTGCCACTCGGAAAAAGACCCGTTTATTCCAACTCTTTGCTTCCTGTCTGCCAACCAGTTCTCTATCCAAGTCAATACCTTACCCCCAATCCCATGTGCTTTAACTTTGCATGCTAATCTCTTATGCGGGACCTTATCGAAAGCCTTCTGAAAGTCCAAATACACCACATCCATTCTACCAGTTACATCCTCAAAAAATTCCAGTAGATTAGTCAAGCATGACTTACCTTTTGTAAATCCATGTTTACTTTGTCCGATCCTGTCACTGTTTTCCAAGTGCTCTGCTATTACATCTTTTATAATGGACTCTAGGGTCACTTCCTTAAGTGCCCTAGGATGTAGATTATCAGGCCCTGGGGATTTATCGGCCTTCAATCCCGTCAATTTCCGTAACACCATTTCCCTACGAATACTGATTTCATTCAGTTCCTCCCTCTCATTAGACCCTATGTTCCCCGACATCTTTGGGAGGTTATTTGTGACCTCCTTTGTGAAGACAGAACCAAAGTATGTATTTAATTGGTCAGCCATTTCTTTGTTCCCCATTATAAATTCCCCTGATTCTGACTGCAAGGGACCTATGCTTGACTTCACCAATCTTTTTCTCTTCACATATCTATAGAAGCTTTTACAGTCAGTTTTTATGTTACCTGCAAGCTTACTCTCATCCTCTATTTCCCCCCTCTTAATTAATCTCTTTGTTCTCCTTTGCTGAATCATAAACTGCTCCCAATCCTCAGGTTTGCTGCTTTTTCTGGCCAATTTATATGCCCTCTCCTTGGATCTTATGCTATCCCTAATTTCCCTTGTTAGCCACAGTTGAGTCACCTTTTTTGTTTTATTTTTATGCCAAACAGGGATGAACAAATACTGTAGTTCATCCATGCGATCTTTAAATGTTTGCCATTGCCTATCCACTGTGAACCCTTTAAGTAACGTTCCCCAATCCATCCTAACCAACTCGCGCCTCATACCATCGTAGTTTCCTTTATTTAAATTCAGGACCCGAGTCTCTGAGTCAAATACTTCACTCTCCATCTTAATGAAGAATTCTATCATATTATGATCGCTCCGACCCAAGGGGCCTTGCACAACAAGATTGCTAATTAATCCTTTCTCATTACATAATACCAAGTCTAAGATGACCTGATTTCTAGTTGGTTCCTCGACATATTGGTCCATGAAACCATCCCGTATGCACTCTAGGAATTTCTCCTCCACAGTATTGTTACTAATTTGGTTAGCCCAATCTATATGTAGATTTAAGTCACCCATGATAACTGCTGTGCTCTTATTGCACGCGTCTCTAATTTCCCGTTTAATGCCATCCTCAACCTCAGCATTACTATTTGGGGGTCTGTATACAACTCCCACTAACGTTTTCTGCCCTTTGGTATTTCTCAGCTCTACCCATATAGATTCCACATCATCAGAGCTAATATCCTTCCTTACTATTGTGTTAATCTCCTCTTTAACCAGCAATGCTACCCCACCTCCTTTTCCTTTTTGCCTGTCCTTCCTGAATATTGAATTCCCAGCCTTGGTCACCCTGGAGCCATGTCTCCATAATCCCAATAATGTCATATCCGTTTGCATCTATTTGCGCAGCTAATTCATCCACCTTATTACGAATGCTCCTCGCATGAAGACACAAAGGGGGAAAAATTCAGTATCGCCCCGTTTGGGGTGCCATTATCGGCCGTGTGCAAAGTTTAGCGCCTGGCGCTAATTATCGCCTCCGACAGCAAACTTGGCTTTTATCGCCCCGGAGATGATTGGAGCGCTAAATCAGGCGCTTCACACCTCACAGAATCACAGAAACCCCACAATGCAGATAGAGGCCATTTCGGCCCATCAAGCCTGCACCGACACATATCCCACCCGATCCCCGTAACCCCTACACCAACACATATCCCACCCTATCCCCGTAACCCCACATATTTAATCCCCCTAACACTAAGGGTCAATTTATCATAGCCAATCAACCGCAAAGGCCGAGGAGCGAGGCGCTACCTCAGAGCGCTGGCGAAGCAAGGAAGGTCCAATCAAAATAAACCTGCAAAGTTCTGCTCAATACTCAAAAACTCCTTCACACAGCATTGAATCTCTCCAGAAGTCTCTCTCGCTCTCTCAGAATGCGTGGTGCAAAAATGTCACCGACAAAAAAAGGCAGGAAGCAGTCGCCTTTAAATAGCACTCCCCTAGTCCCTTTCTGACGGCATAACGCTCCCCTCAACCTGTCGTTGCTAGCGGCAGGCGGTAAGGCAGGGGGCGCCACTCAATTTCTGGTCCGGGGCGTTGCACGCTCGACTGACGTCACAATCTGCCGGCGCAGCAGATCGTGGTGGTAATGTTTAGCACCACCGCAAAATGTCCAGTTAATTTCGCGAGCGGCGCAAACGTCGCTGCGCCTGGGCGCTAGTTGCTTTGCGCCCCATTAGCGCCCTCTTAAGGCGCTAACGGGAGGCGCAAACAACTGAATTTTTCCCCCAAAGCCTTCAGGCTTGTTTTTTTAACACTCTTAGTCCTTTTAGAATTATTATTTACTGTAGCCCTGTTTGATTTACACCCTTGATTTCTCTGCCTTCCACTTCTGCTTTTCTCCTTCCTGTCTTTTGTTTCTATCCTTACTCCCCTTTCCTCTGTCTCCCTGCACAGGTTCCCAACCCCCTGCCATTTTAGGTTAAACCCTCCCCAACAGCACTAGCAAACAATCCCCCTAGCACATCGGTCCCGATGCTGCCCAGGCGCAAACTGTCCAGTTTGTACTGGTCCCACTTCCCCCAGAACCTGTTCCAATGTCCCAGGAATTTGAATCTCTCCCCCTTGCACCATTCCTCTAGGCACGTATTCATCTGAAATATCCTTCTATTTCTACTCTGACTAACACGTGGCACTGGTAGCAATCCTGAGATTACTACCTTTGAGGTCCTATTTTTTTTTAAGTTTACCTCCTAACGGGCAGCACGGTGGCATAGTGGTTAGCACTGTTGCCTCACAGCGCCAGGGACCCGGGTTCGAATCCGGCCTCGGGCGACTGTCTGTGTGGAGTTTGCACATTCTCCCCGTGTTTGCGTGGGTTTCCTCCGGGTGCTCCGGTTTCCTCCCACAGTCCAAAGATGTGCAGGTTAGGTTGATTGGCTATGATAAATTGACCCTTAGTGTTAGGGGGATTAAATACGTGGGGTTACAGGATAGGGTGGGATATGTGTTGGTGTAGGGGTTACGGGGATCGGGTGGGATATGTGTCGGTGCAGGCTCGATGGGCCGAAATGGCCTCTATCTGCACTGTGGGGTTTCTGTGATTCTGTGATTGAACTCCCTATATTCGGCTTTTAGGATCTCATCCTGTTTTTTACCTATATCGTTGGTACCTATATGTACCACTACAACTGGCTGTTCACCCTCCCCCTCCAGAATGCCCTGCAGCCGCCCGAAACTTTTAACCAACACTCACCAAGGTGGTTATGTAAAGTCTATTTCTATCAATTGAATTGTTTTAATTAAAAAATGCATTTTTAGAAGGTAGCTCAGCAGCATTATTATTTCAAAATTTGTTCGTTTTTTTTGTTCAGAAAGCAGATAAGACACTAGACTCAGTGAAGGGACATATTTCCACATCAGTGACCATTATAGAAAAGTCCACAGTCACGATCTCCCTCGATCAGGTTTGAGAATTGGTTGATTTTCCCATGCTAAGCCCAGTGACATTGAGATCAATTGTGAACACCTTGGCCTAGAAATTCAGTAAGGCCCCGCCAGCTGGCTAACGCCCAAAAGTTAGCGCTGCGCGCGGAGCCAGTTGCGCCCATCAGATATTCAGTTTTTGCGCCCCAAGTCGGAACCGGGCGCTATTCCAGGGTGTGCCCGCCCCCGCTTGGGGCGCTGAAACTGAATTTCAGCGCTGTAGGTGCCGCTGCGCCACCCCCTGCGGAGCGGCAGGCTGCGGTACTGCAGGCCTCCTCCTTCTCTTAAGGGGGAGGTGCCTGCAACGGGGAGCTCGCCGCTTGATAGTGCCAGCAAATGAGCCCGGCACCACGGAGAAGTGCCGGGCTCGCGGAAAGCAGCCGGCAATGCCGCGGGGGGGGGGTGGTGGAGGAGGCCGGGGAAGAAGGTGCGGCCAGGCGGCCGCCGAAAAAGCGGCTGGCCGCACCTCCGCCTTAACTAGCGCCACTAAGGCTGCAGCACGGCCCGGTCTTCACAACGTTGTTTGCGGCCGCTGCGGAAGAGGCGGCCGCAACTAAATATGGGGGTCGGGCCGGTAGCGGGGCGGAACCGGGGCACTGCGCACACCGATGACGTCATCGGTGCCGGCGCAGCGCTACCGGCTACCGCCGCCATTACCGCAGCGCTGAATATCAGCGCAAACTCCTCTACTGGCGCAGAAGCCCTCTTTGGGCAGTAACTGGTCGCACACGCAACTGAATTTCTAGCCCTTAATGTTGTTCTCGTGACAGCAGTAAACTTTGCATAGAGATCAGACCTTTTCGGTCTGTATGGGTTGACCATTCACTGGATAATTTACTGAGCCATCGGGGATCTGTGAGAAGAGTGACTGAGAAATTTGAGGATGAAGGAAACAAAATTCAGAACTGACCAAATGCTGTGATGGCTTGATACCTTTTTAATTCCAATCATGGTCCAAGATGTTGTTCAGAAGGAACCTTTAATTTTTTCAGTGGCACATCTTCAATCAGTTGTCAAGCCTACCAGGAGTTTTCCTAGTAGACCAGTACAACCCTAGTAGCTCTAATTAGTAGAGTTATGGACACATACTGGAGAGCTATGACTGTAAATCCCAACTTCAACTGGCATTCAAACTCAGCAGTCATTTTGCACTGAGATATCCTCCCTGCTTTCCTCCATCAGCCTCTGCACTGAGCAATTTTAATCTCCATCTCAACTCACCTTGCCGTCTCTCCTCTGCTTTTACGGCCCTCCTGTCATCCCTAAACCACACCCTCGATATAAACTCGCTTCCCTATATTCACAGCCATCCTCTCAAACTTGCCATCTCACATGGCTCCCGAGGTCTTGATCACAGAAAAGGCTATCTCCAACCAGTTCCTTCTATCTCTCACATCCCCCTACCCACATCCACGTGCACCCCTGGAAAAAAACTCTCCCCCAAGTCACTTATAATTGCACTTTCTAGCTGCTAACTGCCTAGCCTTTGGCCCTCCATTTGCCACAATACTTGTACAGCTATCAATCTGCCCAATCACTCACTGTCCTCCACCTTTGATGCCTTTGTCCCCAGTTAAACCCTTACTCTCTCCCTTCCTGGTTATTCTCCTGGTATGGCTCCCATATTTGGTCCCTTAAATCCAAAGGGCACAGACTTAAGTGATTCTGGTGCACACCTGGTTTAACCATCTCTCACCAGACCCATGTTTGAATCTCTCCAATGAGGTTTCTGCCCCTCCCACAGCATTGAAATGGTCCTAATGCAAGTCACAAATGACATGCTTTATTATCGTGGTGCACTATCCTTCCTCGACCTCTCTGCAGCCTTTGACATGGTCAACCACAACATCCTCCTCCAGTTCCTCTCCTCCATTGTTCAGCTCACTGGGACTCATGTCTATTTCCTATCCAATTGTATCCAGAGCATCTCTAGCAATGGCTTGTCCTCCCATTCCCGCACCATTACTCTGGAGTCCCCGGCGGATCTATGCTTGGCCACCTCCTTTTCCTCATCTACATATGCCCCTTGTCAACATCATCCAAAGACATGGGGCCCGATTTTGTGGATTGTGTGGGAAATGGTCAGATTCCCCGAATGTGGGGTTCTGACCCGAAAAAAAATGAGTCAGCCAGCTGCACGCAATTTTCCCTCAAGTGGCCAATTAATTTCCAGCGTGTGGGCAGCCTTGCTAATTGTCCATTTCTAGTCAGAAAGCCCCACAGTATGATGTCATCATTCGTGGTGCTTTCAAGGTCCACAGCAAGCATTGCTTTCTCTGTTGGCTTCCAAACGAACCATACAGGATGGCAGAGGAGCCTACAGCAGCTGTGGCCAGTGCCAGACCCCGAGCTGCCTCCAAATTCGACGAAGCTTCACTGCAGGCATTATTGGATGGGGTTAGGGCCCACAGGGAGGTCCTCTTCCCTAGGTCAGGCAGGAAGAGGCCTCCCACTGAGACCAAGGCTGCATGGATGCAGGTGTCAGCAGATGTCAACTCGAATGTGCATGTAACCTTGGCATCACATCTCTAACTCCTTCCTCTACTCCCCCATAGGACCATCCAGAGCCCCCGTCCCCACTGTGGAGGAGGAAGAGGCTGTGCAGCCAGACTCCTCAGAGGAAGCTCCAACCTCTGAGGGCGCAGCGTCAGCAGAAGTAAGCGCACCCAGCACCAGCGCAGACACTCACACCTCGGTGGGACCTTCGGGACATAGAGTAGTGTTGTCACCTGGTGTTTCACAGCTCACAAGTGAGACTCAGCAGATTCTGGAGACAGGGACAGCAGTGGAGAGTCCTCGTCGGAGGGCGCAGGACTCTGCCAGCTCAGCTCAGCTGCGCTGTATGTCGACCCTCTGCCTCTGGGTCTATCCGCAAGAGAAGAGGTGATGGATCTCCATGCACAGATGCAGGAGTCTCTGGCAGGTTTTGTCTCCAGGGTCGCTGCGAGTGTGGAGCGAATGGAGGAGTCCATAGCGACCATGAGCAGAGCCTTTGTGGAGTCATTGGCGCATGAACACATCACCATGGAAAGGTTGGCAACCTCCATGGAGGAGATAACTCACCAGGGTACGGAAAACATGCTGAGTGCTCATAAGAGAATGACATCTCTTGAGGAGCGTTGGCCATCTATTGAACAGAGAAACCAGACCTTCATGGGAGTCCTTCTGAGTAGGACTGCCAGTGCAGATACGGGTCCCCATGGCCCCCTAAAGTGCAGCAAGGTGCTCTCAAGCCACTTCCGAGCGCTGGCCCCTTCTGGCCTGTGCAGCTTCAGGTGAGTGAGCAGCAGCCTGGTGCACCTGGTGCTCATCCTGCTGTTCCTGGTTCTGCTGCTGCCGCCTCCGCTGCTGAAGATCCTCTAATGGCAAGAAGGGAAGGAAAAAAAGGCGTCCCACGCTTCTGGTAGATGCCTCCGCTGAGGAAGCGCTGAGTGAGGGTGATGAGAGGGGCTTCCCAGGAGATCACATTGGAGAAGTGTGTGAGGCTCCAACCTTCCACAGCTGTGCCTAAGTCTTGAAGAAGTAGCCCCAAGCCTGCAACAACAAGGTCCTTCAACACACAAATGCTCTCCGATTAAATCACAGCTTTCCCGAATGACCTGCAGCTGAGGGCAAGCAAGCCGGCAAGCTTCATGCCAGCTTTCATCAGCGGGGTTCCCCGCAGGCGTGTTTAGCGTGGGGAACCCTTGAAAATAGCAAGGGCCACTCAAAATGGCATTAAACATGCCAATAATTGGTGATTAGGGTCCCGACAGCCAGTCCCGCCAGCGGTGGGCAGGACTGATTCGGGCCGCCGAGAAACGGCGGTCCGAAAGTCGGATGGGGTGGGGAATCAGGCGGGGGCGGTCGTGACCCCTTATTTCTGCGATTTTCGGCCCCCGCCCGCCTGAAAACCTGCCCAACGGCTGGCAGAAAATCGGGGCCATGGAGTCTGCTTCCATATGTACGTTGACAACATCCATCACCTCCCTTGACCCCAAAACTGTCTGTGTTGTCAAACTTATTGTCAGATATCTAGTCTTGGATGAACTGCATTTTTCACCAATTTAACATTGGGAAGATCAAAGCTGACTCCATCCCCTCCCAGGCCAGTGTCTCATGTTAAACCAAACTGTTTGCAATCTCAACCCTGAGCTGAGCATCCAACCTCGTATCCTCTCCATCACAAAGCCCAATTGCTTCCACGTCTGTAACATTGCCCATCTCCACTCCTGCCTTAGTTGTTCTGGTGCTGAAACCCTCATCCATGCATTTGTCACTTCCAGACTCGACTATTCCAATGCTCTCCTGAACAGCCTTCCATCCTCTCCCTTCCATAAACTTCAGCTCATCCAAAGCTCTGCTGTCCATATACTATCCTGCACCAAGTCCTGCTCAAAAATTACCCCTGTCCTTGCTGACCTACATTGGCTTCCGGTTCCCCAATGTTTCCAACTTAAAGTTCCCATTCTTGTATTTAAATCTTCATGGCCTTGCCCCTCCTTTTCTCTGCTACCTCCTCCAGCCCTACAACCCCCTCAGAGGTCCATGTTGGTTCGACTTTGGCCTCTTGTGTATGCCCCCCATTGGTGGCCATGCCTTCAGCCATCCAGGCCGCACGCTCTGGAATTCCCTCCTTAAACTTCTCCACCTTTCCACTTCCCTCTCATTTTTTAAGCCCCCCCCTTAAAGCCCACCTCTTTGTCCAAGCTTTTGGTCACTCTTTCTAATTGCCCCTTCTTAGACACAGTGGGCTGGATTTTACGAACCTCAGCGGGTCCATGGCGGGCGACATTGTTGGCAGGTCCCGACCCCACTGCTGTCTCCATTACGGCCTCTGAAATGAATTTCCCTGATGGGGCTTGTTAAGACCGCCCAGCCAGTTAGAGGAAACAGGTCTGGTGACGTCATTTGATGACACGTCATCAGCCGGTTTCCTTAAAGGGACCATGGCCTACTTTCTTTTGACATTTGTGCTGTCAGTGTTCTACAGCATTGAAGTGCTGCAAACACTGACGAGCACTGCACAGAGATGCAGGGCTGCACCCAGGCTCTCCCATGATGTCCTCCATATGCTTATGGAGGGAGTCACAGCACGTAGGGAGGTCCTCTTCCTTTCCCCAGGGCGGAAGAGACCTCCCTAGGAGATCCACACAGCCTGATTGCACATTGCACAGGAGGGTACAAGCAGGGATGTGGTCAGGAGGATCTGGGTGTAGTGCCACAATTGTTTCAATGATCTCAGTAGATCACGAAACATTAGTGCAAAGCCACACTCAACCTCATCCTGCTGTGCCTCTCATCACATCCCTATCACTCTGCCTTCCCTACCCTACTCCTGCACATCCTTACTCACCAACTTACCTTGCACCTCCACCCATCCCTCTCTATCTACATTATCACATCCCCATCTCACTTGCCACCCCTCACACTCACCTTCATCCTAGTGCAATCATAGCAACTAATAACACACAAGGGGTAGGCACTTGGGTGTTTTATGCAATGTTCATGTAAAGTTTCTGTTAATTTGCTGTCAAACATTGAAACCTTTATTTTCAACACTTTGCGTTCTTGGACAGATTTGTGTGCACCTTTGGAAGTGGCTTAGTGAGTTGCAGTGAATGGTGAGACATAATGGTAATCCCCGCATTGGTGATGAGTCTAAAAGGAATGGCTTGGGTATTATAGGCATGCTTTAAGGTGTTGGTGTGGGGTGGCGCCAAACTGGCACATCATGTGGCAGCCAGGGTGTACAGCGTCAAGTGAAGTAAATCTGGCCATGGTGAGGCCATCCCTGGCCTCCCGGGCAGCAATGTGCTTGGGTGCTGATGCCCTGTGTCCTTTGCAGCATCAGTTGATTGCAGAGAAGATTGGTGTTGTTGGTGCTGCTGCTGGTGTGCCTGGTGATGCTGGTGTTGAGGCTGATCATGGTGGAATTCTGAGAACCAAGGTGAGAGTGTTTCAAGGGCACCCATGCTAATGGAATAGATGGCAGGTGAAGTAGAGATGACAGAAGCGATCTGTCAATGGTGGGAGAGGTAATGAGGTCAGACTGGATAGAGACTTGTGTAAAGACTTGCAACATTCTGAATCTGCAGTGGAAATGCAGTTTACAGAATTTAGTGGTTAAGGGAACATTTCTCAATCAGCTGGGAGCTTTGACTTGACCTTTGAAGCTGTCAACTCATCAGCTGATTCAATGGCCACTAACCTCCCGCCTCAGCTTCACAGACGAGGTCTAGGCACAGTGGGAAACTGGTGGGCGACCTGTCAAGTTCAAAAAAACTGGGGAAAAAACATTGCTAAGTGGCTGTAAATAAGCCAATAATAATTTGAATTGCCTTCCCTGCTGCTGCGTGTCAGGTCTCCTCAGCGCTGACAGATCTGACATTTGGTAACGGCGCGTGGCGGCAGGTTCACAGTGGGGTCCCAACCCGCTGGGGGAAAAAACACTTTTCCACCCGACCCGCCAATGATCATGCCCGCTGACCCCCTGCAAAATCCAGCATAGTGTCTATTTTTGTCTGATTACACCTCTGTGAAGTACCTTGGGGCATTTTTCTACATTAAAGGCACTTTATAAATGCGTTGTTGTTGTTCAGAACATATCAGTTACGTGTTCTGCCCTAAGCTCAGAGTAAAAATTCATGACATTAAGTCCATTATGAATCAGGATACTCACATCAAGATGCTGTAAATGGCCTAATTTGAATCTCCTGTCATTATATGTAGCAAAGGAGTGGTAGTTTAGTGTTAGCAGAAAGTGCACACAGACATAGAGACCAGCACAATGTGACTGATAGAAAAGTGCATTTAATTTGGATCACATGTTACTGAAGGTGAACTTGTCTCTTAAATAGTTTATGTCTGGCACCTTTTGAACGGAGTTATTTAAAAAGTTGCATTAAGATTCACATGATGTCAGCCAGCTCGTCCTTGGTTTAAAATGCAAACAGTCAAAGTCCTGTCTGTGGCAGTCTGTATACATTAAAACGGTTGCCATATATTTCACCAGCAACCACAAGGTATTTAGTTAAGCATAATACAGTTTCCAAGTAATGTGTTGGTTTTCTTCTTAATCACTAAATTATTACTTTTTTCCCCTTTATTGCAGTATGTTAGGTATACTGTTACAAGTTTAAGCTTTGTAGTTTGATGGGATAATGTTTTGGCAGCAGTTTGATCAGTGCCTGATATTGCTATGAAATTGGAAACAACAGCAGGAGTCATACGAGAGAAAATTGGGAGCAGTGTTAGGACCTTAGCAGGACTCTCATGATTTTTTGTTTGACCATTGTTCAGATGAATGGAACTTTTTTATGCTGTACATTTCACCGTAACATGTTATTTGGCTGGCTAGCAGATATTGTATTACAGTGAAGGCCTACAGTCGTAACAATTTTGGTCTCAGTATGTTTAGTGTTTAATATTTTGAATACTATTAATTTTCAAACAATAGCAGAATCTTGCTTTAAGCTGTTTTTCACACCAAGGAAATTTAGGTACACCATGGAAATTCAGACTTAAAAAAAATAAGAACGTGAGTGACAATTTATCTTTGTGCAGTGAACCACGTTGCAACATATACTCGCTGTGTTGCTGCATTTTTTTGTCTCGGGGAACAAGATACCAAAGTGACGATATAGTTAAGATGAGTTGGTGAAACTCGCAAGCAAACTTTGTTTGAGGTAGGAAAGTTGACAAGTAAAAACTGTACAAATCCACTAGTATTTTCTCAGTTAGGCAATTGTAAAGGACTTCTGTGTTGTCTGATTTTTTCTAGCTTCCAATCCTGAAAATTTGATTTGTAAACATCAACATAAATACATCATTACATTTCAACTTGAATGCTTATGTGCAGGTGTGCCACATGCTTGTACGTCATGACCAGCTTTATGGATAGTAACTGTACAATTAGTTTACAATCACAGGGGAAAATGTGTGTGGCAATAATCTTGGGTTGTTTTAATGATTCTCCTGACACTCAAACACTGATTAATTTTTACAGTTGAAGGAGAATGCAATTTCAGTTAAATTGTGGGTTGGCTGTATGTAAGGCCACTTGTCAACATGGACATTTGTGCTTGGATTCTGCAACAGTCCCAGAGTAGGGATCAGAGAAAAGGCTAAGGCTGCACAACCAAGAACGTAGACAGCGGTACAATAATTGATATTAATTTTCTACCTGTCTACCTCAAGTGACTGAAGGATAGTTCTTATTCCGTTTTGATAATTAGGAGACAAAAGCCTTTAAAAAATCTCTCTTGACCTGATCAGTGTTTATATTATGATTTTTTGTTTACCCTTAAAAGCACTTTTGGTGGTGTTGACAATGTATTTATTTTCTTCTTCCCCAATGGCTCAATGAATCACCATATATGATACTGAACAAATTCCTGATCTGTACAGAGTTAGATGATCTGAACCAGAGCAGTAGTAGGTGCACTAGAATTTGCTTTAGTGTTCCCAGGCTAAGGAAGGGCAGAATCATCGAGGGATCCATTCCTGACTGCCATCCAATGACTGCCATTAGAAAGTGCCATGTATCTGGATGTGAAATGAGGACAACATTCAGCTCATCTGTGATGTACCACCACCCCCCCCCCACCCCCCACCCCCAGGAAAAATAACCTGCCAACAGATGTCAACTCTAGCTCAGGGTTGCACTCTCTTCACAAAGTCAAAAGGTTGTGGGTTCAAGTCCCACTCCAGAAGCTTGAGCACATAATCTAGGCTGGCACTTCAGATCAGTACTGAGGGAGTGTGGCATTGTTGGAGGCGCTGTCTTTGGGATGAGATGTTAAACTAAGGCCCCACCTGGCATCTCAGGTAGACATAAAAGATCCCATGACCCTATCTGAAGAAGAGATGGTGATTTCTCCCAGTGCACTGACCAATATTTATCCCTCAACCAACATCACTAAAACAGATTATCTGGTCATTTATCTCATTGTTGTGTGTAAATTGGCTGCCATTTTTCCTACATTACAACAGTGACAACACTTCAAAAGTACACTTCATTAGCTGTGAAGTGCTTTGGGACATCCTGAGGTTGTGAAAGGCACTGTATCAATGCAAGTTCTTTCTTTAAAACTTAAGGGGCAAGTTTAACCGTGTCTGCCAGGTGGAAACCGGGTGAGCAGGCAGTTAAATTGGCCACATTAGCTTACCCCTACCATTCCCACTGCCTTCCCCAATGTAATTTTGACCTGCTCATTTGGGCAGGCGAGAGGAACAGCTGCCAGAAGGCAGCAGAGTCCTTCTTTAAATATGCAGATTGGGCTCTGATGATGTAATTGGAGCCCAACAACAATTTTAACCCGAGGCCTGCACGGGGAAGCCACCTTGCCAACCTAGTGGCAAGAGGAGCCAGAAGAAGCCCAGAAAGGTGAGTTCATTTTTTTTTGTTTCCTTGTGGGGCCTGGAACGAAATCTTGGGTCTCCCCTGCACTGGGTTTGCCTCCCCTTCCCCGATAGCAGTGCCCTCCTGAGGCCCCTCCCAACCACATACATGAGTGCCAGTGACAGTTCATTTGGGTTCCTGACGACACCCAAGATACCACTCCTGGCCATGGGCCAGCTAGGAATTCCCGCCAAGCACTTCCAGGTGGAAGATGAGGCTCATGCAGTTGTAGCCTGAGAGCTAAACTTTCCCAGGACTCGCTGTAAAGGGCCTAACGGTTTTCCTTCTGCCAGGAGTTAAAATCAGCCCTTGAATATCTTGGTTTACAAACTTGAATGAAGTAGTGGATGACTGTCAGTACCTGTAAACTGCACATGGCCTGCATGACTGCCTTTCGGAAAGGAGAAGAAAAAGGGGGTGTAAAGAGAAGAGAAAAACTCCACTCAAGGTGGTCTGGTAGGACAGTGTACTGTGCTGTAGAGTAATGGATTGCAGGTTTATGTCTGCTGTTCCCTGCACAATGTA
The DNA here is from genome assembly GCF_052327205.1 of Somniosus microcephalus. NCBI lineage: Eukaryota > Metazoa > Chordata > Chondrichthyes > Squaliformes > Somniosidae > Somniosus > Somniosus microcephalus. The sequence continues at coordinate 51,737,911 of NC_141007.1, read as the reverse complement.
AGAACCATAATTACCAGGCAATTGGGGAGGCACTAAGCTTCCCCACAGAAACTGAAAGAAAGCCATTTTGGGTAGCTCTCCCAGACCTCTTAGCAACCGGGATTATACAGTAGCCTTGACAAAGTGGTTATCTCTCCACCATCTTGGCTGGGATTAGCCTAAATTTTGTGAGTATACGATGCGCTTGCAGCAATGTGCCCATGATTTCTCAATGTGCTAACAGCAGGCGAGGTTACTTATAAAATTACCACCATCATTTGTAGCACACGAATAACCTAAAAGGGAATAATTTAAATCTGTTATTCTATAATTCTCACCATTTTATCAATAATGTGTTTCTTTGTTTTTCTCTGTGATTCTGTGCAGTTACGAGAGCAAGTTAGGGTAGTTTAGATTATGCCATGAAGGGTGCCACTGCTGTTCTGTTATCAGTTTGTAGGAGCTACCCTGGAGCAGTGGAAAATAGCAGTGTTTATTTTATCATTTTTCCAAGCCCTGGAAGTGAAACCTAAAGCTATCTTGTTGAAAGTCAGAGACTCCGTTGTACTACTGGATATCCTTCTGGCTGGGGAGGAGAGTGTGAAGAAAGAAATGGCTAGGATATGAATGAGAGCATGAAAGAGGGAAGTCAGAAATAATAAAACTAATGATTTTGTCTAGTTCTCAAAAAGCCAACCTCAGTGGCATTGTAATGGGAAAAAAAATTATCTAATGTTTTGTACATCCGGTTTGGATTTCGACTGTCTTTGTTAGACCAAAAAAACAGCTGCCCGGCCTGAGGGAAGACATATGCTGCAGTTTGACCTGCTTCGCTGCTCTATCACATCACACATTATTCATATATTGTATAAAATCAATATGCTAGTGTTTGCAAGAGGTTTATGAGAATTTATAAATGAATATCCCCCAAATTGTACACATGTCTGTGCACACACTTTTTCTTTTTACTGTATTTCTTTTATATGCCAGCATTTTATGTTTTCCAAGTTTTTAAAAATTATATTATGTTTTCTTCCTTTCTCATTTCCCTTCAAGATCTTCTTAAATCTTTAAAATTATTTTAAAATCTCACTTTAAAAAAATGATTGTCGATTATTTGCAGTATTTCTTGATACTTGTGTAAGGCTATAATTCCTGTTGGCAATGTTTAGAACAGGCTTGTTTCCACTATTTTAACAGAAGCAATAGCCCACTTAAAATAAACATGTTAATACCTTCATTAAAATAACTAGGTTAATGCCTCCACTAAAATAACAAAGAAGGAAGGAAAGAACTTGCATTTTTTTTGTTACAACACAGGAGGAGGCCATTCAGCCCATTGAGCCCGTGACGGCTCTCTGCAAGAGCACTTCAGCTAGTCCCAATCGCCCGCACTTTCTCCTTTTTTTCCTTCAGGTACTTATCTAATTCCCTTTTGAAAGCGACGATTGAATCTGCCTCCACCACCCTTTCAGGCAGTGCATTCTAGATCCTAACCACTTGCTGAGAACTGGACACAATACTCCAGTTGTGGCCGAACCAGTGTTTTATAAAGGTTCATCTTAACTTCCTTGCTTTTGTACTCTATGCCTTTATTTCTAAAGCCCAGGATCCCGTATGCTTTTTTAACCGCTTTCTCAATCTGTCCTGCCACCTTCAACGATTTGTGCACATATACCCCCAGGTCTTGCTGTTCCTGCACCCCCTTTAGAATTGTACCCTTTAGTTTATATTGCCTCTCCTCGTTCTTCCTACCAAAATGTATCACTTTGCACTTTTCTGCATTAAACTTCATCTGCCACGAGTCCGCCCATTCCACCAGCCTGTCTATGTCCTCTTGAAGTCTATCCCTATCCTCCTCACTGTTCACTATACTTGCAAGTTTTGTGTCATCTGCAAATTTTGAAATAGTGCCCTGTACACCTAAATCCAAATCATTTATATCAAAAAAAGCAGTGGTCCTAGTACCGATCCCTGAGGAACACCTCTGTATACCTTCCTCCGGTCTGAAAAACAACCATTCACCACTACTCTCTGCTTCCTGTCACTTAGCCAGTTTCGTATCCATGCTGCCACTGTCCCTTTTATTCCATGGGCTTCAATTTTGCTGGTAAGCCTATTATGTGGCACTTTATCAAATGCCTTTTGGAAGTCCATGTACACCACATCAACCGCATTGCCCTCATCAACCCTCTCTGTTACCTCATTAAAAAATTCAATCAAGTTAGTTAAACACGATTTGCCTTGAACAAATTCATGCTGGCTTCCCTTAATTAATCCACACTTGTCCAAGTGACTGTCAATTTTCTCCCAGATTATCTTCCGCTTTCCCACCACCAAGGTTAAGCTGACTGGCCTGTAGTAAAAATTTATATAGTGCCTTTCACATACTCAGAATGCCACAAAGCAGCCAACAAATTACTTCTGATGTGTCATCAATATTGTCACGTAAGCAAATGTGGCAGTCAATTTATGCACAGCAATGTCCCACACGCAGCAATGAGATAAATGACCAGTTAATCAGTTGTGGTGGTATTGGTTGAGGGATAAATATTGGCCAGGACACCAGGAGAATTCCTTTCTTTTTCTTTGATAAGTGCCATGGGATATTTTACATCCACCTAAATAGGCTTGGTTTAATGTCTCATCCAAAAGACAGCACCTCCAAAAATGCAGCTATCTGTCATACTGCACTGAAGTATCAGTCTAGATTGTGAGGTCATGTCCTGCATTGTGGCTTTAAACCATTTCCTGACACAAAAGCGAGAGTAGTACCATTGAGCCAAGCTAGCATTATTAATTTACACAAGTAATTTGATACGAGCATGATTAGCATTTGTATGATAATATCACCAACAGTAATTTTTACCCTGTGTCTTAAAAATTCAATTAAATTTCCTTTTATATTTTTGAAATATTCACAAAGTTCAGGCCAAGAAAGGGGCGAAAGAGTGATCTGAATCTTCAGGAAGCAGTGAAGAGCTGTCCCTGTTGAAAAATATGCACACGTGTGTGTGTGTGTGTGTGTGTGTGTGTATGCATGATGTGTGCTGCTGAATGCTTCCTTTGTATGAAAGGTTGGGACTAATTTTCGAAGGACTTAAGCTGCCAGGTTTATAAAACGCAGATGTCAACTGCGATTATAATTGAAAATCAGTTTTTGCTCAAACCTAGCCTGATGCAAACCATGTTCTTCAAAAATAATTCTCAATGACAGTTAAGTTGTTGTAATAATATATTTTTTTAAAGTATGAATTAGGAAGGAAATTGTGGTCAATTGCATTGATCGACATTATAGCTTTGACAGAAAGTTGGCTCTCGGGTGGTGCCACCTTGCCCCCTACTGAAGCCTCCCTGGCTGGCTATACTTTTCATCACCTACAGTGTAGGTGTGGCCTTTATCACTAAACTACTCCTTGGTCTCTCCACATACACCTCTGGTACCTTATTCTCCTTTGAGCATCTCATATTGTTCAACCCTCTTGCCTTTCCTTTCAAATTCTCATCCTCTACTGCCTTCCCCGGGTTTCACCCAGAGTTTCTCACTGAGATATCCTCCCTCATTTCCTCTTTCAGCCTCTGCACTGAGCAACTCCTCATTTTGGTCAATCCTTCCTTTCCATATCCCAGAGATGAGGCTAATTGTCGCATCCTCATTAGCCTGCCAGCTAAAATCAATGAACTCAGCACAAACCTACGATGGAAACTTCAGCCTTGCTGCTCTGTATTGCTCATGACTGGAAATGCAGGATATTTTCATGGTGAACTGCTGGGGGACTCTACAGGATTATTCTTAACTACAGTATAATTGTTAATTTCAAGATTTCAGCTTTCAATTACTATTGATTGAAGTTTTGGTATCTTGGTAGAATAGTGCTCTGAAGCAACTTCATTTCGATTCCATTGGTTTGGATAATTGTTAATTCCAGAGTAGTTCCCAAATGATAAATAATACACACATGCTAATAATATTAAACAAGAAAGTAGTATCTCATGTCTAAATAATGTACAGTATATTGTTATGGTGCACAGAAACATTTTATTAACATTTTTATTGAATGGTTTCCCTGGATGAACGCCCAGCTTAAAGCAATGACTTTGCCAGTAATTTTGAAATTCATAAATATATATATATATACATTCTTTTTAAATCTTGTTAAGATCTTGATGTTTCTCCTTTACTGAGTCAAATGAAGAAACTCATTTTGCTTCATGGAAGCTGGGTTGTAAATTGTAAAATGTGGTGCTTAAGCACTAGATTAGTTTGAAGTTGGATATTTGTCCTGGTTTGATCTCACCAGGGATGCCATAATATGAAGGACTAAATTTTGCAAATATGCACTGATGGCAGGAACTTTGCCCACTGGCAGCACTTTACAGAAAAATGCAGGCAACACACCCACAGTTTTCCGTAATGTCTGTGCAAGGTTCCCCACTGCCGGTGCACAGTCAAAAACTTACTTCTCTAAACTCTACGTAAAGAAAAAACTTGTCACTAAATTTCTTATTGCCATCAGTTATTGTTAATTATTACATTTTTAAATGTCTTTTCATTACTCTTTGCTCCTACAGACTTAAATGCAGCAGCAGCTTCTGACAAAAAAGCAACAAAAGTTTCTAAAATTGAACTGTGCATCTGTCAAGAATGTCAAAAACTGTAATCATTAAACGTTTGACAATTATTTTTTCTTCAACAGGGAAGTGACAGCGAATGTGAAGTCGATCAGAACAGACCGAAGACGCATTCTTTTGTTAATCACTACATAAGTGATCCTACATATTACAACTCATGGAGACGGCAGCAGAAAGGCATCTCAAGAATTCAGGCCTACAGTTACACAGAGAGTGAATCAGGTGATCCAGGTCACAGCCACCAACCTGCCACTAATTCAACCAACAACATCCATGTTCCTCAGGCCACTCAGCAAGGCAGCCTCTACCGAGCTAAGAGAAGCCTTACACCCACCCCCCAACACCCCTCCAATAACACCAGCCAGCCGGGCACCTTGTATCGACCTGCTAGCAGCCTTGCTCCAGGATCCAGAACCCCACTAGCAGGATTTTCTTCTTTTGTTTAAACAATGCTAAAAGGTGTTTCTTTCTTAGTTTTGAAGAGTTATTGTGTGGAAGACAATCAGTGATCTGCTGCTTGCAGCCTTGCACAGATTTTATTCACAGAAAAAAACACAATTAAAAGGAAAAGAACCGTTAACAAGAGCATCCAGTGTGACGTCCTGCCATGGTGTGAGGAGAAAGAGGTCTCTAGCAACTACAAAAGAAGTGGAGGGGCAGACAGTTTGCCCACTTAGAACTAGTCATGCTACCCCAATGGGTTTACATTCTGATCAGCTAAGCAGTGTATGAATCTCATGTATGTCTATATATACATGTTGGGAGAAAAATATAACCTGATACTATAGTAGCCAATTGGCCAAGTCAAAAAATCTGGTGGCTACTGTTAGTTTCAACGTGCCCATTATATATAAAACCAACAGGTTTAATTTAGTTGCTATCCTGGCTATTTGCAACTATTTTTATTGGCTAGTTTTCACTTTATTACTGCTGCATGACTGCTACAGTGTGACTCCCCAATAAGCTTGTATAATTTACCTGTGTTATCAAATACTGTAATGTTGATAAGTTTAACATTGCTTTTTAAAAATATTTTCTTTGGACAAACCTTCAGATTCATATCTGAAGCTTTGAAAAAGTCTGCCTTTTCTTTGTCTGTTAACTTGTGAGTTGTCATTCACAAAGACAAAAACTGTTTGCATGAATCACAAGACATTATTGGCCATGTGTTTGTAAAGTCACAGTCTTTGTGATATGTTTTTTTCTTAATAGGTTCTTAGAAAATGCAAGGAGTTTTTCTCAAAAATAAGGCAAGCGATCCGTCTTTGGGTTTAAAGCAGGAGAAATATCTATGAGATATCTCATCAGTAGAAGTTAATGGGTGAAGGTTGTCAATAGATGTTCTTCCACAGTATAACTGTTTCCAACACAAGAGATCCCCCATTCTAATGGAATGAATGAGTCAAGGACACGTGGTTTTAGATAGTGGACCGTTTTCCCCCCATTTCTTCTGTCCCTAAATTTGATCATAGCGAGAAGTGGTTGCAAAAATAGTATCAAATGTGAATTAGATAATTACTGACAAATTGACAAATCTCTCTTACTATGTTAATAAAATTCAAAAATAGTTTAGGCACAAGTTTGTCAAGTCCAGTAATCAATCTCATGCCAAGCCCACTTTGTTAGGAGTCATGTACAATGGTTTTTCCATTCCACTTGATTTCTTCTGCATGGAGATGTTGTTCCAGATGCATTGAACGACACAGTAATGTCATGTAGGGCCATTGTACTAGTTCTGCAGAGCAGCAGAGTAACATAACATGGGGGCATTGTCATTGCTATGAAAAACAACATTTAGTCACATGGGACCATTGTTCTACCAATGAGCAACAAAATAGGAATGGTATGTGGGGCTGTTCTTGTAGCTGTAACAAACAGTGTAGTAACTGAAGGAGTCACTTGCAGTGACCATTCTGCTTTTCACAACAGCTCTTAGCAAATTTCAGTTGAAGGCATGTTCATGCAACAAGGAAAACACAGTTGAACCCTTGGGGGAAAAAAATCAAATTTTAATTGAAAACAGACCACACCATGAACTTTCAAAAATTGATGTATTGTAGCCAGATGTCATTGTGACCTTTCACTACTCAATTTTAAAAAAATCAGTTTTATTTTCTCATGTTTTTACAAATGGCTGTGGAATGGAAAAAAAATGACTCAGCACAGCAGTGACTTTAGTATGACCATATTGACTAGATATCATAGAACTTCTTTTATCAAATAAGCAAATATAAACTACCATTCACTTCCAAATTCAAATTAAAGCTGATTTGTAATGTCAGAGGAATATATATTATCTTTAAATACCAACAGACTGTTCTCTTGCATGGTATTTTGTGACTTGACGGTGGATTGTGGCCTTCAGGTCAGAGCATAGTCATTTGTATCAAATATTGATGTTTATTATTTTTTTAAAGTACAGGAAAATGGAATGATGGTTTTAATATATCCATATAGAAAACATCTTGATGTGGTCCTGGCCCAAAGGGATCATTCCTTAGTTCTGAAGATTTTGGTTCCAAAAATTAATAAAATAGGGTTACAACATACACTGTACAAGTGGATGGCAGATCATCTTAGTGCAGCATTCAAAAGTATTTTCTGTTCCTGTTTGCAATACTACATTGTGGAATAAATATATAAAGCATGAAACTTATATTGGGGACCACCTCTCTATTGTGAGTGATCATCATCAGTCCCCAAATTAAATGAATAATTCAGGTGTGAACCTGTATCAGGAAAGCATATCTCTCATCATTCAAAGTCAATGCCAATGCTGGTCATTTTATGTGTCAGGAATGTATTCAGGTAGTTAGTGGCAGCGGATATTCCAGGCTGAAGCAACAACTCTAGCTGGATGAAAACCAAATAACATTTTTAAAATAATTGTGGTTTAATGGAGTCAATGCAAAAATATGCCTCAGAATAATTGGTCAGACAGATATTCCTGGCAGTAACCAATGGTTTACGATACAGAGTTAAAGGGAAGCTATGTAATCCCTGGGTCAATTAAAATAGCACCTTTTAACTTCATTGTTAACCCTTTCAAGATGCTTGAGGATTATGGTATGTTATTTTGGTTAGATTAATTTTTTTAAAGTTATCATGACGTTACAAAAAGCATTTAGGTACAGAAAGACATATTTAGTTTTATATATATATCTATATATATATAGATAGATATATATATATACACACACACACACATATATATATATATATATATATATATTTATGATCATTTTTATTCCATAATTATCGCAAAAACTATTTTCAATGACGATTGTGTTTTTTATAGAAAAAATCCAGGTCAGGGGCCAAGGCCCACAGTGCAGGACAACACAAAGGTTGAAAAGAATAATAGAGAAAGGTAAATTAAGAGGATGTAGTTAGATAAGGCCGAGATTGGGTTTTAAAAACCAATAGGTTTGCGGAAGAACAATAGAATGAGGGAGGTAAGACCTTCCACAGGTTTGAGATGCCGGGAAGACTGAGTTAGAGCAGGAGACAGTGGAATGAGTCCTCAGTTAAACAATGGCCCGGATTTTGCGGTCAGAGGCGAAGGACCGGCGCTCGCTGTTCATTACCCTTACAGCTGCCCACAGACTATACGTGGGCTTTTGAGCGGCAATTTACGGTTACTAGAGATCATTTTCAGTGCGATGCCCTCAACAGGAGATCTGTGGCAGCGTGTCTCTTCAACCAATCAGATTGAAGAACCCTCACTGAGCCATGCAGAATCTAAACTAAAAAGTATAGATTGGAATATTTAATTCAATGTAAAATAATGTACAGAAAGCGAAATAAAGTGAGGGACAGAAAGATGGGATTAAGTGAGGGAAAGGAATTTGGGATTAAGAGAGAGATAAGAGACAGAAAGAAAAAGTTAATTTTTATTTTTTTTAAATCTCCAACAAAAGTTAAAATCTGAAGGAATGAGACTCCACACTTATAAAAGTAAATTTTCAGTGCCAGAGAAGTTGTTTGGCAGTAATTAAGATTTATCACACCGTTAAAAATTCACTTACACCTGAATGCACATGCCCTAACTTTTTCTGGCGTGTTTAGAGGTTAGCTAGTGGGTAAGTACAGCAACTTCACGTCGTTCCATTTATTTCAATGTCGAATCTCCCAGTGAGTTACAGGTGAAGTGAAGCTTGTGGAGGAGCAGGGCAACTTGGACAGCAACTTCCTGATTTCCGCATTTAACTGCACATGTGCGGACACCAGAAGTTGCTGTCCGATTTACGCCATAATAACGATGAGCACTGTCAGCTTCACCATTATTCTTAATGCAAAATTTGGCCCATTGTATCATTCAAATTCTAATGTGTAATGTACAGGAATAAATATACCTGAACTCACAGTGTTCTTTGGAGAAGCAAAACATAAACAGAAATCCAGTTCTGACTTTGAATATGATACTAAAGATTTAATCTGATCATTTTGCTTGTAACGCTATCCTTTTATACTGAGCAAAACTTCTTCAATATGGGCTCTCAACTCAAAATCTATCACAATTGATTGTGGGAGAAATAAAGCATACCTTTTAATAGAAGGGCCTTAATTGGTAAAGAAGAGTGTGTGCATGGGGGATGCTTTCAGTTTAAAAAAGAAATGCCAATCTGAGGCAGTCTAGCTGTTGAAATTAATGATCACTGCAGTTTTGGGTTGGAACTGAACTATGCCAGCTCAGTTGCCTCCCTGATCAGTATCTTGATGGTTTTGATATGAATGTACAGGAATCCCAGTAGAGCTATTCAATACTGATATTAGTGCAGCAGTTTCTTGCAGAAGAAGTCCCATGTGGAATGAAATTAAGATTGACACTTGGAACATGAGACTCCCAGTTTGGTTAACTGCGTGGTGTGCTTGTGAACCATACAGACAAGAAAAAACTGAGGCCGTGATTTTTCCTGTCGATGCGGCTTGGGGGCGGGACAATTGCCTTCTGGGTTCCAGACCCGCCTCCAACGACATCAGACGCACAGACGCGATTTTACATCAATTGGCCTTGTTAAGCCCACCCTGCAGGCTTGCTGGCCAATTAAGAGGAAGCCGGTGTCAGATGATGTCAGTTGATGATGTGTCATCTGCCAGTTTTCTTAAAGGGGACGCACAATTTTTTTTGACAGCTAATTTTTCAGTGTTTGACAGCATTGAGGTGCTGCAAACACTGACAATCACTGTACAAAGGTGAGCCCTTGCACCCAGACTCTCCAGTGACTCCCTCCTTAGGCTAGAACAGATGGCAGCTGCAGGTGAGGTTACAGAAGTGATCTGTCACTGGTGAGAGAGGTTCTCCCAATGAGGTGAAACTACACATACAATCCAAAACTTGTCACCTACAGAAAAGTGTAAATGCGTTAAAAATGATTTTCCCAAAATTTTCTTACCTCTGAAACTCACCAGTGTACCATTGGATCCTTCACACCACTTCTGCAGCTGTCATCAATGTAGAAACATTACAGTAGACCTACAGCATGCCACACTTAACCTGGCGTGGTATCCGGACGTTGGGAAGCCAGCAGCAGACCTATCAAAATTGCAAAAAGCCTATTAACTGCCTGTTAACAACCTGTTAACAAGTAGTTAAGTGCCTATAATCCTCTTCCCGCCGCTAGGTGCCAGGTCCATGCGCAAATCGGGGACCCGACACCTGGGAAGATTGTTTGGAGGTGAGTTGACCCGCTGTCAATCTTTGCGATTTTGTTGGATGTCCCACCTCCAAACCCACCCCCTGAGCGCCGGCAAAATTCCAGCCTGAGTCGCCGCTAAGTTAGTTGATTTCAAGTGGGGCAATGGCAGGACACCACAATTGGCCTCAGTGTTCCATGACATGGAACAGAAAATTAAGCAGGGTTACTGCTAATCAGTGACTCCTACTGGAAAATGTCAAAATCTGAATGATTTGAATGGCCCATACAGTTAAATAGTTGTTGACACTCTCTCAAAGGAGCTATTATACAATTTTTTAAAAAGTATATCTCTTTGTATTTAAGGTACTCCTCTTTCTCCTTCCTGTCAAAGTAAGGACTTCAGTCATTAAAATATGATACAGCGTATTATCACAGCGATCCATTTTTAGTGTGAATATTGTCATGAATCAAGGGATGGGACACAATGACAGTTGACAGCCACATTAATCAGCCCCCCCTCCACCACCCATAGTGTGTACACACACACAGTAAAGCAGTATTCCTAGAAAAAGTTGAAAGTTACTTTGGAGAGACTTCAAGGAAGTAATCTAATGTCAGAGTTCAGATTGTGGTTGTTAACAGCACAAGTTTTGTTCTTGGGGTTTATGACGTAATTTGATTTGTCATTTTACATTTGCTTTACAAAAGCAAAATAAATGCATATAATTATGTCTGTTGCAAAGGAAGAATGGACACCAGTGCTAGTGTCTTGTTTCAGTCAACTTCAAACATTTGATAGGAAAATAATCAGCCATTACCTTACAGAATGTAAACATATATCCTATCTTTTACACTAGACATTATCTAGCCATAGATTAGGCCTCAAATTAAATATTAAAAACTGTCTAAACATATGCACTGGCCAATAACACAGGGTAGCTGGTGAGTTAAACCAATCTATTTACACCATTACCATCTCAGTCAAGTTACTTTCTGGAGACGGTGGAAGACTGGAAGTGGCATCCAGTGTGCTCTCAGCACTGAAGCTAGGAAAGCTTTTTTTTTAATCAAATATTTTGAATAGTATATAACTTAATCTGTAGGCTGGCAGAAAGTACACTGATAACAATTTGAAGAATACAATTTGTGTTTCAATTGTTTGCTAGCACATAGAATGGTGGAATTTTTTTCAAATCAAAATTTTACTTTGTACAAGTGACTTCTAAGGAGTCAGAAATCACCAAAGTGTTGCCTTTTAGTGTGTGTTTTGTCTTAGTATTTTCCTTAGACACATAAATAACATATATATATATATATATATAGATCATTTGGCTAAGTCACTTTCATGTCAAGAGTTTCAAATCATGTTCCAAATTGAGAATGTGCTTGTAGTTAATATTTGGTTTCAAGTCCTGTATTTGCATTGGCTAATCAGGAACATCCAGCAGATAGAGCGATGCTGTTGGGATCTGGCAGAGAATTTGTTAAACTCATAGGACAAAGGCAACAGGTTGCAAGGTGAGTTGGCACACTTTTTTTTATCTCTGAGATCTGCGTTTGATTCCAGACTATACCGATAGGATGAACTTCGCCACTTGTTGCAAAGTCCCTGGTGAAATGAATATTGGCATCTTCAGACTAGTCTTTAGTTGGCACAAATTGATACACTTGGTTAGAGAAAGAGTAATAATGGTGAGAAGTGGAATTATTCACATTATTGCAGCAGCGATACTCTTCTGAGGTTGGGGGGTTACACATGTTATTGTGGTAGAAGGGACCTTGAACTTGCATTTGGTGCATGCAGTGGCTTGATACAATGATACTGAGGGGCTGATTTTAAGTTTTGGCACAAAATGGCTGGTTGGCAGGCACAGCATGTCTGCCTCCTGCCCATTATTGCTGGTGTGAGGCCCAAGCCATTTTGAGGCCCGGGTCTCATTTGCATCTGCTTGCACGTGCCAAGCCAGCCCTCCTCCTGTCCCCACAAAAATAAAGGGTTTCAACCCATTTTATTAAGCGGCCTCCAGCAGTTCCTTTAACAACCACTGGTTAAGCCGCTCAATGCATTGCTCCATCCATTTGTGCATCAAAATTGCAATCGTGGTCCTATGTATGTTATAGGACCTGATTACAGATTAAATCTGGCCTCCCGCCTGAAACAGGCGGGCAACTCCAACCACCCATCTAAAGCCCCTGCCAAGATGGCGGTGACTGGAGCGCTGGCATAAATGGGGTGGCCCAATGCCATTTTCAGGCAGCTACTGCCACGTTACACAAGGCGCCGCAGTCAAAATCATCCTCTGAGTATACAAAGTGGAAAGTGTTTCATTCCTCAGCACTTGACAAACACACAAAATCACTGTATTGTCTATTCTTTCATCTTGGAGCCTGCATTTGTAGCAGAAAGTACAAAAGTGTTCTCTCTTTGATAAGAAATGTTGTTTCACCTTTGGTACCTGGATTTTAGTCTAACCTGGAGGGTGTTATCAATGTTTATTTTTCTCTGGCTGTCTACAGGCTTCCATTATAGAACTTGATGCTACCAACCAGAAGTTTAAGAAAAAATCCCTGGGTGCATATGATGGCCAAAAAGGGAAATGGCAACTGCAAACATTAACCAGTCCTTTTTTTGAAGATATTTGTGATCTTTATATAAAAAAGTGTTTCTATATATTTTCTTAAATTTTCTGAAATGGTACTATTGTTTTTAAACCTATGTAATTCAAAATCATGAAGAAAAATGCATTATTTTAGAAATCAATAGTCTGAGGTAGTAAAAGACTTCACGCTTCACTTTTATGTCTGTGCAATGAATGACAAATATGTCAATATGGTCGGTCCAAACTGAGGGGTGTGCTTCTACATAATATTTCAGCTTCTTGCTGTAAATCTGACTTTTATCAGCCTGTAAAGTGTTTATGAAGAAAAGTGCCCCATCATTTTGCATATGTTCACTATCTGTTTTGCCAGAGTCCAAAAGTCTGAACTGGTTTTATGAAAAGTGTTGTTATACCATTCACATGCTGTGATATTTTCTACTGTTTGGTGGAAATCCTGCTCTGAAATGTAGACTTAAATATTGCTCTATTTTTAATTATTAGTTAAAAGTGTGAATTTTCTCACTTATATTTGCTTTTATGAATCAGTATGTTTGTACCATTCTTTTAGTAGTTTAAGCTATTTATAGTTAATCTTTTGCCAAATTCATGCCAAATTTGCGCTCTGTCTACAATAATGTTATGGTTTTATATGCGTGTTTCTCTGTACACAGTACTTTGCTGTTATGTGAGGTTTTTTTCTGATATGCCTTTGTTCATGATGTTTGAATACATTAGTTTTATCTTTGTTTCCCCTCTCCCTGAAGTTTGGTTTTATTGTGAATCTCAGGTCAATGGAGACATTTGCCCAATACATTGAATATTTTTTACACTTATCACAAGATCCCATCAAATATACAGTAGTAGAGAATTAAGATGTATTTTGAGCCTGATAATTTAAACGTTGTTTCAAAAAGAGACATATACAAATAGTTATGTTTATTTTTTCTTGAATGATTATTCTTTTGGGAAAGTGTTTGGGCAAAAAAGAGTACTTTATGTATTGTGACATATTGGCAAGTATCAAGCTAATGTCTGCATTTTCAGTTAGGCCTGAAGGGAATCGGTCATTGTTATGCTGGTTATTTTTGTCTGTAATGTTGGATGATTCCAGAAACAGTTGACAAACAGGGAAAGGATTTCTGATAAACGTGATAACAAGTGCAAGGTTCATGTTGATTTTTAGTTTTGTATGTAGCTGCGAAGAATATAATTTGTATTAGGCATAAGCATGGAGCAGGTTAAAATGATCTTGGTGTCACAAATAGAAGGTGCATTTAACGTAGTAGAGGTTGGTGGAGATAATGTAATTGGCTGAATATAATGTATAAGAATAATACATCATGCAGCAGTTTTGAGACATTCAGGGGCGGAGATAGTGTGTTTGTGTAACATAGAGAGAATAAGTGTGTCATACCTCACTACAGTCTGGGTGCAATCCAGGTGCTGCCTGTTATCTAGTTTTAGTTGAATTAATAAACCTCTGCTAAGAGCTATACTTAAGAAATTACCAGTCACATCTTGCGTGGGGTGCAATATGGAAATCATACTTTGCCAAAGCTTCTTTATTAAGAGAAATGGTGAAATAACTGAAATATTTCATGAACTGAGCAACTTGCTTAAGTCTTTATACGGTGAATTTGGTCCAATATAAATGCATTTTACGTAGAGACACAGAAGATATTTAATTTACATCAAAGCGTCCTGTGCATGCAGCATTTACAGAATTTTACTTGCAATAGCAAATAACATTTTCCTATTTGCAGGAGTTAAATTTATGGAATGTACGATGTCTCATATAAGCATTCTTCCTACGGTTTGACTCAGAAGGTTTGGAGGAATTTGTTCATTCTTGCCCCATAATTTACAATTAAAAATGAAAGATCAGAGTTGTGCCACCTAAGTAGTATGCCATCCAACTCCAACATCTTGGAGAATAGTTTTGTCTTGCAGGTAGTAACAGATCTAATACTTGAATTAATCACTTCTTTCACATACAATTATAAATTGTGAATTCAGCACATTTATTGAAGGCAATTAAATTCTGTTAGTGATAAGAGATTAGTAAAGTGAGTCCCAAATATTTAATTGCAAGAGCTGTTGTATTGTGTAGGGTAATTAGTTCAGTGTTTATTGTATAGGGTAGAAGAGCCCCATTACCAATAGCTATATCTCTAGTCAGCAATATCCAAACTGACACCAGACTTGCTCTGCTATGTCGTTTTCAGCAACACTGTTTTCAAAGTTTAAGCAATGTGACCTTTTTATAAAAAACCATGTATGAAGATAGTATTGATCAAGTAGTGTTCACTTTTTTCCATCAATATTTTCCCCTTTTCTACTGAAGGCACTAACTAAAGTCAAAGTATAGTCTCACGGGCAATGGCAGTTCACCAGTAGCTTAATAATGAGCTATTCTTGTGTGAAGCTTGACAGCTAAGCTAGTACGATAGCAAAATACTGCGGATGCTGGCAATCCGGAATAACAACAGAAAATGCTGGAAAAACTCAGCTAAGCTAATTCTGTTCTCACACAATGCCCACTTTTTCACACCTTTCCAGCAGGGCTCGCTGGATAGTAATCAGGAGTGGAAACTCTGATTGAGTTTTATGATAAATGTGATAACAAGTGCAAGGTTCATGTTGATTTTTAAGCCCTGGGACACTTAGACCAATTGTAATAGCCCTACAGCTGCCCTCTTAGACCAGGGATCGAATATAGGACCTTCCTAGTCTATATGACTCAAAGCTGTACAGGGTAGAGCATTTACCCTTTGAGCCATTAGAAGAACTAAAGTCAGAAGTGTTAAAACTTACCAACATGGCAGCGCTGTGGCATAAACCATTGGAGCATACTAATGTTGTTCAGCAGAGCAGCAAATAAAGGTTCTCCCTATGCGTTTTTCCATTTAAACTAGGCCACTTGGGGAGATTATGAGCAGAGATAAGGTATTTTCATCAAAAAAAATTAAAAGGCAAGCCAGAAATGTACCTCCTAGCGGCTGATTTAAAAGAGCCATAGTCCATGAAACAGGTTTCCTGCCCATTATCTTGTTCGCATTTGGAGTAAGAGGACCTAAAATAGCGAAAAAAAGACAGCTTACATTAGGAGGGCGGATCTCTAACAGTTTAATTTAAAAGATCACATTAGACTGGTTGTTTAGTTCATTCTTGGACATTGTATAGCAAACTTGTTATCCATTCTACATACAATTGTAAAAAAAATTCAAGTCAACATTCAAGCCAGATCACAGAGTACCTATAAAAAGACGTAACCTACTATGCCAAAATTGTTACGATAGTAGGGAAACTTCCCTTACTGTAACTGAAAAAGAATACTTACCCTAACATGGACGCCACCCATTTCCTGAGGGGGAATTCTGCATAAGTACTACCAATTCTCCAAAGGTAACAAAGGAAAACAATCTCAAAAATACTCATGTGTTCTCACATTCATCTCAGGCCTGCTGTTCTCCACATTTCCCCTTCTAAACTCCACACCTTCATTGTTGTGCTTTACATATCCATAAATGATGGAATATAACAGTGAGGAGAGGTTTCTCTGGCATTAACTTCAGTACAGGCACTTAATTTTATTTTCTTTGTCTCTCTTGGGTAAAGTGATTTGCTTTAGTTGATTTCATACATCTTGTCCAATATATCTATTGAAACGTTCCATCTGGGACCATAGATTCCTACATTTTTCAGATAAAAATTTAAAATAAAAATCTGACCTAGTTTCTTATAACTGAGATGCAGGAACACTGGGGGCGATAGCAAGACAATTTGAAGCATCTTGAGTTTTGATAATTATTTGAGGTGTCCATTTGCTAATTAAATGCAGGAAAATTTCAACAACAAAAATACTTGCATAGTGAACTAGTGACAACTTATTGATGTTTTCCACACATAGTACTGCTTCCTGTAACTGGTGTTTTGCAACACACAATAATATTTTACATTGAAAATATTGATGTATAACATAAGTGATAACTGTTCAAAATTCCTGCCAAGAATAAGTATAACTTCGTAAAATATTGATGCTCAAATTGAATTTAAAAGCCACTGCTATGCCACAGAGATCATTGGAACTGAAATTTGGCCAGAATAAAGATATTGCAAATTAGAATGAAATGCTGTTGGTTCTTCATCGCTATTCAGAATTAGATGTCTACCACTGTGATAGAGGTATCAGAATTGGAGTCTGAAATGATTGGTTTATCATAACTAGTTCACAAAGTAGCCTGAATGTCTGCCACTATGCTGAGGCTATCACAGCTGGAATTCAAGACTAGATTTGTTAAGGCTAGCAAATAATGTAATCTAAATGTCTATCACTACAAAGAAGAGTTCCAATTCAAGATAGCTGGTTATTGAGCCTCAGTTTCATGATGCTAATTTCTATTTAACAAAGCCCACATGAAAAACAAGGTCTGGATTCCTAGATCTCTGGACTCCTTAATACCGAGGTATGCAATTAACTCCTAGCCATGTTAACTGTTTACGTTGCAGCACATAAGCAGAGGACAACATGAAAATTGTAAAGTCAATTTTTGACAAAGAGTTATACATATCTCAAAATCTACTGAACATCATGCACCCTGGGTGTTTATACTGGCTCAGGCATGTTTACACTGATGTTCTACTGGGATTAAGCCAATGATGAGGGAGGGTCATGAGGGATGAGAATTTATACTTGATCTGTATTAATATAGTTTAATTTTCATAGTTTTCTCTGCCAATTTTCTCCCCTCCCTTTCTCTGCTGAAGTTGTTCACTCCTTAGTGACCACAATTCCATGGAGGCCAGTTTACCTTTAGTACTTTGCACAAGTAGCCTTTGTTCATGTGTGCGCCTTAATAATATTTATCAGCGGTCTATTCATCCATGAGGGGCAACTGGCATCCACACACATGCACTTTCATCAGGGGTCAATGGATAGTGAGGACCTTGGTTGATTTTCCCCTCCCTAACTTAGGGGTACTGAAACCAATTGCATTGCCCATTGTGGTGGTGGGTTGGGCGGTGGGCAGGTTAATTCTAAAGGTTTAAAGTGCAGATATGTAAAATTGAACCGTATTATAAAACCTCCAAAGTAAACTAGCTCAAGTTACCAATTGCTAACATGAAGTACTCAGAATTGAAATTCAAGATTGCTGGAAAAGGTTGCCAATGAGCTCAAGTTCTCAAGATGACTGTTACAGGAACTTCAGTAAAAACAGAGAGTTGTGTTGCTGTCCAGAGCATCCTCATAATTTGTGTGATTTTTTTTTAAGAAGTGCATTATGGTGGCGAACCTCCAAACAAAGATTAATTTTGTTCTGGTTCTTGATAGAGGTTTATTTCCAACTGGAACCTCTGGACCAAATCTATATTTGACACAGTCCTTTCAAATAAAAAATACATTTCAATAAACATGTATTTGAGGGTATTCTTTTAAAAGCTATATGAGAGGGGAACAAAGCACAAAGTTGGTTACTGAGGGTTATCAAGCTTTGAACTGCAATAATCCAATCAGAAATGTAATTTAAATTTTTTTTTTAAACCCACTCATTTTGCATTTTTCTCACCTCAACTGGTACTCCTTGCTGTGTACAGTTCTAGACACTAGTACCTTACTCAAATGGTCATTATTCAATATGTGAGCCTTAACAGTGAGTATCAGCAAACTATTCAATCATAGAGGGGTCATCAAAGTGGAGCTGATTCTATCCTGTCTTCCTCCTCACCCAACAGGCACACGGAAATCTCACTAATTTCTACTCCCTAACCCAACAGTGCTGAGCCCAGTTGTCGCGTTCCTACAATTTACCACTACTCTAACTGAGCACAGACTGGTTATTGAACCGGAGACCATCCTGTCTATGGCTTAGCTGGATAAACTCATTGAGCTATTGGGGAAGCTTATTTTTTCCCCTCTTTGTTACTTAGGTTTCTCCACTCAACTTACTATTTATACATGCATATGCACGCCCATACCCTGTTGCAATGCCATTGTTTTAAAGTAGCCCTGACAGTCACTGAATGTGTGAGAACAGTACAGCTTTACACACCCTCCAAACTTCTATCATTCATCAAGGAGAAACACCTTTCCTTCATTTAGTGCCTCTCCAGTGTGCCTGCCTGAGATGAAGACCTCAATGTGCCATGAAAGGGAATCCATATCCTACCACAGCACAACATTGTGTTTCAGTGTACTGATGTACTGCACAAATAATTCATCTGAAGGTTTTTATTTGAAAATTTCACTGGTGAGAAACTCTTCAGAAACATTGTTATTGCAAAGATTTTGGTGAATTCCTATACCACGTCCATATAGAATGCCAGTTTTTTTTTTACAAAAAAGGTTTTGGTCGGCTAGAAGAAATACCTGATGACACTGCCTGATTAAATTTGATAACAGGAGCCAGTTTCAATGTTGTGCCTTAAATGTAGTGAACTTTCAAAGACACCAGTAAACTGGGTCCATTATTCAAAATTACATTACCTCACATTTGATTTCTTGACTATTTAAAATTTGTTTTCAAAATCAGTTATACCAATGCTTACAAAACAGGACCGATGCTGTCACTCACACTGAAACCAGTCTTAGTGATCTATTTAATAATGCATAACATTGATTTTAATATATAAAATGGAAGAACTAGAATCACAAAATGAATCAGCATGATTGATGTTGGCAAACAGGGAGCTTGGTTAACTCTTCCCATAACAGAGTAATCATTAAACCTAATTATGCTTATATGGCAGAAAGAATTACTCCATACACACCTAAGAATTCCAGATTCAACAGCTGTTTTAGGCTGATTTTGCTACAGCACCCCATGATGGGAAAAAAAAATCAGCCTGGGTTCCTGCTCTTGATTCCTATCCGGTGACCCTTGCTGGGAAGTGCACACACGTGCACAGAGTGAGGGCAAGTTTGGGCTTGACTGTGTGCTCTCCCTGCCAACTCTCAACATCCAGGCTCATAATAATGTACAGTTCTGTGAGGTACTGCAAGGCTGCTAGCACCCATAAATCCATACCCCAATAACAACACCTTTAGGGGAGGAGGGGAAACACCGGAGAGGATTAAAAGTCATCCTACATGTAAAGGATGTTGTCAGCTTGATCTGCTGACCCAGCACACTGTTGGTCATTGCTGGTCCTCTTTTTCCTGTGCTAGCAAACTAAGGGTTAATACCAGCCTAGCTTTTCCCGCTCTAAAAGATTAATACTGGTCTATACTATATTACTCATAACCCAGTATATTAAGTGTTGCTTTTCGTTGTCTCAATGGCTGAAGGATCGATAACGAGGGCACAGATTTAAGGTGATTGGCAAAAGGACCAGAGGCAATGTGAGGAAAACCTTTTTTACGCAGCGAGTGGTTAGGATTTGGAATGCACTGCCTGATAGGGTAGTGGATACAGATTCAATAGTAGCCTTCAAAAAAGGAATTGGATAAATACTTGAAGGAGAAAAAATTGCAGGGTATGGGGAAAGAGCGGGGGAGTGGGACTAACTGGATTGCTCTTCGAAAGAGCCGGCGCAGACGCGATGGGCAGGATGGCGTCCTTCTGTGATGTATCATTCTATGATTCTATAGCGCCTTTCATGACCACCGGACATCCCAAAGTGCTTTTCAGCCAATGAAGTACTTTTTGAAGTGTAGTCACTGTTGTAACATAGGAAATGCGGCAGCCAATTTGCGCTCAGCAAGCTCCCACAAACAGCAATGTGATGATGACCAGATAATCTGTTTTTGTTATGAGGAATAAATATTGGCCAGGGCACCGGGGATAACTCCCCTGCTCTTCTTCAAAATAATGCCGTGGGCTCTTTTACGTCCATCTGAGAGAGCAGATGGGGGTCTGGGTATAACGTCTCATCCGAAAGACAGCACCTCCGACAGTACTGCACTGGAGTGTCAGACTAGATTTTTGTGCTCAAGTCTCTGGAGTGGGACTGTGAACCCACAACCTTCTACCTGGGAGGCAAGGGTGCTACCCACTGAGCCACTAGCTGACAGTTAAAACACAATAAAGATTAATACTAGTTTAGCCTAGGTTTTTTTTTTCTACCCAGCAAACTACAAGTGAGCGCCACTCTACCTATATGCCTCAGCACACTCAAGGTGAGCCAAAAGTGCTGCAAACTTTTGAATGATGGTGGTGATGCAATGAGAATCATTTAGAAGTCGTTCATTGGGCTTTGATTAAAATGACGTTATCTGAATGACGTTGCAGATGGGGATTGGACGAACTCCCGGAACGATTCCGTACAATGAGTAAACGTGAAAGAAACACACAAAAAAAAACAAAGGGGGGAAAAAAAACCCCAAGGAGCCGGGGAGGTAGGAGGCGTTTCAAGAACCAGTGGGGAGGTACGTACAGGTGGAGCGTGTTTCCTAAATGTTAACGTGTCGCTCACCGCTATTGTCATTTATGGACACAGGAGTGCGTTCACCGGCTCTGCTCGTTTAGACCGTCTGTCGGGAGTTAATCGACCGTCTTTTTTTTTCAAATTTGTTTGCTCCGAGCGAGTTTTAATCTTTTTGCCGCTTTTCACGAAGGGAATCCTCGCTGCCGTGGGGCTCGAGCGGCTGTGTGGGAGCGGGAACGTTGTGTCCGCGAGCGCCGACCGTTAATGGCCGTTTGCTCGGCGCGAGCCGCCTCGTCACACCCGCTCCCGGAGGCTCCCGCCCGGCCCGGGAGAAGGTCTGGCTCTCATTCTCGCCGGCCCTCCTCTTACCCCGCCGGCCCGGCCCGCCCGAGGGAAGGTCTGGCTCTCATTCTCGCCGGCCCTCTTACCCCGCCGGCCCGGCCCGCCCGAGGGAAGGTCTGGCTCTCATTCTTGCCGGCCCCTCCTCTTACTCCGCCCGCTCGCTGCACTTTGGACAGTTTTGAAAAAGGGTTTGACCCGAAACGTCGACTCTATTTCTCTCTCCACGGATGTTGCCTGGCCTGCTGCGTTTTTCCAGCATTTTCTGTTGTTATTTTGGACAATTTATTGTTTAGTGTTTTGGGGCTGTCGCGTCCGGAAAGAAACCCGAGTGATGGGCACATTTCCTGCAATGGGAATTCTTCCGCCCCCTGTTCCATTAGGAGGGCTGGGCTAAAGTCCCTGGGAAAGGGACTTCCAAGGAATCCAGACCAGAGGATGGCCCCAGCCATGTGTGTTCTGCCGTGGATAGTCTTCTGTAATTATTCTGTGCGTTGTACACCTACAGTTCGTGAAGTGAATCCAATGCTTTCATCTGCACAAATATAACTGCACGACAGCTTGAGCCAACATCTGCATCGTCACTTGTGACTAGTGAATATTTAATCATAAATATGTTGAACTGTGCCTACAGTTAGTGCGACATGTATCTTTTTTTTAAATGTATCTCTTGGAGCAGAATTTTTTTTAACAGGCTGTGGAATGCACTACTAGAGTTGGTGGTTTTAAGGATAGGTCAGATAGGTGATTGAAGGAAAGGGGGACAAAGGGATATGGAAATAAGGCAGACAGATGGGATTAGGATGACTGCTCCTATGGAGGATAAACACAAGTGCAGACTGGTTGGGATGTAAGGCCTGTTTTGCTGTTGTAAGCTGCCATGTGCTAGATATGATTCTGTGGGTAAGGGCAGCCCTTCAGTACACGCCCTTCATGTGTGGCACAGAACCTTGAGTTGTCATTGGGCTGTTTGTGCGGCATTACAGGAGAGTCTGAATGTCCTCATTCAGTCCAAATATGCATGCAGGGATGCTCGAGGGTAGAATTAGGGGAGCACAGTCACAAACTCCGTTCCCTAACCACTGACTCTATCCCTCTCCCAAGCATCTAAGGCTGAACCGCACTGTTTGCAACGTTGGTGTCATATTTGAGCTTCCGACCACACATTTGCAGCATAACTAAGACCGCCTATTTCCACCTTCGTAACATCACTCATCTCTGCCCCGCCTCAGCTCATCCGTTGCTGAAACCCATATCCATGCCTTTGTTACCTCTAGATTTGACTATTCCAACGCACTCCTGGCTGGCCTCCCACATTCTACTCTACATAAACTTGAGGTCATCCAAAACTCGGTCTGCTTGTTTTTTGCACCTGACTGTAAATGAAACCATGGCTTTATGATTGTCATGACCTGGAGTTAACACACACAATTCCCATTGTCCATCAAATAATCAGTAACTTGATTAGCTTTCATTCAATGGCTACAATGACCGTCTATTTCCACATCCATAACATCACCCGACTCCGCCCTTGCCTCAGCTCATCTGCTGCTGAAACCCTCATCCATGCATTTGTTACTTCTAGACGTGACTATTCCAGTGCACTCCTGGCTGGTCTCCCACATTCCACCCTACGTAAACTTGAGGTCATCCAAAACTCGGCTGCCCATATCCTAACTCACACCAAGTCCCGTTTGCCCATCACCCCTGTGCTCACTGACCTACATTGGCTCCTGGTTCAGCAATGCCTCGATTTCAAATTTTTCATCCTCATTTTCAAATCCCTCCATGGCCTCACCCCTCCCTATCTCTGTAATCTCCTCCAGCCCCACAACCCCCCTGAGATATCTGCACACCTCTAATTCTACCCTCTTGAGCATCCCTGATTATAATCGCTCAACCATTGGTGCCCGTGCCTTCTGTTGCCTAGGCCCTAAGCTCTGGAATTCCCTCCCTAAACCTCTCTGCCTTTCTACCCCTCGTTCCTCCTTTAAGACGCTCCTTAAAACCTACCTCTTTGTCAAAGCTTTTAATCACCTGCCCTAATTTCTCCTTGTGTGGCTCGGTGTCAAATTTTTGTCTTATAAGACACCTGTGAAACGCCTTGGGATGTTTTACTATGTTAAAGTCGCTATATAAATACAAGTTGTTGTTGTTGCAGTTACTGAAGGGATAATTACTAGTCCTAGCCCTTTTCGGGCTACCCCAGATCAGGCGTATTCCCCAGACGTTCACCTTCAACTAAAGTTAGAGATAGCCAAATTCTATAAGACGCTTAATTGGGTCTAAAGGTCCAGGCTATCTCTCTAAAGGAAAGGAACGACTTGAAGATGTTACCGTCTTCCAGATAGCACTTTTAATAAGTTTAACTAGACTGTAACCTTCCAGATATTATGAGGGTCTGGGAAACCCCCCCCCCCCCCTGCAGAATTCTGCAATTCCTCACCAAAGAGTGTACAGAGATTGTGTTCGTGAGTTTGATACAGAAATACTATTTGAGACAATTCTAAAAATATATAGATTTATTAAAGAACCGACTTGCAGTTAACAACTGGTGAGTTAATCGCAACTTTAACAGTTCAAAATACAAATAGCTTACATTTCTTCTTCTTGGAGATACTTATTCTCAAATCTTAACTTCGTTACATTTATACTTTTCTTATTATTTATAATCCAGGATATCCACCAAAATCAAATAAGAGTATCTCTTGATCCCTGAGACTCAGTTAAAAACTTACAGAGCCTGCCTCTGAAGTTAAGAATCGCTTGCCCCTTCCAGCGACTTCTGACGTTCTGTCTGAAAGCTCCATATTTTATATCTCTTTTTGGTGGTTTATCCTTTGAAGTTTTCTGCTGATGTAAGCTAATTATCTCTAGTCATTCTTTCTGTTGACTTTTTTCTACACTTACTGTCAATTCAGCTGCTGCATGCATAATTATGTCTATCTTTAGGTGTTCAAATTTTAACATAAAAATGGTTATGACCGTTGTATCTATTTGATGCCATTCTTACGAAGTTCTTCTATTGAATTTCTAAATCACCTCTGCTGTTTGAAAGCAGACGTCATGTCTCGTAACTGTTCCATTTTCAACACAAACACAATGTGATTGCTTGGTGCATCTATTGAAGTCATATCTACAAAGTCTTCTGTAGGTATCATTTACAATATGTAAATCAAAACCACTTCAACCAGGGTGTTCTATGCATTTCTTAGCTACTTCAATTGGTTGTATTACAAACTTATGTTTCCTGTCTTTCATTTGATGTTACCTTTATCAAAGGCACATGGTTTTTTAATGTTCTGTGTTTCTGTTCAAAGTGTTAGTTTTTAACACTTTAAACTGGGTATAGCTATTGTGTTGGTTCCAAACTGCAGGCTCCTTGGAAGCAAGCATTTGCTTTTTCAATAGGGCCTTTGTCTCAGTATTAACAATCAATTCCCATTTCAAAAGCTTGTGTGGTGTTTACAACTTTTGTGTTAACACTTCATCTTATCTCAGAAGCCTGTATTCACAGCTTGTGTCGTTGAGGCTTTTTAGATTTTTAAACCCAGTACGTCATGTTTTAATAAGGTCAGAATTCTGTTCATAGGATGGTGTATTTTTCTGAAATATGACTTTTCCTTTACATTCCGAGCACTGGTTAAGGGAGTGTGATCCGTGACACCCTGGTCCACTCCTCTATCACCCCCAACACCCCATCCCCTTCGCCTGGCACCTTCCCGTGCAAGCGCAGGAGATGCAACACATGCCCTTTTACCTCCACCCTTCCCACTGTGTCCAGGGCCCCAAACACTCCTTCCAGGTGAAACAGCAAATTACTTGTACTTCTTGCAATTTAGTATACTGTATTTGCTGCTCACGATGCGGTCTCCTCTACATTTGGGGAGACCAAATGCAGATTGGGTGACCGCTTTGTGGAACACCTCTGTTCAGTCCGTAAGGGTGACCCCGAGCTTCCGGTCGCCTGTCACTTTAATTCTCCGCTCCACTCCCACTCGGACCTCATCGGCCTCGGCCTCTTACACTGTTCCAATGAAGCTCGAGGAACAGCACCTCTTTCGATTAGGCATTTTACAGCCTTCTGGACTCAACATAGAGTTCAACAGTTGCAGACCATAACCTCTGCCCCTATCCTTTTTCCCCCCATTTTTTTTCTCTCTCCCACATGACAGCTGTCTTTCATTCTGCCAGAGCCATTTACACTTCACCTAGAGCCATCTTTTGTTTCTTAACTTGTCCCATTACCATCTCCTTTTGCCTTGCACCATCTAATGTCTTTTAATCTCTCCTGCCTTCCATCCTATCACAGACCTTCCCTTTTGTTCTTTCCTCCCCTACCCCCCCCCTTCCCTGCCCTGCACTTGCTTAAAAACCTGTTCGATCTCCAGCTTTTTCCAGTTCTGACGAAGGTTCATCGACCTGAAACGTTAACTCTGTTTCTCTCTCCACAGATGCTGCCTGATCTGCTGAGTATTTCCAGCATTTTCTGTTTTTATTTCAGATTTCCAGCATCTGCAGTATTTTGCTTTTGCAAGAGTGTGTAGTTTGGCTCTCCCATTTCCTTCCCTGCCTTTGCCACCCATGGGTGCAGATATCCATTGTGGTGGCCTGGGCTGACATCAGCTAACTCCATATAGATCAGCAACTGAACCTGGAGCAACAGATTATATATCTTTTTTGTACCATTGAAAAGAGTGGGTCTTCTGCCAAGAATTGAAGTGGCCAGTCTGAAAGCTATATAGGAACAGTTACATTTTATGCTCTGTTTTAGGGTTACATTTAGAATAAAATGTTGTCTTCCCTTTCAGATTTGTGCTGCTTTTGTGGATAATATGCAACTGGAATTTTTAATGTATGTTATTAATAAGTGACATTTATGTAGCACCGATTGCAAACTGTTTAAAAATATACTCTGATCCATATATTTTAAAGGTTGCTTTTTTAAACTCCACTGAGTGCCAGTTGGCAGATGTGGATGATAGATTTGTCAAAGGGAAATCATTGAGATCTTTCTTTCCCCTCCTGTTTTATGATATATTTTAATATCTGGAACAGGCATTTAGTCTAGTGTTTATTGATTCAATTTTTACCCCTTTCATAAGAGGGCATTTGCAAATTATACCACCTTCAACACAGGAAATCAGGGGCTATTCTTGTCTCCAGCATTGTGGCATATAAATTGTGATGCACAAAATCCTTTAACACCTTTGATGAGAAAACCTTTGTGAAGGGCCAAGGCCAATAATAGGAGAGAAAAATGAAAATTCAAGGTGGTGATGAGGTGATACCATGGTTTTAAAAGTATGTAGATTACATAAGAACATAAGAAATAGGAGCAGGAGTAGGCCAATCGGCCCCTCGAGCCTGCTCCGCCATTCAATAAGATCATGGGAAGAATGAAAGGGATAAAGAGTTCTATAGTATTTAGGTCCTGGGGAAAGAAAAACTTAAAGTAGGATGTGGTGCAATGCGTCTTGATTTCGTCACAAAGTGGAGTCGTAGGATGTTATATTTTGCACTTGGGAAGAACAACATAGCAAAGTTCTGCATAAACTCCTCCATGAGATGTCTGGTGTTTATTTTGAAGTTCTCGGCCTACCTGGCATCTCAGTTGGTGTTTTTATTTTTTCAATTTTTGTCCCTTCCACTCAAAGTATATTTTCAGCTTGTATTTCTTCAGAGTTGTACAAAACCGCCTTTTTTCTTTGCACAATTCAATTAAATAAATCTGCAATAAAAAGCTAGTATCAGTAAAAGTGACTGAAACTACCAGATTTTTGTAAAAACTCATCTGGTTCATTAATGTCCTTTTTTAGGGAAGGAAATCTGCCGTCCTTACCTGGTCTAACCTATATGTGACTCCAGACCCACAGCAATGTGGCTGACTCTTAACTAGGATTACATAGGATATATGGCACAGAAACAGGCCATTCGGCCCAACCAGTCCATGCTGGCGTTTATGCTCCACACGAGCCTCCTCCTGTCTTTCCTGATCTAAATCTATCAGCATTACTCTCTATTCCCTTCTCCCTCATATGCTTATCTAGCCTCCCCTTAAAAGCATCTATACTATTCGCTTCAACCACTCCCTGTGGTAGTGAGTTTCACATTCTCACCACTCTTTGGGTAAAGAAGTTTATTCTGAATTCCCTATTGGATTTCTTGGTGACTATCTTATATTGATGGCCTCTAGTTATGCTCTTCCCCACAAGTAGAAACATTCTCTCTGTATTCACTCTATCAACATTTTTCATAATTTTATACCCTCGCATTTCTGGTATCATCCTTGTAAATCTTCTCTGCACTTAGTTGTATTCAAAAAGGCGGGTCAAGAGGACAATTAGGGATGGGCAATAAATACTGGCCTTGCTGGTGACATCCACATCCCGTGAATAAATAAAAAAATTCAGTGCTCCATCTGCAACTACTGTTATATGGCCAACTTCCCGATCACTGAAAGAATGAAGCATGCAAGCCAACCAAGGAGTTTAAACTACAGCTTCTACTCCACACACTTTACTGCTTTGAGGCCTAAAAAAAGAGTTTTATAGACGGGAAAGAATCAAAAGAACAGGCAATGAAGTTGCTATTTTCTCTTCCTTTCCCCCCCCCCCCCCCCCCCCCCGGCCTTCCATAGTTTACCCATGCAAGAAAATAGATTAACTTGAATTCTATCGCAGATACCCTTCACACGACCTGAAACTCTGCAGTAAAGCAGACCACAGATCATGGCATCAGGCAGCCCCTATTTTCCAACAACCAAGTAAGCACTAAATGACTCCTCATCCTGAGTGGCTTTCAACCATCACCTAAATTCCCTTTATTTTACTGTCCCCTGATCTCTTCTCCCCCCCCCCACATTCTGCGTGAACTCCCTCACCCCCATCCTGTTGACATTGCCATCTCTGAGGTCTTGCTTGCTAACTTCCTAATCTCTGAGTATAACTCCTCCTTCCCCCCCCCCCCCCCCTCTCGCAATCCTGTAATCACTCTGTCCTTGTGGGGGGGGGGGGAGATCCTCCTTCACCAGCACCCCAACTCCCTTACCACAATGTTGCCAGCTCAGTTGATTGCTAATAATTCTCTCCACTTATGACATCCTCATTCCTACCAAATTCAAGTATACCTCCCACTTTCCCAACTTCCACCTGCATGTTCTCAAATATGAGGGTCAGGGGTTTGAGTGCACACTGGTTTTGTCTTCTATTACCTAGATCAATTTGATGACCTCTCTGTTTATTTCTCATCTGAATCCTTTTCAATTAGATTTCCACCTTGCCTGCAGCATTGAGACTGCCCTGGTCCATACTGCAAACAACATCCTTTGAAACTATGACCGCAGTGCATTATTCCTCACCTATAACATCTTTGTGACCTTTGTTATGGCTAACCATTCAGTCTTCTTCCACTGCCTCTCCATTCTTAACTGTCTCAATGTAGTTAGCACATCTGCAATGGCGCTTCCAGGCACCAGCAGCTCCCAGATGATTTGACATTCTGTACTTGGCTCCTTCTATTCCTCATCTGCATGCTGCCCTCAGCAATTTTATCTGTCTTCATGGGATGAGTTTCTGTATATATTTGCTGCTGACGCTCGGGTGTACCTTTTTGCCATCACCCTGTACTTCACAACTGCTATTGTGCTATCCAACTGCTTATCTGATGCCAAGTGATGGATGAGCTGGGACCTTGTATAAAGCCATTCTGTTTATAAGGTGTGTTGCTACAGGCATATGCAAGACTTTTAATTATGTAGATAACTATGCATACAATATTTGTAAAACTACTGCTTGGAATTGTGGTTATCTGTTGTCCTGAGTGTTGCATAAGTAGTTGAGAATTCTAACAAAAGTCATCGACTTGAAAGGTTAACTCTTTCTCTCTCCACAGATGCTGTCTGACCTGCTGAGCATTTCCAGCATTTCCTGTTTTTATTTCAGATTTCCAGCATCTGCAGTATTTTGCTTTTGTGTTTGTGTGGTTGAGAATTATAGTGCCTGAAGTTGACCGCCTGTGCTTTGTTGTCATTCACTGAAGCCTATAGCCTAGTGCTGTCATTAAGTAGGGAGTTGTGAGGAGTATTTTCTAGCATGATGGCTCAGTCAATATTAAGGTTAGAATAAATGGAAAGTGATGGAAACCTGATGAGTTACAAAACCAGTTGAATCCACTGTTGATTACTAGCATTTGCCATTGGCCAAATAGCTGTAAAATGTGTTTTAAAAAACTTTTCATACACAATGGATAACAAAACTTTGTGGTTTACAATAACCATAATGACATCTGATGTGTAACTTAATGACCAATTCACAAGTGAGGTTTTGTAATATCAACTCGGGATTTTAATTTAATTTTCCCACTGAATATAAAGTTAAATATCAACCAAGGTTCCTGTTCCATGTAACCATACTGGAAAATGTGCATGTGACCAGAGGTCTTACATATTTAGTGTATTCTAGAGGGCAAGAACATCCATTGTTGTTTAGATGTCAGACCTCAGTTAGTTGTTCATGGGAGTAGTTTCAAGAAATGGCAGCCGACTGTTTGTTTGGTGTAGCACTAATCTTTGCAGATGAAAAGATGCCAAATTGATTTAGCTGCTCTCAGTCAGGGTATTAGTAGCTGCAATTGGTGTCTCTGCCCCTGGGCTGGTGGAGGGGGGAAGCAGCCAAGGTTTCCATTCTAGTTCACTATCCACTGATCCCTGCTGGGAAGTGTTTGAGAACAGGATTCACTGCTCTAATTCATTGTTGAACACTTTTAAGATGTGATGAGCTGCAAGGATAAATGGTGAGTATCAAAAACAATCTCACTCAGCTGTGATGCCAACAAGAATCAAACAGCTTGCCAAAACTTGTTGTCTAGGCTTATGCATAAAAGGCCACTTAGGAAGGTTGCGGAATCTGTGAAACTATATCCCATCAGGAAATAAATTGCAGATAATAGAAAACTGTGAAGAGACAGCTAGAGGCTTACAAAATGAGTTAGATTAACATGTAAGTGAGCAGAACAGTGGTAAATGAAACGAAATACAGACAAGTTTATGTATTACATGTAGGAAGAAAACTGGGTGACAGACATACTTCATGAATAATGCTGGAATGAGGATGGAGTTGAAAGGCTCGGGTATTTGTATACTAGGCACTTAATGTGTCAAATTACTGTTGAGCAGCAAATCAAATACTGTAGAATGCTGAACTATGGTCAAAACAGAGTACACTTGAAGATGTGCATCAGATGAACTTGTGCGTAAACTGTAAGTGCTCTGATTGAACCACACTTCTACTGTGTCCAGTTCTGGTTAGTGAGACATATGGCAAACATTCAAGCCCTAGATTTAGAAAAGAGCCCCAAGACTGGCCCCTAGCATTAAAGGACGGCATTATGAAGATAGAGCGAACAAATTTGGCCTTTTTGGCCTTGAAATTAGGTAGAAAGGAGACCTTGTAGAGTTCTATTAATATAGTAAACCAGGGGTGTGCAATTTTTTTTCTTTGTGAGCCGCATAAGTGCATACTATGGAAGCTCAGGAGCCACACCCAAAGATTAAATCGATGCTTCAGTAAGTTTGTAAATATCTCAGGTTTGCTGATGCTGACCATTCTTGGTTTTCTGATTTAGGATTAACAATGCTAAGAGCCTTTCCATCCTTCCAGCACCACACAATTTAGAGGACAAAGTCAGCCGTGTTAGCGCAAATAGGATTGAGTTTTTTATATTCGTTCCTGGGATGTGGGCGTAACTGGCAAGGCCAGCATTTATTGCTCATCCCTAATTGCCCTTGAAAAGGTTGTGGTGAGTTGCCTTCTTGAACTGCTGCAGTCTGTGTGGTGAAGGTACTCCCACAGTGCTATTAAGGATGGAGTTCCAGGATTTTGACCCAGCGACAATGAAGGAACTGCAATATATTTCCAAATCTGGATGGTGTGTAACTTTGAGGTGATGGTGGTCCCAGGCGCCTGATGCCCTTGTCTTTCTAGGTGGTAGAGGTTGCGGGTTTGGGAGGTGCTGTTGAAGAAGCCTTGGCGAGTTACTGCAGTGCATCTTGTAGTTGCCTCGGCTTCGAGTGCTAAATTTCCACAAATGGGCCTCAGTTGTCAAGGTTTTAAGGAATGGATTGTCAGGGCTTTGGGGCCTTATCTGGCCCTATGGCTACAGGTTGAACATTCCTGAAGTAAATGGTTTAGACAGGATACAGTTGGAACACTTTCAAGCTAAACTGTGGCAGTAGGACAAGAGGGCACAAGTTTAAACTAGCAAATTTATCACTTTGTTCATAGAGTAATGAACACACTGAATCGATATCCAGATAGATTAGTGGAGGCAAAATCACTTTTAAATCATTCTTCGGGATGTGAGCATTGCTGGCAAAGCTGACATTTATTGCCCATCCCTAGTTGCATTTGAGAAGGTGATGGTGCTGCCACCTTGAAACACAGAAGTCTGTGTGTTGAAGGTACTACCACAATGCTGTTAGGTAGGGAGTTCTAGGATTTTGACTCGGCGACCATGAAGGAATGACGATGTATGTCCAAGTCAAGATGGTATGTGGCTTGGGTGGGGGCAACTTGGAGGTAATGGTGTTCCTATGCGCCGGCTGCTCTTTGTCCTTTGGGTGGTGGAGATGCCGGTTTGAGAGGTGCTGCCTAAGAAGCTTTGGCATGTTGCTGCATGCATCCTGTAGAAAGTACACATTGCAGCCACATTACGCCAGTGATGGAGGGTGTGGATGTTTATGCTTGTGGATGGGGTACCGATCAAGCAGACTGCCAAGTCCTGGATGGTGTCAAGCTTCTTGAATATTACTGCAGCTGCACCCATCCAGGCAAGTGGAGAGTATTCCATCACACTCCTGACTTGCTTTGCAGGTGGTGGAGAGGATTGGGGGGAGGGTGGGCCACCTGCCACAGAATACCCAGCCTCTGACCTGCTCAAATAACCATGGCATTTATGTGGCTGGTCCAGTTCAGCTTCTAGCTAATGGTGTCCCCCCGAATGTTGATGGTGATGGTCATACCATTGAATGTCAATGTACGTGGTTAGGTTCTTTTATTGGAGATGGTCATTACCTGGCACTTGTGTGGCACAAACATTACTTGCCACTTAGCCCAAGCCTGGATGTTGTCCAGGACTTGCTGCATGTGGGCATGGACTGTTTCATTATCCTGAGGTATTACTAATGGAGCTGAATACTGTGCAATCATCAGTGACCTTATGATGGCAGTAAGGTTATTGATGAAGCAGCTGAAGATAGTTGGGCCTAGGACACTGCCCTGAGGAACTCTTGCAGTAATGTCCTGGGGCTGAAATGATTGGCCTCCAACAACCACAACCATCTTCCTTTTGCGTTTGGTATGACTCCGGCCATTGGTGAGTTCTGCCCTGATCCCCACTGACTTCAGTTTTACTAGGGCTTCTTGGTGCCAGTTGAGTTATGCCTTGATTTCAAGGGCAGTCACTGGTACTGTGATTTGGATATGATGGAAAGGAGGAGATGTTGAGGGTTTTGGGGGATGGATGGGTTGATGGCCTTACTTATCCACAACCATCTTGGGGATAGCAAATTTAGTGCCCCAGCTAACTCA
Organism: Somniosus microcephalus; assembly: GCF_052327205.1. Taxonomy (NCBI): domain Eukaryota; kingdom Metazoa; phylum Chordata; class Chondrichthyes; order Squaliformes; family Somniosidae; genus Somniosus; species Somniosus microcephalus. The sequence continues at coordinate 51,704,770 of NC_141007.1, read as the reverse complement.
GAAGGTCCTCGATATCTAACCTGAGATCGACCTGATCAGTGTGGTTCACTTCTGCACTGCCAATTGTACACCTGGATATCTATTATCGTTTAATTCTCTCTATATAAATAAAAACGACCTGTTAACATATGCATTCTTACACATTTATAGCATTCTATTGAGTAAGTTCTTGTATGTCTTGCTCAGTAACTACGTGAATGAAGTGTCCTGCGTGTGCAGTTTTCCACGTGGGTCTGTGTATGTGAGAGTTAAAGGGGAGGAGATGGTGAACTGGTTCAAACTGCGCCACCTATCCCAGTCTGAGTTGTGTACTCTTCCAGACACAGTCAGAGTCCACGACTCTTATCTGCTCCAGTAAGTCCGCGGACAAATCTTGAGAATCCCCTCTCTGGGCGCGGAGACTTCATAATGTTTAAGGAGTCAAGATCCCAGCTTCACAGAGACTTGGTGTCAGCTTCTCTACCCTTCAAAAAAATCTAAACGGATCGGAGTCTTCCACACTCAAATATCGGATTCGCGATCGTTAGGGATATTATTGCAGTTCTTGCCATTTTAAGTGTTGGGATTATAGATTTTGAGGGTTATCGACTTTATTAACCGGGTGAGTTTGATCGTCTTAGCAAACTTTTATTTCGGTTTCTGTGCAATACTTGTAACCTTTTCGATAGTTTAGTCCGGGCATTGCGATCGATGCACTTTCTGAGCATGATGTCACTGTTTGCTCAAGTTGGTTAAGGCGTGTGCTGGAGGAGTTATGAACACTTTCAGTGGTTTGCCGCCCCCTGTCCGGATATAGATGTAGGCGCCGATTATCCGCAGTGCTCAGCTGCATTTCATTCCTTTATTTTACCAAGGACTTTTTCTTTTGCCGCCAACTAGTTGTCTTTTTCCTCCTTTTCAGGTAAGAAGTTGGGACAGTGTGTGTTCCGTAGACTGGTTTGCTGAATTTTGGCCTCGCCATGGAGACCCGGAGAGGCAATTGCTGCAGTTTTGCAATCGGAGCCAAAACTGCAAAGGAGTCGAAGGCGAAGGAATCCGAGTAAACAGTCAGAATTGCAATAGGGACGGTTGAAACTGAGCCATAGTTACCGCCTGCCCTCATCAGTTAACAACTGCGTGAACGTAGATTCGATTAACCACTTATTTGGATCCCTATGTTACTGCCACAACAACGTAAATATGGAATAAAAACAGAAAATGCTGGATATACTCAGTAGGTCAGGCAGCATCTGTGGCGAGGGAAACAGTTAACCTTTCGTCAGAACTAGAAAAAGTTAGAAATGTAGCAGGTTTTAAGCAAGTGCAGGGAGAGGGGAGGGGAGGAAAGAACGTAAATATGGCAACATTTTGAGAGCAAGCTGAAACAGGCTTTTAATTGAATTGCTCAAAGCCATGTACGTAATTGAGCATCTTTCTGTGTATTCAGATTGAAATGACCGGTAAATATTGCTCTTTTTGAGGGTGATTATCATGAGGGAGCTTCTCTCAACTATTCCAAATTAAGTGTTTTAATGCGGCTTGCAATTATATCGCGCTTTTTAGTAAAACGGCCAAAGGTGCTTCACGGGGCGGGGGCGCAACTGATGCCGAGCAGTAGCTGGGGAAAGTGACCAGAGGCTTTTGAAGGTGACTAGAGAAGTTGCAAGCCTGAAGAGTTTCGGGAGAGTGTTTCAGTGTGTGTAGGACTGATTTAGCTGGAGGCTATATTTATATCCATCTCATTGAGAACAATTTTTGTTTTATACTCTAATTAATTCGTATTCAAATTAGTCTGAATATAATATACATCCCAGACTTCAAATAAGCCACTTACTCATGAGAACACGCTTGAAAATGGGACGTGAGACAGACTGTTGCCGGGACCCATATGCACAAGTCACTGTTGCTGCCATTGCAAAGATGGCTCACCTGTCACCCAGTATAAGTGTTGCTACGTTCTACCACTTTGTTATTTTGCCATTTTGGCTGTGCCATTGTGGAAGGTGCTGACCAGCCATGAGGTTCTTTCTGAAATAGAAACAGAAAATGCTGGAAATACTCAGCAGGTCAGGCAGCATCTGTGGAGAGAGAGAAACAGAGTTAATGTTTCAGGCCGATGACCTTTCGTCAGATCTGGAAAAAGTTAGAGATATAACAGGATTTAAGCAAGTGCAGAGGCAGGGAAAGGTGGGAGGGGAGGAAAGAACAAAAGGGAAAGTCTGTTACGAGGTGGTTCAAGGTTCTTTCTGTAGGACAAAGAAAATTGGCAGTCAGCTGTAGCAGTTCAAAGCGCCCTTGATGAAGGACTGGAAGCTGGTCAGGTACAGTTGCTGCAGGGCACAGGCTGATCAGGGAAAATGAGAATGTTTATAACTGGTAAAATGTGTTCATAAATTCATGTTATTTCTTTTTCTGGTTAATTTATGTAGAGCCTTTCCACATCCTTGGGATGTTCCAAAGCCCTTCGCAGCCAATTAATTTCTTGTGAATTGTAGTTGCTGTTGTAATGTAGGTAAATGTAGCAGCCAATTTACACTATAGCAATGTGATAGATAACCAGATCATTTGCTTTAGTGATGTTAATTGAGGGATAAACATTGGCCAGTCCTTTGGTAGAGCTTCTCATCTCTGAAGAATGCTATGGGTTTTTGCATCCACCTGAGCAGGCACACAGGGCTTTGGTTTGACACCTTATTTAAAAGATGGCACCTTTTGGGAGAAGGGGAAACAAAGTGCAAGAAAATGCATGCAGATGCTGCAAGAGGGTATATGCTGTAGTATCTTGCATGCAGTGAAGCAGCTTACAGTTTGTTGTGTTTACTCTCTAACAAAGATCTATTTAACAGTAGGCCTGTGCTTGGGTTGTCCAATATTTCTGTGAAACTTAGTGAGGCTCATGGTACTAAGTAGTTTTAGTAGTGATCGAGAGCTTTTGCACAGCGCTGTCACAAGGCTTTGAGTGATACCTTTCCTCCAAGTTTCAAACTAACAATTTCTAAGAATTTGAAATTGCCCTACTACACAATACCCGTGGTCTGCTGTAACCTAAAAGCAACCTGTTAACTAATTCAGTACCTAAAGCGATGTACTGAAACTGGTCCAGTTTCTATTGCCACTTTTACAATAGAGGTCCAGCCATTGTCAGACATTGATTTCTTCTTCCTTTTGGTTGCATTAAATACTGTAAACATCAATGTGTCCTCTGTTTAAGGCCATCTGTTTTGATAGTGAATGTCCGGAACTAGTCTGGTGATTTTGCTGTGGTGGTTTCTACTATATAGAGAAGCCAAGCTACCTACAGAGACCAACTTTCAAGAAGTATAAAACCAGGAGAGCAACATATGAAAGTCATTCTTCTGAAACAGGATTTCTTATTCAGATGTTTAAATGACAAAATAAAATCAGTTTGTGTGCTTTTGGATCATGCTTGTGGACAGGCTATATTGTAACTACAATAGCTCCAAGAAGTCTTTCAAGCTAAAATGAGTGCCTTAGAGAGGGTATCCTTCAAGGAATTGTGCATCACATTAAGTGCTCCCTTGTCATGCACAACATCTCCTGCAGACACGTTTTCTTCAAATTGTTTCAAATGTTTTATGGTTGATTGAATAGTAACATGCATGTTTGCTGTAGAGGGAACTGAGTCTATTTTTAAAAAGTGGTGTCTAATTAGATGGTTCATCCTGTGCATTATCTGCAATATTTATTTGATAAAATTTGGCAGTGTAGAATTGTGTTCAATTCAGATCTTTGTGATCTAAATTCAACTTGGTAATTTGAATTTGTATTCTGTCATTAAGTTGCAAACCTGGTGTGTGTTCTCCCATCATCATCTGACACATGCATTATGAAGAAGTGCAGTTCAGCAGTACACCGTTACAGCATGCAGGATCATAAATGATTCACTCCTTTCCCCCCCCCCCCCCCCCCCAAAATGTGCTGACTTCCCAAACATTTCTTGAACCCTCTGGGGTAGGGTGAATACTGAGTGGAATAAAGGCTCTTATTTTCTTTTCTATCCCCTCCAAAAGAGAGATTCAATTTCAGCTGTTATTATACAGCCTCGATCTGTGTTGCCTTTTTAACACTGTTGGCAAAGGCCTCAGGAAGCAGGTTATCCGTCTGGCCTATTAGTTGGGGACTAGCACAGGACAGCTTATTTTTTTATTTTATAAAAGGGAACATTTGAGTGAGCTTTTACAGCAAGTATAATGGAAAGGAAACTGGTGTTCTTTCACTGCTTTGAATTCTCTGGGCAGGATCAGAATTTATTATCCTAAGGAAACTAGATGTGAGATTGTGGTGATTGTCATGATCGACTCCCCCCTTTTTTGAAGATCTCATGTTTCCCTTCCCATTATACTTATAAATTGAGATTACTCTTCACTGTGGAATTTATGAATGTGATTGTATAATGTCATGATCTTTCTGTGAGCTCATCAACATTTGAAATCATACAATCAAAATATTTTGAAATAGCCTTTTGTACAAGTGGGGAATTTTGACTTAAGCTTCAGCAGGTAAACACCTGAGGTTGATCTAGTATGTGTAATGGGGAAATTCTTGATACTAGGCCCTGTCTTTAGGAAGGAAGGGAAACGCCCATTCCAGTGGTTGGAACCTGAGAATGTGTAGCAATAATGTTATTGTCTGGGTTGCGTTCACATGATCATTGGTTCTTACTATCCGGGATCAGTCTATTCTTTCATCTAACTGAATCAGAGCTTAATTATGCTCTAAAATTTCATTTAAAAAAAACTTTCCCTGAAAGTTGCTTTATTCCTGATTTGAACTTGGTTGTTTGGTACAGTATTATTTGAACCAATTTTCAGTGCCTGAACATTGTAATGAAGTTGCTGTGTATGCTTGTAAATAAGGCCCTGCAAGCCATGTCCTAAAGTTGGCATTTTCCACAAAACCTACTCGACACATGCACGTGAAAATTGTTTTACAATTTAAAACAAAATGCTTAAGAACTTTAAATTTGATTTTGATCCACTGACCATTTTTAGATTTTTTAAATATACAGTCTACCTTTTGAAATACAGGAAACTTTGTTATATCCGGCACCGACGGGACCGAGCTGTTGCCGATCTATCAAAACTGCCGGACATACCAACGTTAATGTTGAAGCATACGGAGGTTTTCATCTCCGTATCTGACAACAAACACTATTGCTTAGCAACAGCTTCAAACAGTCGGCCCGTACCTTGGAAGCGTCTCTGTAGCTTAGCAACAGCTTCAGAGAGACTTTTCAGAGCCTGACTGTTGGGGAAAAAAAAAAAGCCACGAGAAGAAAAAAAACCTAACAAAACGGCTCCTGATTTCTGCCGGTAGATCGAGGATTCCGGACATACAACCTCCGGATAAACGGAAGTCTCCTGTAGTGCTTACAGTAAATATTACTAAAATGAAGTATTTCATACTAGAACAGTGGAAGGAGAGAAACACTTTAAATTGCCAGCATTCAAGATTTCTCAATTGCACTTGATGTGCTCCAAGTCATATCTGGTGAGCCTGTTGTACTATTGGGATGTTTTTGAGGATGATTCATAAAGGAAAGTAGTGCAAAATGATGTACATTGTATATTAGCTGTAATTTTACCATTTTAAGTTCCTTTTTGATTTTTTTTGTGGATATTATAAGGGAGGTAAGTTAATGGGCTAGAATTTCCCAGGGCCATGGAGGCGTGTGGGATGTTAAAATCATGAAATCGGGGGCACGAACCCATCCTGCCCCCAACCCGCCTCTGTGCCCGTTTCCCAGGAGGCGGGTACCCGACCTGTGCTGGGAGCCGCCTCCCCGAGGCGGGAAGGGGATTAATGCCAATTAACTGCTTGTTAATAGGTAGTTAACGGGCAGTTTTTAGCCTAATCCCTATTTTTATCCCTGAAGTGTGGGCTTCCCGGTGGCTCCAAACCACGCCAAGTTAGCGAGGCAGACCGTCGGGCTGAAGGACTTGGAGGGTTCGAGATGTCTGGTGTTCAGGTGAGTGATGGGTGCATGAGTGCAGAGGTAAGTGTGTTTGGTGTGTGTAAAGTGTTTAAATAAGTCATACTTACCTTTACTTACTAATGCAGGCTTCCTTCCTTCAGGTCTTGAGTCCCTCATCTCACCGGCACAGAATGGCCGCGAGCTGTTAAAATCTGCAGCTTTCTGTTCTGGAGAGATCTCTAAATCAGCCTGAGAGGAAGGAATTAACTTAGTTTACAGATTCAGTGTTTGACAGCTTCAAAGAGCTGTCAAATGCTGATGTTTCATCTGTCAAATGCTCTTGACAGATGAAATGTCAATCTGTGACATCACCTGTTGCCGGGTGGCCCTTAATTGGCCTGCTGAGCCCGCTGGACGGGCTCAACAAGGTCGATCAAGGGAAAATCGAGTGGGTTGGCCGCAACTCGATGGAGGCGGGACTACAACCCTGAAAGTGGGAGTCCCGCCTCCATTGATAAAATCCAGCCCAATGTCTTTGTCAAAAAGTCAATATCCACACATGAGGATGTTGGATAGTGATAAGCCCTCTTTTTTTTTTTTTTTTCTTCTGGCTGACGGAAAGGCAATGACCATTGTAGTACCCCAACTGTTACCTTGCCTGAGATCATCTAACTCTGCACAGAATAGTGATTAAAGTTGGATTCTTATAGTTCCTCAAGTTTCTTGATGATCTGGAGGAAGGGTGTTGGGTGGCATAGCAAGTATGTACCTTTCATTTGTGGATGTGAGTTCAAACTTCACCAGTGGACTGAAGATCTCTTTACCATGGCTGTGCAGGGCTTAGTATTAAATTACCTTCTGACCTCTAATGCTGGTGGGGGTATTCAGTAGCACAGGTTGGCTTTCCTCTTGCACATCAACCATTCCATCTGTACAGAAGTTCACCTGTTCTCCTATGGTATTACATCTGAAAAATTGTAAATCAGCATCTATCTAAGAATCATACTACGAAATGGTAGTGGTAGACCACGGTTTGTGCCCATGACTCCAGTTCACCCCCCTCCCCCACCTTATTGTGTCCCTGACCTATATTACACTGGAATGGTGTCCCGCAGACACCAGGCATTTCTCCACATGTAAAATTGGAGGGAGAGTTGCCTGGCTCACTTTCATGCGCCCCTCACCAGTCCAGTCCATTTCAGAGCAGACGTAGCAGCACACTCCATGTGCGTAGTGTGTTATATGGGGAAACCTAAGAGAGGGGAAAAGTAAATCCAAATTTATCAAGCCATTTTTTTTAATGCTAACATTTCAAAGTGTGTGTTCCTTCACCAAAGTTCTCATGTCCTCAATGCTCAGAATGCACTAGTTTCTTGCAGGCCTTTTTTGCAAATGAGAAATGTAGTGACTCATTACTTACAATTTCATGGAGATGTGAATGAAGACTTAGTAAGGATACGTAAACTTGATCAGCCCAATCAAAGGCAGGTTTGACATTGGAAGAAAATTCCAATCTACCATCTAAATTATCAAATTCCAGGGAGACATCTATGTGTTCAGAGAAGCCTAAGCTTATCTAATCCTATAAAATATTTTATAACCAATGTCTATGCTGTCTCATTCAGAGAACATTGTGACAATGTCACCATAGTAACTCTGGAGGAGCAAAAATGTGAGTTTAAAGTAATGGTGCAATTCTTGGTTCTGTACTTGTGAATTTGTCAATATAACTGAATTCTCTACTAGTAGATTATAAAGCAGCATGTGTTTCATCTGTGTGAGTGAAGTCTACTATGGCTTTAGACTGAAACCATAATTGTGGCTAATTGAAGAGCAGTTTTATTTCCTATTCATTAAAATTAGCAGGCTGTAATCAACTTAAAGTTGATCAGAGCTGTTCAAAGTTGAATATGAGCTGTCTTCCTCAAATTATTGTATTTCAGTTTTGGCATGCTTCCCATGCTTTTTTGTTGGTAAGTCTGGGAGTACATAATTTTAGCTCCTTTTGGTCCTTGGGCTCCACAGTATTTTTTGAAGTATATAATAATGAGGATAAAATATTGCCCTCTGAAGATGCAATAAAGACTTGTATGTCTGCATTTATGAAACTCAGTAACATCTGAAACCCAAGTTAGCATTTTTTCTGCTATAGCTTTTAGCTAGAGTATATGGTCCTCGCATTACCTAGGTTACTGTGCATGATTTTCTGCATGATGTGAAAATATTACACAAATAAACAAATTTGGGAGAAAGAGTCATACGTGCAACTGTTTCCAGATCCTGAGGATAAATATGTAGTCTTGCTTTATTCCATTAAAGTGCCAGCAAAGGCTTCGTGAGTAAATTTCTAGACATACAGACAAAACATCCATGTTCAATAGCCTCTCATCTCAGCTAGGACTGTAACTGGAGTATTGGAATTGCCTGTGCATTGCCCCTAGTGTAGGGAGGAGAAAAATCCGTTTTAGTTGAAGGCTAATGAATTATCTAATCTGTGGAGGATCAGCCTTTTTAATCTAATTTCCCAGCATATTTTTCCAGCCTGCACATGGCTAAGCCTTTTGAACGGATACTTTTTTCGACACTTCTGTCATCAATTGTTGACAGTAAGCACCTTGGGTAAGGGTAAAGTCCCCATTAGAGTATTCTAATGTCCCTGAGCTTCAAATCCCTAAACCGCACCCCCTACTATATCCGTGTCCATTTTTATTTGTCTCTACTCTTGTTTTGTACTGAATGACATTGCCAGCTTCATTTAAGGTACAACCCTCTCAGCAGCTGAGACATGTCTTCCATCTCGTCCCCCTGTGTTGGATTCTAATCGAGTTCTCTAAGGTGAGAGAGCAATGTGCTAACCACTCTGCCTCCTTACATTAATGTCTCGGTTTGGCTCTGCTAGCACCCTCGCCTCTCGGTCAGAAAAGTTGTGGGTTCAAGCCCCACTCCAGGATTTGATTACAAAATCTAGGCTGGCATTTCAGTCCAGTGCAGCAAAGTTGTGAAATCTAAGCCCTATCTGCATGCTCAGATGGGTGTAAAAGATCCCATGGCACTATTCAGAGTGGGGTGCTTCCCTTGTGTCCTGCCCAACATTCATCTCAAACAGTAGCACCAAAACAGATTATCTAGCCATTTGTCTCTTTGCTGTATGTGGGACCGTGCTGTGCGCCAACTGCCTCCTGCATTTGCCTACAAACAGTGACTACGCTTAAAAAGCAATGAATTGATTGTGAAGCAGTTTTGCACTGCCTGAAAGGTGCTATAAGAACATAAGAAATAAGAGCAGGAGTAGGCCATACGGCCTTTCGAGCCTGCTCCACCATTCAGTAAGATCATGGCTGATCATTGACCTCAACTCCACTTTCCCGCCCGATCTCCGTATCCCTTGATTCCCCTAGAGTCCAAAAATCAATCTATCTCCGCCTTGAATATACTCAAAGACTCCGCATTCACAGCCCTCTGGGCAGAGAATTCCAAAGATTCACAACTCTGAGTGAAGAAATTCCTCCTCATCTCAGTCTTAAATGGCCTACCCCTTATCCTGAGACTATGCCCCCTAGTTCTAGACACTCCAGCCAGGAGAAACAACCTCTCGGCATCTACCCTGTCAATCCCCTTCAGAATCTTGTATGTTTCAATGAGATCACCTCTCATTCTTCTAAACTCCAGAGAGTATAGGCCCAATCTACACAATCTCTCATCATAGGACAGCCCTCATCACAGGAATCAATCTAGTGAACCTTCGTTGCACCGCCTCCAAGGCAAGTACATCCTTAGATAAGGAGACCAAAACTGCACAGTACTCCAGGTGTGGTCTCACCAAGGCACTGTGCAATTGTAACAAACGATATAATTGGTCTTTCATTCCTTTTACTATCAAAGTCTTGAAACACATTGAATTAATTTACGCAGATTCTCACTGCTATCCTGTAACCTTTATTTCAAGAAAGACGCTTAAGCCCAGAGATACAGAACTTCTATACTGAGTCAAGGTATGAACATAGAGGGTAAACTTCAACTTAGCACTGGAGTGTAAAACTAGCTTTTGAAATCAATGGGAAGGAATATCAGGTGATAAATTACCTGTATGATCCGTGAATGACTTGCGATGCCATTTGTGATGTACTGAAATTGCTGGTGCTCCAGATCCTCCCTCATTTTTACTGCAGAGTGGAATTCAGAGGATTGGCATGAAAACCATTGTGCATGTGCAGTTGTTTAAAACAATGACTTGGGTCTCTGGCTGCAGACCTGTGTCGGGTAGGGGAAGATCTAGAGGCTAGCATCATTGACCTATACAGGTAGTCTGAGAATCCAGTGGAAACAGTTTCTCCCTATTTACGTTATCAAAACCCCATATCATTTTGAATATCTCTATTAAATCTGCTCTAAGGAGAACAATCCCAGCTTCTCTAGTCTCTCCACAAAACTGAATTCCCTCATCCATTGTATCCTTCCAGTAAATCTCCTCTGCACCCTCTCCAAAGCCTTGACATCCTTCCTAAAGTGTGGTGCCCAGAATTGGACACAATACTCTAGCTGAGGGCTAACCAGTGATTTATAACGATTTAGCATAACATCTTACTTTTGCACTTTCTGCCTTTTTTATTTATAAAGCCAAGGATCCCGAATACTTTTTAACAGCCTTTTCAACTTGTCCTGCCACCTTCATGCACCTACCTTTGTTTATGCCAATGTATTTTACTAACACTGCTTGACATTTTCTGAAGCATATGATAGCAAATTCAAGGAGAATTCAAAATTTCAACAATAACTTTTAGTTGTTCAGTTTGAGGATGTTTCTTTTAATGAGCAAATATGACCCTGGTTTAGTTGCAAACAAAACTACTTTCCTACTATATCCTGTCTAAAGCTTAATTCTGTGATTGTAAACAGTTTTTTAAAGTGTAATTTTTTTCTAACTTTTTATGTTTAGGTGCATCAAGTAGATTGGAATACTGAAGCAAGCACTGGCAAAGAACGGCTACAATGGATGATAATGTGACACTTAAAGAACTGTAATAATTTTGTCACAAATTGGTTTTGGTGATTCAGCGTTGTGGTTGGATCGAAGGCTGAGCCTTGGCTTTTATCTGCATCAAGATTTGATTCAGCTTTTATGGAATATATCTGAAGAACGGAATCTTTTGATCATCTAGGGTTTAAGTCCCAGAATTCCAATATATATTCTTGCATTGTGATCACTTAAATTTGGAAGATGCCAATCCTGAAACAGCTTGTGGCCAGCTCCAATCAGTCCAAACGTCGCTCCCGCGTAGACTTGACTGCAGATATGATCAGTGCTCCGCTTGGTGATTTCCGCCACACTATGCACGTGGGTCGTGGAGGTGATGTCTTTGGAGACACTTCATTCCTTTCTAGTAAGGTTGGAGCTGCTGCTCCTGCTCCTGCTGAAGCAACCCCCAAACCAGGTCTGCTCTCTCGGAAGTTCAGAAGCAGCAGCAAACGGTCTCAGTCAGTAACGCGTGTCGATAAGCAAGACACACTGACGCAAAGCGATTCAGCTATATTTGTGAAGAATGCAGTGTCTCTGCCTCAGCTCAATGATAAGACTGTGGAACCAACTAATCAATTGGCAAAGAGCCTTTCATCAAGCCCCCTAAAGAAGTTTACAGGTGAAAAGATGGAAGATAAACCTGCCAATGGGGCTGCCAGCGTAGTTGAAAGTAAATCTACAGAATATCAAGATGAGAGAGATTTTGGAGATATCACAGACCTTCCTACATCTCTCTCGAGTGGTGGCTTTCCACTAAAGCATGCTGAATCCATCATGTCCTTTCATGTTGATCTTGGTCCTTCGATGCTCAGTGATATTTTAAGTGTTATGGAGAAAGATACTTGGGAAAATGATATTGATCTTGGTTTTGGAGATGACAAACAAGCTGACTATTCTAATTCACAAAAGGTAGCCACAGAGGAGTTTGTAGAAGGACCCTCCGTATCAACAACAACCTTGCAAAGTAATGTTAAAAGTGTTGTATGCAGCCCAGGTTCTGGGAGTCACTTATCACAATCACAAGATAGTGGCTCTGTGTCAAGTTTGGCATCTGGGACTACAGAAGAGAGGCGGTCGGTTTATGAGGGAGTTACTCATGCAGATGTAGACAGTATGAAAAATATTGCTGAATCCAGAGACTCCTTCAGAGAGGAAGGGCATGAAGAAGATAAGGATTTTACCTTCATGGATGAAGAGGATGAAATCCGTGTGTAGAATTGGCCTTTGTGGAATATTTACTTTTTTAAGGATTTAGAGAGCAAGATGAATTTGTCTATCCTAGAATTTACAGCATTAATGAATTATGGCGGGATTGCACTCGACTCTTGCACCACAGACTCAAAATAAATTCTGTAATAAAGGCTGTAACCAAAATTCTCCAATCCACATAGACCAGCAGCATCTGCAGATACTCATGGTGGCTCACTGCTTATGCTTTAGTCAACCAGAATTAACTATGTATTACGCACATTCCTAAATGATACAAGTACTGTGTGCTACCTTTATAAAAAAAGAAGTACATGCTGTTACTGATCTTGCATTTTAATTTTTGACTATACTGAGAGATCAAAAGGACTTTCTTCAGTTGTGGCTTGTCTACTGCCTGTTTCAATACTCTGCCTTATATTTAGAAACTCTGGTTTAAGATGGTGCATGCCCAAATTTTCAATTACCTTCCTCTTCCTCCCTCTGGCTGTTCTTCTTATATGTTCATCTGGCAGGTTTAGAACAGACCTTTTCTGTATATGCGCACAATCTGCTGTGATGCATCTCATTGGAACCTCTGCCAAAAGATGGCTGGATATCACCAACTCTTTGGGTGCTAAGTTATTTTCAGATTTTTAAGATATGCACTTCAGCTTTTTTTTCCTCATCACTTCAGTAATAACATTTCAGCTGCTAAATGTTGTGAAATAGCATATAGAATCACAGAATATCCCAATTTTTCAATATTACAATAAACAGTCCTGAACATTTAAATAGACTATATACATTGTTCACTGGAATACTATTACTTTTAATGCTTCCTAAATGTACAATAATCTCTGTTCCAATGAAAAGCAGTTATGACATAGCATAATAGTCTTTGATACACAGACTAGAGGTGATGAGTTTGAGTCTGTCACTGAAACCTGACATCCAGAGGTGTGATGACTTCTGACCACTTTCTGCCAAGTTAGTTAATTAAATGAAAGTGGAGCCATTTAAATGGGGACTGACCTTGAATTCATCCCAATATTGCACCTGCTGCATTGTTGCAGGATTAAGCATTCCTGTAGGTCCAACATCCGAGTGTTGGCTTCCTAAATTGCAACAGTGACTATACTTCAAAAGTACTGCATTGACTGCAAAGTGCGTTGGGGCATCCTGAGGTCATGAAAGGTGCTGTAAATGAAAGTTTACTCATTCATCATAATGATGAGAACCAGGTTCTGGAACATCCACCCACATTAAACCGTCACTGAACCTTTCTAAGGCTAACTGCTTTCCACATCAATTTTTTGTTAAATCTCTATAATAATTCATAGAATAATGTTTGCACTTCTCTCACTCTATTGACGTCATCTCCTTTCTCTCACACCACCAACCCCCCCCCCCCCAAAAAAAAATCACTCAAGGTACATTTCGTGTGTTCCGCAATTGTAATAGATTATGGGGTTTACATCCAAGGAACAGATCAACTACACCAGCTGGTTCCTAAACTTAGCATCTAAGGTTTACGGAAATCTAGAGAAGAATTTTTTAAATCCTCCTTTTGCTAAGACACAGATTTGGTTCAGAATTTATATGTACTTTTTAGGATAAGTGTATGCCAATTAGGACACTGTCGACATGCCAGCTGCATACTTTGGTATACCATAAACGAGAAGCACCCTATTTCAAGATCTTTGTGAGATGAAGGGTGAATATTCCACTCTATATATGTACATAGAATATAACCAGTCTTGCGTGGGCAACCTTCAAAGTTTGTACCTGAATAATGCCTCTATTTATTTTGCATTCTTGATGTATTCTGCAGATTGTACTTGCAAATTCAGTACTGGTTGTCAATTAAAGTGTATTATAGATATAATTCTTACATAGAATTAATTCTATATAATTCTTAGTATTAATATACAAATTATATAGCTGAAAAGTCTACTTACATGGTAAATGGAAAATATGAAACACAGATAAAATAATTAGTAATGCAGCCATTGTATTAAATTAACACATGTATGTCTTGGGGAAAGCCTCCCATGCAAAATGGTAGTGGCTGCACAAAAATTAACCCAGCAATGCAAAAGAAAACGCAGGTTCTCTTTCCCCGCGCCCCCACCCCACCCCCAGGAGCATTTTACTCCACTGACTCATTAAAAGACAGATTAAAGCAAACAGAAAAAGAAACCACTAACCAGTAGTTCATCAATAATTTAAACCTTTGACTTCAATAACTTTTAACCAATAAATTGTCACATTTTTGCACCAAATTTTTTGTGTACGCTGGGGCCGATTTTCATCCCTTCCAGGAGTTGGTAGCATTTGAAAATCGGGGCACAGCACTTGCCATCCTGTTTCTACCAGTGTCCGGCTCGCTACAATTTTGGAGTGGGCCGGGAAATAAGCAAGCAGTGCTCCTACCTGAAACATGCAGGAGCCTATTGTACAAATTGGGGTCTTATGGTGTACAATTTTGAGTGTTCAATGGGCCTGGTGCGGAGCTGTACCCAGAGCGGCCTAACTGGTGGTATTTATAGGGACTGCTGGAAGCTGCTCCAAAAATGCTGCAGGTACGTTGCTTCAACAATTTTTGTGGGGTCAGGAGGAGCATGCGTAAGTGCTCCTTCTGGCCCACAGAAATTGTCTCGCCTGATCCTGCTGCAGGCCTGTGTGCATTTTCCCACCCACCCACACGTCACTGGTGCAGCTCCATGGATCAGTTGCTGGAATTGGTTTGAGCCGATTACTAGTGACATCAGGCAGTGGATAACACACAAGTGGCATGAGCTACTGAAGGATTATTACTTTAAATGCAAAATTACATGGCATTGCTCACTGTTGAGAATCCCACAAAAAAGTGTTGGTAAAGGAATATGTTATGGAGTTACTTCTGTCATGAATGCTGGAACGCAAAGTTGCCATAAAACTCTTGTGCAGGACTGCAGTTTTCTTTAACATTGTAAACATGTACATTTTCTAGCCATTTACATGTTTTTAAATGGCAGTGTAAAAATATTGGTCTAATCTAGAGTGTTTCTTTCAGTCAGCATATTGAACACTGCTCATTTTCAAGATGACCGCTGTGCTCACAGCCCAGTGTACTGCATTAACTGCATGTTTAATGGGGAACGTGAAAGTTAACACTTTCTTATTTTGGGGAGCAGTCCAGATATTGACCCTAATGTTTTTAGACAAGACTTGAGGTCAGATTAGTTGATGCAGTGCTATATGTACAGTATGTTTTGTGTGTAATATAGCTTCAAAAACTAAATGTATTTCCTTGTGTTTTAGAACGAGAAATGGGTGTACATAAGTTGAGTATTTCTATCCCTTGATGCAAGCTGCAGTACGTGAAATTAAAGCTTTATTTCAGTCCTTTCTCTTAAAAAATGTAATACTATTTGATCACCGTCAAAATTGGCTTGTTCAATATAGAGTGGTTTGTTTGGGGGACAAAATGGTGACCAGAGCATCCCAGCAGAAAGTAGTAGCAAAGTGTGTGTTTTTTCTTGTATAGGCTTGTGTCTGATCTAATTTCAATTCACATGCATCTTTAAATCATAAAGTAAAACGGAAACACTGCAAATGCTGGAGATCTGAAGTAAAACCTAAAATGCTGGAAACACTCAGCAAGTGATGGGTATCTGTGATGGGTTATGACGTTTTGGGTGTGTACTGTTCAGAACATACTAGTGCTTGGATAAAGGACATTAGCATCCCCTGCTTGCTTGATTTTTGTATTGTGTTCTTTCACGCTATCTAACTGTGCAGGACTCGTAGGTACAGTTGCTGCTGATGCAGACAGCCGCAGAACAGGTGGGATAGAAGGAGCATAGTTAGAATATTTTTGATATTTTTCTGTAAATAAACTAACTCGATTTGGATAATCTAGAGTCTGGAAAATTGAGCGGAAACGTTAAATGTTCAGAAAATACAATACAGGTTTCCTATTAATGAAGTGGGACTCGAATGTAATGCACAAAAAAATGATTTGAAAGTTACCACTAAAGTGATTTTTAATTTGCACATGATCTATTTTGCTAGTAATCTTTTAACAAATCCAATTGTGTGCCAAATATTTAAAGAAAACTTAGTTGCTAAACTATACTGCAACTGTGAAGTGCTCTCTTCTATGCTCCTGCAACCATATTTAACCACGGAGGTACTACGTTGTATGTGTGTACATATTGACAGTTCACTTTTTTTATTGTGTACTTTTTTTCTTTATGAAAATGAATGTAAATAAACTGACAGTCTTATTTTAAAGGTTTTATTTTTGAAATGCATCAGCAGTACTAAAACCCAAGCGGTACTATCACTGACTTCACAGAACACAACCTAATATTTAAAATGCTTTGTCATATCAGAGTAGTAATCTTCTTCGATAGTTTGATGCATTTGGGGATTTTTTTGGTTAATAAACTGTATGCAAAGTGAACTCTCTGTGTGTTGTGAATTGTTTTTGCCATTATTTGACCTCACTCCAGCCATATAGCTATTGCTGACCAAAGCAAGGCTATCAGTGAAAGATAACACCACAACACAATATCTATTATGTGCTTTTGAGTAGAATGGGGTTGGCTGGTGTACAGGGATGCAGGGTCAATGGACAGAAAGGACTACATCGTACAAACTAGAAAATCCCAGGTTCAGTTTTTAGTCCGTGCTCGGCTGTGGTGCTAATTGGGGTCCTAATTTTGCACCTGTAGACAATGAGAGAAAAATCAGCCAGGGTCCTCACTCCTGATAGCTATTTGCTGACTTTCGCTCCAGCCTTGGCTTAATTGGTAATATTCACACACCTCAAGTCAGTAGGTTGTGTGGGTTCAAGTTGAACTCCAGGATTGAGCACTTGATCTGGTCTGGCACTTCATGCAGTACTGAAGGAATGTTCCACTGTTGGTGGTGCTACCTTTCACCCTATAGACCTAAGAGACTTTAAACTGAGGCCCCATTTGCTCTCGTAAAAAATTGCATGGCACTACTTGAGGAAGAGCAGGGGAGTTCTGGTATCCTGGCCAAAATATATACCTCCACAACCACCACCTAACAACTGGTCATATGTCTCGTTGTTTTGTATGGGGCATTGCTGTGCACAAATTGGCTACAAAACTGACTACACTCTAAAAATCTTACATTGGCTGTACAGCACTTTGGAACGTCCTACAACATGGAAGGCACTATATAAATGCAGGTTCTTTACTTTTTTTTCCCCCTTCAAACACTTACATATGTGGATTTCTGTTGAGAATAGAATTAGATTTGGGTGTTCCTGATGTTTTTTAAAATATCCACAAAGTAATGGAATTTGAGATGAAATCCTCTGGTTTAAATCTCCGCCTAAAGCACCCTGTCGGGTAACTTAGACTAGTCTCCTAATCAAACTGGGATGTCTTGAGTTTATTCAGTCATGCAATTGATTTTTGATTTTACTAAAATCATTTTGTGCTCTCTAAATCTTGGCTGGGTCTGAGGAGGAGATACTGCAATCTAAAAGGCTACTTAAATTTTTTTAGAATCTATTAAAATGGAATTATGTCACAGTTATGGATTGGCTCCAGATGTGTGGAATTTTAAGGCTTGGGGATAATGTGCTCTTGAAATGTAGGAATACTTAATTAAGTCACAATCCAAATTGAAGTGCCATAATATGTTCATATCTTGTATGCAGTTAGAGGTTTTGTGAAAACAAGATTTCTGTAATGCTTGTGGTAGACTTGCTAGAAAGTGCTTATTCATAATGGCCTTTAAAGCAAATCAAATACAAAACATGTTTATTTGCCAGCTTTTACACACGGCACTATATTTGGATTACACAAGCCTTTTGTAGATGTACAAAGCTATTGCAGCTGTTCGATGGAGAAGAGAAAAATAGTTGTTCATTACATGCTGCAAAACTTGAGAGGAATAATGAAATTAAATGAACTTTACACTTTCATTGTATCAAAATGTTCGATGTAATTGCTTTGTTCTTTCATGGTAGGCTAAATTATTAACCCTTTTAAAAACTATTTTGTTTTATATCCAAATTAAGTTGCCTTATTAACTCCACAATCAGTTTAATGAATTCTCAGGATGTGGCTAGAATCAGTGTTTCTTTTCATGATGGTATAGCACTGCATCTTGGAAGGATTTCAGTCTGAAAATGTATTTGGTTGATGGCTATAACTTTAAAACTGCTTGCTAAGTCACAAATGGTATCATACTACACACCCACATCTGAATTATACATGAGCATAGTCTATTGCTTTCCTGTGCCTAAGAGTACTTTGCAATTAAGAATAGAGAAATCCAATTGCATGATTCCGTAGTTGTAATTTCAGGGACTAAGCTACAGAAAATAGTTTCAATTAGATTGAAGTAATTTGGAGACAAAATTCAAATGGTTCAATATAAAGATGAAAAAAAATCGTTGACTTCCAGAATCTTGTTAGATGTGGTTTTTCTGTCATTTTCAGTGGTCAATCAGACAGACTATCTGCATTTGTAGAATCATGGGCGGTATGCTTTTGATTTTTGCGTAAATTTAAAATTATTAGACTCTGCTATGAAGGTTTATGATCACATGGTTTCCTTTTCAAAATTGTGCCCTTTACACAGGGAGGAAAATATATTCCCCCTCGATCGTGTAAAGAACTGATGTTTCACTTTTTCTACCTTTTTTTAGATTTTCTCCACTTCCAGTACAGCTTCTTACTAGTTCTCGCTAGATGTCCACGAGCAGCCTTGGTTGACTCTCTGAAATAATTGTCCTTTCTATGAAGAGCGGTAACTCTTCTCTGACCTTTAATTAACTTTAATTCTCCGCTCCACTCCCACACTGAGCTCTTGGTCTTCGGCTTCCTCCACTGTTTCAACGAAGCTCAACAGAAACTCAAGGAACAGCGCCTCATCTTTCGATTAGGCACTTTACAGCCTTCTGGACTCAACATAGAGTTCAACAATTTCAGACTACTGTATAACCTATGCCCTTATTTTTTCAGATGGCAGCTGTTGATGCTGCCATTCCCAGTTACACATCTAGACCCATATTTTGTTTCTTTACCTGCCCCATTACCATCTCCTTTTGCTTTATACTAGCATACTGTTTGTTATTTAATCATTCCTGCTTTCTGCCCTATCACAGATCTTCCATTTTGTTCTTTCCTCCCCTCCCCTCTTTCCCAGCCTCTGTACTTGTTTAAAATCTGTTGCATCTCTAACTTTTTCAAGTTCTGACAAAGTCATCGACCTGAAACATTAACTCTCTTTCTCTCGCCACAGATGCTGCCTGACGTGCTGAGTAGTTCCAGCATTTTCTGGGTTTATAACTTTTCTCTGAATGAGGTCACATTTAAAAACTGACTTTTAGACTCCCCAATTGGCTCAGTGAGTAAATGCACTATGATGTGGCTTTGAGCTATACTGACCTGAAACGTATAAAGTTGGATCCATGGTGTGTCCTGAATTAGCTGATCTCAGCTGGGGCAGTGGGCAGGGCAATTGACCTGTGTTCCCAGGGTAGGGAGAGGAAAAATCAACCAAGATACTCGCTTCTGACCGCTGTCCAGTGACTTGTGTGGGTGGTCATGAGGTAAGAATGGATTTGGCTAGACTCTGATGCCCCCACAGTCAAATAGCCTACTGACATTAACTCTGTGTACATGAAGAATGTGTACTTGGGTAAGGTAACAGGATTTTGTCACCCAGCATAAAACTATACATCCAAGAAGATGAACTCAGTATAGTTAAATATATTTCTTAAGACTAAGGAGATCAAGGGATATGGGGAGAAAGCAGGGACAGGGTACTGAATTGGGATGATCAGCCATGATCGCATTGAATGGCCTACTCCTGCTCCTATGTTCTATGTATAAGACATTTAAAATTGACCTGCTAAAAATACACTTACTTTATTTAAAAAAAAAAAAAAAAAAAATTTAAATCCAGAACTGAATGTTTTATTTCTCTTCACATTATGGAATTATTTGACGACTTACCATTTTTCCTGCACCATTAATGACAATCCGTTGAACAATAATTCATGGCAACAATTTTTTTTAATTCATTCTCTGGATGTGAGCATCACTGCCATGTACCTGCTGCCCTTGTCCGAGGTGGTGGACGTTGCGGGTTTGGGAGTTGTTGTCTAAGACGGCTGAGCTGTATTTGTTTGAAAAGATTCGGCTAACACAGCCCTGCCTTTGTGTGTTTTGTAATTGAGGCTATTAATAGATAATTACAAGAATGAATTGTGGTAGTGTTACACATTAGAATAATGACCTTTTAATGTTAACAAAAAGCAGTAATTTAGACTCTGGAAATCTTACACCTGTACCTTTTTTTTATGTGGTTGATCTAACTCTTCCCTTCCTAGACTATTTTCGCTCTCTTCGTGGGGATGGGCTTTCTGCTGCCATCCATTATAATTCATTGACTCCCACAATTACCTGGATTATACTTCATCCTACCCCACTTCCTGTAAGTACTCCATTCCCTTTTCTGTTTCCATCACACCTGCTCTGATGATACCATCTTCCACATCAGAGCTTCCGAAATGTCCTTTTTCCTCAGCGACGGTTTCCTCTCCCATTGTGGTAGACAGGGCCTCCTGCGACTGAGTTCATCCCATTTCCTGTGCTTCTTCCCTCCCCCAAAACCATAATCGGGGTCCCCCTTTGTCCTTACCTTCCCACCTTGTATTCGACTGATCATCTTCCGCCATTTTTGCCACCTCAAACATAATTCCGCCACCAAACACATCTTTCCCTCCATTACACCCTTGTTCACTCTTCCACTGCCCCTTGCACCTTTTCATGCTAGCAAAGATGTAACACCTGCCCATTCACCGCCACATCTTTCAGCTATTCAACAACAACTTGTATTTATATAGCATCTTTAACATGGCAAAATGGCCCAAGGCACTTCAGGCGCGTTATCAAACAAAATTTGACACCGAGCCACATTAGGAGATATTCAGATGATCAAAAGCTTAACCAAAGAGGTGGGTTTTAAGGAGCATACTTAAGCAGGGGAGAGAGAGGCAGTGGGGTTTAGGGAGGAAAAGCTAGTGTTTAGGGCCTAGGCTGCTGAAAATGGTGGAGCAATTAAAATAGGGGATTGGAGGAGCACACAGATCTCGGAGGGTTGTAGGGCTGGAGAAGGTTACAGAGATAGGGAGGGGTGTAGGGCTGGAGAAGGTTACAGAGATAGGGAGGAGTGTAGGGCTGGAGAAGGTTACAGAGATGGGGAGAGGAGAGGCAAGGCCATGAAGAGATTTTAAAACAATGCTGAGAATTTTAAAATTCCGGCCTTGCTGACCGGGAGCCAATGTAGGTCAGCTACCACAGGGGTGATCGGTGAACAGGATTTGGTGCGAGTTAGGATCCAGGCAGCAGAGTTTCAGATGAGCTCCAGTTTATGGAATGCGGAAGATGGGAGACTGGCCAGGAGAGCATTGGAATAGTCAAGTCTAGAGGTAACCAAGGCATGGATGAGGGTTTCAGCAGCAGATGAACGTTAGAGGCGGAGTCGGGTGATGTTATGGAGGTCTTGGTGATGGCGGGGGTATGTGGTCGGAACCTCATCTTGGGGTCAAATATGACGGCAAGGTTGCGAACGGTCTGGTTCAGCCTCAGACTGTTGTCCGAGGGAGGGATGGAGTCGGTGGCTAGGGAACGGAGTTTGTGATGGGGACCCAAGACAATGGCTTTGGTCTTCCCAATATTCATGCTAATATAATTTCTGCCATTTAACTATCTGTTTTCCACCCAAGCACTTTACAGATCATTATATTTCTTTTGTGTGTGTTTGTGTTATCCCTTTGTTTTTTAAATGTTAAGTAATATCTTCCAGTTTTGACAAAAGGTCAGTAGCAGGTTAACTTGTCTGTCTCTCCACAGGTGTGACTTTTAATGTAAGACTCAGTGCAAAATTAATATTATGAACATTAAAAGGAACAGTGGAGATGTGGCACCCTGTTTTAAATCTGCAGAGAACAGACAATATTCCCAAGTAAAAGACATTCCAGCAACGTCAGGTAGCTAAACTATGGGTGTGGACTGCTTTTTGTAGGATATTTTTTCACCTTCGTTAGATTACAAGTTTTCCATGTCCAGTTCAGCAATGCGTAGGGAGAATTCTACAATAATGGTGCAATTTATTGCAGCCAAAAAACTATTCTGTCTTTTTGAAACAACCTCTTCCGTGCCTGAATCTAAAAGCAGTATTGAATTCTGGCGTGTGTGTCTGTAGGATTTATTCCAGCTGGCTCCATTTTAATATTTTGCTACCCCTCTAAACAAAATAATATGCTCCACTTTCCTGATGAGCCCCGTTCTGTGCTGAGGCGACTGATCTCAGCGGGGATGTGCGTAGGGTGCTACAATTGGTCTTAGTGCTGACGAGGAAGGAGAAAATCAAACAGTATATTATTTATTGCTATACTGCTATTGCAAATGTGTGTGTGGACCTGAATGACGACAGCTTCACTTGTGAATCTCCCTGATGTTGACTAACGAGCAGCACTTACTGTCTCGGCTCCTACATGAATAATAGCCACTTGGTCGACTTGCACACCAGTGCCTGTGAAACCACATCCCAGCAAGGAGTTAGTGCCTTCAAGAGGCAGGGAACAGTGGCTAATTAAAAAAAATATTGTGTTCATGGCACAGTTCCTTTTGCTGCTAACAAAACAGTTGAAGATTATTTATATCAACATGAACAATCTTCAAGTGCTTTGCTAGCTAAACATTGCCTTCTATATTGTGCAATTGATTGCTAAACATGGTGTGGAAATTAATCCCTGGAAGATTTAAATGTAAACTTCTTCAGATGATTTAACCAACATTAAAGATGAACATACATAGCAGATGAGACCATTGAAAGCAGTGAGGCAATGATGCAATTTAAGTTTTAAAAAAAATGTAAAGCACGTACATATGCCTAATTTTTTTTAAAGGGAAAGCAAAACAAATATGAAAATCAACAGGTCCAATAAAACCTATAGCCAGTAGAGGGTGCTAAACTTAGAAAGCATGATTACAAAAGCAAAATACTGTGGATGCTGGAAATCTATAAAAACAGAAAATGCTGGAAATACTCAGCGGGTCAGGCAGCATCTGTGGAGCGAGAAACAGAGTTAACGTTTCAGCTCGATGACCTTTTGTCAGAACGAAGAATGAGTACAATCTGGCATATTCCTCAGAAACAGATGGTGGAAGATTCTTATAGAATCATAGAAAGTTACAGCACGGAAGGAGGCCAGTTCGGCCCATCGTGTCCGTGCCGGCCGACAAAGAGCTATCCAGCCTAATCCCACTTCCCAGCTCTTGGTCCGTAGCCCTGCAGGTTACAGCATCCCAAGTGCACATCCAAGTACTTTTTAAATGTGGTTAGGCTTCCTGCCTCTACCACCCTTACAGGCAGTGCGTTCCAGACCCCCCACAACCCTCTGGATGAAGACATTTCCCCTCAAATCCCTTCTAAACCTTCCACCAATTACTTTAAATCTGTGCCCCCTGGTTTTTGACCCCTCTGCTAAGGGAAATAGGTCCTCTGTATCCACTTTATGCCCCTCATAATTTTATACACCTCAATAAGGTCTCCCCTCAGCCTCCTCTGTGCCAAGGAAAACAGACCCAGCCTATCCAGTCTTTCCTCATAGCTAAGATTCTCGACAAGGCAACATCCTTGTAAATCTCCTCTGTACCCTCTCTAGTGCAATCACATCTTTCCTGTAATGTGGTGACCAAAACTGCATGCAGTACTCTAGCTGAGGCCTAACTAGTGTTTTATACAGTTCAAGCATAAACCCCCTGCTCTTGTATTCTATGCCACGGCTAATAAAGGCAAGCATTCCGTATGCCTTCTTAACCAC
Organism: Somniosus microcephalus; assembly: GCF_052327205.1. Classification (NCBI taxonomy): domain Eukaryota; kingdom Metazoa; phylum Chordata; class Chondrichthyes; order Squaliformes; family Somniosidae; genus Somniosus; species Somniosus microcephalus. The sequence goes on along the minus strand of NC_141007.1, from coordinate 51,680,782 downwards.
CTTATCTACCTGGCCTGCTACCTTCAGGGATCTGTGGACATGCACTCCAAGGTCCCTTTGTTCCTCTACACTACTCAGTGTCCTACCATTTAATGTGTATTCCCTTTCCTTGTTAGCCCTCTCCAAGTGCATTACCTCACACTTCTCCGGATTGAATTCCATTTGCCACTGTTCTGCCCACCTGACCAATTTATTGATATCTTCCTGCAGTCTACAGCTTTCTTCAGTATCAACCCCATAGCCAATTTTAGTATCATCTGCAAACTTCTTAATCATACCCCCTATATTCAAGTCAAGATCATTGATATACTGTATACCACAAAAAGCAAGGGACCTAGTACTGAGCCCTGCGGAACCCCACTGGAAACAGCCTTCCAGTCACAAAAACACCCATCAACCATTACCCTCTGCTTCCTGCCTCCGAGCGAGTTTTGAATCCAACTTGACACTTTGCCCTGGATCCCATGAGCTTTTAACTTCGTGACCAGTCTTCTGACCTGACGTTCTCACGTGCATTTCCATCAGGGGTCACTGGCCAGCACTCAAGAGCAGGAACTCTGGCCAATCTCCCTCTGTTTCTGCCCCCCCCATCCCCCAATGTGTTGAGCCCAATTGCAGTGCTCCGACCGGCACCCCTACTGAGATCAGTTATCTCAGCACAGACAGGATTGAATCTGGATGCTTCCTAGTCTGCATGGTTTTACTATTCAGTGGATAAATTAGTAACAAACAATGCTGGAGTCTTGACCTGAAGCTTTTAAGACTTGCAGCTTTGTTTTTTTTTTAAATATGCCACAAAGTGTAGAGCTAACACCAATAATGTAAGACACTAAGTTCGAAATGGATAGGGGATGAGACAAATCAGGAAAGAGTAATTAGATGACTCCAAACTTGGGTTTTAAAAAGCTATAGTTTGTAGGAGAAGGAAAAGACTGAGGGAAGTAATGAACTGCTCACTGGATAAAGTTGCTGAGCCACCGAAAGAACTGCGACCTTAACGTTTGAAGGCTATTATCAGCTTTTGACAGTGAGAACTTTAAATCATGTCAGTAAATGGGGATGCTGCCTTGATTTCTTTGGAAAGTGTACAGCAGTCCATCACTTACCATTCACCACAGAAATAAAAACAGAAAATGCTGGAAACACTCAGCAGGTCAGGCAGCATCTGTGGAGGGAGAAACAGAGTTAACGTTTCAGGTCGATGACGCTTCGTCAGAACTGGAAAAAGCTGGAGATGGAACAGGTTTTTAAGCAAGTGCAGGGGCAGGGAGCGGGGGGAGGTCTGTGATAGGATGGAAAGCAGGAGAGATTAAGAGACAAAATAGATGATGTTGTAAGGCAAAAGGAGATGGTAATGGGACAAGTTAAGAAACAAAAGATGGCTCTAGATGAAGTGTAAATGGCTCTGGCAGAATGATCAACAGCTGCCATGTGAGAGAGAGAAAAAAAAATATGAAAAAAAAAGATTGGGGCAGAGGTTATGGTCTGAAATTGTTGAACTCGATGTTGAGTCCAGAAGGCTGTAAAGTGCCTAATCGAAGGATGAGGTGCTGTTCCTCAAGCTTACGTTCACAACAGCACTCTTTGTCAGCTGGGGTTGTGTTTGAGATTCGATATCAGAACTAAACATTTTGAAAGATTCATGCTAGTGAGTCAAATATCATTCTTTCGCTCATTAGGGGATACTGAGTATAATAATACATTTAATAAATGTGATTACAGTTATGGCAGCCTATATTTTTCAAAGTTAACTCTTTTATTAAAAAAAATGTTTTGACTGGATTCTCTGCACTACCGAGAGATTGATCTTGGCTCAGCTGCTCTGCTGGGGTGCTGAGTGGAAGTCACGCACCTCTCTGTTCGAGAGTGGGGAAGTTGTAGGGAGAGTTATTGCCAGGCTGTTGTCAAACGCCTCCACATACCTGGCTCGTGGTAGCATTACTGGAGGAAGCCTGGGTCACCTACCTGCCCATTTAGCTATGTCCAGGGGAGAAAACAGAGGAATTTACACAGACACCACTACAGTATAACAATTATGTGTCAGTGGTGATACCCATTTAAAAGTTAATTCATGCAAAAAATACTAGCATTCCCAAAATGATTTGTTGAAAACACTTCCATGTGATTAAAAAGTACAATCCACTTTGACCTCATTTGTCCTGTTTCGCTTGACTCTGCAGAAATCATTAAAAATGAAGTAGACTACAATAATAAGAGTGCCTCCTTAAACGGATTGGTTTGGCACAGGAAAAGAGTACCAAATTGGAGTAGGGTGGAGGAAGAATATTGTCAGCTTGACTGGGGATGGAAGCAGAGTACCATCACCTTGATTGCAGAGAAGAAGGGTACCAGGTTGAATTCAGGGGGAGAGGGAACAGAGTGCCAGTATGAATAGAGGGTGGAAGAAGAGTGTAGGTTGAATTGAGAGTTGAGGAAGAGTCCCAATATGAGCTGGACTATTTTGAAACAGACCAATAGGTTTCCAGTGCCATTTAAACAACATCACAAGAAGAGGGCACCACTCATATAACATCATCAGGAATGGTCCATTCCAACTAGGTGCTCAAAATTATAATCTTCATTGGCTGTAAAGCGCTTTGGAATGTCTCTTCTCCTGGGCTGGTGAAAGGCGCTATATAAATGCAAGTCTTTATCTTGTCCTCATCATCTACGATATAAGTAACATCCTGGAGTACCCACTGGTCGCAGAGTGCAATACAAACTGGAACGGTTGGAGAATGGGAGAGTATCTCTGCAAGGGTAGTAAATTGTATGGGCCAGCATTTGCTGTAGCAGGGTATTTAAAGGCATCTGCCGTTAGTTAGGCTTCCCTTTGCATGTTTAGGTTTTTTATAGATTCAGTCTTTGGGGCGGCTTCCTGACCCTTTCGGGATAGCGCCTTTCCGGAGGTTCTTGTTCTTGGTGCAGAGGCGATTCTGACCCCCTTTCATCGGGTAGTTCATCGGGTTCCACTGCTACTGGGTCTGAAGTAGATGCTACCGGTATGTCGGGTTCATCCCCAGGTACTCGAGACATGGGGTTGACGCATTCCTGTGATGCTAAGATCTGATCGACGTGGCGTCTCACAATGTTCTCCCCGACATCCACTGTGTACATTAATGGCCCCTGCCTTGTACATATCGTTCCGGGTGGCCACCTCTCTGTTCGATAGTCCCGGGCCAAGACTGGTTGCCCTACATTGAAGCTCCTTGTCGGCTTCTCGTTGATGTGCTGGAATTGTTTGTCCTCAACATTTCTTCGCACATTTGGTCTGAGCAAGTCCAGACGAGATCTCAACCTTCGGTTAAAGAACATCATGGCCGGGGTCTGGTTGGTAACTGCATATGTCGCGTTTCGGTAGGCTAATAAGAAATTGTCCATCTTATGCTGTAGTGGAATTTCCTCGTCGCACAAGGCCTTTATCGCCTTCTTAAAGGTTTGTACGAACCTCTCAGCCAATCCATTGGTGGCTGGATGATATGGGGCGGATGTGTAATGCCTTACCCCATTCCTTTTCATGAATTTTTGGAACTCGTTGGACACAAACTGTGGTCCATTATCAGAGCAGATCTGCTCTGGCAACCCGTTTCTGGCAAATATGGTCCGTAGGACTGCAATCGTTTTCTCTGTAGTGGTTGAAGACATCTTCATCACCTCAGGCCACTTTGAATGGGCATCCACTGCTATTAAGAACATTGAGTCCATGAATGGACCAGCGAAATCAATGTGCACCCGTTGCCATGGAGAGGAGGGCCACTCCCATGGGTGTAGAGGGGCATGTGGTGGTGCATTTTGGACCTTCTGGCATTCTAAGCAGCTCTTAGTTAGGTCTTCGATTTGTTGATCGATTCCCGGCCACCACACATAAGCCCTAGCAAGGCTTTTCATTTTCACTCCCCCCAGATGACCTTCATGTAGCTCATTTAGCACTCTCTCCCTTAACTTGGGTGGAATCACCACTCTGGATCCACACATCACTGTCCCCTGGCATACTGACAGCTGTTCTCTTCTGGATGAGAATGCTGGCAACAGTGAGTCGCCATGTGTTGGCCATCCCCTCACCGTCAATTCATATACCCGTGACACCGTCGGATCATTGCGGGTCTCCTTCTCTATATCCGCGTTTGTTACTGGCAAGCGTTCAATTATCGACGAATAAAATATCTTGATAGGGTCCACTGCTGGTGCTTCCTCCACAGTAGGCAGTGGCAGGTATGATAGCCCATCAGCATTCCCATGCTGTCTCGTGCCTTTATATTCTATTTCATATTGATTCACCCCTAGAAACAGGGACCATCTTTGTAACCGCTGTGCAGTCATTACTGGCACGCCCTTCTTAGGATTAAAGATGGAGACAACTGGTTGGTGGTCAGTCAGCAAGGTGAACTTCTGTCCATGCAGATAGTGGTTGAATTTTTGTACTCCCCATACTAGGCTGAGGGCCTCCCTGTCAATCTGGGCGTAGTTGCGCTCGGCTGAGGTTAGTGACCGAGACGCAAAGGCTACTGGCCTCTCCAACCCGTCTGGGAATTTGTGCGACAGCACCGCTCCAATGCCGTAGGGTGATGCATCACATGCCAAACGAATTGGTAGTGCTGGGTTGAAATGGGCCAACACCTCTTTTGATGTGATCAATTCTTTACACTTCTGGAAAGCTCATCTACGTTCGTCATCCCACTTCCATGGTATCCCTGTTTGCAGTAGGGTGTTCAGCGGGTGTAATACCATGGACAAATTTGGTAAGAACTTGTGGTAATAGTTTACCAGCCCAAGGAACGACCTCAGTTGTGACACATTTTCCGGTGCTGGAGCCTTGACTACTGCCTCTATCTTGTCAGGGGACTTATGTAACCCCTCTTCATCGATGACGTGGCCGCAATACGAGATCTGTTTCTGGAAACACTCGCACTTGTGGCGATTAGCTCGTAGCCCATATTCCTTTAATCTGGCGAGTACCTTCTCCAAGTTAGCGAGGTGATCACCGTCATTTTCGCCCGTGACCAAGATGTCATCCAAATAACACCGGGTCCCTGGAATCCCTTGCAGGACCTGATCCATCGCCCTTTGCCAGATAGCCGGAGCCGAGGCTACTCCAAACACCAGCCGGTTGTATTGATGGAGACCTTTATGGGTGTTGATCGTAAGGTAATGTTTCGAAGCTTCTTCTACCTCCATTTGCAAGTACGCCTGGGCTAGATCAATTTTGGTGAAGCGTTTACCACCAGATAGCGAGGCGAAAATATCCTCAATTCGTGGAAGTGGATATTGCACCGTGTGAAGGACTGGGTTCACTATCACCTTAAAATCCCCACAGATGCGGACCTTCTTTGGTTCCCCAGGCGTATTACTCAACGACCTCTTCATTACAGGAATGATGGGTGTAGCCCACTTGCTCCAGTCCACTTTGGACAGTACTCCTGAATGTTCCAACCCTTCCAGCTCTGCTTCAACCGCTGGTCTGATCGCATAAGGCACTGGTCTGGCCTTCAGAAACTTTGGGCTTGCATTATCCTCTATTTTAATTGTTGCTGTTATTCCTTTTAGTGTTCCTAGTCCCTCCTGGAACACTTCTTTTGCGTCAGTTAGCATTTTTGACAGTCGTCCAGGTGTGACGTCGTCATCCTTTTTGGCCTCCACCTTCAGTGCCTGTATGGAATGCCAATCTAAATGTATCTTCCGGATCCATTCACGTCCTAGCAGTGGTGGTCCTCCATTTGGCAATACATATATATCCATTTTAGGTATTTCCTGACCTTTATATGTCACTTTCACCCTTATTTTTCCTTTGGGGTAGACTTTTTGCCCCGTATACGTCTTCAAGACAATCTCTGTAGCTTTCAAGGGTATGTGTGAAAATAGCCGCTTGTAGTCTCTTTGATTTATGACTGTTAGAGCTGACCCTGTGTCCAATTCCATTTCCACTTGGACTCCGTCTATCTTGAGTGTAACCCAGATAGTCTGGTGATCCTCCATTTCGGTTACATTATGTAGTTTCAGACAACCCAGCTCCTTGCTTCCGGAGTCTGTGTCACTTTTCTGTTCGTCTGAACCACTGTCCATCACCTGGTGTACCTTTTTGTACTTCTCCTGTGGAGATTTCTTACTGTTGGTTTTCTTCCCAGACCTGCAGACTCTTGCTATGTGTCCTGCTTTCCCACACTGTCTGCACACTTGGTCCTTGAACCAACAATCTTTCTGGTCATGTGTTGTTCTGCCGCAGCGATAGCACTTCCCTGTTCCATAGGTCATTTCGTTGGTGCCATATTCTTGCGGTCTCCGTTGTATCTCTGCAGCGCCCCTTGCGGCTGCTTCGTGTGATACTGCCATACTGAAAGCTTTGTCCAGCGTAAGGTCCTTTTCTGATAGAAGCCGTTTCTGGGTTCCTTCACTTTGTAGCCCACACACAAACTTGTCCCTTAACGTGTCTGCTAGTCCCGCTCCAAACTGGCAGTATTTCGATAGCTTGCGCAGTTCCGTTAGGTACTCAGCATTACTTTCGTCTTTGTGTTGGTTCCTTTTATGGAACTTAAATCGTTCTGCTATCAGCAGCGGTGTGGGGTTTAAGTGGTCCTGTAGGATTTCTACTATGCTTTCAAAATTCTTGTTTACCGGCTTCTCTGGGGTTATTAGATTTCGCAGTAACCCATAAGTTTTTGCACCCATGGAATTTAACAGAACAAGTGCTTTATTAGCATCTGGCACTTAATTCGCCCTGCAGTACACCTCAATACGTTCCACATATGTCGCCCAATCTTCGACTTCATTGTCGAACATAGAGATACTGCCACTCTTCGGCATCCTTGGTTGTGCGTTAACTATCACCAATGGCGCCTCCCGCGCTTCCCCTTCTTCTCCGCTGGCACAAAATGGCGTCTCCCGCGCTTTCCTTCCTTCCCGCACTCGCCCGTCTTCTCCGCTGCGGCTTCGCAAAATGGCGTCTCCCGCGCTCTTCCTGCTTCTCCGCGGCTCAATGGCGTCTCCCGCGCTCTCCCTGCTTCTCCGCGGCTCAATGGCGTCTCCCCTTGCTTCGCCCCGCGGACCCTGATCAGCCCGTGATCCCTGGCTGTGCTCTGCGCGTTCTTTTGATATTTGTCGACGCCGCTCAGTCTAGAACCCGGCTGTTTCTTACCCTCTCTCTCTCCAGTTTGCAGTATTTTCCTCGACGCCACTCGGTGATCAACCCCCGGCTGCGCCCTGCTCTCTTCACCCTCTTTCTTACCCCGTCGATGCTGCCCGGCTCTCTCTCTCTCTGCCGTCGGTCGGCTCCAGCCGCCGCTGCTCGGGAAGGGTCTGCTCTGGACCTGTCGTCAGTCTCTTATTGCTCGTTGTGGCTGGGGAACCAAGCCCGGCTCTCCACAGCCTCCCCAGTGAAGTTGGATCTCTGCCTGACTGCTGGGCGGTTGCTCGCGGTCGACGCCCGTGTTCCTGGACGAGACTATTTTTTTTTTATGTTGCAGGTAGATTCACATCAACACTCGTCGCCACTTTTAGATCCGTGGTTCAGTGGATAAATAATTACATGGATGCTGTACATAAACAAATAACAGGTCTTTACTGGAGGAGGGTAATCTCTAGACTGGGGTACAGAGGCATGCGCACAGCTTATATACCGGTGTGGTCACTGCCGGTACTACAGTATACAGGAGCTGTAAAAAGTAGTTCTGACTTAAAGCACATACACTACAGAGGGAGTGGGAGTTTCGGACGGGAAACTCGGAAGTCCAGGTTTCCCTGCATGCTGTGGAGTTTTAACCCTACCGCGTGTGCCTTTTTTCTTTGCCAGGATCCCCTCCCTGAAGTCCGCCTGACTGACAGGCTTGGCTTCCAGTCGGGCGGGAAGCACTCTGGAGCAGATTGGGAGCCTGCAGCTGCTACTGGGAGCGTGGGTGGGGGTCCCACCCCTGGGAGCGTGGGTGGGGGTCCCACCCCTGACCCTGGGGGTTCCAATCCGGTCCCACCCCTGACCCTGGGGGTTCCAATCCCCGACCCTGGGGGTTCTGATCCCTGACCCTGGGTGGTCTTTGTATGGAGTGGTCTCTTGGGGGGGTTCCAATCCCAGGGCAGGAAGTAAGCTTGGGGGCTGGGAGGAAGCACTCCTGTTCTTCTTGGCTCACGAGCAGTGCTGTAAAGACACATACATACTTTCTCCCCGAAACTGTCCTCGCCTCCCTTGAGCGACCAGGTTTCCAGAGGCCTGGGAAACTTGGCTGGCCTGGGTTAAACCTGCAAAGCAGGTTAAATCCGAGGCTCCCAGCCTCATTAAAATATTTAAATTCCCAATCCGCCTCCTGGGAGCGGGTTGGCTGCTTGCCCATTGTCCTGCAACCATTAAACCTGGAAAAGGGTAGGTTGGCGTCTGGTTTGAGGCTGTAAAAATTTTAACATCTCACCCGATCCCAACCCACCCGTTTTTGGGGGTTAAAATTCACCCCAGTGTCTCTGAACTGGGTCAAAGTGGTTATATGTGAGACAGTGGCTGGTGAAGTACGAACGGTCCAGTTGATCTTTTGAAAATCTAAATGTCACTTTATTTTTTTCCTTTTTAAGATTAAAATGCAATTTTAAAATAAAAATTCAAAAGTTTTCAACGAAGCATACCCCTGGACCCCCGTAGAAATAGATTACCAAATTTCACTTTGAATATTTGGATTTTCCCCTTCAGACTTTTCCTGTATTTATGTTTTTTTCTTCCAAAACAAGTTAAGGATTGGTGGGAATACCTAAAGCTTAAATTACAAAGCCCCTGTAACTACTTGTTTTCACATTTATTCAGGACTGGTCTTGTATTGTCAGCTTTTTAGGGCCATGCCAACTAATTTTGAATCTATTGGTTAGCTTTTTTTTTGTTGGTTAGCTTTTGGGTTTTTTCTCTCGATTATAAGGTATGCCTAAATGTAAATTGTTCCTCGTATCGACTTTTTCGTTCTGTGTGTATTCGAGTATGTTTTGTCCCTGCGCGCAATCCGTCGGGGCCCTGGTTTAATTCCCGGATGTTGGGCGGGCCTGTTCTCTTTCTCGTCAGCGGCTGAGCCTCAGGTATGGAAGCTGGTCTTCCAGCAACTTAATCTCTCGCCATCCTTACTCAAAACGCTGCGAATCCCGCTCTAACCGACCTCCGCCGCGGAGTAAAGCGTTGAGCAGCTGATTTGTGTCTGTATGGAGCAGATCCCGACTGTAGAAAGTTTAGATTTGAAGCGATTTCCTTACTGACCCATTTTTTCCATTTTTCTTTTTTTTGCGTTGCAGAGCGCGGTTCATATCCCCGCCGCTGGATTCATCGCAACCATGGTAAGTCTTGGTGGGGAGGGAAGATGCTGCTTCAAATCTCTCAGATTGATTGGAACCGGGTTAAAATTCTGTTGAAAACTCGCGACTTGGGGCTCCGAGCAGGTTGATTGATCCCCCTCTTCTCAATAACGTCAGGTTTGGAGTTTAATGTTCTTCGAGGTCGGTGTCACAGCAGCAGAAAGTTGGATTTTAATCCCAAAAGTATCACTGACCTATTTCACTTCTAGTTAAGAACCGAATGAATATTAAATAAAAACTGGTTTGATATTCAACACTCGGACCTGCTTTAAATAATTCGAAAATCTTAACATTTTTTATGATCTCAATAAATGGTGGATTGTCTTTTAAGTTGGTGCATGTGTATGTTTAGTTTATGAATTTCCTGTCACTTGGCCTATGTTCTGTAACTGGTAACCCATGAAAAGTTTATATTGAGCAATTGCTTCCACTTGCTCCATATTCACTATGTGGAGTGGATTTAATGTTCCAGAAACTAATGCTGAAGTTGCCTCGAGCCCCCCGGGATCTATGTTTGCTCCCTCTTATTTCACATCTACACGCTTCCCCCCCCCCCCCCCAGCGACATCATCCAAAGACATGATGTCAGGTTGTACATATGCTGGCGACCCCCAGCTCTACCTCCCCACCATCTCTTGACTTCTCCGCTGTGTTGTCCGATAGCCAGTCATGGTTGAGCATAATTTCCTCCAGTTAAACATTGGGATGACCAAAGCTATCATCGATCTTTGCCACCGATTCCATACACCTCCCTGCCCACTGTATAGGGCTTGAACCAGACAGTTTGTATTCTTTCTGCTCTATTTGACCCTGAGCTGAGCTCCCAACCGCATATCTCTCATCACAAAGACTACCTACTTCCATCTCTAACATCACCTGTCTCTGCTCCTGCCTCAGCTCACCTGCTGTTGTGACCCTCATCCATCCTTTTGTCAGCTCCAGAATCGACTATTCCAATTCTCTCCTGGCTGGCCTTCCATCTTCCACCCTCCATAAACTTGAGGTTTAAACTTCCACCCTCCCAAACTCTTGAGCATTAGTATCCTGTCCTTTTCACCCCGTGCTTGCTGACCTACACCTGGCTTCCAGTCCACCAACGGCTCGGTTTTAAAATTCTCAACCTCCTGTTCAGATCCCTTCATGGCCTCACCCCTCCCTATCTCTCCAACCTGCAACCCTCTTGTGGACATCCAGAGCCCTTTGCCCCACCATTGGCGGCCATGCCTTCAGCTGTCTAGGCCCGAGTCTCTGAAATTCCCTCCATAAACACCATCCCTCTCATTTAAGACGCTTTAACCAAGCTTTGTCACTCGCCCTAAAAATGCCGCCTTTGGCTCAGTGTCAATTTTTGTCTGATTTTATGCTCCTGTGAAGCACCTTGGGGTGTTTTACTAAATTACAAGTGCTATATAGATGCAAATTGTTGCTTGTGGCAAGTGGCTTGCAATATGATGTCATAGACCATCTTTGTGTTTGGCAGTAATATAAAAACTAGAGATAGGTTTGCCATGTGTAATGGCCCTTTTATACAGAGCATAGTGTTGTAGTTATTGGTATTCCTTTAAACTTCGTGTCTGACCGTCCATTCACTCCAAGTTCAGTGTCTGAAGACGATGCATGCAGCCCAACACTGATACTAAATTTGGAGTGTAAATCAGATGGTCAAATCCTGAATTGACTCAAGTGGATTGTGACTCCTTCCTCCCAGGAAACCGATTGAGAACTGTTGAGGGAAATTAACTGGTTCTATACTGCTTGTAACTAACTAGTAGTGATGTTTTTTTGTGCATTGCTACAAAGCCTCTAAAATATTCACTTTACTTTTTGTATTCAAACAGCCTCGAATGATTGCAGAAATCAAAGACTTTTTGCTAACCGCAAGAAGAAAGGATGCAAAATGTAAGTGAATTGAAAGGCATTTTATAACTAGGATGAGATGCAAGACTAAATTTAAGATGGTGATAGAAAGTGCCAACATGCAATAATCTATGCTGTAAATTTAGATTCAGTAGGAATGTCAACTTTTGTTTGTTTCGAATGTTGTGCCAGACCCCAACATAATGTTGGTGACCAGTATATCATACTTGAATACAAAAGCCAAGTACTGCGGATGCTGGCAATCTAATAAAAACAAACTGCTGGGAATACTGAACGGGTCAGGCAGCATTTGTGAAGAGAGAGAAACAGTTAGTGGCCTGGATTTTGTGGTTGGTGGCGTACCTATGGAATACGCCGTTGGTGTGTGAAGAGAATGGGGACCCTCCTTTGTGAACTTTCTGTTCGTTGCTGCGTACTAGAGGACAGCGTAATGGCCTGGGGCGCTGCGTGTACGGAAGCCTACCTGGGATTACATGGGCCAGCGCTCCAGTCAGGAAACTGAAGCAACGTGTATTTGGAAAATTGATCTTTATAGAATCATAAAATGGTTACAGTACGGAAGAAGCCATTCAGCCCATCGAGCCCGTGCCGACTCGCAGCTAGCCCCACACCCCTGCCCTTTCCCCATACCCCTGCAAAAAAAAAAAAAAAAAAAATTCCATCAGATACTTATCCAAATCCTTTTTGAAAGATAAGATTGAGTCTGCCTCTACCACCCTTTCAGGCAGTGCATTCCATATCTTAGCCACTTGCTGCGTAAAAAATGTTTTTTCTTGTGTCGCCTTTGGTTCTTCTGCCAATCACCTTAAATCTGTGTCCTTTTTGAAGCCCAGGATCCCGTAAGCCTTTTTAAAAGCTTTCTCAACCTGCCCTGCCACCGTCAACAATTTGTGCGCATATGCCCCCAGGTGTCTGTTCTTGCACCCCTTTAGGATTGTACCATTTAGTTTATATGTCGTATCATTCTTTCTGCCAAGATGTATCACTTCACACTTTTCTGCATTAAATTTTATCTGCCATGTGTCCACCCATTTCACCAGCCTGTTTGTCTTCCTGTAGTCTATCACTCTCCTCGCTGTTCACTATACTTCCAAGTTTTGTGTCATCTGCAAATTTTGAAATTGTGCCCTGCACACCCACGTCCAAGTCATTAATATATAATCAAGAAAAGCAATGGTCCTAGAACCGACCCCTGGGGAACACCACTGTATACCTTCGTTGAACAACCGTTTACCACTATTCTCTCCTGTCACTTAGTCAATTCTGTATCCATGCTGCCACTGTCCCTTTTATTCAATGGGCTTCAACTTTGCTGGCGAGCCTATTATGTGGCACTTTGTCGAACGCCTTTTGTAAATCCAAGTACATTACGTCAACTGCATTACCCTAATCAACCCTTTGTTACCTCATTGGAAAAACTGATCAAGTTGGTTAAACACAATTTGCCTTTAACAAATCTGTGCTGGCTTTCCTTAATTAATCCACACCTATCCAAGTGACAATTTTTGTCCCTGATTACTGTTTCTAAAAGCTTCCCCACTACTGAGGTTAAACTGACAGGCCTGTAGTTGCTGGGTTTATCTTTACACCCTTTTTTGAACAATAGCATAACCTTTGCAATTCTCCAGTCCTCTGGCACCACTCCCCTATCTGTGGAGGATTAGAATATTATGGCCTCTACCACTGATTTCTGCCCTCAATTCCCTCAGCATCCTAGGATGCATCCCATCCACTCTTGGTGACTTATCTACTTTCCAGCCAGCCTTTCTAATACCTCCTCTTTTTATCAATTTTTATCCCATCCAGTATCTCCACTGCCTCCTCCTTCACTATGTCTATGGCAGCATCTTCTTCCTTGGCGAAGACAGATGCAAAGTACTCATTTAGTACCTCAGCCATACCCTCTGCCTCCATGCGTAGGTCTCCTTTTTGGTCCCTAATTGGCCCCACCCCTTCTCTTACTACCCATTTACTATTTGTGGTAAACCACTGTTATTGTTCACTACTTGTTGTTGCACACTGTTGTATCTATGCATGCCTCAGCTGGCTCCGCCCCTGGCTCCACCCACATGCCCAGGTATAAAGGTGACTGCTCTGCAGCCCCCTGCCTTCTTGGAAACCAGTCAACCACGAGAGGCATGCTCTGTTCTTTGTTAATAAAAGCCTTTTAGTTACTCTCCTAACTCTCCGTCTTTTATGAGTTTGTGGAATTTGCTGCCCCAGAAAGCTGTGGAAGCTACATCATTAAATAAATTTAAAACAGAAATAGATAGTTTCCTAGAAGTAAAGGGAATTAAGGGTTACGGGGAGCGGGCAGGAAATTGGACATGAGTCTAGGTTCGGAATGGTCATGGCCCTGTGGGTAGTGGAGCGGGCCCAGGGGCCGTGTAGCCTTGTTCTAATTCTGTTAGATTTCAGGAGATGGTTTTATTCCTGTTCCTGGCTGGGGTGGAGATCTCCTTTACAGAAGGTAAGTACTGTAGAAAATATAGGGACAGAGTGATCTCCTGGAAGAATTTCGATCGCTTAGATGGGTCGGAGAGGAATTTCCCAGATTTTTTTCTCCCAAATTGGCCATTGGGTCTTTATCTGGTTTTTCACCTCTCCCGGGAGATCACATGGGTTCGGGTGGATGCAGAGTGATAGAAGATTTGAGGTTAGGATCAGATCAGCCATGATCTTATTGAATGGTGGAGCAGGCTCGAGGGGCCGATTGGCCTACTCCTGCTCCTATTTCTTATGTTCTTATGTTGAGTAATTGATAGTGCATCAATTTTATTAACAAAGGCAAAATGTCGGCACCAAACGCAGAGCAGCAGGTGCTGCTGCAAATGACGGCATCAAACGCTGAGCAGCAGGCGCTGCTGCAAATGACGGCACCAAACGCTGAGCAGCAGGCGCTGCTGCATGCCCTCAGACCAACATGCCTGGACCTAGACCCTCGAGGCGGGTTCGTCTACCAAGTTTGCACAATGGCTGCGTTGCTTCGAAGCTTACCTGGAAGCCTCAGCCGTGACACTAGATGGAAACAAACTAAAACTCCTGGCCTCCAAGGTGGGCCACCAAGTCTACACGCTCATCCAGGACGCGACCACCTACGCGGCGGCTATCGATCTGCTAAAAGGACAATACACACGCCCGGTAAATACGGTTTATGCCAGACACCACCTGAGATCCCGCAAACAGCAGTCCGGGGAATTGGTGGAGGCATTCCTACGGGCACTACAGATGCTCGGCCGAGCCTGCGATTGTAAAGAGGTATCGGCCGCGACACACACGGAGGGACTTATCTGAGATGCTTTTGTTGCGGGCCTCCAGTCCGACTACTCCCGGCAGAGACTGCTGGAGAAGGGCGAAATCGACCTGAAGAAGGCAGTGTCCCTCGCGCTCTCGCTAGACGCGGCCCACCGGAATATGGACGCATTCTCCCCTAACCGCTCCGCACCGTGGACGCCGCAACCTTGAGTCATGGGACCGCCACCCCCGGCACCAACTGCTGCAGCGATGTCCAAGGGCCCGAAATGTTACTTTTGTGGCCAGGCAAAACACCCCAGAGCACGCTGCCCGGCGAAACGCTACCTGCTCTGGCTGCGGGAAGAAAGGCCACTACGTCGGCGCGTGCAAAGGTAAAACCGCTAACGCCAGCAGCGCCGCGTGTGAACCGTGGGGGCAGCCATCTTGGACACCTCCAGCCGCGTGGGGATCGGGATCATGGGCGTAGCCATTTTGTTCGCCATCTTGGATGCCTCCAACTCCAATCGCGGGTGACCCGGACTCGACCACCGCCTCGTCTGACGACCACAGCGACTCGCTCGACCATACGCTGGCCTCCGTGACGCTGGACCAATCTCTCCCTCACCAACTGTCCAGGTCCATGATGGACATTACGGTAAACGGCCGCGCCACTACCTGCCTTTTCGATAGCGGGAGCACGGAGAGCTTTATCCACCCCGACACGGTGCGCAATTACTCTCTCCCAGTCCTGCCATTGGATCTCTATGGCTTCCAAATCCCATTCAGCAGACGTCGGTGGCTACTGTGTAGTGACCCTTTCAGTAAGGGGCACAGAATACAAAAATTTTAAACTTCTTGTCCTGCCCCATCTCTGCGCTGCCGTTCTACTGGGGTTGGATTTTCAGTGCCACCATAAAAGTGTCACATTAGCGTACGGCGGACACCTCCCCCCCCCCCCCCCCCCCCCCACTCAGTCTGCAGCCAGCAGCTTTTAAATCGCCTGCCGCGCACCATTTGCAGCCTCTCCACGCTTAGTCTCCCCCCCGCCCCCCCCCCCCCCCCCCCCCCTTCGCTAACCTCACCCGCGACTGTAAGCCCATCGCTACCAAAAGCAGGCGGTACAGTGCCGGGGATAGGAGCTTCATTAAATCCGAAGTAGCAAGACTCCTGAAGGAAGGGATTATTGAAGGTAGCACTAGCCCATGGCGAGCACAAGTGGTGGTAGTGAAGACTGGCGAAAAACAGCACCTAGTTATTGACTACAGCCAGACGATCAATCGCTACACCCAGTTAGATGCATACCCACTCCCCCGCATATCTGACATGGTCAATCAGATAGCACAATACCGGGTGTTCTCGACGATTGATCTGAAGTTGGCATACCACCAGCTCCCCATCAGGGCTGAGGACCGCCAGTACACAGCTTTTGAAGCTGACGGTCGTCTCTACCACTTCCTCCGAGTCCCCTTCGGCGTCACCAATGCGGTTTCGGTCTTCCAAAGGGAGATGGACCGAATGGTTGACCAGAACGCGCTGCAGGCCACCTTCCCCTATCTAGACAACGTCACCATCTGCGGCCACGACCAGCAGGACCATGACGTTAACCTAGAGAAATTCCTCCGTACGGCCCAGCGGCTGAATCTAACCTACAACAAGGACAAATGTATGTTTCGCACCACGCGCCTCGCCGTTCTTGGCTGCGTAGTGGAGAACGGAGTCATCGGCCCCGACCCCGACAGAATGCGCCCCCTTATGGAGCTCCCCCTCCCCCACTGCCAAAAAGCACTGAAGAGATGCCTAGGGTTTTTCTCTTGCTATGCTCAGTGGGTGCCCAACTATGCGGACAAAGCCAGACCCTTCAAGTCCACCTCCTTCCCCCTGACAGCAGAGGCATGTGCAGCCTTCACTCTCATAAAAAGAGATATTGCGAAGGCCACAATGCACGCAGTGGATGAGTCCATCCCTTTCCAAGTGGAGAGCGACGCATCCGACTTCGCCCTAGCTGCAACCCTTAACCAGGCGGGGAGACCCGTGGCCTTTTTCTCAAGGACCCTCCAGGGCCCCGAGATTCGACACTCCTCTGTCGAAAAGGAGGCCCAGGCCATTGTGGAAGCGGTGCGACATTGGAGGCATTACCTGGCCGGAAAACGATTTACCCTGCTCACTGACCAGCGTTCAGTAGCTTTTATGTTTAACAATAAGCAGAGGGGCAAAATCAAGAACGACAAGATCTTGAGGTGGCAAATTGAACTCTCCACCTACAATTACGATATCTTGTACCGGCCCGGGAAACTCAATGAGCCCCCAGATGCCCTATCACATGGTACATGCGCCAACGTGCAGGTTGATAGACTGCAGACCCTCCACAATGACCTCTGCCACCCGGGGGTCACCAGGTTCTTCCATTTCATCAAATCCTGTAACCTGCCCTACTCCATCGAGGAGGTCAGGACCATGACCAGGAACTGCCAAATCTGTGCCGAGTGCAAACCGCATTTTTTATAGGCCAGACAGAGCAAGCCTGATCAAGGCCACTTGCCCCTTCGAGCGCCTGAGCGTCGATTTTAAAGGGCCCCTGACCGCAACGTGTACTTCCTCAACATAATTGATGAGTACTCCCGTTTCCCGTTTGCCATCCCTTGCCCAGACCTGACCAGTACCACGGTCATTAAAGGTCTGAATGACCTTTTCGCCTTGTTCGACTTCCCTAGCTATATCCATAGCGACCGGGGCTCATCCTTTATGAGCGACGAACTCCGTCAGTACCTGCTCACGAGAGGTATTGCTACAAGCAGAACCACCAGCTACAACCCCCGGGGGAACGGCCAGGTGGAAAGAGAGAATGCGACGGTTTGGAAGGCAGTCTTCTTAAACTTAAAATCTAAGGGCCTGCCGACCTCTCGCTGGCAGGAGGTCCTCCCTGCGGCGCTCCACTCCATTCGGTCACTGCTTTGTACGGCCACCAATGCCACCCCCCATGAAAAAATGTTCACTTTCCCCAGGAAGTCCACATCGGGGACCTCGCTACCGACATGGCTGACGTCTCCAGGACCCGTCCTACTGCGGAAGCACGTGAGGTCCCATAAAACGGACCCCCTGGTCGAGATGGTGAGCCTCCTCCACGCCAACCCCCAGTATGCTTACGTGGCGTACCCGGACGGGCGGGAGGACACAGTCTCCATACGAGACCTCGCACCTTCGGGTGCCCCTGAAACACTACCATTGCCATCCACCACTACCCACAACCCAACCCCTGTAGACGGCATGCCGCAGCCCCAGGACCCGTCATTGACCACCCAACCACTCAATGAGACGCCAGATTCAACGTTGGATGCTGCACCATCGCCGCCGCCACCACGACGATCAGGACGGCATACAAGGCCACCTGATAGATTTACTTACACGAACCTTTAGTACACTTCACCCTGCTGGACTCCATTTTAAACGAGGAGTGAATGTGGTAAACCACTGTTGTTGTTATTCACCGTTGTTGTTGCACACTGTTGTATCTATGCATGCCTCAGCTGGCTCCACCCACATGCCCAGGTATAAAGGTGACTGCTCTGCAGCCCCCTGCCTTCTTGGAAACCAGTCAACCACGAGAGGCATGCTCTGTTCTTTGTTAATAAAAGCCTTTTAGTTACTCTCCTAACTCTCCGTCTTTTGAGTAATTGATAGCGCATCACTATTTATATATATTTCTATTGAAGACTTTTGGATTACCTTTGAAGCTTTCTCAGAGAATTCAAGGAAATAAAAACAGGAAAATAAATAAATCCAAGGAAAAGAGGAGGCAGATTCGAGCAGTTTAATGGCACTTGGGAGAATCGGGGTGAAATTCGGTTACATTAATGTCTGCTACATTCCCATTTCTTTTAAAGACACACAAATTTAACAACATCCATTAAGTTATTAGATGATTCTGTGTGTATGCCTGTCAATTTGTGGTAATCGACATTTTCTCTGGGTGCGGTCCCAAATGAAACAGGTTCTGCGACTTTGTTCCTGGATGTCATCTAATTGGTTTGCGGGGGGGGGGGGGTGAAAAGCATTGAAAAAAATTCCAATACAGTAATAAAGCATCAGATGAAGATTCTGATAGCCCCTTACGTTGTGGAAACGGCCCCTGTGCATGTTTCCACCAGTCGTAAAATGTTCGTGTGTAATTGCTGGGCAGTTAGCCCAACTCTGCCAGCAATTCCGTTTTCAATGTCGGTGTGGATAATCTGTCCAGTTGGAACTTGGCAGATCGCAAGTTTGGGATTTGGTGCATATGGAAATCCCAAACTTGCTGTCTATTTCAAAGGTGGTCTGACTGTACTGAGTATTCTGGCTGTGTTTCAGATTGATTGACCTTTCATCAGAACTGGAAAAAGTTAGAGATGTAACAGTTTTTAAGCAAGTACAGGGGCTGGGAAAGTCCTAACCACTACTCCCATTTTTTTGGACAGCAGGTGCTGATCGTGGTTCTGCTGTTGGCATTTACAGCTTCTCTAGACCCATCTTTTTGTTTCTTTCTTTGTCCCATTGCTAGCTAGCTCCTTTTGCCTTGCACCATCATCCCTTTTGTCATTGAAGCACTCCTGCCTATCACAGACCTTCCCTTGTCTCGCCCCACCCCTTTCCCAGCCCCTGTACTTACTAACTGTTACGTCTCTTTTTTTGCAGTTCTGATGACAGGTCATTTGAGGTTTGGGCTTAAGGTGCGGAGTAGAAGTTCTTTGCTGCTGATTTGGCAGTTACTCCAATCCTTAACATCCTGAGTGCAAAATGAAAGCAACATTGTTGGAGGGGAAATTCATAATTCCGCTAGTGGCTCTTGGGTCGAATCTTGCAACCTGGATGTTCATACCGGATGCCTAAAATCTGCGCTATGCCGGGAAGGGGGTCAGTAATGACCGTGGAGATAGGTGTGAATGACCACAGGATTTGGATTTGTCCGTTGAGGCATGCCTACCTTTGGTATTCTAGAGTGCAGATGTGGTTTCCATCCAAAATAAAGGCATTCTGTAAAGATCTGGAAGTACTGAGGAAGCATCTTGTGCCATGTGTGTTGACTGTGTGGGAGTTCGGAGAGGCAGGTTGTGGGGACACCCATTGCTTTAGTTTTTTTTTTTAAATAAGGTTTTTATCCTCGTGACTTGTGTAGCTTTGACCAAGCAACTGGAGGCTATTGCCAAGCAATGTACCCTGTAATTTCTTTTGGTGCATGGGCTCTTTAACTGGCTGCACGACCCATTCAATTTTTTTGCGCTTGCGTGGTTATTCCCATTTGAAAAGCCGGTGCGTGGCCCCACAGCTTAGTGGGAACGTTGTTGCCAAGTCTTGAATTTTATCTTTTTATCCAGGATTTGTACACTTGCTATGCACTCTAGTAAGGGTAAATGGGGAAACAGTCACACACTCTCTTATAAGAGGAGGGTGGTGTGATTTTTTTTTATTGCCTTCATTAATTGTGTGGAATGGTCTTGCTCTTGCAGGCATTTATTTTGAAGGAATTTGTTTTTCCACAGATGGGCTAATCAATAGATTATGCTGCTGGTATTTTGGCTCTGTGCAGCTCAAAGGGGGACTTTGAAGTTATTGGTTGGCGCATAAAAGGGCCATCTGTCCATTATTAATTCTTGATATTTAATGTCAGCTTTTGCCTGGTTTCAATTCTTTGTGATTTTGGGAATGAGTGCGCTGTTCTTCATTGCAAGTTAAGCTTGTCTTGTAGGAGGTGGATTTGTCTCAAAAAGGAAGGGGGGGGTACATGGAGGGAAGGTTACAGGACACGCATAACTGCTGCTCAGTAACCTGGAGAGAGAGGGACTCTGCCTCTTGGCAGACATGTTTCTTTGCCAGAGCCTTTTACGTGGGGAGTTGGGAATGGTAAATTGGAACTGGCAGACTCTTGCAATCTGATAGCAGTCCGCCAGGCCTGAAATAGTGAGTGCACTTAATGGACCAGTCAGCGTAGCTCATTGATCGGGATAAACCTGTTGTCGTGTCGCTACACTTTCCCTCGCCGCTCTGGCTCGAGAGTTGAAGTCCCTCTGATCTTTAGCTCTGCATGGCTCTGGTTGTAGAGGGCATTCTCGGAGATGCTCCATTGTTTGAGATGCCTCTCCACAGTCACTCGGTAGTATCAGTTTGGCTGTATCTCCACTTCTGCATGAGGGCTCTGCAGTGGCTGATGCCAGTCCTGAGGTGATTGAGACACAGCCAAGTAGGCCAAGCCTCACTGGCTCCTGTTGGAAGAGATTCCTCTGAATCAAAAGATAGCTTCTGTGGTTTTGTCTGCAGATCCTTTGAACAAGCATCTAATCTACAGCTGTGGGAATTGCATTCCAAGCGTGTAAGAAACTGCTCCTGGATTTGAGCCTCATAGTTGCTGGCTCTTGTTGGAAAAAGTGGATGACAGGGATCACTTGTCTGCTTTGACCTTTCCACTCTTGATGAAACTTGCCGCCTTGTGAAGGTGGGGCAATACCAGCAAGCAGGTAAAGATCATCTTTAGGGATAATCCTGTCACTGAAGGTCAGGATTTCCAGTTGGCTCCAGATCAACTTGCAAGCCAACACTTTGAAAACGTTGGGTGGAGAAGCAGTAGGAAGTTGTCTCTACAAATAATTCATGGGGCCACGTGAAGCCATGGTACCTATATTTTGTAAACCAGCTAATAGTGAAAGGGAATGAAGACCAGAGTTTCTGTGTAACTGAACCAATGTAGATGTTCCAGGAAATAAATTGAGTAAATGTAATTCTGTCCAGTTATGAATACATGAACTGCCAGGGAAGCAGGTCAACCCATCTAACTGAGTGGTCTGCACATGATTCTGAATCACCTGGATCTGTTTTTTCTGGATATCCTTGATGTGAAGGCAGATACAGAAGTTAATTTTGGTTACTTGCTTGCTGTGATGCAGCATTGGCCAACTTGAATATGTTTGTGTCCTGGCCTTGGAAAGGATGAGATTTGAATTCACTTTCCTCGGCATCGACGACTCGGGAGTTGTCAGTCATCTGTCTGGAAATGATGTTGTAAGAAGCCTGGATTGTCTGGGTATGTGATTTGGGATGTTTGAGGATTTGTTCTTGCCTGCTATGTTAAGATAATTTGTCTTTGTTTTATGTAGCTGTGAAAATTAAGAAGAACAAGGACAATGTAAAATTCAAGGTACGGTGCAGCAAGTACCTATACACACTAGTCATCACAGACAAAGAAAAGGCTGAAAAACTCAAACAGTCCCTGCCTCCAGGTAAGAAATTTACAGAATGTGCGGATTAGCTGACCAGAACTGGGGAGGGGTCACCATTATTGCCCTGGAGCAAAATTGTGCATTACGAATGACAATATTTCAGCAGTTAGAGCTGAAAGAGTCTGTGCTGTGCCACAGATAAATGGGCTGTGGGTTTAAACCAGTGACCCATGCAAGGTTAGAAATATTTTGCAGGAGTGGGAGAACATATTTCTGTTTGGCAGTATAAAATTGACGCCTTGTTGAGATACGGTTTTATTTAATGGATTGGACAACATTGGTTGAGTGAATGAGTGGGAGCTAACTGCACAAGTCCCACAGGTAACGCTTGGCGTACAGAATAGTCCTCATCCAGATCAATTGGCATATGCATGGCCGGCCAATGGTGGGAAAGCAGTGACCACTTTTTTGTTATTTTAATTTTGGTGCCAGTTGTCAATCTGAAGATCCCTTTTTACTTATGGAGTCCAAACCACTGATTTGAGACCCTGACCTGACTTTTGTATCCTGTCAATTTGGAGCTGGTCAGGCTGTGCGACTCAGTGGGTTTAAACTCTTCTCTTGAGTAAGAAGGTTGTGGGTCTCAAGTCCCACTCCAGAACTTGAGCACAAAATCTTTCGGCTGAGACGTTAAACCGAGGCCCCGTCTGCCCCCTCGGGTAGATGTAAAAAAAAATCATGGCACTATTTGAAGAAGAGCAAGAGAGTTTGCCCCAGTGTCCTAGCCAATATTTATCCCTCAATGTCACTTAATGACCAGATAATCTCTTTTTTTATCACATTGCTGTTTGTGGGAGATTGCTGTGTGCAAATTGGCTGCTGCATTTCCTATTTTACAACAGTGAGTACAGTGACTACACTTAAAGCACTTAATTGGCTGTAAAGCACTTTGGGATGTCCTGAGGTTGTGAAAGGCACTGTGTAAATGTAAGTCTTTCTGGTGACCATAGCTGAGTTTTAGATTAAAAATAGTCAAGTTTCTACCCCCCAAAAAAAAAGTATTTCTTTCTTTTAACATTTTTTAAAGAACACATTAATGGGTGCCTGTGTGTTTATTTGTATAATGTTCTGATTCTTTATTGTCTCTACATTCTCCTAACCTTGGATTTTGTTTTTGTTTTTCCAGGTCTGGCTGTGAAAGAGCTGAAGTGAGGAGCTGAAATCTCTACATGTTCTGATTTTATTGAAATTAAAAAAAGTACAAAAGTTGCTTTTGTGGTATTTGATATTTCTACACATCCACACAGCAGATTATTTGCTAAAAGAACTTGCATTGAAATAGTGCCTTTCATGACCCCCCAGGATGTCCCAAAGTGTGTCAGTCAATCTAGTACTGTACTAAGTGTAGTCACTGTTGTAATGTAATGCAGAGAAATATCGCAACCAATTTGTGCACAGCAAAGTCCCACAGACAGCAATGAGAAATGACTGGTTATTTTGGGTGAGATTAAAAAAAATACTAGCCAGGACAGCTGGAGAACACTCATGCTCTTCAAGTAGGATCCTGGTATCTTTTAAGAATAGGGCAGATAGGTCCACGGTTTAACATGAGCATTTCTGACAGTGCAGCACGCCCTCAGTATTGCACTGAAGTACCAGCCTAGATTGTGTTCAATTGTCTGGAAATAGCTGGCATAAACATTTGAAGTGGTTACGAATTGATAATCTAGACCGACTATAACAAATTTAGTTCATCCTGATCTATGGAATTTTGGGTATAATTTGCTCTCAGTCTCTAGTTAGGTGATGGAAAGACCCTGTCTGATGGTAATTAGCTGGAATTTTGTTCTCGGTTGATGGGTATGGTGTGTTCCTGTGTTGGGAAGGAGGGGGTGAATGGGCAGAAGGCTATTTGCTTTTTCTTCCATTTGCTGTTTAAACAGTTTACCTGCTTCCAAGATTCTACCAATATTGGAGAGGCAAGGATTAATCCGGGATAGTCAGCATAGCTTTGTCAAGGGAAGATCATGTCTGACCAATTTGATTGAATTTTTCGAGGGGGTGACTAGGTGTGTGGATGAGGGTAGTGCAGTTAATGTGGTATACATGGATTTTAGTAAGGCTTTCGATAAAGTCCCGCAAGAAGGTAAGAGCCCATGGGATCCAGGGTGCCTTGGCACATTGGATCCAAAACTGGCTTAGTGGCAGAAGGCAGAGGGTGATGGTCGAAGGTTTTTGTGACTGGAAGCCTGTGTCCAGTGGGGTACCGCAGGGATCGGTGCTGGGTCCCTTGCTGTTTGTGGTCTACATTAATGATTTGGATGTGAATGTAAAAGGTCTGATCAGTAAGTTTGTAGATGACACGAAAATTGGTGGGGTGGTAAATAGTGAGGAGGGTAGCCTCAGTCTGCAGGACGATATAGATGGGTTGGTCAGATGGGCAGAACAGTGGCAAATGGAATTTAACCCTGAAAAGTGTGAGGTGATGCATTTTGGAGGGACTAACAAGGCAAGGGAATACACAATGAATGGTAAGACCATAGGAAAGACAGGATCAGAGGGACCTTGGTGTGCATGTACATAGATCCTTGAAGGTAGCAGAACTGGTGGATAAGGTGGTTAAAAGGGCATATGGGATACTTGCCTTCATTAGCCAAGGCATAGAATATAAGGGCAGGGAGGTTATGATGGAGCTGTACAAAACGCTGGTTAGGCCACAGCTGGAATACTGTGTGCAGTTCTGGTCGCCACACTATAGGAAGGATGTGATTGCTTTGGAGAGGGTGCAGAGGAGATTTACCAGGATGTTACCTGGGCTGGAGCGCTTCAGCTATGAAGAGAGACGACAGGCTGGGGTTGTTTTCCTTGGAGCAGAGAAGGCTGAGGGGGGACCTGATTGAGGTATACAAAATTATGAGGGGCATAGATAGGGTAGATAGAAAGGAACTTTTTCCCTTAGTAGAGGGGTCAATAACAAGGGGGCATAGATTCAAGGTGAGGGGCAGGAGGTTTAGAGGGGATTTGAGGAAGAACTTTTTCACCCAGAGGGTGGTTGGAATCTGGAACTCACTGCCTGAAAGGGTGGTAGAGGCAGGAACCCTCACAATATTCAAAAAGCATTTGGATGAGCACTTGAAATGCCATAGCATACAAGGCTACGGACCAAATGCTGGAAAATGGGATTAGATTAGACTAGACGGGGCTTGATTGCCGGCGCAGACGCGATGGGCCGAAGGGCCTCTTTCTGTGCTGTATGACTTAATTGGTACAGCGCAAGGAGGTGCAATAGAAAGAGAAATTGTGCATTTTTTGTTACAAGATGCAGATCCTTTAGACTTAAAACAGCTCATTGATTCTAAACTTGTTTACACTCTTACCCTTTCCGATTGTGTCTTAAATATGGTGACCAAAACCAATTCTAAAGAATGGTGTTTTAGTCTGGAGTTTTATTGGAAGTAAGCAATTTAAGAATTATAAAATCTGAAACCAGGCTGGCAATTCACAGGAGGCCAGTCTATATCTTACTGACATTCTGTACATTGCCAGCATTTTTGTTCTTTTATTAAATAGAGCTGGTACTTTGTCAATATTCTATATGTTTCAATTGCTCTGACCTTGCTTAGAGTATAAAATCTTTGCTACTCTGCAATTAGTTATATATTCCTATAGTGTGTGCAGTTTGCTATTTTAGTATACATTTGCATTGTATGACTATGGAGACCCCTTTTCTCTCTATTATACATTATCAAACAATTTAAATATGCTTGCAAATTCTGGTTGTACTACTTGCACATCACATTTGTAAGTCTTTAGGGGGAGGAGAACTTGATTGCTGTCCAATTAGTACATTGTCATTGTTGACCGGTTTCCTATTTGATCAATTAATCCAATTTACAGTTTCCTGCTAAATTGCCACCTTTCACTTTAGGTGCCAGTCTGTTGTAGGAGACCTTAATCACAGAAACCCCACAGTGCAGATAGAGGCCATTTCGGCCCATTGAGCCTGCACCGACACATATCCCACCCGATCCCCGTAACCCCTACACCAACACATATCCCACCCTATCCCCGTAACCCCACGTATTTAATCCCCCTAACACTAAGGGTCAATTTATCATAGCCAATCAACCTAACCTGCACATCTTTGGACTGTGGGAGGAAACCCACGCAAACACGGGGAGAATGTGCAAACTCCACACAGACAGTCACCCGAGGCCGGATTCGAACCCGGGTCCCTGGCGCTGTGAGGCAACAGTGCTAACCACTATTTAATAACTGGTACTTTGAGAAATCAACATTTTTGAGAAATGTTCAAATAAGACATTTGTTGGTCGTCTTCATTGTTTTGTGAAGTAAGTGACGAAGCAGCACCAATTCAGAATTATCACTAAAAATGAGAAGGCATAGGGAAATTTCTTTAGAACATTAAATAGGAGCAGGAGTAGGCCATTTGGCCCATCGAGCCTGCTCTGCCATTCTGTAAGATCATGGCTGATCTACCTCATCTCCACTTTCCTGCACTATTCCCATATCCGTTGATTCCCTTAATATCCAAAAATCTATCGATTTCTGTCTTGAGTATACTCAACGACTGAACCTCCACAGCCCTCTGGGGTAGAGAATTCCAAAGATTCACCACCCTCTGAGTGAAGAAATGTCTCCTCATTTCAGTCCTAAATGGCTGACCCCTTATTCTAGACTCCCCAGCCAGGGGAAACATCCTCCCTGCATCTACCCTGTCGAGCCCTGTAAGAATTTTGTATGTTTCAATGAGATCACCCCTCATTCTTCTAAACTCTGGAGAATATAGGCCTAGTCTAGACAATTCCCCCCCCCCCCCCCCCCCCCCCTCTATGGCAAGTATATCCTTCCTTTGGTAAGGAGACCAAAACTGTACACAATACTCCAGGTGTGGTCTCACTAGGGCCCTATATAATTGCAGTAAGACATCTTTACTCTTGCATTCAAATCTTCTTGTAATAAAGGCCAACATACCATTTGCTTTCCTAATTGCTTGCTGTACCTGCATGTTAACTTTCAGTGATTCGTGTACAAGGACACCCGGGTCCCTCTGAACACCAACATTTCCCAATCTCTCTCCATTTTAAAAAATACTCTGCTTTTCTATTTTTCCTACCAAAGTGGATAACTTCACATTTCTCCATACTATATTCCATTTGCCATGTTCTTGCCCACTCACTTGGCTTGTCTACACCTCCATCCCCCACCCGGATGGCCTGAGGGCGCTCCGCTTCTTCCTTGAACAGAGGCCGACCAGTCCCCATCCACCACCACCACCACCCTCCTCCGCCTGCCTGAACTTGTTCTCACATTGAACAACTTCTCCTTTAACTCCACTCATTTCCTCCAAATCAAAGGTGTTGCCATGGGTCCTAGCTATGCCTGCCTTTTCGTGGGCTATGTGGAACAATCTTTGTTCCAGTCTTCCTCGGGTCCCCTCCCTCACCTCTTTCCGATACATTGATGACTGTATCGGTGCCGTTGCCTGCTCTCGTCCCGAACTTGACAATTTCATTCACTTTACCTCCAATTTCCACCCTGCCCATGGTCCATCTCTGACTCTTCCCTTTCCTTCCTCGACTTCTCCGTCTCCATCTCTGGGGATAGGTTATCGACCAATATTCACTACAAGCCCACTGACTCCCACAGCTACCTGGACTACACTTCCTCCCACCCTGCTTCCTGTAAGGACTCTATTCCTTTCTCCGTCTCCGCCGTATCTGCTCCGACGATGCCACCTTCCACACCAGTGCTTCAGACATATCTTCCTTTTTCCGCAACCGAGGATTCCCCTCTGCCGTGATTGACACTGCCCTCGACCGTGTCAGTTCTATCTCCCGCACTTCTGCCCTCACCCCTGCCCCTCCCTCCTGGAACCACATTAGGGTTCCCCTTGTCCTCACCTTTCACCCCACCAGCCTCCACATTCAACGGATCATCCTCCGGCATTTCCACTACCTCCAAAGTGATCCCACCACCAAACGTATCTTCCCTTCTCCTCCCCTCCCCTTTCAGCATTCCGCAGGGACCGCTCCCTCCGAGACACCCTAGTTCACTCCTCTATCACCCCAAACAGCCCTTCCCCTTCGCCTGGCACCTTCCCGTGCAAGCGGAGGAGATGTAACACCTGCCCCTATACCTCCCCGCTTCCCACTGTCCAGGGCCCCAAACACCCCTTCCAGGTGAAACAGTGATTTACTTGTACTTCTCACAATCTAGTATACTGTATTCGCTGCTCACGATGTGGTCTCCTCTACATTGGGGAGACCAAACACAGATTGGGTGACCGCTTTGCGGAACACCTCCGTTCAGTCCGTAAGGGTGACCCCGAGCTTCCGGTCGCCTGTCATTTTAATTCAACGCTCCATTCCCACTCGGACCTCACCGTCCTTGGCCTCTTGTATTGTTCCACGGAAGCTCAACGTAAATTTGAGGAACAGCACCTCATCTTCCGATTAGGCACTCTGCAGCCTTCTGGACTCAATATCGAGTTCAACAATTTCAGATCATAACCTCGGCCCCTATTTCATTTTTCTTGTAATTTTTCCACTCCTTCCACCCCCCCCCCACCTTTCCTTTTGTTTCCTCACACCTGGCAGCTATCCCTTGCCCTGCCAGTACACTTTACACCCAATCTCAGCCTATTACCATCTCGTCTAGCTTCTAACACCTTTTATTGTCTCTTTTTTACTTCTTTTGTTTCTTTTATTCTCTTGTCCGATCGCAGCCCTGCCTCCGATCTATCTTTTCTTTCCAGTTTTGAAGAAGGGTTCGACCCGAAACGTCAACTCAAATTTCTGTCCACGGATGTTGCCTGACCTGAGTTTTTCCAGCATTTTGTGTTGTTATTTCTCCCTGAAGCTTCCTTGCATCCTCCTCACAACTTACATTCCCACCCAGCTTTGTATCATCAGCAAACTTGGATATATTGCATTTGGTCCCCTCAACCAAATCATAGATGTAGATTGTGAATAGCTGAGGCCCAAGCACTGATCCTTGCGGTACACCACTAGTTATAGCCTGCCAACCTGAAAATGACAGTTTATTCTTGCTCTGTTTTCTGTCTGTTAACCAATCCTCAATCCGTGCTAGTATATTACCCCCAATCCCATGAGCCCCTTTAAGGGTACTGAAATTAAATATCTACATGTAACACAAAGCACTACAAGTAGTGTCGGCAAAAAGCAGCAACTTCTTTCCAAATTCCCAAATAAAGCATTCTGTTCCAAGTCCACTCCGTATTCCAACTCTGTCCTTTAAGGCTTGTTAAGCATGGAATGCTTTGCCACAAGGATTGGTTGAGACAGACCATTTATAATGGAAAATTGGATAAATATTTCACAAAGATGAAGCAGCTATCTGACAATGTGGAAAATTGTCCCATCAGTCTAATTTCAATCATCAGCAAAGTGATGGAAGGTGTCATTGATAGTGCTATCAAGCGGCAATGACTAACCAATAATCTGCTCACTGTTGCCCAGTTTGGGTTCTGCCAGGACCACTTGGCTCCAGGCCTCATTACAGTCTTGGTCCAAACGGACAAAAGAGCTGAATTCCAGAGGTGAGGTGCAAGTAACTGCCCTTGACATCAAGGCAGCATTTGACCGAGTGTGGCATCAAGGAGCCCTAGTAAAACTGAAGTCAATGGGATTTGGCGGGGGGGGGACTCTCCACTGGCTGAAGTCATACCTAGCATAAAGGAAGATGGTTGTGGTAGTTGAAGGTCAATCATCTCAGCCCCAGGACATCGCTGTAGGAGTTCCTCAGGGCAGTATTTTAGGCCTAACCATCTTCAGCTGCTTCATCGATGACCTTCCCTCCATCATAAGGGCAGAAGTGGGGATGTTTGTTGATGACTGCACAGTGTTCAGTGCCATACGCAGCTCCTCAGATAATGAAGCAGTCCATGACCGCATGCAGCAAGACCAGGACGACGTTCAGGCTTGGGCTGATAAGTGGCAGGTAACATTCGCGCCACACAAGTGCCAGGCAATGACTATCCAACAAGCGAGCATCTAAACAGCACCCCTTGACATTCAACAGCATTACCATAGCCGAATCCCCCACTATCAATATCCTGGGGGTCACCATTGACCAGAAACTTAACTGGACCAGCCACATAAATACTGTGGCAACAACAGCAGGTCAGAGGCTGGGTATTCTGTGGCGAGTGTCTCACCTCCTGACTCCCCAAAGCCTTCCCACCATCTACAAGGCAGGAGTGTGATGGAATTCTCTCCACTTGCCTGGATGAGTGCAGCTCCAACAACACTGAAGAAGCTCAACACCATCCAAGACAAAGCAGCCCGCTTGATTGGCACCCCATCCACCACCTTAAACATTCACTCCCTCCACCACCGGTGCACCGTGGCTGAAGTGTGTACCATCTACAAGATGCACTGTAGCAACTCGCCGAGGCTTACCAAACCCACGACCTCTACCACCTAGAAGGACAAGGGCAGCAGACACATGGGAACACCACCACCTCCAAGTTCCCCATCAAGTCACACACCATCCTGACTTGGAAGTATATCGCTGATCATCATCGCTGGGTCACAATCCTGGAACTCCCTCCCTAACAGCACTGTGGGAGTACCTTCACTACATGGACTGCAGCGGTTCAAGAAGATGGCTCACCACCACCTTCTCAAGGGCAATTAGCGATGGGCAATAAATGCTGACCTTGCCAGTGATGCCCTCGTCCCATGAATGAATAAAAAAAACTCAGAGCAAGACACAGTGCTATGGGGAAAGAATGGGGCAGTGGGATTAATTTAGGATTGTTCTAGTAAAGAGCCAGTCTAGCCACAATGGGCTGAATGACTTCCTTCCAACTTGTTAACTTTTATGGTTCTGTCACATTTAAAAAAAACATTTCTACACTAAAGAATTTGGAATAAGTTATATTTAAGGTCTGTGTTTTATAGTGGTGTATTTAGAAAAATTTTAAAGTTAAAATGCTAATGAGCTAGGCTTTAAGGTTGTTTCATAGAACCAGCAATGTATTGGCTTTTCTTGGTCATTGAGAAATGCCTTGCCTCCATTGTGCTGGGAAGTTTCTGGTCCTGTACGCTCAGTAACAGTTGCCTGGCATAGGCTCTCTCCTACTTGGGGAGATTTAAAAACAATAGGAACTGTGATGCACCCTATCAGTCAGGTCTTTAAACACAGGAAGCTGCAAGGGCAAGCATTCACCAGATTTGGAAGGTTAGAATGCAAGAGGGCAGTTAGAATTCTCTGGGAAGCGTAGTGTTAATTTGTATAATGTGAAGACCAGTTGTATTTATTTAAATGAAGTGAGTCTGATCCTAACACTATTCACTTACCGTTGAGGAATAAAACTGATTAACAATTCGTATCTGGCTTGTTTTCTTGGTCTGCCTTTGAAAAGATTGGAGAAGCATGCAAAGGCAGGTACGAAAGACATTATATCCAGTATTGTTCCATCCCCTAGGTTATGCTATAAATGTACGATACAAAAAACATGTTCTTCCTGCTGCTAAAATGTTATGACTACATCACCTTGAGAACTGACTTCCCAACTGTCCTTGTTAGCTCCCCCCACCACCACATCCTTCGCATATTTCACAATCCAGAATTCAAAGCCATTCTCTTGTGAACAAACTCCTGCACATATGCATCTTGTCAAACTCCACCTTGCTCCCTGAACCCTACCTGGCCAATCTTCGTATAACTTCAAGAGCAAAGCCCCGATGGATTCTTTATAACTCTTTGCTTGCTATAGATCTGTTGATTTCAACGCTTCCGCATGATGTATGATCATAACTTGATCTGCCCAGAAGGGGGAGCCAGAGTATAATAGATTACCATTCTTTGTATCAAAGTTTAGAAGTTCACACTGCACAGAAAGAGGCCGATCAGCCCATTGTCAGTGTGGGCTCTTGGCTCGAGCAACGCAAGGCCTTGCTCTCTTCCTGTAGTCAGGTATCTTTCCCTTGCTTTAAAGATTTACGCACATTTCCTTAAAATATGCAATGCTCTCTGACTTAACTACTCCCCCTCACAAAGCATTCCATCCTCCCAATACTTAACATGTAGTGGGCATTAAAATCAGTTTGTTCAGGGGCTTAATAAACTGGTCCTAAAATAAACTAAATAAAAATAAATTAGAATCAAGTAACACCCAATTTGAGGATTTAAAAAAGATATCTAGGAATTCTGGATCAACTGTACTGTCATCAGGGAGAATTAAGTGGAGATGATATCAGGCGGCTTCTCCCCCTCTCACTGTTAATTTCTCATGTTAATGTTAATTTCTCCGTGTTAAGAGCATTGCTATCTGACATTTGAGATTCTTGCTAGTTGGATTGTATCTTGGGCTGCGTTGTTCTAATTGCTGTTAGGCGATCATTTTATGGTTTCATGAAACCAACAAAGAGAAAGGCCTCCTCATGGACAGCAGCACTCGGGGATTGTCAGATTTAATTCAGAATGTAGTTAGCTGACTGCTTCCCTCCAAAATCCTTACAGAATTTTTTGAAGATGGAACACCAAAAACGAGGGCCTTGATATTCAGACTAGATCCAGCACCATTGGATGTATTGGTGAGACTTAACAATTGCTGCAGCTACTTGGCTTTTGATATTTCACGTGGGGTACCGCTGGTGAATGGATTGATGTGGACAAACACAAAGAATACATTTTTTAAATGAGGAAAGTCATGACTTGTGACTGAATTTCTAAAATCTGCGTGGTTATAAGTTAATAAAGAGAAATTAAGCAAATACATGTCCATTAGTGAAATAGTTGCGTTCCCTTGCTTTTGAGAGTTTATAGTTGTCCTTTACCCTGTTGCTCACATTGTCTCTGGCAGATGGCAGGCACAAGTATTAAATCTGCATTCCTTTTTGAAAAAAACCCATTTTTTCTCAAACAAAGCCACAATGCGTCAGTAAGTCACTTAATGCCGGTGTAGAGTGCTTCCATGTGTGTTTGTGCATATGATTCTCCCACCTCAACTGACTTCCTGTTCTTGGCCACATTGCTTTAGGGAAGCATTGCCCGGAGGCCTGTTTGCACTCCGCATCAGTATTAAGTGCCGTGAAGAATAAAGTCCTGTAGTATTCATTAATAACCTACTACAATAGCAAAATACTGCGGGTGCTGGAAATCTGAAATAACAACAGAAAATGCTGGAAACACTCAGCAGGTCAGGCAGCATCTGTGGAGAGAGAAAAAAAAGTCAACGTTTCAGGTCGATGACCTTTCATCAGAGTTCAGCATTTTCTGTTGTTATTTTTATTATGAATTAATAACCAATTGGTTGAAGTTTTTCACCTACCTTGAATCAGCATGGAAGCTACACAAGACCGTTTTTGTACTATGGGTGTGCCTGAAATTTGGGGAAAAATATGAAAACTAGAAAATAAATTACAAGGAAACTATTAAAGCAAAAGAGAACCTGTAAATAAAATTTTGAACCAAATTATATTAAATTTGCAATTTATTTTGGTGGCTGAGAATCCCTTCCTTTGCTCTCCGAAAGCTGCTGATTATTCTGTAGATAAGACAAGTTAATGTTTTCAAGCGTAAGCCTTTCTTCAGAGCTCAATTGTACTATGTTTTTACAGTTGTCATTTATCCAATCACTTGCTCACATGGTCATTCTTCATGTGTGCCTCTGACTAAGTGTCAGTAGGATATTGGGAAGAGCATCATACCAAGCCCAATTTCCACCCTCCCTTTTCCAACAGCAGTCACTGGATAGAAATCATGAACGGATATGCAAGAAAAAGTGGTAATCCAGTAGAGTAGGAGAACTATAACAAGTAACAAAGGGGTACAAAAAGTTAATGAGGTGCAAAGAGGAATATTAGAAAGAACTTGCAATGGATATCAAAGATAACAGCAAACGTTTTTACAAATATATTGAGAAAGAAAGTGGCTAATGGCTAATGTGTTGGACAACACTGGTCTATCTGGACTTTCAGAAGGCCTTTGATGAGTTTCCACATGAGAGATTATTAGCAATCATGAAAGCACACGGAATTGAAAGTAAGCTTGTGACACAAGTTGGTAATTGGTTGGGAGGTTGGAGACAGAGTAGGGAACATTCTCTGATTGGCAGGATGTGACAAATGATGCTCCCCAGGAATCTGTACTGGAACCTCAGCTTTTCGCAATATTATCTTAATGACTTGGCTGAAGGAATAGAGGGCTATCTATCCAATTGGGATGGGCTTGTTACAGAATCTCACAAGTGGGTGGCCCATTTATTCGTTGCAGCCAGTTAAAAAAAATCAGCTTTTTCAGAGTAGGGTGTCCCTCTTTTAAAATGGACCAAGTAAATTAAACAAATAGACTGTAATTAAACCTCTAAAACTTTAAATAAACCTTAGCAAATCAAATTAAAATTTGGTTGTCCAATCCAATTATGCACTCCAGTCCCCGCGGCGCCCACCGGTCATGGAAGTGCTCGAGCGCACCGGCGGACACTGCGTGCTCCATCTCCAGCAGAGTAGGGTGTCCCTCTTTTGGTAGGACCAATCAAAAACAAACAAATAAACTGTAACTAACAGAACCCCACATAAACATTAATAAATCAAATCAGAATTTGGTTATCCAAATTAATTATGCACTCCAGTCCCCGCGGCGCCCACCGGTCATGGAAGTCCTCGAGCGTGCCGGCGGACACCGCGTGCTCCATCTCCAGCAGAGTAGGGTGTCCCTCTTTTGTCCCTCTTTTAAAAAGAACCAAGTAAATTAAACAAATAAACTGTAATTAAACCTCTAAAACTTTAAATAAACCTTAGCAAATCAAATTAAAATTTGGTTGTCCAATCCAATTATGCACTCCAGTCCCCGCGGCGCCCACCGGTCACGGAAGTGCTCGAGCGCGCCGGCGGACACCGCGTGCTCCATCTCCAGCAGAGTAGGGTGTCCCTCTTTTGGTAGGACCAATCAAAAATAAACTGTAACTAACAGAACCCCACATAAACATTAATAAATCAAATCAGAATTTGGTTATCCAAATTAATTATGCACTCCAGTCCCCGCGGCGCCCACCGGTCACGGAAGTCCTCGAGCGTGCCGGCGGACACCGCGTGCTCCATCTCCAGCAGAGTAGGGTGTCGTGGTAAATGATGGGGCAGCTGCCTGTATTGAAGGATATTTGAATTGACTGATTTAAGTGCCTGTAAAGGACAAGCAGCTTGTCAGTCAATTAGCAATTTCGGGCAACATTTCATCCCAAGTGTGGTAAAGTAAGGCAGTAAAAGAATGTAGCACAGAGAAGGGAGGAAATTGCAAATACAGGGAATCAAATAATACCACAGAACATGGGCAACACATAGCTGTCTCACCAGGACGTGAAAAGACAAGCTAATTGCCTGAGTGCCTGACCCCCTTATCAACAGAATTGTACATTGTTGGAGTCTACACTTGCACTGCTAACCAACTAATAGTCCTCCCTTGCAGCTCGGGCAGCCTCTGCTCCTAAGACAGTGCGAAGAGTGAGAAAGATATCTCGTGTTACTTTGTTCTTTTGCTTTCACTTGGCTCACTGAAATGATCTTTAATTGACATCTGACGTCTAATTTTCACCTGTTTCCAGCATTTCAAAAAAAAAGTGGCCATTCAATGTTCCCAGTAATTTTTTTTTGGATGCGTGGCCCATTCAAATCTCCACGCATGTGTGGTTTTTCCATTGGAAAGCCGGCAACTGGCCTGCACGGGACCTCCAGACCGCGGTGCGGCCACGCAGCTTAACGGGAACATTGCATTCAATCCATTTCCTCTCCTCTGCCCCCTTTTTTGTTCAGTTCAATTAAAGGGCTCACTCATTTTCTAGTTGCCGGTTGTAAGGTCTGCTGCTTTTGTTCAAATCACGCTGACCTACTGGCTGTGTATTTCCAACCGTTGATGCCCTGGAACCCCAATCCTGCCTGTGGTAGGGGAAAGAGGGAAAAGTAAATACAGGGAATCAGTCTGACTTTCTGCCGCTTCCTGCCGACTTCCCTCGCATTTTGGGAAGGAATTCAATCAGAAGCATGTTAATGAGGCCTGGCCGTTAAAATCAGACCGGCCTCACGCAGCCGCTCCTGGAACGGGCCGGCTGCAGATTAGGTTGATTTTTCCGCCCCAGGGCTAAAATCCTCACCAAGAAATCAGACGTGTGTGTGAACCTAACGCAGCTACCACACTGAATTATCCCAGTCAGTTACGGCCTCCGTGGTTGGCGTGAGTCCTGCGAGCCGGCGGTCGGGCACTTGGTTTGTCCCGGAGTCTCCAGGAATTAACGATTAATCACTGCTGCGGGCAACCCAGGCGAGAAATCATAGGGGCTTTTAAAAAAAAATTGTGTTTTATTGATTGTGTGGCTCAGTGGGTAGCACTCTCGCCTCTGAGTCAGAAGGTTGTGGGTTCACAGTCCCACGCCAGAGACTTGAGCACGAAAATCTAGGCTGACACTCCAGTGCAGTACTGGGGGAGTGCTGCACTGTCGGAGGTGCCGTCTTTCAGTTAAACCGAGGCCCTGTCTGCTCTCTTAGGTGGCACTATTTTGAAGAAGAGCAGGGGAGTTATATTTATCCCTCAATCAACATCACTAAAAAAACAAATTCTCTGGTCGTTATCACATGGCTGTTTGTGGGAGCTTGCTGTGCGCAAATTGGCTGCCGCGTTTCCTACATTACAACAGTGACTACACTTCGAAAGTACTTCATTGGCTGTAAAGGGCGTTTGGTGGTCGTGAAAGGTGTTATATAAATGCAAGTTTTTTTTCTTTATTAATTTTGTTTTGGCACTTTCATAGTTTTCAAAAAAAAATTGTGGGGAGAGGAAAAACTGGAGCTCAGATGATAAAACCTCTGCTAACACGGTCAACCAGAGCTGGCAACTGTATTGGGGGCGCGGACACGGGCACGCGAGGAATGTCGTGTCGCCGAGGCGGAGACGCGGGCGCGCCCCCGGCCAGGCTCTCGGGAGCGCGCATTTGCAGAGGCTGGGGGACGAGCGGCTCCAATCGGTTTCCGGCTGCTCGCTTGTGAGCAGCGGCGCCCAGTGACACGGGGCTCACTCACTGACTGCTGGGCGGCGGTGTCCGGCTCTCCGCACTGAAGGGCGGGGGTTTTCATCATCAGTCCTCCTGCTTTCTCCCCCACCCGCTTCCAGGCATGGCTTCCCGGGTGGATTACATCGCTCCGTGGTGGACTTACTGGCTGCACAACTTCCCGCATGTGAATCTCCGCTTCCAGCCAGTGGCCAACACTTTCAACCCGCAGGATGAGAGCTACCAGCAGGTGAGCGAGTCTGTGTGTGCCCGCTCCCAGTCTCTGTTCCCAGTCTGTGTGTGCCCGCTCCCAGTCTGCCTGTTCCCAGTCTGTGTGTGCCCGCTCCCAGTCTGTCTGTTCCCAGTCTGTGTCTGTCTGTTCCCAGTCTGTGTGTGCCCGCTCCCAGTCTGCCTGTTCCCAGTCTGTGTGTGCCTGCTCCCAGTCTGTCTGTTCCCAGTCTGTGTGTGCCCGCTCCCAGTCTGTCTGTTCCCAGTCTGTGTGCCCGCTCCCAGTCTGTCTGTTCCCAGTCTGTGTGTGCCCGCTCCCAGTCTGTCTGTTCCCAGTCTGTGTGCCCGCTCCCAGTCTGTCTGTTCCCAGTCTGTGTGTGCCCGCTCCCAGTCTGTCTGTTCCCAGTCTGTGTGTGCCCGCTCCCAGTCTGTCTGTTCCCAGTCTGTGTGTGCCCGCTCCCAGTCTGTCTGTTCCCAGTCTGTGTGTGCCCGCTCCCAGTCTGTCTGTGTTCCCAGTCTGTGTGTGCCCGCTCCCAGTCTGTCTGTTCCCAGTCTGTGTGTGCCCGCTCCCAGTCTGTCTGTTCCCAGTCTGTGTGTGCCCGCTCCCAGTCTGTCTGTTCCCAGTCTGTGTGTGCCCGCTCCCAGTCTGTCTGTTCCCAGTCTGTGTGCCCGCTCCCAGTCTGTCTGTTCCCAGTCTGTGTGTGCCCGCTCCCAGTCTGTCTGTTCCCAGTCTGTGTGTGCCCGCTCCCAGTCTGTCTGTTCCCAGTCTGTGTGTGCCCGCTCCCAGTCTGTCTGTTCCCAGTCTGTGTGTGCCCGCTCCCAGTCTGTCTGTTCCCAGTCTGTGTGTGCCCGCTCCCAGTCTGTCTGTTCCCAGTCTGTGTGTGCCCGCTCCCAGTCTGTCTGTTCCCAGTCTGTGTGTGCCCGCTCCCAGTCTGTCTGTTCCCAGTCTGTGTGTGCCCGCTCCCAGTCTGTCTGTTCCCAGTCTGTTTGCCCGCTCCCAGTCTGTCTGTTCCCAGTCTGTGTGTGCCCGCTCCCAGTCTGTCTGTTCCCAGTCTGTGTGTGCCCGCTCCCAGTCTGTCTGTTCCCAGTCTGTGTGTGCCCGCTCCCAGTCTGTCTGTGTTCCCAGTCTGTGTGTGCCCGCTCCCAGTCTGTCTGTGTTCCCAGTCTGTGTGTGCCCGCTCCCAGTCTGTCTGTTCCCAGTCTGTGTGTGCCCGCTCCCAGTCTGTCTGTTCCCAGTCTGTGTGTGCCCGCTCCCAGTCTGTCTGTTCCCAGTCTGTGTGTGCCCGCTCCCAGTCTGTCTGTTCCCAGTCTGTGTGTGCCTGTTCCCAGTCTGTGTGTGCCCGGTTTGTTCCCAGTCTGTGTGCCCGCGCCCAGTCTATATGCGTTCCCAGTCTGGTTCGTGCCTTGTAGTGCAGTCGGTAAAGTGCAAGCCTTTGGAAAGTGAAGATTTGATCAGTTGCCCACTATTGCTAAACCCTCATCAAACGGTATCTTTTACAAAGCGATCAGATCCACCAACTATGGTATAAAGCATGTTCTTGCATCCCAAAATCTTGACCAGGTATGTCTTATCCCTTGTCTGGTCCCTGATAGTTCCATAGCATTTGTTCTGTGCAGATGGGAATATGTGCAACATGTCGAGTTCCTATGTGGATCATGCTGTGAACATTCGCTTTAAAGCTACAAAGCTTCAACTTAAGGTCGTTCCTAAGCAGTTTTAGCACCTAGTTGTAATATATTTAACAAAAATATAATTATAATGCGCTATATTTAACCCTTCAAGTAAATTCAGACAAGATTATCAATTGAGTTGAATAATGATGAATAGAAACGTGGAGGAGTTAGTCCCCTTACAATAATTACATGGAAGATGCTTTCCCTCGATTACTTAGACCTTAGAGAATGTCGTCTTGTGTGAGCAAATGTACTGAATAGTTGATACCAAGCCAGGCAGACAAGGAAACCCCAGACTCGATCCCCAGTGCAGAGCTAACATATCTCTCTCATCAGACGAAGGAGAGAAGTCAGCCAGGGTTCTCAGTCTAGTGACTTTTTGCAGTAAGACTGTATATCTTTACGTGAGCCAACCTTCGAATCGTTTTCACAAAAATATTTGCTTCATAAAAGGTAATGCTCTGTGATATTTGTAACCAAAACAATTTGAGATAGGTATTTAAAAGGAGGCAGAGGGTGATGGTCGAAGGTTGTTTTTGTGACTGGAAGCCTGTGTCCAGTGGTGTACCGCAGGGATCGGTGCTGGGTCCTTTGCTGTTTGTAGTGTACATTAATGATTTAGATGTGAATGTAGGAGGTCTGATCAGTAAGTTCGCAGATGACACGAAAATTGGTGGAGTGGTAAATAGTGAGGAGGGAAGCCTCAGGCTACAGGACGCTATAGATGGGTTGGTTAGATGGGCAGAACAGTGGCAAATGGAATTTAACCCTGAAAAGTGTGAGGTGATGCATTTTGGGAGGACTAACAAGGCAAGGGAATACACAATGAATGGTAGGACCCTAGGAAGGACAGAGGATCAGAGGGACCTTGGTGTGCATGTACATAGATCCCTGAAGGCAGCAGGACAGGTAGATAAGGTGGTTAAAAAGGCATATGGGATACTTGCCTTCATTAGCCGAGGCATAGAATATAAGAGCAGGGAGGTTATGATGGAGCTGTACAAAACGCTAGTTAGGCCATAGCTGGAATACTGTGTGCAGTTCTGGTCGCCACATTATAGGAAGGATGTGATTGTATTGGAGAGGGTGCAGAAGAGATTCACTAGGATGTTACCTGGGCTGGAGCGCTTCAGCTATGAAGAGAGACTGGACAGGCTGGGGTTGTTTTCCTTAGAGCAGAGAAGGCTGAGGGGGGACCTGATTGAGGTGTACAAAATTATGAGGGGCATAGATAGGGTAGATAGAAAGGAACTTTTCCCCTTAGTAGGGGGGGGCAATAACAAGGGGGCATAGATTCAAGGTAAGGGGCAGGAGGTTTGGAGGGGATTTGAGGAAAAGCTTTTTCACGCAGAGGGTGGTTGGAATCTGGAACTCACTGCCTGAAAGGGTGGTAGAGGCAGGAACCCTCACAACATTCAAGAAGCATTTAGATGAGCACTTAAAATGCCATAGCATACAAGGCTACGGACCAAGTGCTGGAAAATGGGATTAGAATAGACGGGGCTTGATGGCTGGTGCGGACACGATGGGCCGAAGGGCCCCTTTCTGTGCTGTATAACTATGACTCTATGAAATGTGATTTTCAAGTTTAAAAGGGGCCTTAATGTAATACAGTAACTTGAAAGATATTACAAGACTGAGATTTTTTTTATTCACAGGCAAATAAATGATGGGTGCAGGAAAGTATCCTACAGGAAGTAGTTTGTATATTTTTTCGAGAATAAAGTGCAAATATCTGGGGAGATTTAAGTGTTTGACTTAAAGGAAAGAATGTCCAGTAGCAGACATCATCTCATTATTTGCATGCCGCCGCCCCCCACCCCCATTTAATTTTCAAGTTCGCTATTGTGGCAGTTCTCATTTTGTGATCTGTAGCCTGCAAGTAAGAAAAAGCTATGATTTTTGTATTGAGCAGAAGCCTCATTACATTTGTTAAAAAAAGAGGTTGCTGCGTTAATTGTTAATGCCTGTGAAACTATATCCCACCAAGAGTTTGTACTTTCAGGATAGGAAGTGGGAAAGCTGGCGTAAATGACTAAAAAACCATTAGCACCAGTCGGTCTCCCATTGTTCACTGGCATTCCAAGATGCAGAATGTGAATTCTGATATTTACCATGATCCTGCTACAGCCAGAACATGATAGCAGTTTCCCCATTACTGTAATACAGCAAACTTACTGAAGCAAAAGATAACATGAAGTTTAAAAATATTACACACTCAATGTTATTGAAGCACCCAGGGCCTCGTTAATATACTTGTAATATTTACAAAATGTGCTTAATATTCAAGTCATTTTATTCTTTTCCCCAAAACCTATTCTCAGTTAATTAGTTTTTTTTTTCTTTCTTTACCGCAGGTCAGCCTTATTTGCTTAAGATGCAAGTATTTTATCGTTTTTCCCCACCTGCCTCCCTGAAATCTTCCTAATTTTTTTCTGCTGGTTGATTTGTAGTTCTTGCCGAAGTTTTCAGTACCAAGGATATTTGTCCCACTGCTGAGTCTCCAATGAGGCGTTGCATTAATAACACGCTCTGGCACCAACTCTGTCATCCAAAACTCGGCTGCCCGTGTCCCAACTCGCACCAAGTCCCGTTCAGCCATCACCCCTGTGCTCGCTGACCTACATTGGCTCACGGTTGAGCAACGCCCCGATTTTTAAAATTCTCATCCTTGTTTTCAAATCCCTCCATCGCCTCGCCGCCCCCCCCCCCCCCCCCCAAACTCTGTAATCTCCTCCAGCCCTCCAAGATCTTTGCGCTCCTCCGATTCTGCCCTCTTGAGCATCCCTGATTTTAATCACTCCACCATTGGCAGCCATGCCTTCAGTTGCCGAGACCCTAAGCTCTGCAATTCCTTCCCTTAAACCTCTGTCTCTCTACCTCTCTTTCCTCCTTTAAGACATTTCTTAAAACCTACCTCTTTGACCAAACTTTTATTCATCTGCCCTAATATCTCCTTAAGTGGTTCAGTGTCAAATTTTGTTTGATAACACTCCTGTGAAGTGCTTTGGGACATTTCACTATGTTAAAGGTGCTATATAAATACAAGTTGTTGTTGTTGACTTTGGCGGCAAAGTCCAAAATCGGCACCAAAGACCCCTGTGCTATAACCTTCTGAAGATCTTAAGTGAATAATAGAACCATTTTTAGAGAGCTCCTTTGTGTACTTTTACTCCTACACAGATGTGCAAATTCAAATCTCTGCTTCAACTTAGCTTTGAACTCTGTTCCAAAACAGTTGGCTACACTAGTTCTTGGTTAAATATGTTTTGTTGATTTTCTGGATAAGCTTCAACAGACTGCTGGTGTCGTCAGCGGACATTCTGCACGGTATCTCAATGGACAGTTGGCTCGGCAATTCAAACTTATTTAGCATTTCTACTTTTTCTGTCTCGACAAGGGTTAAATGCCAATTCCCTGTGGAAAATCTATCAAATTTTTTAAGAGACTTCTAACTGGTTCATGATTGTATAAATTATTTTTTTTACTGACTGATCTAATATTATTAACCCTCAGCAAGCTTTGGATAAGTATAGCTGTCGGTCAGTAGTCCATTCCTGATTAAATGCATCAAAGTGTAGGAATCACATTGATCTGTTTACATCTATGACGTGAGCAGGGCAATCTGGACACCTTTACCATTTGATTGGCTGCTTTATGTGGGATGGTATGTAACGGGCAGTGTGTGGAAAATGGCCTTTTGGTGTTAGGCAATCAAGTAACATTTGATTATTTTCTTAGTTCAAAAAGTGGACAGTGGGAGCATGGAGGCAGAGAGAAAAGTAAAATGTTTAATCTAGTTTTTAAATTAATTATTTTAAGTTAGGAAAAGAGTAAAATTTAAAGTTGAAGAATGGACAGACGAGGGGAAGGAACAAATTGTTTTTATGTTTGATTATAATAATGAAGCTGTCCCTAATATTTAAGCAACTAATATTACTGTAACTTTTGAAGTATCTCGGTGTGTGATCTAAAGACTTAAAATCAGTGAGCCCAGGGAGACAGGAATTTTCCTGGACTCGCCCCCAGTCTGAGTTAATGAAGACTAAACATCATCAGTTAACTATTCATTAACTTGCTCTTTGTTTTATACAGTGGTGTGTGGCTTTATTTGATGTTGAAGCATTTAAACAGTGTCACAGTAATTACAATAGATATCTGACAGTCGATATGTCAACTTTGACGTTGATATATCTATTGTGATTCATAATTAGGCATGGGAACTGAGGCTCTCTTAAAGAATTATTTTTGTATGTGATATTGTGTGCCAGCTGTTGTGCTACGTCAACAGACGTGACACATCAAGTGCTTGTACTATGTTGAGGGAAATAATCCAGTGATTTACTGAGACTTGACAATTTTTATTAATGGGCTAAAAAGAGCAGGTGATGCTGACGTTCTAGTAGTTCATTGAGGATATCTTCTTCAGACTCTGCAAGGCACCAGTTCTAACTTGCAGAAGGGAATCCTGGAACATCTATCAATGCAATAAGCTATAATATGTTTATCCATTATATAGTGTGCTGAAGATTTTTTTTAAAATTCTGTAATGCACTCCTGATCAATTTTATCATTTAAAGCCACTGCTTTGAGTGTGCTTTTGTTACCTCTAGACTTGGCTGTTCCAACACACTCCTGGCTGGCCTCCCACATTCTCCCCTTCGTAAACTTGAGGTCATCCAAAACTCAGCTGCCCGTGGCCTAACTCGCACCAAGTCCCGTTCACCCATCGCCCCTGTGCTCGCTGACCTACATTGGCTCCCGGTTAAGCAGCGCCTTGATTTCAAAATTCTCATCCTTGTTTTCAAATCCCCCCCCCCCCCCCCAAGGCCTCGCCCTCCCTATCTCTGTAATCTCCTTCAGCCCCACATACTCCCGAGATATCTGCACTCCTCTAATTCTGCCCTCTTTGAGCATCCCTGATTATAATCGCTCAACCATTGGAGGCCGTGCCTTCTGTTGCCTAGGCCCTAAGCTCAGGAATTCCCTGCCTAAACCTGTCTGCCTCTCTACCCCTCTTTCCTCCTTTTAAGACGCTCCTTAAAACCTACCTCTTTGACCAAGCTTTTGGTCACCTGCCCTAATTTCTTATGTGGATCGGTGTCAATTTTTTGGTCTTATAATACTCCTGTGAAGCGCCTTGGGACATTTTACTACATTAAAGGTGCTATATAAATACAAGTTGTTGTTGTAGTTATCTTTCAACCTACTGAGTGTTTTTAACAATGTAAAAAAAAATAAGGCTGACACTTCAGGGCAGTATTGAATGAGGGCTGCATTGTCTGAGGCACTGTCCTACAGGTGTGATGTTAAAGTAAGACCATATCTGTTTGTTCCCGTGCTTCACC